>NC_058094.1:164370000-164995000 GCF_020171115.1 Neogale vison
CAACCAGGACTTGATTTGCAATTGTTTGGCTTCCAAATCTTTGCCTTTAATTAGCCCCACCATGTTGCCTCTCTGGAACAATTACTAGTTTGTGTGCACACGATTATATGCACCAGAATATTTTTCAGCTTTATTTAGAATGAGAAAATTCGGAAGCAAAATAATGCCCCTCGTATGGTATTAGGTAAATAAAATAGGTCAGAAGAATGCTTTTGCTTAAAGATGAATTAGTACATATAACAATGTAGATAGATCTAAAAAACAATCATGGCACAATAAAAACAGGCTTCAGTATAATACTATTTATATGTAAAATTTGATAACATAATTTTCCATGAATACATATATGAATCTATCAATAAGAGAATCAAAAAAGATTAAAACCAAGTTGGATTAGAAGTGAAATTGATAGTCAACATGATTTTATTTGCAGTGTGTGGATTTCTCTCTTTGGAAAATGAAAACAAGGAAAATTCATATATCACATAATGTAATTTAAAAACTATTAACATAACAATGGTGAAAATCAAATAGTGTAAGTGCTTAGAATAATTTATCTTATGTGGTTGATAGGTGATTACTTTATTCTGTAATTTTCAAGTTTCCCAATGCAATAAAGAAACACAAACCAGTAAGAATAAAGAGGAAGAGGAAGAAATAAAGGAACGGATGCAAGAGGAGGGCAGTGCCAAAAAATGAAGAGGTTTCTGATGAGCTCATATTTTTAAACCTCACACATACATATGTGTGCATAAAGAATATACATATGTGTGAGCATATGCTGGAGGAACACAAAAGGAGAGTGACACACACTTCCTAGACTTTGAAAAATCAGCAGCAAGAACAAACATGGAATGGTAATAAACACACACATAAAAATAAATTAGTCTGATTACTTTGCTTGCTTTTTAACTTTTGTTTGTGTGTGCGAGAGAGTATCTGTGTGTGTTTTCTACTTTGAAGAAAGATCAAAGAAGGAATACGGTCTGTGGTCCCATTTGGTATAAGGTCACAGAAGATGGAAATAAAATCAAGCATTGGAAATCCCATTAAACGTGTATAAGAAAACAAATATGGAAGGCATAATTAACGTGTCATGTGCCAAGAGTAAAATTTACAAAGATCTTAACAAAGTGAAAACTAACAAGATACTATTTATCAAAGAGAAATCATTCTCTTTGTTATGTGGGTGAATGGGTAGTGGGGGGGCACGTTTTTGTGCTCTATGGAAGATAGAAGGATAAATGTTTAGTCACTGCCAGGGATGATATTAGAAATACTTAACCACTGGTATGGCACTAGCAGCAACCAATCTGAGTGGAAGCAAGCCATTTCTACACTCATCTCTGCCACGGTCCCCACCCTCATGAAACTGGTGATGTAGTAGGGAGAATAATTAACACACAATGTGTGAAGGGCTGGCTGCGTGTGCAATTGTGCACGCACACGTGCCTGTGCAAGTGCATTCGTGTGCTCACACTGGGGAGGTGTAAGTGGGGGTATGGAGGAGAGAGCCTCAAACAATGGATGAAATATCATGGAATGGAGATGGAGAGAAGGACATTCCAGAAAGCAGGGGCAGCCTAAAAAATGTGTGAAGGCAAGAAATGATGGGGCTTTACTGGGGACTCCTGAATGAACAGTCCAAGGTGGTTACAAACAGGTGCATAAAGAATATACATCAGGACTTGCCTAGAGCTGGAAAAACCCACATGACAAGCAAATGTGTTTGAATTTAATTCTTTAGGTAATAGTGAGTTATTAAAGGCTTCTTGAAGAAGGGAGCAACCTGATTGGAATAATGACAGAGGTGAAACTGTTCCATCTTGAGCTCTTCTCTGCATCTGTTCTTTTGGTGGGCAGAAGAGTGGCTCCTAAAGATGCCATCGCCCTCGTCCCGGGAACCTGTAAATATGTTACCTTCACATGGAAAAGGGATTCTGCTGTTGTGGCTAAGGTTATAAACCCTCAGAAGAGGAGATAGTCCTGGATTGGCCACGCAAGCCCAGTGTAATCACAGGAGTCCTTAAAAGTGGAGACCTTTCCTAGCTCTGCTCCGAGAATGAGTTGAGAAGGATCAGAGAGGGGTGACTTGGGAAAAACTCCACCTTTGTTGCTCCCTTTGAAAACAGAGGAAGCTGGGCTCTGAGCCAAGGAATGCGGTGGCCTCTAGAGCTTAGAACAGCCCTCGGATGGCATGAAAATGGGGAGCTCAGGCCTAGAGCTGCAAGAAAATAAATTTTGCCAACAACTGCTATGAGCAAGAAACAGATTCTTTCCTAGAGCTTTTGGAAAGGAATGCAGTGCTAGGTAAACGGATTTTAGCCTGGTGAAACCTGTGCTGCCTTCTGATAGACAAAACTGTAGGATAAATTTCTGTACGAACCACAGAGTTTGCAGTAATTTATTACGGGAGCTACAGGAAACTAATGCACCTCTCTTTCAGGCACATGGGTTCTCTCTCCGTTTTTCCCGTGCATCAGTCTCCACCAGCATTAGAGTTCTGGCTTGTGCTCTCGCATCTAAGTGGTCCTGACCCATCCAACACCATACCTTTGCCTGAAAAACATCGTCAGCTCCCTGCTTTAAAATGCCACTTTCTAAGAAAGACCTTCATCCAATCTAAATTGATGCCCACCACGTCTGCATTCCCTATGGAACCTCAATGTCTTAAAGAGTATTTGGCTTATAGCAGATGTTAGTAAATATTTGCTTAAGAAAGTAGAATTTAAAAACAAAAGAAAATAGAAAGTAGAATTCATCAGTAATGGCACACTTCCAAATATTGATTTGATCACATAACGTCCACAAGATCTCTTCTCTATAAAGGAACTCTTCTGCCTTTGTAGTTTAATGTATTCTGTGTGGCAATAATTTGAGACCCTGTGAATATCCTATCCCCAACAACCCTTGAATCATTTGCTTTGGAAGTCATTAATGATTTTTGCTTATTTCTATTATTTTATTATTGGATGAACAAATGTTTTAATTCTGTACTTCTATTTCTATTAATTGCTATTCTTCCATATATCCATTTATACGGATATATACATATATATAAAGTTATATACATGTATATATGAAGGTATATGTAAATATATATTTATATATTACATATATAAAGGTATATATATTTATATACAAATTATATATATAATAGATTTATACATATACATAAAATTTCCCTCCTGAATGTGATATGATCCATTTTTGCCATTACCTTTCTGGTGCTTAGTTGTCTCCAACTTGGCCTAAGCAGTTCCCTTGAAGCCAGCTGCTGTGTCATTTTCATAAGACTACCTTAGACTTGCCTCCTGACATAAACTTTTCTAAACTCATTTTGTGTTTTGTCTGCCCCAGACCTAGCATTAGGGAAGCTAAAAGGAAACAAACAAACAAACAAGCAAATAAATAAAATGACAATTTATTCATAGAAGGGAGTTTACTACAAAAGCACAAAATGTTTTTGCGCTTACAGTGAGTTTAATTATATAACATAAGCTTGAGGAAAATGGGCTTAAAATTCTCAGTCAAATGAGAATGACGTTTTACTCAAACATCAGAAAATTGGCTCAAATACAGATGGATAGTCTGGTGAAACTCTTGCTCCCCAAAGTATGATAAAAACTTAATCTTTCCCTCAAATACTTACTTGAAAATCAGTTTTGATTAGTGCCTCTCAAACTTGAGCAAAGGTCAGAATGACCTGGAAGGTTTGTCAAAACAGGTTGGGGCGCCTGGGTGGCTCAGTGGGTTAATAAGCCTCTGCTTTCGGCTCAGGTCATGATCCCAGGGTCCTGGGATCGAGCCCCATACTGGGTTCTCTGCTCAGCAGGGAGCCTGCTTCCCCCCCACCCCCGCCTGCCTCTCTGCCTACTTGTGATCTCTGTCAAAGAAATAAATAAAATCTTTAAAAAAAAAAAAAACAGGGTTTGCGGGGGCTTCTGACCTGGTAAGGACTAGGGTGGGGTCTGATGATTTGCATTTCTAACAAATTCTCAGGTGGTGCTGTTGATGCTGTTCTGGGAAAATCCTACAGAAGTTTTCCCATTTGATTCTATTGCTTATCCTTGGTATGTTTTTAAATCTTTAGAATATAGCTCTCTGAATGGAATTCAGTGATATACAGATTAAAACAGTCACCCCAATATATCTCGTGCCATATACTTCCCTAGATAATTACATATGGGTGAAGGGAGAAGGGAGGCAGAGTCGGGGATGGGTGCTGGTTTGGGGGCAAGAAGCCTGGGTTTGTTCATCTGTTGGCCATGACAGGGAGTGCTGGTCAAGTTTGTGCTGGAGCCTGAGAGGTGTGCATTGGCTCTAGGAATGTAAATTATTCTGTGTGTATCTAGGACTGTGTATTTCTAGGACTGCACATTTTTCTTTTTAAGTGATCTTTACTCTCAGCAACATAAATGTGTTGTAAAAGCTTCTGTATTTTATCTTTTACGGTTCATTTATTTATTTGAGAGAGAGACAGCAAGCGAGCAAGAAGAGTGCAAGCTGGGAGAGCAAGAGAGGGACAGGGAGAAAGAGAATCCTCGGACACCCCTCCGAGAAAGAGACCAACGTGAGGCTCCATCCCAGGAGTCTGAGATCATGACCTGAGCCAAAATCAAGAATCAGACACAACTGACTGAGCCATCCAGATGCCCCCAAAGCTTCTATATATATATAAATTAAACAAGAACAACTCTCTGACCCTACTTACACTCTGTTTCTCCATTCCCCTTAATAGTTAATGGCAGGAAAGATTTGACTTTTCCTGTCTTCACTACCAGGAGTTTCTTCCTCTTCTCTATGATCCTCGCTCCCCCATCACCTCCGAATTGCTAAATCTATGGTTTTTTATCAGTTCTCATGTGACTCAGACTCCCAGGAGTGTTCGATGCAATTCATACCCTCAACTGTTTTTCCTTTATGCTTGGTCTGCTCTTCTTTTCTTTTCTCCTTTTTGGGATCCTTCTGTCCCAAGTGCTTCCAAACATTCCAGTTTCAGATCTGGAATCTCTTCTCTATAGATATGAGCTCCTAGGCTTTAAAGATCAATACCATACCATAGCATAAATACCATTGGCTGGTTCCTCATCCTGCCCACAATCCACCTATTATTTAAAATCTGATATACTTAGCCTTTCTGCAGAATGCATCTTGATTTTTGATTAACCTTCTACATTTTGCAGTCCTGTATTTACATGATTGTAAAACCTTGCATTCCTCTCTCCTGACTTCTCTTTAAAACTCAATACCGGAATATTGTTTAGTTATGTCTCTTAATTTCCTTCCTTCACAAGTGGCCCTGCGACTGAATACTTTAATTTATTCACGTGCCCAAACTCATTTTCTATAATTACTCCTAGTACTTCTCATTGCTCAATTTTATTCTCTGAATCTCATTGAGATGAGCTGTATATAAAAGACAACATAATTGTATATGGAGTAGAGATAATTTTGAAATATGAAGCAAATGACAATAAAAGGATCCTTCTGGCAATAAAAAGATGATTTCTTTTTATAATATAATAATAATATAATAAAATATATACTATTTTAATATTATATTATATTATTTTAATGGTTATTATTATTTAATAATTTTTATTATTATTTAATAATGAAATGTATAATATATAATATAATAAAAAGACTATTTCTGTATGTACACATATATGTGTGTATATATAAATATATATGTGTATATATACATATCTTAGAAAGCCAGAATAGTCAATGCACTCTTCATTTAGAAAGATTGTTATCCCGAAATTTGAGAGCCTGGGGTTGATGATTTAAAATTTAATTCAATATGCCTCTTTATAAAGATTTATCTTTTTTACATAAAACTGAGCATGCAAACTTGTGTGTGACGCATGGGTGAACATCAATGTATATTTGAATATTCGCCAGTGTGAGAGTTATGTTAGATCACACTCACAGAAGTTCCTAGGCCTTCTAGTTTGACTGAGGCTCTATATAAATTTTTTGAAATCGAATCCAGGTTTGTAGTGTTGACCCACAAACTGGTCTACAGTAAAAATCTGTACTTCAAATCAACATTTTAAGATCTACATTTGATTCCATTGATGTCTTCAGGATTTCTTATGTGAAACCAGAAATACTTACCTCCTATCCTTTGGTCAGTATGCAACAATCAAGAGTCTCCCTGCTTTCTTTTCTTACCTTAGATACTGGGACCAATACCTGGTCTCTGAGAAAGGAGGCAAGTGGTAGGCAAAGTGGGTACCAGACGTATGACCAAGTGGATTCCAGAAACTGACAAGGAGAATGCGGTGGGATAAAGGAAGAAGAATACAGGATTTTACAATAGAGGAGGCCTGGATTTCAGTCTCATCTCTGTCCCTTACTAGCTGGGCTACTTTGGAGATTTTATTTAACTTTGAACTTCATCTGAAAAATAGGAAAAGTAAGATAAATCTCATATGGTATGTAAAATGGAATGAAAAATTATATAGAGGTACTTTCTGAAGGGTTATATCTATGCATCTATATCAAGCCATCCACCACCTACCTAACCTTCTAGAAACATCCCACTTTTACCCATTTCTGACAGTACAGAGTGAACTCTTGAGTTTTGTGCACACTTACATATACTGTAGATATAAAGGTAAATCACAGATAACCAAAACCAAATTTTGATCCTTTATAGCACTTTCTACGTACATTTTATCACTGCATTTTCCAGATTATCCTGATGGCACAGCTGAGGCTCAGAGGATTCAACTAACTGATTAATGTCCCCAAACTGGTCCTTTCATGCTGTGTGACTATGTTTTTCTGAATTGCCTGTTGCACGTTTTCCAATTTGTGACTCATTCAACCTTATTATAGAGGGGACACCAACAATCTAGTGTTGGTGGTGCTGTGCCATCACAGTCTCACCCTTTTCCCCATGTTTTCTGCAGCAAAAATTAAAGAGAAGGTAAGAACTGTCTACCTGGTGGGGCACCTGGGTGGCTCTGTTGCTTGAGCCTCCAACTCTTAGTTTTGGTTCAGGTCATGATCTCAGGGTGGTGAGATCAGCCCCTAGATGGGCTCTGTGCTCAGTGGGGAGTCTGCTTCTCTCCCTCTACCCCCTGCCCTGCTTGCATGCACATACACAGAAGCAAGGGTACTTTCTCTCAAATAAATCTTTTTTAAAAAAGTAAAATAAAAAGAATTGCCTACCTGGCTACTAAGGTAGAGTCTCAGATTCTGGGAGAAAATACTTGCACAAAACCCAGTCACATCTTACAAGAACACCCACTGCATTTCAGACTCAGGTCAATTTCTGATTCTATGGGGGCTCATTTTTACTATTAAATCAACTTCATTACTAAACAGAATATTGAATGCCAGCATCTACTCTTAGGCCAATTCCCAAGAACAGTGGGTAGGTACTTTTTTATGTCTGCAAGATAAAAAGGGCTTAATTCTCCAATCGTGAATTCCAGTATCTGCTCTGGAATATCTAAATATCCTGTACTCTCGTAAAGGGCAGTTTTCTTCGGATCTCTTAAGATGTAATTTGTGTTTAGGTAGACATCCTACTTCAGTCATAGTTTCAAAGCTGCTACTGTATGTGGGTTGCCCAGTCTAGGCAATAGCTACTTAAAATCAGATGGAAACTCTTTTATGCTATCAAGAAAAAAAAATTAACTTAACACCACATGGGTCAGCTTTTTAAATAGAGAGAAATATCAACTATTCTTTTCATAAGTTAAAGTAGAAGTGGAGAACACACAACTTTATCAGATATAAACAAGAGACTCCACGTCTCTGTGGTGGTTAAAGACAAGAAGGCAATGAGAAATAAAGGGAAAATAAGGAAAGAGGAAAGATAACGTGTAGTGATACTATTAAGTAAAGACTGAGGCACAAGGCAGAAGTAAGACACCCCCACCACACCTATGAACGCATCACATGTCCAGGGCTCCCGCAGGAATAAAATGAGATGGAAAGAAGAACATATGGAGATTAAGAAAAATGTACAAGAGATCATGGATAATATGATGGAGATCCTGTTTTCTAGTATGTGCCCATCTAAAAACTTAAAGTAAGGTTATGTTTCTTTTCAACTATGGGCACAAACACAGTTAGCTGTATGAACTTAAGTGACAACTGATATGATTCCACATTGCCTCACCAGTACTCATTCTGCTAAAAAAATTTTCTTTAAAACCAAAATTGTATTTCTAAATCCATATTTTAGGCCTTTATCTGCCTCACTAAAAGCTGATAACATTTTTACAATATCCTACAAGGGAAATTACTCTTTTCTCCAGAGAGATCATCTACTTATTTTGGGAAACCAAATTGGGTGTTCTACAGCCACTTTAACATTTTTAGCACAGAGCCCTATAGCTGAACATTCTCTAAACTTCAACTTTCTCTCTCAAAGTAGTTCTGCACTTAACCCATCGAAACATAACAAGCTTTGGAATCTGACAAAGTCAGATTTGAAATCTGGCTCTGTCACTTCCTAGAAAGGAGCATTTAGCACATATATTTAACCCTAAGGTTCGTTTTTTGTTTTGGTTTGGTTTTGCTCTTACTTTGTCAATGGGACTGATGTGAAGATGACGTGAGATAATGTATCTAAAATACCTAGCCTCGTTGTGGCAGATGTCTTTATTAAGGTCCTTATCCTCTGCCTCCCTTGTACATGCCATTTAGTATATGAGGCCCTTTAAAAAGCACATTCTCACTGAAGTCTAAAGAAAGGGCTCCTCACTCTATTACAGTAATAGTAACTGACACTTGCAACAAACCCTGTTTTAGGTGCTTTACATATGCAGCTCATTTAATTCTCAGAGCCCACTAGGAGGCAGGCATTATCATGGCTCTTGTTTCAGAGATGATGACATCCAATGCAAGATGTTGACCGACTTGCTAAGACCCTGTACTGCAGCAAGGAATTCTAACTCAGCTGTTTGGGTTCAGAAGCCATGCTCTGATTTGCAAGCACAATGCCCAAGATCTAGTCCAAAGAGTATACCATCTCTGCTAACCTCAGCACACTCTTGAAAAATAAAGCTAGAAAAATTACAGAATTTATTTTCTACAACTTTGTCTCAGTTCAATACCAAATATTTGTATGGCCTCTGGTTCTATGTGGGGATGCGTCTGAAGAAATAGAGTTTTAACTAGAGGAAGGCTCTAATTTAATTAGAGGAAAGGCTTACCTTGATCCTTCCAAGTGTTTGGAGAAGTATAGGAGGTTCTGTTGGGGGATAATATTATATAACCCAAAGAAATCATATAGTCTGCTACACCTAGGATTTTGAGCAAACATGTACATCAAAGTAGCTCTGGATGTTAAACAAGGCTGCAGCAAATGACGACCAAAGATAATTTTCATCCTCATTCCTTCATCTGCTCAACTTTTCACATATTTCTCATTTATTCATTCAACAAATATGTAATGGCTGCCTGTGTTAGTGTTGATGTCGTGAGCCGGCGAGACATCTCAACTCTGATGGAACTTACAGTCTAACTGGAAGAGAGAGATAGTAATCAAACATTTGTTGCTAGGTTATATGTTGATATTTCTCCCTTTAAAAAAAATACCGTCTATTCATTCTCCAGTCCTACCTCCTTTATCATGGTATCAGGAAGGCTGATTTTCTTCCTCCCAGCCATGACAAAGCAGAAACTAAGACTGGAAGAAATCCGTGACTGACCAGCTGGATGAAGATCCTTAGATGCTCTTCCTAGAAACCAGAGAAGTCTGAGCCTGGGGGATGGAGAAGGAGCATGCTCAGTAGCTGCTCAGATGAGCAAGGGTAGAGAGAAGCTTGCAATGGGAAGGGGAAGGGAAACCTTTGGTTATGAGACCTACACGGCATGGAAGAGCAATTAAAGAGGATATGTAAGTCCTTGTAAAGCCCTCATGTACATACAGCCCTGTATGCCTGGTACATAGTGGGTGTGCAATAATCGTTAACTTGTATAATTCTTGTTCTTTTTATCATTTTACTATTTTGATTATGACCTGCCCCTTTAGCTCCAGGAGTCCTGTGCAAGAAATCATTCTCCCTGGCTGACCTTTGACTGCTATGTGTCCCCCGACCTCTCCTAACTGTATCACTCTCCCAACTTCCCCATCCCACTACTCTCCTGGGTACTTGCTTGCCTCACCTTCTAAGATAGGCTGCTAAGTCCTAGCCAAGTTTATCTCCTGTCTTGGGTTCAGTAAGGCCCTCAATGGTCTCATTTGTCCTGCTGTCAATAGACCTTCTATCTCTTCTCATCATATGGATGATCTATGCTCATTCTATGAAAAAGCAGGTAATATATCTTCAGTCAGGCATAAAAAGGCCTATTTTAATACTGTGTCTACATGAATTTAAATCTACACGTATCAGTTGAACTTAGAGTCAGCAAAAAACCCATCACAAGGGTATGGATTGCTTGTCACAAAGGTCTGAACTGTATAGGTAAAACCCAGGGTAAGAACTGACATTAATAAGAGTTGCATTTCTCCTTTGTGATAGTGCTTAGGGCTTTTTGCTGAGTTGTGCAGGGGAGCACCCTGCAAAACCAAGGAGAAAATGATTGAACACTTTTGATTATTAAGCAGATGTTATGGGCTGAATTGTGTCTCCCACATCCAATTCGTATGGTGAAGCCCTAACTCTTATTACCACAGAATGTGATGGCAATTACAGAGCCTATAAAGCATTGATTAGATTAAAATAAAGCCATTTTAGGGTAGGTTCTAATCCAATCTGACTGGTGTTGTTAGGGAAAGACAAAATTTGAATACACGAAGACACCCCAGAGATATGCATGCACAGAGAAAAGGTCATGTGAGGGCACAGCAAGGAGACAGCCATCTGCAAGACAAGGAGAGAGGCCTCAGAAGACCTCAAATCTACAGATACCTTGATTTTGTAATTCCAGCCCCCAACACTGGAAGAAAATCAAGTTTTGTCTTATAAGCCACCCAGTCAGTGGTATTTTGTTATGGCAGCCCTGACAAACTAATACAGTGCGTTGGGTAGCAAATCTGTTCACAGTGTTAATAGGATCCACTGTTCTCAGGTTAATGTACAGAAATTTCTGAAAAAGTCATTCAGAAAGGAAGCATGGTAAAGTAAAACTGAAGTGAATTTTGGCAGACCAGCTCTCAAAAGATGGGTCTTCCAATTTTCAATTTTGGGTCAGAGGGCGATTTATTTAAGTTCCATAAACCTCACTTCCCACATCTTTAAATGGGCATCACAGTTCACAGGGTAGTTGTGGGGATTAAGTAAGATATGAAAGTGCCCAGAACATTGTTCTACATTTTATTAGGTACTCAATTAATGATGTCTTCTATCCTTTTCTTAGGGAGAAGAAGCTTAGGTATAATGTCAGCTAGATAATATCTGAGCCACGGGTGACATTATCCACATGGATTCTGTGGATCAACTATACACTTGAAATCAGTTCACTGTATTCTACTTCAACAGCTTGATAGCTATTGGAGTTGAAAAAAGTCTTTTCTCCAAAACTTATAAAAGGCAAAATGTTCAAAGTTGGGAAAACATGTAATGTATCAAAGATGGTTCCGGTCTTCCTGAGTCATTGAAGGGACAGATACATATCTCTCCTTATTTGTGCTGGGCATTCTTCCCAATTGCATTAGCACTCTATCTCGACCGCTCCGAAGCTAATGCACATCCCTGATGCATTGTTTTTTTGAGTCAATCATATAGCTCTTTACCATGAGCCAATCAATTGGCTCATCCTTTTTATTTAACTTCTGTCATGGTCTACGGTGGGCAATATGTTATAAACCAACCAATTACTGTGGTCTCCACTTAAAATACAAATTCCTTTTTCTTCCAATTTATGGAAAAAATTGAGAAAAATACGTAAAGTGCAATGGCTCTTTGGATTTAAACTTAGTGTACTTTGGGCTTGGAGAAAGTACCTGTCAGGAAATCATTACTGTGCTGAGGTTTGACTCACACATCTATTTCTGTACTAATCTCCCATCAAGGAACAAAATAGTCTTATCTTTATAGTGCCAATCAGCCTACCCCCCAAATCCATTAGTCAAGTATCATTTTCCACTTATATCTTTATATGGGATTTCCTGTCACCACCACATGATAGAACCCCGAATTACTTGTCTAGAAGTACATGTCTATATATCATTGCTTTACATCACTTTGATTATTGGTGGAAAACTGATCTTCAAGAAAAAAGAACTTAACCACAAACACATGACTAGATGAAAACTATTTTAGTTACATATTAAAGAATACATATTTTTTGAAGTTTTGTGTCTCACCTTCTCAGTTTATCACAAGCCTAGAAAAAACTTTAATAATAACTTTAATTAAACAAATTAATGGAAGCTAGTAAATATAAGAAATATCCCTTGTCTTTCCAAGTTCTAACTGGTTGAAATAATGATTATTTAAACATCTGAAATTTTACCTGTATAAATGAATGGCTCTGGACTTAAGAAGTCTTCTGAGTGTCCTTAACTGAACTTGCCAGGGAAGTGGTAAGTTGCAAGAGCAAACTGGAGCTTCACCAAGAGTAGCTCTTCCAGGGGCTCTGGGAAGCTCAGTCGGGTAAGCCTCTGCCTTCAGCTTAGGTCATGAGCTCAGGGTCCTGGGATGGGATCAAGCCCTACCCCCGCCTGGCTCCCTGCTCTGAGGGGAGCCTGCTTTTCCCTCTGTCTCTGTGTTCTCTCCCTTTGTCTCCCAAATGAATAAAATCTTTAAAAACAAAAAACCAAAAAAAACCAGGAGTAGCTCTTCCATCTAGGATGTTGATAAGAAGTAAAAATGCAATATGACAGGATCACTTGTTTCAGAGATGACCACCAGGGTGTTCACTGACCCAGAAGAGTGAAATATGCAGTATCCTGGAGGACACAATAGAGTTGTAACTGAAAGACACTTTGACTAGCTAACTAGAGATCCTTTCAGAAATGCAAAGAACCAACTATTCACACAACATCAGAGTTGGATGAGTTTCCCTTATGTGTACCCTTTACAAAAGAAGACTGGCAAGTAAAGCAAATGAAGTTTGGACAAGCTGGGGGAAGAGGATCCAACCTTGGAGGATTGGGGAAACATCCTCAAACCCCAAGCTCCTGCTCACTGTATGTCCACTGTGAATACTAGTGGTGTTCGTCCAGACTTATGATGCCTACCTCAAGAAGTAAAGTTCATAAATGAGGAAATTGTGCATTAGTACATAGAATACAAACATATCAACACAGTAAAATGGACAATCCCATTCATTGGCAGGGATAATATCTTTTTGTATATAAAGCCATTCATTTTCATTCTTCCTATCAACCTTTGTCCATTTGAAGCTTTATGTCTCTGAAGTTTATGTCCTCAGAGCAAGAAAAATTTTGGAGAAAGACAGAGACAGAGAATGGATTTGTTACATTCCTTTACAACTTCCCTTAGCTTATCAAGGTCCAGCACTCAGCTCATAAAATTCACCCAGCCCAGTGTGGAGAAAATATTCCTTTCACCTCTAGGACATAAAACTTGCTTTTCAGCAATAAAAAATAAATAGGACTTGCAGTGAGAAAGCAAGACTATTTTTTTTTTCTATTCCTGAGAGATTGAGGAAAGTTAGAAAAAGAAGATGAGCTGAGAAGAGATAAAGTACAATAAGATAAGATGAGGAAATAACTAGACACTGTCCTCAGAAGTGAGGAAAAACTGAGGACAGGGGGTCCCCTTTTTCTGACTCCCCCTGTGCGATTGAAGGATGAGTCTGTTAACCAGGAACAAATCACATCAGAGTAAACCAGGTGGTACAGTGTAGTTTGAAACCAGGACATTTGGCTTTTTTACCCAACTCATTGTTTGTCTGTGGTGGGGATGGGATGTAGAAATTCCTACAGCCCCGAGGGGAAGCAATGGCAGTGGAGTTGACAGCTGCTATAGTCTGTTGACAGCAGAATGAAGGGAAATCTACAGCACCAGTGAGAGCAAGAGTGGGGCTGAGTGAGCAAGGAAGGGTGTGAGAGAGAGCCCCACTACTGAGTTATGACAGTCACAGACACCAGCTGCAAATGTGAGCAGGACCAGCACTTGCCAGGTAGGCAGATGACATTGTACCGGAACCCCAAGATGCCAGAGGACACTACCCCCAAGGACCGAAACTCTTCCCTTCTACCACGAGGTAGCAGTCCTATACACACTTGCCTTTACCCAAGTACTACTTGGAAAGAAGCTGGAAACAGAAAATAAAAATCTGAATCTATTTTTTTTTTCTTAGTGAAACTGAGTGTATCTTAAGTTAATGGTTTAAATTATTTAAAGATATATGACTATATTGGTTTGCTCAGGCTGCCAAAACAAAACACCATATATTAGCTGGTTAAGCAACAGAAATTAATTTCTCACAGTTCCAGAGGCTGGTTAGTCCAAGATCGAGGTTCCGGCTTATTTGGTTCCTGATGAGAGTTCTCTTCCGGGCTTGTAGAAGTTGTCTTGTCACTGGGTGGTCACATGGCATAGAAAAAGAATGATGGTGTCTCTTCGGCTTCTTATAAGGTCACCAGCACTAGTAGAGCAGGGTCCCACCCCTAGGACCTCACTGAAATTTTATTACTCTTCACATGTTCTATCTCCAAATGTAGTCACTCTGGGGCTTAGAGTCTCAACACATGAATTTTAGGGATGCAATTCAGTCCATGTCAAGGACTAAATATTTGTCTTCTTCCTTCTATCCAGAGGACTGAAATTCATGAGGGAAAAAAATTATAGACAAAATAAAGAAGTGACATCTTCTTTGCATTTCAACGTAAAAACAAAATTGTGAGTAAATGTCCTCTGTCTCTGTGAGTATCCACAAACACATGAGCACAAACATGAAGTAACAAGATGTTGCCTAAAGATAGGGCAGGCCTGGGTCACAGTGGCTGGTGACAGCCTCATACGAACAAACCAGAAACTGCCCTGGGTTTTACTGCAGTTCATTTTCTGAATCCTCTCATGCTTTCCAAGTATCAGCTCTGCCCTTCCTATGCTCCTTGTGTGTGTATTATATATCTCTTAATAGAGTCAATTGACCAAACAATTTTACCAAATGAGTTATTATATTATGGAAGTGTATTTGCATCCCAAGAAATTAATTACTCGGGATTTTCTGAATTCAAGGTTAAAAATAAAACCCGCTATTACTGCATGACACAATAATGGCAGGAAAAAAAAATAGATCTCTCTGTTTTGGACTAAATATACATGGCCCACAATCTAATTCCCACTCTCATGTTCCCTTTTAAAGAAATCCTAGCTTACCCAAAATGTTTTGGCAAAATTGGTCTATAAATAAATCATTGCTATCTGTATTGGGATAAATAAAACCCAAAGGCATTATCAGCATAGTTTTGTTTTCTCCTCATGACATTGTGGAAGATGGAAGGGAACACTTATAGGTATCATGAGAGAGCAGGAGTCAGAAATCAGATTTATTGTCATCCCTACAGATGGAAAGTTTTGGGCTTCTATTAAAAAAATAAAAATATCCACTCTAGAATATTTCCTGCATTGTGAGAATGAATTTGAAAGCACCACCTTCTGAAGTTTAGTAATATTTAGAGTTTTTTCCTTCAATTCCCAAGCATCATCATGTTTTTCTCAACAAAGATCCCTAAGCCTTTCAAGAAGGTTCCATGTCATATGGAGAAGCGTGGAAGTGAGTACTAAAAGACGTGTTCAAAGTCATCTTCCTACTACTTGTTGGTTACTTTGCTGAGCCTCCTCAGTTGTGAAATGTCCCATCTACCTCAACAGGTTTCTCTGAGGCTCTAGGGAAAAAATGAGAACTCAGACACAAAGATAGATACCAAGCAGGTATCTTGTTTATAGTAGACTTTCAAAAGATTTTTTTAAGAACATACATAGATAGGACTGAATATGTTTAAGATTTTCTCCATCCCTGCACCAACAGTCTTCAGAAAGATCATCCCTTTTAGTTCCACCTGCGTTTGTACATCAAAGCATAAAATAAGTCATTCAGAAGGTGTGAAAAATGTGGGCTAGCTGGGAAGAAAGAGAAAGGAAAATAAATAATCCGTTCAGAGGCAATGACACTTGGAGGGTGCTTTCCTTGTTTCTGGGTTAGTCTTAAGTATTCTAAGAAGCTTGACTGAAGTTAACAGCCTTATGTAATTGTGTTTCATTTGGCTCCCTCAAATTGCCATTTTGGTAGACTTACTGTTCAACAGCTGCTCATCTAATCCAGAAACAAGCCAAAACTCAATGAAGAACCATTTCCCTTATTTTTTTTTTTATTCCTGTGCTACTGACAATTGAATTACATTTTCAAAATATTTCATGTGCAGAAAAATTTAGAACGTGCAATAAAGCCAGCTGCAAAAGACTGAAAGTCAGCTGAAAGCTGTATCAAGGCACAAAAGATTTGTTTTGCTTGGAATAGTCACCTATGGCTATGACTTTTTAACGATTTGATCCTTGATGTTCCTTCTATAAGTAAATGTGACATTCTGAGTAGAGCCGCTGAATTTCTCCTAGGATTAGTGCCCCCCCCGAAAATACTACAACTCTACAGATTTAGGCAAGCTTTGAGTGATTGCCTTCCTATAGGAATAGTGGATACACCAGCCTACATAGGAATAGAATCTTGCCCACTTGATTTCCAACTCAGTTCTGCTACAGATTACAGTAGAGTAAGCGTGGCAGGATTCCTACTCTGGAGTCCCTAGGATAGAAAGTATTATGTGTATGACAGCATTGTGTAAGTCCAGGGGGCACCAATTACATTCTTATATTCTTATATCAATTTATTCTTATATTTATGTGCTATTCTTATAGTAGGTCTATAATTGTGCATTTTTTTTTTTTTGAAGAGCGTCCATAGCTTCCATCAGACTTCTAAAACTGTCCCTGACTCTCCCAGACTAAAGGATATTCATCAGGTTTCAATAAATACGATAGAAAGTGTTCTTCTTTTCTTTTCTTTTTAAATTTTTTTTATTAACATATAATATATTATTAGCTCCAGGGGTACAGGTCTTTGAATCGCCAGGTTTACACACTTCATAGCACTCACCATAGCACATACCTTCCCCAATGTCCATAACCCAACCACTTTCTCAAAAGTGTTTTTCATCTTTATATCTGATTTCTATTTTTTCTCCATGATGCAAAATAGCCAATCCTGCAAAGTGGCTTCCTTGTACTTAGGTTAAAAGCTTTGATTTGTAGTTAACTGATGATTATTCAGAGGCAAATTATCCATGTGCTTTATTTGATAGTCTTCTTTTCTTATTACATTTCTGGCTATCTTCACTAATTGATTGTAAGCTTGTCCTTCAGAGGGTATACAGAACACCAATGATGTAAATTTATTATTCATTCTGCTAAAAAGTTGGATGAAGACATATCAATGTAATCTATTGATTTTCAATGGGCAACTATTCTATTATTTGATATTTTCAGTTATTCTTGTCATTTAATCTCCTTTAGCCCTGATAATTGGAAGTCAACTTGCCTGAAAGACAGATATTTATTTATCTTAAAGATTTTATTTATTTATTTGACAGAGAACGATCACAAGTAGGCAGAGGGACAGGCAGAGAGAGAGGGGGAAGCAGGCTCCCTGCTGAGCAGAGAATCCGATGTGGGGCTTGATCCCAGGACCCTGAGATCATGACCTGAGCCGAAGGCAGAGGCTTTAGCCCACTGAGCCACCCAGGCACCCCAAGACAGATACTTATTAACTCACACAAGGCAAGTCTTTTTCTCCTGCTATCCAATAAGGTGGTCTTTCAAAAACGTTTTGGAAGAGAAACCACTAGGTACCAGATGTATGGAAGTGGTCGGTGGTGACATTCCATGATATTAAGTACTAAAGCAAACAGGTTGTATGTGTGTGTGGTTGGAGTGGGTATCAGAAGACATGAAATATTCAACCTAGAGATCAAGCAACCAAGAGTTCTTCTACTGTAACCCTTTTCCTCATGAGTACTGGGTGGCCTTTTCTTCATGTTCTGACACAAAAGAAAGAGAACTTGCTTACTCACACCAAATAAAAGCAGCCTGGCATCTGCATGCAGTCCCCGTTTCTGCCCTAGCAATTTCAAAGAGAATCTTGCTGCTCAGGCAGAAGGAATTCAATCATCTGGTGGAGATAATGAAAGAGCTTTATATTTTTAATCAGATAGTGACCGATAACTGTAATATTCTCCTGTAGCAATAGCTGTGGGCATGAGAAATAGGGGGGGAAATGGAAGAGATTTTCAGGAGGATATGAAAATAAGTAAGTGTTCAAGACTTGGAAACTGCAAAACAACAGCAACTGATACTTTAAAAGCTTGGTTTCACTTCTGCAGCCTATAATAAAGTTCAGTCTTAGTGCCTGTTGGGTAGCTGACAGAATACGAGCATACATGATTGTTCTCCAGTGTTAATAATTGTCCTTGTCTACTAGATTTCCTGCCAGATACCCCGACCAGGTAGTATTATCAGTGGCTCAAGGAACAAAATCCTAAAACTGTATTACTATTTTATTTTATATTCTAGCCTGTGTATAACTGTCATATAATTGTGTTGCTGGGCTATAGATGAAATCTATATTTCTTGCTTTATAGAACATGCAGCACAATGTGTACGAACTTGTGATGACCATTCTGAATGAAGAAAAAGACCAGGAATTATGAGTCTTTGTTAGCTGCAAAAGCTGCTCTGTATGTCTCTGAGGACAAGTAAACCAGAATGGCTACCTTCAAAATAAAGAAACAATTCTATTTTGTAAACATTTATAGAATTTTCAGTCTCTGCATAGCACAGTGCAAGGTGCTAGGAGTCCTGATAGATGTATTACTGTTCTTAAAAAGATTATTGTGAGCCAACAAAGAACAAAACAGTTTTTAAAAGAGGTAAATACAGAGAGGGAATTTAGTCCAAAGGGATTAATCCAACAAATACGAACAAAAACATGAATCTGTTAAGGAATTTTGAATTAAAGTAAAAATACAAAATAGGGGCGCCTGTGTGGTTCAGTGGGTTAAAGCCTCTGCCTTCAGCTCAGGTCATGATCCCAGGGTCCTGGGATCGAGCCCCACATCGAGCTCTCTGCTCGGCAGGGAACCTGCTTCCTCCTCTCTCTCTGCCTGCCTCTCTGCCTACTTGTGATCTCTATAGAGAGATCAAATAAATAAATAAAATCTTAAAAAAAATACAAAGTAGCAGGGATAGTTCAAAGAAGACAACTGTTGAGCTAGAATGTGTAGTCTTACAAGAGAGAATGTTATACCAACTATAAGGATGTAAACAAGCAACTTCTATTTATAAAGCACTTAAATTAAAATCATAAAGTACTACTACATCTACAGTCCAGAGTATTTATCTGATAGCTCAGTTTGCCCAAGGACATAGGTTAAGTGCATGGTGGAAATTTTGTACATGTCATCCCCTAATATCTAAATAAAATAAAGAATTATATTATTGGGCTTACTGGAGATGGCTATCCCAAGAGTGCATGCTCACTACAACTCTGAAATAGTTAAGATTCAATCATAAGATGCTAACACTACTCTCAAGTTTGAGGTCTCCTTCCTTTCATTGTTAAAAGATACTTAATCTCTGGAAGGCCTTTAGTGTGCTTCTGAGAAGAAACATATTGTAGTATCACTTTTAAAAAATTAGAAGTTTGTCTGAGAATCACTAAATTTAAGTTTCAGATGCACATATGCAATTCCTCATTCTTTCCTATAAATATTTTATAATCTGGACAATACCCTGAGATACTTCATAGGCTCTCCTCATGGAGTTATAAAGACAGAGCCGATCTAGTGATATAAGATATAGTCTGTAGAGTGTGGCTTGAGGAGCTAGCCTCTTCCAAATACCTGCCTTCTTGGGACACATGAGAGAATATCACTTATTCTCTTAGGGAGATCTTATAAAATAACATAAATGTTTTGATAAGCAGTAGGACTGGGTAGTGATGACAGCAAAATGGCAGAATAGAAAGTACTGGAAGTCTTAGCAAGGGCAATTAGACAAGAAAAAGGCAAAAAAGTCATCCAAATTGGACAGAAAAAATTAAAGTGATTCTTTTCACCAATACATAATCTTTAAAAGTTAGACCTAATAAAAAACTCAGTAAAGGGGCACCTGGGTGGTTCAGTGGGTTAAAGCCTCTGCCTTCAGCTCAGGTCATGATCCCAGGGTCCTGGGATCACGTCCTGCATTGGATTCTCTGCTCAGCAGGGAGCCTACTTCCCCCTCTCTCTCTGCCTACTTGTGATCTCTGTCAAATAAATAAATAAAATCTTTATAAAAAAACTCAGTAAAGTTGCAGAATATAAAATCAAAATATAAAAATCAGTTACATTTCTATACACTAGCAACAAAAAATCCTAGAAGGAAGTTAAGAAATCAATGCCATTAATGATAGTATTTAAAAGAACAAAATACTTAGGAATTAACCTAACCAAGGAGGCAAAGATCTGCACACTGAAAACTACAAAACATTGATGAAAAAAAATTAAAGACACAAATAAATGGGAAGACATACCATGTTCATGGATTAGACAACGTAATATTGTTAAAATGCTTACATTATCCAAAGTCATCTAATTAGTCAATGCAATCCTTATCAAAATCTCAATTGCATTTTATATCAAAATAGATGAAACAATCCCAAAATACACATGGAACCAAGAAGACACCAATTAGTCAAAAGAATCTTGAGATAGAAGAACAAAGTCAAAGGCATCACATTTTCTGACTTTAAACTATATCAACAGGCTATAGTAATCATAACAGTATGGAATTGGTATAAAGACAGACATATTAATCAGTAGAATGAAGAGAGAAACCAGAAATAAGTCTATGTTACTCAGTCATCTGATCTTTGGCAAGGCTATCAAGAATACACAATGGGGAAAAGATAATCTCTTCAATAAATAGTATTGGGAAAGTTGGATATCTACATGCCAAAGGATGAAACTGGGCTCTCATCTTACACCAGGCACAAAAATCAACTCAAAATGGACTTAAACATAAAATCTGAAACTGTAAAACTCCCAGAAGGAAATGGGAAACTTCATGAAATTTTCTTGACAATAATTTCTTGGAAATGACATAAAAAACACAGACAACAATAACAAATATAGACAAATTAAACTTTATCAAACTAAAAAGCTTCTGTACAGCAGAGGAAACAACAGAGTGAAAAAGCAATCTATAGAATGGGAAATATTTACAGACCATATAAAACTGCTGAAAAGTGAATATCCAAAATATATTAGGAAGTCCTACAACTCAATACCAAAATCAAAACAAGACAAAAACAAATAACTCAATTAAAAATGGGCAAAGACTTAAACGGATATTTCCCTCAAAGAAGACATGAAATGTATAACATGTACATGAAAAAATACTCAACATCACTTATCAAAAGGAGAAGGCAAATCAAAACTACAATGAGGTATCACCTCACATCTGTCAGAATGGCCATTATCAGGAAAACCAAACCAAACCAAACCAAACCAAAATTGGGAAATAAAAAGAGTTAGCATGTTGTGGAGAAAATGGAATTCTTGTGTATTGTTGGTAAGAATGTAAAATGAAACAGCTACTATGTAAAACAGCATGAAGTTTCCTCAAAAAGTTAAAACTCAAACTACCATATAATCTAGTAATCCTACTTCTGAGTGTTTATCCAAAAGAAATGAATTAAGAATCCCAAAAAGATATTTACACTCCCATATTTATTGCATTATTCATAATAACCAAGAGATGGAAGCAACCTAAATGTTCATGAATAGATGAATAGATTAAAAAAAAAGTGTGGTATATACATATGAAGGGTTATTATTCAACTGTAAAAAAAAAAAAAGCAATTCTGTCATAGAGTACAACATGGATGAGCCTTGAGGACATTAATCTAAGGGAACTAAGCCACGCATAGAAGGACACATACTGCATGATTCTACTGATATGAGGCATCTAAAGGAGCCAAACATGTTGAAGCAGAAAGTAGAATTTTTTTTTTTTGCCACGGGCTAGGAGAAAGGAGAAATGAGGGGTTCATTGGGTATAAATGAGCTGTTCAATGGGTATAAATTTTGTGCCATGCACCTTAAAGTTTTTAAGCTATGCTCTATAACACTATGCTTATAGCTCACAATGCTATACTTTACACTTAAAATTCTGTTAGAAGGGTAGATCCCATGTGTTTTTTTAAGCACATTTAAAAACAAAAACAAACAAACAAACAAAAACTAGGATGAGGATTTTACTCCAGACTAAGCACTTAGAAAGAAAAGAACAGAACAGGGTAGATGGTTCTGAAAAGAGATAGGTGTGTGTGTGTGTGTGTGTGTGTGTGCGTGTGCATGTGTGTGTGTTGAGTGTAAGGAACCTCAGGGAACAGGGAGTCACCTCCCTTTAATTATCTAAAATGTATCAATGTGTGGTAAGTCCTGAGCTCCTACAGCCTCCTGAACCAGAAGCTTCTCCCCGCTCCATATTGCTCCTTGAAAAGACTGGGCTTTGATTTCTGTTTGCCATTTTGCTTTCTAATATTCCTATCCAGAACCCTAGCCCTTCCAGGAATGAATGGCAGGGAGGAAAGAGCAGGACATTTTGAAACAATGCCAGTTAAAACCTTGGCTCTGGCACTTTCCAAATGCGTGGACTTGTGTTAATTACTTAACTTGTTTGGCACACAGGATTCTCCATTCAGGAAATGGGATAGTAACAACCATGCACATAGCTTTGTGTGGGTTATATGAAATAAGTTACATATAAATACCCAATTTTTAGAGTTGGAAATAATCTCAAAATCACCTCACTCAATGTCTTTCAAGTATTTTTTTTTTTACTTGCTATTCCCAAAAAGAATTTTTAAAAAACTTCTTGTACTCTCATTCATTTGAAGTTGGCATCTAACATTTTTCAAGTTTAACTAGTTAAGCTTTTAGGTTAAATAATCACAAAGTTAAGCTTTTTGTCATAGTGTAAATACTGACATTTAAAAATAAAATCATTAAATCACACGTCTAGAAATCCAAATATGAATCATTCTAATATCTATCACTGTCTATTTAAATATATGTGAATAACATGAACAACAGACAAAAAAGTGGTAGTGGAGGGGAGTGACAATTTTAAATTAAAAGAAACTAAAGAAACCTAAGGAGCAATATATTGGATGCTAGCTTAAACTAGGAAAAAAAAAAATCACTGCTATAGAAGGTATTTCTCAGACAACAAGGGAATATTTGAATATACACTATATATTAGATGATATTATGGGAAAATTGTTAGTTTTCCAATTTTCTTATATATGACAATGGTATTGTCCATGCTAAAGTACTTACAAGTAAAATGTCTGCAACAGACGAATGGATAAAGAAGATATGGTCCATATATACAATGGAGTATTATGCCTCCATCAGATAGGATGAATACCCAACTTTTGTATCAACATGGTCGGGACTGGAAGAGATTATGCTGAGTGAAATAAGTCAAGCAAAGAGAGTCAATTATCATATGATTTCACTTACTTATGGAGCATAAGGAATAACACAGAGGACATTGGGAGAAGGAGAGGAGAAGGGAGTTGGGGGAAGTTGGAGGGGGAGATGAACCATGAGAGACTGTGGACTCTGAGAAACAAACTGAGGGTTTTGGAGGGGAGAGGGGAGGGCATTTGGGTGAGCCTTCTGGTAGGTATTATTGAGGGCACATATTGCATGGAGCACTGGGTGTGGTGCATAAACAATGAATCTTAGAACACTGAAAAAATAAAATTTAAAAAAGAAAAAAGATGAAAAGAGAAAAAAATGTCTACAGCTTACTTTTAAATGGTGCAGATGAAAAAATGTACACACACACACAGAGCAAAAAGAAAGTGTGGCACAATTTTAACAATTGGTGGATTTACTTAAGGGGCTCTTTGTACTATTTTTTAATTCCTTCTAGACATTTGGAAATTTAGATATTATGAAATCGGGACAATTTATTTAAAAAGCATGAGCAAGCATTATATTAGGCTGGGAAATTGTATGCTAAACTTGTTTTTCTTCTGACACGTGTTTCTATTTCATTTTTCCACAGAAATTTTTCTTAAATATTATACTTTTATGATTTAAAATATCTAATTAACCACTTGTTATATTTCGCTCCAAAACATGTTTATAAACTAAAGATTATTTCTTTTACCCCCAAATCTCAAAATATTAAAATAAGCTTCCAGATTCAGTTATCACTAAAATTATGATAGATCAAAACAAAATGAAGTAAAATTTAATGAGGTAGCTAAGACTCCATTTTTCCAGTTAGCTCTTATGTCCATGGCTGAGTATTTTTATAGCTACAATGATACAGATTTCAATACCAACTATTTCTTTTGTTGTTTTTATAAATAACAAATCTTGTTCACATTTGTTGGTAGATGAGAATGGAAAAGTTTTGTTACAGCAATGTTTTTTAAGTAAATTAATTCCTTTTGAGTTGAATACTAAAAATCACAAAAAGATCCACCCTACAAAAACAATTTAATCCTATCCTTCTTCACCTTAATTAAAAGAAAAGAATTAGGAGCCACCTGACTTTCAAAAGGATCTTATTGCTTTGTGATTTGAGTCATCTTTTCTCTCAGTTTCTGGGAAGATTACCAAGAAAACATCGCTAAGATGTATGAAATGTTTATTAATTACAAATTTAAAAAAAAATTAGAGGCATGCTGGTCTTCCTGGTCAAGGCAGTTAGCCAAATCAGACTTAAATCTTCTCAGAAAAAGTTTGGCTTTACTATATGCCTCAAGGAATTATATAAAATCTACTAAGAAATAAATTATAAAAGTATTTATTTTGGTCATCTATTACTGCATATGAAACTACCTCAAAACTTAATGGCTTAAATTAATAACAATTTATTATTTTCCATGATTCTGTGGGTTAATCAGGTGGTTCCTTTGCTTCACATGAGGCCGTGGGATGGCTAAAAAGACCAAAATGACCTCACCCCCATGACAGGCAGTTTGTACGGGTTACAGGCTGGAAGCTCAGACATGGTTGTTGGCAAGGGGCCTCAATTCTTAATGTGGGCTTCTCTATGTATCTATTTGGACATCTAATACCAAAGCTGTTCCTAGAAGGAAGCTTCAGGAAAACAAGGCCCAGTGTGCAAGCGTTTATTAAGCCTTGTAGTGTATTTACTAATGTTTCAGTGGCTAAAACTAGTCACTAAATACTAAGTAACACTTAAAAGCCATCATTAAAACCAACGGCCAAGCCTCAAGTCAACATGGAAGGGGACTATAAAACAGTGATAATAATGGGAGGTATTGAAGGCTTATTTAAGATAGAAAATGTAGTCAAGAAAATTGAAACGGACATGGAAATAATATCAACACCTTAAATATTTCACTCCATTCTCGAAGAATTGCGTGGTTCCTTCCTTCCTTTCTTTTTTAATCTTATCTATTTGATAGAGAGAGAGAGAGAGCACAAGCTGGCAGAGTAGAAGGGAGAGGGAGAGGGAGAGGGAGAAGCAGGCTCTCCACTGAGCAAGGAGCCTGATGTAGGGCTCAATATCATGACCTCAGGATCATGACCTGAGTCGAAAGCAGTCACTTAACCAACTGAGCCACCCAGGCACACAGAATTGCATGGTTTCTAAAGAAATATCTGATGTAATTCTTATCCTTGTTCCTCTATAAGTAAGATGTTTTTCCCCTTCTGGATTCGTCAAGATTTTCTCTTTGCCTTTGATTGCCAAGGTGTTGATTTTTTTTTTTTCCTTTTGTATTTACATTGGTTGGTGTTCTCTGAGCTTTCTATATCTGTGGTTTGGAATTTTGGAAAATTCTCAGCTATTATTATTATAGATATTTCTTGCATTCCTTTCTCTTCCTCTCCTTCTGGTACTTCCCTTACCCATATATCACATCTTATGTCATTGCCCCACAGTTTGGATATTTCCTGCTGCTTTTTGCAATTCTTCCTCTTTGATCTCCAGTTTTGTAAATTTCTATTTTGATATCCTCAAACTCAGAGGTTCCTTCTTCAGCCATGTCTAGTCTACTGACAAGCCCTGAAAGATATTCCTCATTTCTGATACGGTGGATTTGATCTCCTGTGTTTCTTTTCGGTTCTTAGAGTTCCCATCTCTCCACTTACCTTGCCCCTCTGTTCTTACATGTTGTCTATTTTATCCATTAGCGCTCTTAGCATATTAATCAGAGTTGTTTTAAATTCCTGGTCTGATCATTCCAATATCTGCCATGTCTATTTCTGATGATTGTGGCATCTCCTCAAATTGTGTGTGTGTGTGTGTGTGTGTGTGTGTGTGTTTCTTTTTTTTGCTTTTGGTATGCCTTGAAAATTTTTTTGATAGCTGAACATAATATACTGGGTAAATAAAAATGAACTGAGATAGATTGGCCTTTGGTATGATGTTCTATGTTTCTCTGGCTAGGGATAAGGCTATACTTCACTGTTTGTTATATTTGTGGTGTCACAGGTTTAAATGTCCTCTGGTCTCCGTTTTTGTTTGTTTGTTTGTTTCCCTTGTTGTCTTTTTGTGTCCCCAGAGATTCCTTAAGTAGGATCTGAGGCTGACAGTTCTTTTAGCTACAGTCCTCTTGTTACACAAGCGTTCTGTTGATATGGTAGTAAGGCTGGGAGTGGGAAAGCCCTCTATAGTTCCATGATTAGATGTTGTCTTGTAATGAGGCTGAGTGAGGCATTTTACTTCCATCAGATTGGTTAGGCTTTGGTAAAACCCCACTTACATTCTGGTGAAATAATTACCTTTGATGGTAGACCTTGTTAAGAAGAATCTAGAATTCTGGACATATTTTCAAAATGTATTTCCCTTCCTCTTGCTAGATATTCACTGTGAGAACTTAGTAGGATTCCTAGGGGTGAAACTAAGAGTCGTGTGGGACCTTCCTAATACTGGGCCCCCTCAGAACTTTTAATTCTGAAGCTAGTCCATACCAAGCCCCCAGAAATTCATCAATTACAGATTAAAATGTTCCTGCCAATACTGGCTTCAACAGACAGCTTCTGTTCCCTTTAAGCTGTGATTCTATGTCTCAGCCTGTTTGTCCAGTTTTGGGGGCAATGGCTTGTCATAGATGGATGTAAGAAGAGTTGTTGGTTTTTGTTTGCTTTTCTTATTTTAAAAACTTTTAAGCTGTTTATGTGATTAACTAGAAAATGAAGTCCTTGAAATAATACCCTAAATTTTTCATTTTGGTCATTTCAATGCAGATACTATACAGCTAAAATTAGAAGTTAGTATAAAGCAAGAAGTGTGGTAAAAGTCATAGTTTTTCTTCAGTAAATATGTGCACATGAATTCAGCTTTTGGAAATAATTCAAAAATCCATTAATTTTTTAGACACAAAGAATAAAATGTAACTTATATATTTAACAAAAAAAGTGAAATAAATATTACTAAAAACTAAGTTCTACAAATAATGTGTGTTAACAGGAAATAGAAAATATTAAACATTTTATAAGGTAATATAAGAGGATTGACTGTAATTGGTGTAAATATTTTATGATATGGTTCAATAATGTAGGTTTCAAGTACTTCATTGAATAATTCACGGTAGAGCTAAAAGAAATTACCTGGAATTTATATCTGTGGTTTTGTCTAATATAGTTTGAAAAATCTAATAATCTATTTAACATTACAGTTGCAGTTAAAGGAATAGGATCATAAATCCCCAGAACTTGTGCTGTCTGAAGCTGCTTTTCTTTTTAGCTCTTAAAACAAAATATGAATATAGAGAAAAGTTGAAATAAAACTTTTTGCATTTAAATACAAGATGAGGTGACATGAAAATTTTTTAAAAATTCATTTATAGAATTTTATATGTCTTACCAGTGCCTTCCTTAATTTATCCTCATGAGACACTGTCAAAGCACTGCATTCTCTGACAGTGGTTAGTGGATGGCAGAGGTCAGATTATTAAATAAGCTTGTCATTGCTCTCTTTGCCTATATTCTATGACATATTTGATCTCAGAACTACCCAACAAGGACCAAGGCACCCCAATTCTGATGCTATTTGTCACTATTATCACAAAAACTATAAAGCCAGCAAAACCAGGATGCCCCATAATATGTTTATAACTCAATAAAAAAGACTTACCCCAAAAGTCATATTCAAAAGCTCCTTTATTTGAGGCCCTGGGTGTCTTTACATCCCAAGGAATATGCTAATAGTAAGATTTAGAATAAACAAAGAGTATACCTTTTTTTATATAGAGAAAGTCAATTGTGCAATGGAAGTGGGAAAGTACAATCTACATGAAGCTGGGAAAGTGTACGATTGTGAGTTGAAGATAAGCAACTTGGTTTCCTTAAAATTACAGAGCCCATCTACCCCTTAAAATGTCTCTATATACCTTCAGAGGTATGCATACACCAATTTGATGACCACTAATGTAGGCCAAATTCCACATTTTAAAAATAGAGAGTCAGAAGTTCATAGAATTTAAATGACTTGCCTAGCACTATACAACTACTCTGTGGCAGGATTGAGACTAGAACTTATATTTCCTGTCTCCCAACCAGTGTTCTTCCCAACACATTCTGTTATTCTCACTTTATCTATGACAAGTCTATGACCAATGTCCAAATAATTTAAGGGTCTTAATCAAGATGTCTCTGTAATCAGAGTTAGGTAAAGCATATACATGTAGATTCTTCATTCAATGAATTTGTTAAATTACATATTCAACATTTTGTTAAAATATCAGTACATTTGGAAGGGGTAACATCTTAACTTGATAGTCACATATCTCAATAAAGTAGCTTCCATATGAGACACAAAATAAAAGCAAAGAGAAAGTGCCCCTGTATCAGAGTCCAATTAATATAGCAGAACCACTATGCATGATATGTGATAAGAGAGAGATGGGGAATTATGCACCACAATGCAAGAGTGAGGTTTTTTTTTTTTTTTTTTAGATTTATTTATTTATTTACTTGACAGAGAGAGACCACAGATGGTGGGGGACTGGGGACTCCATTTCAACCATTCCCCTGAATTTAGCTGGAAATCTACCAAGCCACTCTGAACACCCACAAAATCAGCCTGAGATGTAAGATTATACACTTCTGGATCTCTGCAAGGGCAGAGGATCATCAGTTGAGAGGTACAACAGACAGAATTGGGATTGCACAGAAAGATATCAGGGGATAAACAGAAGGGGGAGGGGGCCACCAGAAGCGAGCCACTGGAAAGTAATACACCAATGTGAAAGTACCCTGCTCTTAGGGACCAGTCATAGCTTGGAGACCAGTGGCTGCAAGACAGGAAGAAACTGATAACAGTGCTCAAACAGAACAAAGGAGCTTAAGGGATTATTGCTGGGACTGGGCTGCTGCAGGTGCGGACCTAAGCCCATAGTCCCGGGACCAGCCACAGCAACTGCCTGTGCGTGAGAGGATCAGGTACAGACCTGAGTCAGCAGTCCCTGGGGCTGGCAGCTACCACTGCCACCACCACTGCCTCGGAGAGAGGACCTGACTTGTACTGGAGCCCATGGTTTCGGGAACAGCAGCCACCAGGGCTGGGTTCCCCTGAACTGTTATTATTCATGGTTTTGGTGGCACAGAGGTGCAGAGACAAGCAGGGACCTCGGTGGACCACTGAGAGAGTCACTGACAGGAGGGGTGTGCACTGCTTGTGGAAGGCCATGGTATTCAACAGGGATTGCAGATGGAGAGTCCGTGTGTTCTGAACAATTCAGAGAGGGGCAGATTGTGCCTCCTCTCTGAGGTAGAGGTCGGGGTGTGGACAGTTTACTTAGCTCTGACCCTCTGAAAAAGTGGGGAAAATTGCCAGAGAACAAAAGCCTGAAAAACCTAGCTGCTTTTTTTTTTTTTAATTTAAATTTTTTTATTTTTTATAAACATATATTTTAATCCCCAGGGGTACAGGTCTGTGAATCGCCAGGTTTACACACTTCACAGCACTCACCAAAGCACGAAAAACCTAGCTTCTTAATAGGGGGCAAAGCAACTCTGCCCAAATAGGACTGACTGAGAAACAAGATGGCAGGCCCCTCCCCCAGAAAATAAGCTAAAAGAACAAGAGGACAACAGTCACAAGGTCCTCATAAAACTTCAAACAGCAACATTGGGGAAAACAGTATATTAAGTTCCTGATATTACCTCACAGCCTATATATTTCTTAGATACAACTTTTCTTTCTTTTAAATTTGTTCCTCATGATTCTTGTGTTTTTTTTTTACCTACTTGTCATTTCAGCTAGATGTTTAATACAACATATTCCATGATAACTTTTTAACTTGAACTTTTTCATACATATGCTTTTTTTTCTTTTTCTTTTAGATAGATAGATAGATAGATAGATATAAGTTTCAATGTAGTCCTTTTTTCCCTATTCAATACCAATTCCCTATTCAATACCCAATTCAATACAATATTCAATACCATATATCAGTTTTAATTTCCCTGTATCTCTGGGAAGTTGAGTTCTCTAACAAAGATAATAAGATACACCCCAGAAAAACTAAAAAAAACTAAAACACCTTCCTCGCCTACACTGAGAGATTATATATAAATACCTTCCTGCCAACCCCCACAGGAAGGTATTTATATTGGGTTCCTTTTTTTTTTTGTTATTGTTGGTCTTTTGTTTGGTTGGTTTTGTTTTTGTACTTTATAAATCTTACTCTTGGAGCTCATTTTGGCTGTTTTTGTTTTTTTTAAAAGATTTTATTTGTTATTTATTTGATAGAGAGATCACCAGTAGGCAGAGAGAGAGAGAGAGAGAGAAGCAGGCTCCCTGCCAAGCAGAGAGCCCAGTGCGGGGGAGATCAGGACCCTGGACCCTGAGATCATGACTTGAGCCAAAGGCAGAAGCTTAACCCACTGAACCACCCAGGTGCCCCTGTTTTGTTTTGTTTTGTTTTCTCTTTGGCAGTGACTTCCAATTGCTTCAAACCCTCCCAGGGTGCACCTTGCCTGGATAGTGGTTGATATTCTTGGCTATACATCCCCTCAACCACAAGTCAACAGAATGACAAGGAGGAGGAACTCTCAATAAAGAAAAGACTCAGAGACAATGGCCTCTCCAGCAGATCTAATGGATATGGATCTAAGCAAGATGACAGAAATAGACTTCAGGTTGGCAGTTATGAAGACAGTATTTATGTGGAGAAAACTATTACTTGCAACATAGATTCATTAAGGGCAGAAGTGAGAGCAGATCTGGCAGAACTTAAAAATGCTATCAATGAGATACAATCTAATCTAGACACTCTAACAGTTAAGGCAAATGAGGCAGAAGAATGAATTACTGATCTTGAAGACAAACTTATAGAAAAGAAGGAGCAGGAGGAGGCCTGGAGCAAACGGCTTAAATCCATGGAAATAGAATTAAAGAAATAAATGACACGATGAATTGTTCCAGTGTCAGAATTATTGGGATTCCTGAGCAGGCAGAGAGAGAGAGGGAGAGGACTAGAAGATATATTTGACCAAATCATTGTCGAGAACTTCCTTAATCTGGGGAATGAAACAAGGAATCATGTCCTAGAGGCAGAGAGGACACCCCTAAAAGATCAATGAGGATAGACCAACCCTCATTGGGTACATGACTGGTAGCCCAGTCATGTAATATTAAAACTTGCAAATCTTAGAACCAAGGAAGCAATTTTAAGGGCAGTTAGGGAGAAGAGATTCCTTATATACAGAGGGAGGAACATCAGAATAATATCAGACCTGTCCATAGAGACCTGGCAAGCCAGAAAGGGCTGGCAAGACATATTCAGGGTACTAAATAAGAAGAATATGCAGCCAAGAATTCTTTATCTGGCAATGTTCTCATTCAGAATAGATGGAGAGATAAGAAGCTTCCAGGACCAGCAGAGACTGAAAGATTATATGACCATTAAGCTGGCCCTGCAAGAAATGTTAAGGGGGGAGGTCCTATAAAAAGGGAAAGATCCCAAGAGTGATACAGAAGAGAAATATACAAAGACAATCCATAGAAACAAGGACTTCACAGGCAACATGATGACAATAAAATCTTATCTGTCAATAATTACTCTCAATGTGAGTGGCCTAAATGCTCCCACAAAATGGCACAGGATTGCAGATTGGATGGAAAGTCAGGACTTATCCACATGCTGTCTATAGAGACTCATTCTGAACCTAGAGATACATCCAGACTGAAAGTGAAGGGATGGAGAACCATATTTCATGCCAATGGACCTCAGAAGAAAGCTGGGGTAGCAATTCTTGTATCAGATAAATTAGATTTTAAGCTAAAGACTGTCGTTAGAGATACAGAAGGATACTATCATTCTTAAAGGATCTATTCAACAAGAAGATCTAACAACTGTAAATAGCTATGCTTTTAACATGTGTGCTGCCAACTACACAAGCCAACTGTTAACCAATGTAAAGAGACATAATGATAATAATACGTGAATAGTAGGAGACCTTAACACTCCACTCTCAGCAATAGACAGATCAACTAAGCAGAAAATCAACAAAGAAATAAGAGCTTTGAATGACACATTGGATCAGATGGACCTCATAGATATATACAGAACATTCCACTGTAAAACAACAGAATACTCATTCTTCTCAAGCAGGCATGGAACTTTCTCCAGAACGGACCACATACTGGGTCACAGATCAGGTCTCAACTGATACCAAAAGACTGAGATTATTCCCTGCATATTCTCAGACCACAGTGCTTTGAAACTGGAACTCAATCACAAGAAAAAGTTTGGAAGAAATTCAAATACTAGAAAGCTAAAGACCATCCTGCTCAAGAATGTTTGGGTCATTCAGGAAATCAAAGAACTTACTCAATTCATGAAACCAGTGAGAATGAAGACATATCAATCCAAAACCTATGAGATATGACAAAGGCAGTTCTAAGGGGGAAATATACAGCCATCAAAGCCTCACTCAAAATAGAAAAATCCAGAATACACAAATTACCTTTACACCTTAAATATCTGGAAAATTAACAACAAATTAAACCTAACCCATGAAATAGAAGGGACATAATTAAGATTAGAGCAGATATTAATGAATCAGAAACCATAAATACAGTAGAACATATAATGAAACTAGAAGCTGGTTCTTTGAAAGAATTAATAAGATCAATAAACCATTGGCCAGATTTACCCAAAAGAAAAGAGAAAGGACCCAAATTAATAAAATTATGAACAAGATGGGAGAGAGCACATCTAACACCAAGGGAATAAACATACTTATCAGAAATTATTATCAACAGCTGTATGACAATAAATTAAGCAACCTGGAAGAAATGGATGCATTCCTGGAAACCTATAAACTACCAAGACTGAAACAGCAAGAAATTGACAACCTGAATAAACCCATAACCAGTAACAAAATTGGAGCAGTTACTTCAAAAACCTCCCAAGAAACAAGAGTCCAGGGTCTGATGGATCCCTTGGGGAATTCTACCAAACATTCAAAGAATAAATAATACCTATTCTACTGAAATTGTTTAAAAAAATAGAAACAGAAGGAAAACTTCCAGATTCCTTCTATGAGGCCAACATTACCTTTATCCCAAAACCAAGCAAAGACCCCATCAAAAAAGAGAATTTCAGACAAATATCCCGGATGAAAAAGGATGCCAAAATTTTCAACAAGATCCTATTTGATAGGATCCAACAGGACATTAAAAGGATTATCCTTTAGGACTAGGTGGGATTTATCCCTGGGATGCAACAAATCAATCAATGTGATAGAACACATAAATAAGAGAAGAGACAAGAACCACGTGGTCCTCTCAACTGATGTAGAAAAAGCATTTGACAAAATACAGCATTCTTTCCTGGTTAAAACTGTTCAGAGTATAGGGTTAGAGTGAATATTCCTCAACCTCATAAAATCCATCTATGAAAAATGCACAGCAAATATCTTTCTTAAGGATGAGAGCCTTCCCACTGAGATCAGGAACATGACAAGGATGCCCACTCTCGCCACTATTGTTCAACATAGTACTAGAAGTCCTAGCAACAGCAATCACACAACAAAAAGAAATAAAAGGTATTCAAATTGACAAAAAAAAAAAAGTCTAACTCTCTTTCTTTGCAGATGACATGATGCTTTTTATGAAAGACCCAAAAGTTCTCCATCCCCAAATTACTAGAACTCATATGGCAATTCAATAATGTGGCAAGATATAAAATAATGCACAGAGAACAATTGTTTTCTTATACACTAATAATGAAGCTGTAGAAAGAGAAATTAAAGACTTAATTCCATTTATAATAGCACCAAAAACCATAAGGAGGAAAAACCTAACCAAGGAGGTAAAATATCATACTCAAGGAACTACATAACACTCATGAAAGAAATTGAAGAAGACATAAAAAGATGGAAAAACATTCCATGCTCATGGATCCAAAGAATAAACATTGTTAAAATCTCTATGCTACCCAGAGCAATCTATACTTTCAATGCCATCTCAATCAAAATACCAATGGCATTTTTCAAAATGTTGGAACAAACAATCTTAAAATTTATATGGAACCAGAAAAGACCCTGAATCGCCAAGGAAACATTGAAAAAGAAAAACAAAGCTGGAGACATCACATTGTCTGATTTCAAGCTATATGACAAAGCTGTGATCATAAAGATAGCATGGTACTGGCACAAAAACAGACACATAGACCAACAGAACAGAATAGAGAGGCCAGATATGGACTCTCAACTCTATGGTCAACTAATCTTCGGCAAAGCAGGAAAAAATATCCAGTGGAAAAAAGAGAGTCTCTTCAATAAATGGTGCTGGGAAAATTGGACAGCTATATACAGAGGAATGAAACCTGACCATTCTCTTACACCATACACAAAGATAAAGTCAAAATGGATGAAAGACCTCAATTTAAGATAGGAATCCATCAAAATCCTAGAGGAGAACATAGGCAATAACCTCTTCGACATCTGCCACAGGAACTTCTTTCAAAACATGTCTCTGAAGGCAAGGGAAGCAAAAGCAAAAATGAACTCTTGGGAGTTCATCAAGATCAAAAGTTTCTGCACAGCAAAGGAAACAGTCAACAAAACAAAGAGGCAACCCACAGAATGGGAGAAGGTCTTTGTAAATGACACTACAGACAAAGGGCTGATATCCAAGACCTATTAAGAACTTCTCAAACTCAACACCCAAAAATGAAATAATCAAAATCAGCAGAAGACATGAGCAGACACTTCTCCAAAGAAGACATTCAAATGGCTAAAAGACACATGAAAAAGTGTTCATCATCATTAGCCATCAGGGAAATTAAAATCAAAACCATACTGAGATACCATCTTATACCAGTTAGAATAGCAAAAATTGACAAGGCAAGAAACAACAAATGTTGGAGAAATTGTGGAGAAAGGGGAACCCTCTTACACTGTTGGTGGGAATGTAATTTGGTGCAACCACTTCAGAAAACAGTGTGGCGTTTCCTCAAAAAAATTTAACGTAGAGCTACCCTGTGACCCAGCAATTGCACAACTGGGTATTTACCCCAAAGAAACAGATGTAGTGAAAAGAAGGGCCATATGCACCCCAGTGTTCATAGAAGCAATGGCCACAAATTGCCAAACTGTGGAAAGAGCCAAGATGCCCTTCAACAGATGAATGGATAAAGAAGATGTGGTCCATATACTCAATGGAATATTACGTAGCCATCAAAAAGTATGAATACCCAACTTTTGCATCAGCATGGATGGGACTGGAGAAGATTATGCTAAGTGAAATAAGTCAAACAGGGAAAGTCAATTATCAAAGGGTTTCACTTATTTGTGGAACATAAGGAATGGCATGAAGGACATTAGGAGAAAGAAGGGAAAAATGAAGGGGGAAAAATCAGAGTTGGAGATGAACCATGGGAGACTATGGATGCCTGAAAAGAAACTGAGGGCTTTAGAGGGTACGGGTAGGGAGCGATGGGTGAGCCTGGTGATGGGTATTAAGGAGGGCATGGATTGCATGGAGCACTAGGTGTTATATGCAAACAATGAATCATGGAACACTACAACAAAAACTAATGATGTACTCTATGGTGACTAACATACACAATAAAAAAAAGAATATTAGATATTGTATGATTAAAAAAATGTTGGGGCATTATAGGTAAAGGTCAGGAAGATATTATTTGGTGGGTTTTGCTCTGTTGTTTTTGTTGTGACATTTGTCAGTTTTTAATTTTTATTTACTTATTTATGGGTGGCTCAGTGGGTTAGGCCGCTGCCTTCGGCTCAGGTCATGATCTCGGGGTCCTGGGATCGAGTCCCGCATCGGGCTCTCTGCTCAGCGGGGAGCCTGCTTCCTCCTCTCTCTCTCTCTGCCTGCCTCTCTGCCTACTTGTGATCTCTCTCTGTCAAATAAAATAAAATCTTAAAAAAAAAAAATTTAAAGATTTTATTTATTTATTTGACAGACAGAGAGAGATCACAAGTAGACAGAGAGTCAGGCAGAGAGAGAGGCGGGAAGCAGGTGTCCTGCTGAGCAGAGACCCCAATGTGGGCCTTGATCCCAGGACCCTGAGACGATGACCTGAGCTGAAGGCAGAGGCTTAACTCACTGAGCCATTCAGGCGTCCTTGTCAGTTTTTAAAAAATTATATTTTGTTATGATTTCTTTTCTCATCCTAAATATTCATGTTTGTGTCTAACTTTGTATGATTTTTCTTAAAGAGAATGTCTGAAATCATATAAGTTTCAGGTCCCACAATGCCTAAGTCAGCCCCTGAATAGGAGGCAAAGCATCATTTCTTCAGCTGCAGTTTGGGCCTGTTTGCTACTCTGTGCCTGGTGAAAACGTCTAATTAATGCCTTTTTCTTTCAAATGTGTTGCTGTTGAAGAAAATTAAATTAATAAAATTAAATCAAAAGAGCGTCTAGGGCTCCTGTTAGAATTGGAAACTAATTACTGATCTTGAAAAAGACCACAAGAGGCTTTGTACATATGTGTATTATTTAGTGCAAAGGGTAATTTTTAAGAAAACAAATCATGTAAAGATATGAATAGGTAAATATATGTTTGTGATTACTTATGTGTTCTGTTTTGAAACTAGTAATTAGTTTCAATTTCATATTCAAAATAATGAATGGCAATGCAATGTGCTAGAAATGTAATTGGCCTAGTCCTACAATACACAGTGGAAGGACAGGCCATGCATTCTGTTGGTTCTGATCAGCCATATTTGTATTTTCATCAGTTTACCCTTCAGGTCTCTACAAATGAGAGAGTAACTTTTAAGAAATATAAAATAAGAAGAAACCTGGATATAGGAGCTAGAGGAAACAAATCATTAATTCAATTTTTTATTCTAGAAAACGTAAGTCATTATCATTTATTTGACAATACCTGCAAGGCATGAGATAGTATTTTCACACTGAACTGACACAAGTTCAAGCCAGAAAGATGACTTTTAATGGCTTATTTAGATTATCATCAAGTGGGCACCATCTGTTCAGAATATTACTACAGAAAGGGTTTTTTCTTTCTTTTTTTACTTAAGTATAATTAACATAAAATGTTATATTAGTTTCAGGTGGACAACATATTGATTTGATTATTCTATCCATTACTCAGTGCTCACTATGGTAAGTCTAGTCACCATCTGTAACCAAACGACATTATTACAATATTATTGACTATATTCCTTATGCTCCCTGTACTTTTCATCTCCACGACTTACTTATTTTACAACTGGAAGTTTGTAGCTCTTAATTCCTTTTATCTATTTTGCCCATTCCCCAATCTACTGCCCCTTTGACAACCACAAGTTTGTTCCCTGTAATTTTAACGGTCAGCTTTTTCTATCTTTCTTTGCTTTGTTTTTTAGATTCCACATAGACGTGAGATCACATGGTATTTGTCTTCCTCTGTCTTCACTTACACAATACCCTGTAGGTCTATCCATGTTATCACAAATGGCAAGAACTCATTCTTTTTTCTATGGTTGAGTAATATTCCATTATATATCTATAAATAGATATAGATATAGATAGATATTGATATATCACATCTTCTTTATCCATCCATTGATGGACATTTGTGTTGCTTCTGTATCTTGGCTATTGTAAACAATGCTTTAAAAACATAGGGGTGCATAAATCTTCTCAAATTCGCGCTTTTGTTTTCTTTGGATAAATACCCAGTACTGGGATTACTGATCATATGGCATTGTTATTGCTATTTATTAAGAAAGCTTTATACTGTTTTCCACAGTGGTTGCACCAATTTACATTCCCATCAACAGTTCACAAGAGTTCCCTTTTCTCCACATCTTCTCTCATGTTATTTCTTGCTGTTTTGATGTCAGCCATTCTGACTAGTGTAAAAAAAAACAATAATAATTGTGGTTTTGATTTGCATTTCCCTGATGATTAGTGATAGTGCACATTTTTTCACATGTCTGTTGGCCATCTGCATGTCTTTTTTGGGAAATGGCTAGTCAGGTTCCCTGCCCATTTTTTTAATTGGATAATTTGGGCTTTGGTGTTGAGTTGTGTAAGTTCTTTATACACTTTGGATATTAAACTTTATCAGTTGTATCATTTGAAAATATCTTCTCCCATTCACTAGGTTACCTTTGTGTTTGTTGATGGTCCCTTTTTCCATGCAAAAGCTTTTAATTTTAATATAATTCCCAATAGTTTATTTTCTTTTGTTCCTTTGCCTCAGGAGATACATCCATAAATATGTTAAGGGTAATATCTAGTTTCTTTTAGGAGTTTTATGGTTTCAGGTCTCACATTTAGATTTTTAATGCATTTTGGTGTTACTTTTGTATATGGTGTAAGAAAGTGGTCTAGTTTCATTCTTTTGCATGTAGCTGTCCAGTTTTCCCCACAACATTTATTGAAAAAAACTGTCTTTTCTCCATTGTATATTCTTACCTTCTCTTTATAGATTGACTAATCATATAGGTGTAGGTTTACCTCTGGGCTCTCTATCCTGTTCCATTCATCTATAATGTCTATTTTTGTACAAGTACCATACTGTTTTGTTTACTATAGCTTTGTAATATATTATAAAATCTAGGATTGTGATACTTCTGGTTTTGTTTTAATTTCTCAATTGTTTTAGGTATTTGAGGTTTTTGTTGTTGTTCCCCACAAATTTTAGGATAATTTTTTCTAGTTCTGTGAAAAATGCTATTAGTATTTTGACAGGGATTGCATGGAATCTATGCATTGTTTTGAATAGTCTCAACATTTTAACAATATTAATTCTTTTAATCCATGAGCATGGTGCACTCTCCCATTTATTTGTGTCATTTCCAATTTCTAGTAAGGGATCTTTTGAAGCCCCAGAGATAAAGCATAACTAAGTCATTCATTAAGACACATTTGGTGTTTTGCTTATGCTATATTCCTGGACAGTACCTGTAGGTATTCAATAAAGAGAGCTTACCATGTGGCTGTAGCAGAACACTGAAGTACATTATAGATTATGTACATGGTACTCCGATAATTGTGTTGTGTTCAACATATAACCAAATTTGGTGGCTCTGAAAATCATTTGTTGTATAAATGCATGAAATGAGTAAATGAATGAATGAAATATGGTGGGAGACTTCCCTTTGTTTCCCCTGGGCTAGGCACTAAAGATAGGCAGAGGAATAAGACAGTTCCCCAATTTAAAACACTCCTCAATTAACAAGGAAAGATTATTCAATTAGACTATAATAAATGCTATACCTGCTAATATAGAGATATGAAAAGTTCCAAAGTAGTAATTAAATCTCCTTAAGGAGGCTGAGAATCTTCCCAGAGGCAGTGACATTTGAGTTGGGTAAAGAATTCTGCTAAGCAAAATAGGAAAGGAAAGGCATTCATAGAAAAAAAAAAAAAAAGGAGGATGAGAAGGAAGTGGAGGAGGTGGGGAAAAAGAAAAACAACAACCTGATTCAAAACCTGTAGTGGTAAAAATATGGATAGGTTGGGAACCAGTGTACCTTGAGTGTGGTATGACTGAGGTGTAGACATTATCAGAAGTGGCAGGAGTTAATTTTATTGATCTCTGAATTCTCCAAAGCACCGAATTCTAATTAGTGCTCAGATCCTTAGTAGGATGTATGAATATATGCAAAATCTGAGCAGGCTTATTCACCCTGGCTCAACACTGTAGTAGTTTTAATAACCTTAAATTAGTCAGTAATTATTAGTCAGTAATAACCTTAAATCTTCATCTAACATTAATGAATTGCTTTTTATAATGTTCAAAAAATAATTTCCCCATAGTTATCTTAAAATACAAACATCTTGGATTTGTATGTTAGTAAACCTAATTTGCTGGAAGAATTTGTCACTCCTAAATTAATAATATATACTCAATGAAACTATAGCTAATTTTATAATACCTCCCTTGCAAGAAATTTTATTGGATCTCTTCTCAGATAATGTCTAAAAATGAGTGTGTCTCTGTGGTTCAAAATCTTGTTACAACATAAAAAATAAACTCTCAGATTCTTTTTGATGCCCAAAGCATGCTGAATAGTTCATTAATATGGTATTAATTTTTATACATCTCATGTTAAAACTCAAATCCAGTGAGATACTTTGGTAGTAAAATGTTATGTGTACAAAAGAAAAAAACAGGAATTTGTCTAAGTTGAAACTAAATAAAAAGAAAGAAAAGAGAAAAAAAAGTAACTGTAAGAGGAATCACGCCATGAGTAGCCCCATCTGTGAAGTACACTCTTTCCCCACTGGCTGGGCCTGGAAATCTCCACCCCCACCCAGAGATACCACAGAGCTTAAAGTACTAACCAACAGGGAAGATCCCAGGATACTCTTCATCTATGTGGGCTAGAAATTCCCCTCCCCAACTTAGGGTAGCCTGGAATGGGGAAACTGGCAGAGATCAGTGGGAATCCCAGTGGCATGAGTTAAACCAAAATGGCACTCACTGCAAAGTCTCTGAAAATAAGATTGTCATTGGAACTATAGTCCAAAAATGTATGATAGGATCTGTGTGATAAATCTAAATAGGAAACTGCGTGACAAAATGTTAAATAGTGTCCAGGGTCTCCTGACATAATAGCTAAAATTTCCTGGATATAATAAAACCTCTTCCATTATACCACGAACCCAAAAAATCACAACCTGAATATGAAAAGACAATCAACTGACATCAACATTAAAATGAATTTGATATTCAAAGTACCCAATAAGAATTTTAAAGCAACAGTTATAAGAATAATTCAATAAGCAATTACAAATTCTCTGGAAATAAATGAATGCATGGAAAGTCTCAAGAAAGAAATAAAAATTAAAAAAAAAAAGAAAAAAATTACAGAACCAAAGAGTACCCTAACAGAAATTTTTAAAATCCTCTCTGGATAGTTTTTTTTTTTTTCATTTTTTAAAAAATTTTTTATTTATTATAAACATATATTTTTATCCCCAGGGGTACAGGTCTGTGAATAGGCAGGTTTACACACTTCACAGCACTCACCAAAGCACATACCCTCCCCAATGTCCATAACCCCACCCCCCTTCTTCCAACCCCCCCCCCAGCAACCCTCAGTTTGTTTTGTGAGATTAAGAGTCACTTATGGTTTGTCTCCCTCCCAATCCCATCTTGTTTCATTGATTCTTCTCCTACCCACTTAAGCCCCCATGTTGCATCACCACTTCCTCATATCAGGGAGATCATATGATAGTTGTCTTTCTCTGCTTGACTTATTTTGCTAAGCATGATACGCTCTAGTTCCATCCACGTTGTCGCAAATGGCAAGATTTTGTTTCTTTTGATGGCTGCATAGTATTCCATTGTGTATATATATATACCACCTCTTCTTTATCCATTCATCTGTTGATGGACATCTAGGTTCTTTCCATAGTTTGGCTATTGTGGACATTGCTGCTATAAACATTCGGGTACACGTGCCCCTTCAGATCACTACGTTTGTATATTTAGGGTAAATACCCAGTAGTGCAATTGCTGGGTCATAGGGCAGTTCTATTTTCAACATTTTGAGAAACCTCCATGCTGTTTTCTAGAGCGGTTGCACCAGCTTGCATTCCCACCAACAGTGTAGGAGGGTTCCCCTTTCTCCGCATCCTCGCCAGCATCTGTCATTTTCTGACTTGTTGATTTTAGCCATTCTGACTGGTATGACGTGATATCTCATTGTGGTTTTGATTTGTATTTCCCTGATGCCGAGTGATATGGAGCACTTTTTCATGTATCTGTTGGCCATCTGGATGTCCTCTTTGCAGAAATGTCTGTTCATTTCTTGATTGGATTATTTGTTCTTTGGGTGTTGAGTTTGCTAAATTCTTTATAGATTTTGGACGCTAGTCCTTTATCTGAAATGTCGTTTGCAAATATCTTCTTCCATTCTGTCAGTTGTCTTTTGGTTTTGTTAACTGTTTCCTTTGCTGTTCAAAAGCTTTTGATCTTGATAAAATCCCAATAGTTCATTTTTGCTCTTGCTTCCCGATGTTCCTAGGAAGATGTTGCTGTGGCTGAGGTTGAAGAGGTTGCTGCCTGTGTTCTCCTCAAGGATTTTGATGGATTCCTTTCTCAAAGGTCCTTCATCCATTTTGAGTCTATTTTTGGTGTGTGGTTTAAGGAAATGGATAGTTTTAATAGTAAAAATGACAGAAGATAGAATTGGTGAATCTGAGGAAAAATCAATACATTTTACCCAATCCAAACAACAGAAAGAAAATAGATTTAAAAAAAATAATAATAAAGAACCAAGACTTAAGAACCTGTGAGACAACAATGAAAGATCCAACATTCATATCATTGGAGACTTAGAAGGATAAGAGAAAAGAAGTGGGGCTGAGAGAGTATTCAGTTAAATAATAGGTAAAAATTTCCAAATTTGGTTAAAATCATAGATTCAAAAAACTGAACAAACCCCCAATAGGAAAAACATAAAGAAATCTATAATAAGGCATATGAAAATTAATCTGAAAACTGAAGATTAAAACAAAGAGCTTTGAAATAACCAGTGAGAAATAGCATATTACTTACATGAAATACAAGTTCAAATGACAGTGGATTTATAATCTGAAAATTTAGCAGCTGGAAAAAAGTGGCGTATCTTTCAAGTGTTAAAGGAGATAACTGCCAACTATGAATTCAATACCCATCAGGACTATCATTTAGGATTAAAGTGAAATAAAATTCATAGTTACAACATTCCCCCACACCTAACAACCGACAAAACTACCAGACAGAAAATCCACAAGGATACACAAAGAACTTAACAACATAATCGACTAACAGGATGTAAATGACATATGTAGAATACTCCACCCAATAACAGAAAAATAGACTTTTTTTTTAAGCATTCATAAACTATTTCCCATAATAGACCATCTCCTGGGCCATAAAACAAATCTCAACAGATTTCAAATAATTGATGTTGTACACTGTATGTTCCCTGACAAAAGTAAAATCAAGCTAGAAATCAATAATAGAAAGCTGATAGAAGAATCTTTAAACACTTAGATTGTAAACAAAATACTCCTAAATAATTCCTATGTCAAAGAAGACTGAAAGAAAATAAAAATATGCATATAATTAAATGAATATGAAAATACAACATATCAAAATATATGGGAACATCTAAAGTGTACTGAGAAGAAATGTCATAGTATTAAGTGTACAATTTAGAAAAGAGGGAAGATCTAAAATAAAAATCTAAATTATTACTTAAAACCTAGGGGAAAAAAAAACAGAAAAAATTAATTCCAAAGCAAGCAGATGGAAGGAAATAATAAGGGAGGTTATCAATGAACTTGAAAACAAGAAACAATAGGACAAATCAATGAAGTAAAAGAAGCTGGTTCTTGAAAAAGTAAATACGATTGTTAAACTTCCCCAAGGCTGACATATGCAAAAAGAGAAATTATTTTGCATTTTATACAAATACAAAAAGATACAAATCACTGATATCAAGAATAAAAAAAGGGTGATCACTTTATATCTTGTAGCCATTAAAAAAGAATATGATGAACAACTTTATGTTTATAAATTTGAAAGCTTAGAGGAAATGGAACAATTCTTCAAAAAACCACAAACTAACAAAACTCAAGCAAGAGGAAATAATTTGATTAGTCTATAATAATCAAAGAAGTTTAATTTATAACTAAAATCTCCTGAGAAGAAATCTCTAGGACCAGATGGTTTCAAAGGAGAATTCTCTCAAATATTTAAAGAACTAAGATGAATTTTGTAACATGTCTTCCAGACTCCCCAGCTCATTTTATGAGGTCAGCATTTCTCCACCACCAAAAGCACAAAAAGACAATAGAAAACAGACTAAAAAAACCAATATCTCTCATAAACTTAGAAGCCAAAGTCCTCAACAAGATATTAGCAAATCAAATCCAGTAATATATAAGAATTATATACCATGACCAATTGGAAATTATTCTAGGTATGTAAGTTTAGTTCAACATTTGAAAATTACTTGATGTAAACTAGTATAGCAAGCAGATAAAGGAAAAAAAAATACGATCATATTGATTGACAGTAAAAGCACATCACAGAATCTGATACCCATTTATGATGAAAACTGTTAACAAGTTAGAAACAGAGGAACATTTCAACTGGATATGAAGTAACTATAAAAATTTTACGTCACATAATATTTAAGGGTGAGCAGCTAAAAGGTTCTCTAATATTAGGAACAAGGCAAGGATGTCCACTTTTACCATTCCCGTTCAATAAGATATTGAATATTCTGGCAACTGAAATAAAGACAGAAAAGGAAATAAAAGGTATGTATATTGGGAAGGAAAAAATGAAACTGCCCTTATTTGCAGACAAAATCATTCTCTATGTAGAATCATAAGGAATCTACCAAAATCTCCTAAAACTAAGAAATGAGGTCAGTAAATTTTCAGGATACATGATCAACACAGAAAAATCAATGGCATTTCTATATACTAACAAAGATCACGTGGAAGCCCGTATTCCATTTACAAGCACCAAAGAAAGTGAAATATTATTTAGGTATGAGCTTAAAATATGTACAGAATCTGTATGACAAAAATTACAAATTCCAACTTAAGAAAAAAAAAATCAAAGTACACCTAAATAAGTGGAGAGGCATACTGTGTTCATAACTTGCAAGACTCAGCATAGTAATGATGTTTATTTTCCCCAAACTGATCTATAGGTTTAAAGCAATTCCCACCAAAATCCCAGCAAGACTTTTTTGTAGAAATATATAGGCTTATTATAAAATTTATTTGAAAGGAACAGACCTGATAACAGTTAAAACACTATTAAAAAATAACAAAGTGAGAAGAATCATTGTACCTGATGTGAAGATTCATTATATAGCTGTGGAAATCAAGACTGCGTAGTGATGGCAGAGAAATGGAGAGATAGATCAATGGAACAGAATAGAGAACTCAGAGATAGATGCACATGAATATGTCTGATTTTTTGCAAAAGTGCAAAAACAATTCAACAGACAAAGAAGAGCCTTTTCAACAAATGATGCTGAAACAATTGGATATCCATAGGCAAATATATAAATAAATAAATAAAACAATAATAAAAACAAACAAAACCCCAAACAACAACCCCAACCCCAAACCAAAACAAAACAACAGAAACATTGGCTTAAACATCACATCTGATGTGAAAATTAACTCAGAATGGATGGTGGTCTTAAATATAAATGTGAAACTATAGGAAAAAAAACACAGAAGATTATCTTTGGGGCATAAGACTAGAAAAGGACTGGATCAAGAAAGAGTTAAGTCTGATGCCAAAAGCATAGTGCACTAAAGGAAAAAGCTATAAATTGGATTCCATCAAAACTTAAAACTTTTGTTCTGCAAAAGACTCTGGGAGGTGGATATAAAGACAAGATCCAAACTGGCAGAAAATACTTGCCAATCATATAGCTGACAAAGGACTATTATCTAGAATACATAAAGAACCCTCCAAACTCAGCAGTAAAACAAACAAAACAAATTCAATAAAAATGGTAAAGTATTATGATTAGATATTTCTCCCCAAAGGGTATAAAGATAGCAAATAAGCACAAGAAAATATGTACAATATCATTAACTTTAGGAAAATTAAATTAAAACCACAATGAGATATCACTACACACTTACTGGAATGGCTAGTAAAATTGATGACAACATTAAATGTTGGTAAAGATGCAGAGAAACTGGATCACTAGTGCATTATTTGTGGGAATGGAAAATGGTACACTTTCTGGAAAAGAGTTTACAGTTTCTTTTAAAACTAAACATGCCACTACTATATGGCCCAGCAATTGCATTCCTGAACATTGATCCCAAGGGAATGAAAATACATTCACAAAAAAACCACATGTACAAATGTTCATAGCAGATATTCATGAATTCCAGAAACTGAAAACAACCCAGACGCCCTTCCATAGATAAACAGTTAAATGAACTGTTGTACATTCATACTTTGCAGTAAGTATTCAGCAATAATAAGAAATAAACTACTGATACATGCAACAACTTTGGTTGAATTTTGAGGCAATGATGCTGAGTAGAAAAAGTGCATCCCCAAATATCGGAATTTCATGATTTTATTTATATACTTTTTGATCTGTTTATGTAACATTCTTGAAGTGGCAAGGTTGTACAGATAAGGAAAAGATTGGTGGTTGCACAAGGGTTAGTGGCAGAGATGGAGTTGGGGGTAGGGAGGGAAATGTGTGTCTACAAAAGGGCAACAGGATGGATCCTCATAGTGATAGAACTGTTCTTTCTCTTCACCGTGCCAATAGCAATGCCCTGGTTGTGATATCGTATGAAATTTTGCAAGATGTTACCATTGGGGGGAATTAGGCAAAGGATACAACAGGATCTCGATGTATTATTTCTTACAACTGCATATCTATAATTATTTCAAAATTTAAAATTTAATTAAACAATTACAGACAACAACAAACAGGAGATGATAAAGGTAAAGACTGAACTAAATGACCATTCTGGATCTTTCCAAAATTTTACCAATCATTTTCTCCACTTTTAGTGATGCCTAAAGTGGTCACCTTGTATCTTCTCTAAGAAATGACTTGCTCCCTTATTTCCTGTGTTACCTTTGACCTATGCCCTACACTGGGCAGAAGCTGGTGCAGACACTGAATAGCTCTATGGTCTTGGCTCACTTTTCCTCCCTGGGTCTCTGAATCAGTTATAATACAAGACAGTGTAGAGACCTCTAGGGAGCCTTTTGGCTTCAAAATCCTAGAATTCCAATCTATTTATTCATTTATTTATTTTATTATTATGTTCAATGAGCCAACAGATAGTACATCATTAGTTTTTGATGTAGTATTCAACAATTCATTAGTTGCGTATAACACCCATTTTATTTTTTTTATTTAGCTTCTGCAACCAACAGAAGTGAAGAAAAAAAAAAAGTCAAATTCCAAGGCCTTTAACACCCTTCCCACATTAACTCCATCTCTGCTAACTTGTTTGATTCCCAGTAGGCTCTTCCACTTCAGACCAGGAAAAGCCAAACCCATTTTCCAAAGACTATCTGCCTAAAGATCAATATCAGCATAACTGTGGGTACTGAAACCTGAGTTTGAAAAAGAAGGTGAAAGCAAACCATGGTCTTCACACCACAGGAGGCGGCCCCTGGAGGCGCACATTCCTCATCAGTATATATGTGGGGTCACTTCTTACACAGATTTTCACTGTGGGAACAAAATAGTCTCAGCTGAGATCGCAGATGGATGACAATCACGTGTGTGCAGCTGGATGGAGGAAAAATGCTATTTCATTACTACCTGTTGTGCTTCCTGTTCCCACAGTCAGCATGTCTGGCTTCTACATTGCTGGCTACTTTGAAAAATATATATTAAATTGTTTCAGAAAAACAGGCAGCAGATGCTCTGTGTCTGCAGGGAACGAGGGAGAGCAAGATGGCCCCGGATTGAAATTGATTGCTACCACCAGTCAAATTCCTGTTATGATAGAGGTGAACTGGGCACAGCTCCAGAAGGTCAGTGAAGGATGTTGACAGGGAATAGAGAACTTGGAACAACAACAACAACAACAACAAAAAACACAAGTAAAGGGGGAAAAAAAGAGAAAAGATAGATAGATAAACCCTTGAATGACTCATGTTGCCTCAATAGAATTTCATGTTTAATTGATATGATGCTCCCAAACTTCTTACTGCCCACACTGTCTTCATTATTTTTGCCAGGAGTCTCAAGTTTTAAAAGACTATTTTTTCAATGAAATAAACTGTATTGATTAGATAACAATATTTTCATTCTCCATTTTGAATTAGATAACAATATATATAATTGTAAGGCCTTTCTGGTCAGAATGAGTGTGAAGAGGTAAAGCTGATTAAATTCATATCAAAAGGAAAGAAATGTGTTACTTTATTTACCTCTGTAGTTTTATCATAGGTATATACAAAATGTTTATGTTTTCTTCTAAATAATGAAATTAATACAAAGACCACAGGTTAAGAAACAGGTTTTAGAAATGTTCTTTTGGCACAGGAAACTCACAGTAACAACTCACAGTTGCCCCTCTCAAGCTACCTAAAATGCCCAGTTCAGAGCTTTGGGCACAAGGTGATTAATATGAGCACTGCTGGAGTGCTGGAAATACTTCAGATGTAAGTTCAAATCCCAGACTCACTATTTACTTCTTGTATTACCAAGGGGCTTGTCCTCTATAAGTCTTAATTTCCTGTTCACAAAACTGGGGCAGTTATAGCTTTGTCTTATAATAGATGCTCAAGAGCTTACAGCTCAGCCTACTGTTGGATGCTCATGGGTTGAACAACAAATGATAGCCCCAAACCAATATATGTAGGTGGGGATAGTCAAGCATTTTTCTAATGTTATTTTTACATTTATTCTCCCTTTATTTCCATCTTATTCTGGTTTTCCTTCCCTGAAGCAGGGCTAGAAGCTGGGGCATAAAGGGAAGGACAGATACTAAAGACAGGCAAGACTTTGAATGAAAAGCCAATGAATGAAAAGCTATCCACGTAAGTCTCAGCTGCTCATGATCCTTTGAGATATCATGCTCTCTTATTCTTCATTTTTTAAGTTGAATTTCTCAGTTTTTCACCAGTTTCTCACCGTAGCAATCAAGGATTGTTCCCAACCTTTTCCTTTTTACCAGAATTCTGATTTAGTGGGGGGCAACCAAGAGCCCAGTTAACAACACCTCCCTCCTCACACATGCTTACAGATTGAGCCAGAACTCATAGTAAAGTCAAGGTTTAATTTGAATTGTTCATGTAGAACTTGCAGGAAACTCTTTCCTACAGTCAGTTGTGACCAATGAGATTTAAGAAAATAACTATTAGGTGGACCTAAGAGAAAAGCTTTTCTCCCCCATTTAAAAAGGGATAGATTGAGCTAGTGTGTATATTTTTCATTACAGCATTCCTGCACACTTTTACTGACTGAAACATAGTCACAATGCCTAGAGATGGAGCAGCCATCTTCTGGCCAAGGAAACAAAGACTACACATCAAGGATGGGAGAGTAGGGAGCAGATTATATTCCCCTGATGTAATCCTGTTTGGTATTTTTGTTTACCTTGATTCCAAGTCTCCTTATCAAGTGGATGGCTCTATCTTAGCAGCTTCATAAGGCACAGAAGCACCCAGGCACAAGAACAATGTTCCAAGCATGATCAACTAGACCAGAGGACTAAAGAAATCTCTATATCTGTCTTACAAAGCTCTTGTTTATAATGTCATGGTCACTGCTTAAACTGCATGCATTAGTCTCTCCACAGAATTCATACTTTATTATTCGCCTTTTACCTTTTCTTCTATATTCAAGTTCAAATATATTTACCCTATATATTACCCTTGTTTTTCTATATTCAAGCACTTTAAGCCATATAAACAGCTACTAAAATACTTTCTTCTCATCTTGGCTATAATCTACAAAGCTGCAAACACAGAACTGTAATCTATCCCTTGTGATGCCATATGTTCCAAGGAAGACAAATCTCTTTAGGATCATTGCGTAAGATTTGCCTGTAACTAAACATCTGATACTAAACCTCAAGACTTTACTATTATTTTCTGGTTCAACACCATTAGTAGACTATGCACTGTTAATGAGAAACTACTGTCTACATTGCCAACAGTAGCTTTTTTTTTTAAGATTAATTAATTAGTTAATTAATTAATTTGAAAAAGTGAGTGGGTGAGAGAGCATTGTTGCGGGGGAGGATCAGAGGGACAAGCAGAGTCCCCGATGAGTGAAGAGCAGGTCTCCAGGCTCCATCTCAGGACCCTGAGATCATGACCCACGCCAGTTGCTTAACCCACTGAACCACCCAGGCACCCCACACTAGCTTTTTCTATGGATTTTTGCTTTTTAGTTATAAAAAGCTCAAACTGCCTTAACAGTGTAAAAATTCAGGGAATTGCTGATCTTGATTTGTCCCCATGTGTCTAAGTTTGGGTTCCTACACAAACAGAGCCTGAGGCAAGCATATGGGTACAGGTATCTGGGAGCAATGATACAAGAAAGCAACTATGAGGGACCCAGAAGACTGAGTTAGAGAGTGAGAAGGCGGAAGCCCTCAGTGGGTATGGGATTGGGTAGTTACCACTCTAACACTCTGAGGAACCATCCCTCTGAAGGACAGGATGCTGGGCATTTAAGCACAGTTTGGGGGGATACTTCTAGAAGCACAAAACCTCCTTATGTGTAGGCCATGTCTACTTGTGAGATGAGGGTATCTCCAGGGGATAATGAGGCACACACAAAAAAAGAGTATGACGTCCTGAAGTAGGATGATTCTTGGTGCCCAGGAACTGCTGCTGCAGTTGGATTCGAAGCCAGTGTAGCCTGGGGCACTGAGTCTCTGCTTGTGTATTTTCCAAACATAATCCAAATAGATAAGATGCTTTCAGTGGTGATAGTATCTAGAAATTATTGGTGGGAAATAATAAAAATTTCAGAAGTCCCGAGACATTTGAAAAGAATTTTAATTAAAATTAATGAAATTCCATTATGGAAAATTTTACAGATCTTTTGGAACTGCTTTATATTAATAGCATGCACTGAAAATCTACACTACCTATGAGCTAGATCTATTAAGTTTGAGGTAAATTTTCCCTTTCATTTTAGGTGTTTTACACAAAGCTTCCCTTTTCCCCTTCCCTCATCTTTGTTGTTGACTCAACTTTTTTAAAAAATTATTTATTTACTTACTTACTTTTAAGTAAGCTCTACACCCAAAATGGAACTTCAACTCATGACCCCAAGATCAATGGTCAGATGCTCTACTGAATAAGCTAGCCAAGTACCCCCTTGAATTACCTTTTCACAATTTTTTAAGGGCTTATAATGACCAGTATCATTCTATCGCTTAGCCTTCTATCTATATCATTCTATCTATAGCCTTCTTCAGAATGAACTCTTGCCTGGCCCAAATTTAGACAAGATTGTCCAAAATGGGGCCACCTGAACTTAGGTCTATTTATAGATGTGTGGGAGGCAGAAAGCTAGGGAGTCCTTCCAGAAAGAACTTATCTTCACATGTAAGTAAGAAGCCCGTGCTGAGGGCTCAATGAATGCCTTAGCCTGAATTCTCTCAAGATTAGAGCCTGAGGTACAAGGTCACGTCAGAAAATAAGAGGGTACAAGAAAAGGTGGGAAGGGTGCCTAGGTGTCTCAGCTGGTTAAGCATTGGACTCTTGATTTTGCTTCATGTCATGATCTCAGGGGCTGGAGATGTAGCCCCGTGGCAGGCTCCATGCTGGGCGTGGGGCATGCTTAGGATTCTCTCTCTCTCTCTCTGCCAACCACTCCCCACTCTTTGCTCATACTATGTCTTTCTCTTAAAATAAAAGAAGGAAGGAAAGAAGGAAGAAAAAAAGAAAGACAGAAAAAAGGGAAGCGATAGAATGAGATGATCTGCATACATCTGTAGATAGATAGATAATAGATCTGTATGCATCTGTCAGCAAACCAACACAAGTTTCTTTGTCCAGCTCTTCCAGAAGACGAAGGCCTAGGTCAGCCAGTCAGCACTTGACAGCTCAGCACCAGTTAACCACCCTGGCTGGAGGCTTCCCTTTGCTCCATACGGAAGGTAACCCTGCTTTAAGCAATCAGTATGGCTGTTCCTGCTCACTTTGGTCTATAAAAATGTCATGCCTGTACATCTCTTCAAAGAGCCTATCTTGAGACTGCTTTCATTTCAGATAAGCCCAACCTTGCATAAAGTTAGAACTGTTACATCAAAGTCAACTGGATGAGTAAATATCTGGGGAAGATTTTTTTAAATGCTCATGAGTTCAAATTTCAATCATGGAGCCCACAAACCCTGGTATATCTATATTGATATCAATATATCATAAATCATATATATATTTACATCTACATCATCCTGGGGCTTATGGACCAAATGATTAAAAAATTATATATTTAAAATCTGTGATATTATATATCTTATGATTATCTTATCTTATAATTACAATTCTCTCACAATTGTGGCAATTATAATTTATGATATCCTATATCTTATATTTATAATATATAATCTTATAATTAATGACATACAGCTCTTAAATTTTACATACATGATTTCAGTCATACCTTACATATATCACAATTATATATATATTTATATTTGTATATGTCTATTTCTTTAACTATTTCCATCAGCCTTTATTTCTGACTGAAATGTTTCTTCTGCTTAATGTGAACTTCAATGTACTTGCTCCTAGGTGACCTCTGTCAATTTCTATGTTTTCTCAGGCAACATAGCTTCAAAATTCAGCCCTTTCAGACTGCCCTCACGCTCTCTTCCACTCGTGTTGATGCTTGACTGGAGCTTTACTGAATGCCTCTGCGAGGCTTCCACCCATTTTGTGCCAGCCTCCCACGACCCCTTCTGAGCTGACGCATCTGCCCCAGTGAAGCCAGTTGACTGGTCTACCCAGCCTCCTCTTTTCACTCACTTCCTCAGAGTGCTATCAAAGCATGCTGACTCCAGCAGATTCTCTCTGCCCCAGGTTACATCCATGGCCAATTTGGGGGGCATGTGAGAAGGTGGCTGCTCTTATGCCTCCTTCTAGGGGCACCAGAGGACTACAGGGCATGACTTTGTCTAGCAGAGCATCTTCGAATTAGATATGACTTTGTAAGTTCCGTTCCACTCTTTATCATTTGTGGGTAGAAGGGTTTCTGAGGAAACCTCAGCCAGGACAGAAACTGTCTGCAGATGAAGCAGGAGACTGAGAGGAATTGCACATCCCAGGAAGGGTCATGGGGACATGGACGATGGGGAGGTTCCTTCCCAGTTATTGGTCTGCTTCTCCACCCACCTGCCATTCACTTTGCCCATGTTGTTTTAGGTAAATATTTTAGAGACAATAAAAGCTGTTGCACTTAAAAGAAAAATCATCTGGTGGGTTGCAGTTTGAAAACAGAACAGAACAAAACAGCAATATGGTAGTTTTAAATCATTTGGCAAGAGATTGGGTAAGTGTTTGGATTGATTCCAGGAAGCATGTCTCTGTGTCCAAAAGACTGATTAACTGCCAGTGACTAAGAGTGAATTGATCCAGTTTAGTCCAGGGCTTCCAAAGGCCTTCTGACAGGTGAAGAATAAAGAGCTGCTACCCTATTCCATACCAGGCTTCTGGCAGGGCTCCTGACTATAGAAGGAAGTCTTCCCTTTCAGATTTTACTGATGATCATGATATACAAACCCCATGATATTCTGGATGACAGAATACCAAGTAAAATTCCCTTTTCAATATCCCACAGTGTCTTAGTCCATTCTGCCTGCTATAACAAGGTACTGCAGACAGGGTAACTTATATAAAGCAGAAACTAACTTCTCACAGTTTTGGAGGTTAGAAGTCTAAGATCATAGCACTGCCAGGTTCAGTGTCTGGTGAGAACTGCTTCCTTACTGATGGCTGCCTTTTCACTGTAAACACACTAGGCAAAATGGGTAAAAGCTCTCTGGGGTCTCTTTTATAAGGGCATTAATTCCACTCAAGGACTCTGTCCTCATGACATAACCATTTCCCAAAGGCCTCAGTACCTAATACCATCAACTTGGAGGTTACAATTTCAACATATAAATTTGGATGGGACACCAACGCTCAGACCATAACACATGGCAGGTTTAGGTGGGAATGTGACCAAAGGTAGCAGGATCACCTTCAGCCTCTGTTGGGTAGAGAGAATAAACAAATTGCATGGGACATGAGGGCAGCATTGTGAGTGTTCTGCGGGAGTTTCTAACAGAGGAGAGACTTTTGAGGTAAATGCCCAAACTACACACTGATCTAAAGGCAACTCTAAATCCTGCTTCATAAACTCTATTGCCACATTGACATATGGGGTGTAATCTGCTTAAAATCACTTCAGCAGAGACAGCATGATACATCTGTGAATGAGAAAATTATGTAAGTGTGGAAAGTTGGTTCATCTTTGAAGAGTTCTAATCACAAACAGACATAGAAGAGGTGGTTCACAAGCCTTTGAAATGCTCCCATCAGAAATCCTAACCCAACTACCATCAGTGCTTCAGTTACTGCAATCTGGGTCTTCACTATCAAGTTTACAAATCAGTGTAAATGTAAGAATGAGTATTTCATTGGTGCAATGAATTTGTTTCCAGTATGTGGGTTGGTTTAAAATACTATACTGATACAGTATTCTCCATTGCATGAAGGGAGAATAAGAAACTGAAGAGTCTACTAGGCTTCTACCCCAAGAATAATTCTTTAGGTCAGGAATTCCATTTGGTCCCATGTCAACCTCTTAATGAAATGTTGTGTTGCCTGAGCCAATCAAAGGTATGCTTGATCTGTCTTTTTTTTAAGAGGGATAGAGTAAGCGTGGGAGCACATGAGCTGGGGAGAGGGGTAGGAGGAGAGAGAGAGAGACTCTTAAACAAGTTCCACACTCAGTGCAGAGTCCTACATGGCCTTCGATCTCACAATCCTAAGAGCATGACCTGAGCCAAAATTAAAAGTCAGACGCTAACCATCTGACCCACCCGGGAGCCTCTGCACATCACCACTTTACAATGGAGTCAACCTCTCAGCCAAGATACTTAATGAAGTACTTACAAGGACATGGAACAGAAATTAACAGAGCTTACAGAAAAGGACGATTTATGCTCTAAGGCCCATTATTACCCTCACTGACAGTAACAAAGTTTGGTCTAGAACTTGTTTTCATTGTAACGTGGGTCGAGAGACCTACAGTCATTAATAACTTCTACTTAGTAGAGGGTACCTACATTTATAAACAAACACAGAAACACATGTTGGGACAACTGTGAATAGTGAAAATACATGATTTGGTTCATTTCAAAGCACACGTCTTCATCTCAAAAACAGTGGCAGAACACAATGCCCCACGCTAAATTTTAGGTTGTCCCCAAATTGTGCAATTTTCCCCTTGATGACTGATTTTATACAAATTTCTGAAAGCTACCTTGGTAGCAGCAAATGCCTTACAAATTTGCAAACCCAAACTCACCTTAGTATAACAATTGATTATAACAATTATATTTTATATTTTATGTATTTTATATTATATATTTTATAATATATATGTTTTATATTATATTATAACAATGATTAAGCCAAAAATTATAGAAGAAATTAACAGTGAAGATGATCCAGTTCTCTCAGCAAAGTTCAACTTCTCTTTAAAACAGACTATGGATCAACTTTTTGAAGACTTTTACATCATTTTTATCTTACAAACAGATTAACAGGACATGGATTTTCCCCATATCAGGTGATGATTTGAAAACCTAATTAAATCCATATTTTAAGTATTACTGATTTCTCTCAGTAGATTTTTCTCCCATCCAATTACTAACCAGGCCTGACCCTTCCAAGCTTCCAGGATCAGACAAAATGCGGCGCGTTCAGGGTGGTGTGGCCATAGACTTACTAGATTTCCTCACAGAGACAGAAGAATTGATGATTTAGTTATTTTTCCATGACATGAGGTTAAAGAGAATCAAAGTTGACTTAGAAGTTGCAAGAACAGGGGCTATGTCTGTGCTTTTCTTATACTATGAGGGCTGCTTTAATTGTATGTATTTGTTTCAAAATTGATAACCTGATTATATTGTGCTGCATTGTGTATAAAGAAAATGGTCAAAGAAGACAATCAGCAAATGTTTGATATATCATCTGGAGCTCCTTCTTTAGGGCCAGCCTGTGATAAAGGATGGGCTACAGTTTGTTTTGGGGTGGCTTTCCAATTTCCCTTTAAGTAGCCTGTAATTGTGTTCTGCCACTGTTTTTGAGATGAAGACATGTGATTTGAAATGAACCAAATCATGTATTTTCACTATTCACAGTTATCCCAACATGTTTCTTTTTTTTTTTTTTTTAAATATTTCATTTATTTATTTGACAGAGAGAGATCACAAGTAAGCAGAGAGGCAGGCAGAGAGAGAGGAGGAAGCAGGCCCCCTGCCAAGCAGAGAGCCCGATGCGGGGCTCGATCCCAGGACCCCGGGATCATGACCTGAGCCGAAAGCAGAGGCTTTAACCCACTGAGCCACCCAGGCGCCCCCCAACATGTGTTTCTGTAAGGGCAGGGTGACAGATTCTGTCACCACTATTTTGATTGCTAGAGGACCATTCACTGAAATCAGTAAACTGATAGAAATATATATTCTGATAGAAATATTATATTCACCTCAACACAATATCCTGAGGGCTATTTCTTATAATTCTCTGAGTAATTTAAGTGGGTTTCAAGCTTTCAGGCTTCCTAACTTTACTTTGAAAGTAGTAATATCTATCTATATTGACATCAGGTTGGAAAGATGCATTTAGCAAACTCTTACTGGTTAACTACTATGTTCAAGGGGCATTGTTGAATGCAGAAAGTGCAAGTGTTCAAAATGGCACCAGACTACAATTAAATATTTACAACTAATAGAAAGCATAAGCAAATAGAAGGACGAATACAGGCATGTGTTGGAAAAGTAACCCTGTCTGGAATGTTTTTTCCACTTTCCTGAACCTAATGTGTGGGTGGATCTTGATTGTGGCTGCTCAGGAGAACTACCTGTGAAGTGTTTGTCACCATACTGAGGGTCATCTCTTCCCCACCCAGAGTGACCTAATCAGCAAAATCAGAATGTCAGAGGAGTCAGAGTAGCCTCGCACATATATGAAAATCTCTGCAGGTAGTCTTGATATGTGGTGGGTGTTGAGAAACACTGGTTCAGCCAAGCAGCTGGGAAAGGGATCTTAATTTCCCTTTACCCCTCCCTTCTTCAGAGGCTTCATTACCAAGTCCATTGTGAGCAAGGTGGAAGAGCTACTTACCAAACCACCCTTCACCCTTGGAAGATTGGGCAGGTTTCCCAAATTCAAGTCTCCCCCAAATGCTAATGATCATGACAGTCAAGAAGAGGAGAAAATGAGAATTTGGACGACAGCACAAGCCGCTCAGAGGCATCTGATTAAAGGGCAAATGTTGCAACGTTCTTACTTTGTTTTTGCTCTGTCTCAAGGTGACGACAATAGGCTCTCTAGCTACTCCCATGGTGTACTTTGCAGGAGGCGACACACTTTCCATGATTTACATTCAAATTCTTTAGAACATTTCTTCCACCGCCTATTCCCATTCTGGGAACTAGTCTTCCCAAATTATACTTTCTTGAGATTAACTGATATTTTGTGTTTTATTTCCCATTATTTGTAATGAAAAGACACTCCAAGTATTTACTTATATTGAATCTTCAGAGGGACACACAACTGACCTAATTCCCAAGTCCCCTTACCAGAGGACATTTTCCTTTGCAAAGCCTCAGGTCATAAGGATCCTCTTGCACCACAGTTCTTCCTGTCTTGGTCTCCCACATCATTAGCACTGTGTTCTCAGTCCTGTGGCTGCAGTTTCAAAGTTGTCATTGGAGCCTGCGCTTCTACATACATAATAAAAGCTGCCTTTGTCATTAGGTTTTTCATGAGTTCTTGCTTTGTTTTTCAAAGTAGGTATTTAAGCTGATTGTCTGCTAACTCATTGTTCTGCAAATTCAAGAAGGGACTGTATCCATGTAAATTTTTACTTATTAAAAACCCCGAAGTTGAATTGCTCCTCCCTACTGATGTTTAATTACCATTGGTTTTGCAAGTAAGCAAGGAAAAAGGAATCATTTTCTGAAATTGCTACTTAAAAGCACAGAATTTTCAGCTTTTTTCATGGGCATTAAAGTTGCTGCATGAATCCTATCATTTCCAAGAAACTTTTTTTTTTTTTAAGTACAGCTGATTTATTCTGTACCCTCATAAAATAAAATCTCCCAGTATTGTGCTATTTTTTAGTACATTCTCACAAATCAGGAAAACTTGGCTGTAGAATAATCTCTAAAATCTCTTCATGGGTCATTCTGAAAAGGTTCTTTCAAGGAAATAATTCCATTATGGTCTCTGTGACTTAGTTCCTTGTGTGGTTAATTATAAACAATGTAGCATAAATCAAGGCTTAGATAGATTTATGATACATTTTTTTCTTTGGGGTTTTTCAAAGGCAATTTATTGCCTCACTTGGGGCCTCTACCTGTAAGTTTACCTTAGAAAAAAAGATCACATAACAGCATATGTCTGGAAAGGATTTTCTGTAACCCAATGAGTTGTTGACTCAAGCATTTTGTTTTATTTTTCTCCTTAGTTCAAAGTATTGCTTATTTGTTAAGTACTCTAACCTACTATATTATACGAACTTACAGAGTGGCTTTCTATGTATATAATTCCAATTAGTTTAGATCTCAAATAAATGAAAATTGGGGACCAAAAAAAGATGTAATAAACTACAAGTTATTCATTCAGATAGAGATAAAAATAAACCAAATGATCCAAAAGTAATTTCATGAAATGGTCTTGCTCTGCTGAAACATTATTTAGATTACAAGGAATAGACCCCACATGTACCAGCCTTCCCCCACACACACAAAAAAAAAAAGAGAGAGAGAAAGGGGAGGAGATTTAATTTTAATAGAAGGATTAAAAACTATCTCAATTCCTTGTGCAGTCAGGTGTCACAGTTAACAAAAACAACTTCAAGCTCAGAAAGTGAAAAGGAGGGGCACCTGGGTGGCTCAGACCTTAAGCGAGCCTTGGGCTCAGGTCATGATCCCAGGGTCCTTGAATGGAGCCTCCCCCATTAGACTCCCTGCCCAGCAGGAATCCTGCTTTTCCTTCTCCCACTCCCCTACTCTTCCCTCTCTTGTTGTCTCTCTGTCAAATATATAAATAAAATCTTAAAAAAAAAAAAAAGAAAGAAAGTGAACAGGAAGCTCCATCTCAGGTGTGGCATGGCCTCTCTACTTTATCTTTATTCCTCTGCAGACTGACTTTTTTAATGTCCACTATAGACACGGCTACTTCAGGACTTTCATGTTATTTTTTCAATTCCACTACTGAAGGAAATGGATTAGAATCTAACTCCTAACTCTCTGGAGAAAGCATCTGATTGGCTCAGTTTGTTCCATGTGTCCTTGGGTGTCCTGAGGTCCAATGAGCAACGGCCAGTGCTTAGGAGGTGGCCAGGAGTTGGGCTTTCTAGCTCGGCCAGAGGCATAGTTGTACTGGAAAGAAATATACACAGGACAGGCAATGTGACCAATATAAATGACTCGTCAAAAGAAGATGCCAGAAAGGCTTGCTATGGACAAAGGGCAAGAGGGGATGGTGATTACAATGTATGTAACACCTACAAACAATGATAATAAAGATAATAGTAAGAAAGAAGAGAAGAGTATTACTTTCTTTTTAAAAAAAAAATTTATTTATTTGAGAGAGAATGAGAGAGTTGGAGGAGAAGAAAGATTAGCAGACTCTGTGCTGAGCCTGACATGGGACCTGACACCACAACACTGAGATCATAACCTGAGCCAAAATCAAGAGTCAGGTACTTAATGGACTAAGCCACCCAGGTGACCCCCGAAGAGCATTACTTTCTTAATCTCAATTAACTTCTACCATAATAATTTATTTTAAATAAAAATAAAACCAATCTCTTCCTATGTTAGTTGATTCAGGGATTTATAAATATTAATCTAGTAAGATATAATTGTGTTTATTTACATTTCAGTTCTGAGTTAGAGTCTGGGGCATGAGGTGAGTGGTGGTACAGATGTGTATATGAAAAAATACATAAAATAGCCCTTGTGTGCAAAACGCTTAATTTTATTGAAGAAATAAAACTTTCCAAGGTGAAACAAGTATAGAAAAACACATTTGTAAGTTATCTATATCATATATTATCTATATTAGTTGATAGAAACTGTAAGATCTATATGAAAATTAAAGAGATAATGAGCCTTCTGCTTATATTAATGGAAAGACAGAGAATTCAAACCAGCACTCGAACAGATGACATTTTTAAAAAATGAACACAATTTTTTAAAAATACATGTTGTCATCATAAAAATACAAATATACTGAAGAATTCTCAGGCCAAGAATTAAGAGAAAATGAGAAAACAGAGACATAAGCATTTGGAACTGTTTTCCAGGAACATCTATTGATTCCGAAAGAGGCTGCTTCATCAGACTTACTTAGCTTGGCATACAGAAGAAAAAGCAGTGTCTCCAACAACTGGGGAATCTCTACAACCCTGTGTTTGGGTTGGGACCCCAAATGACTTAATCATAGGAGGAAGGACCAGAGGTAAACTGTCCCCTAATAGACTATAGCCCAATAACAAGTGATCAAATTTGATAAAATTCCGAAGTTGGATTAAGGTAATACCAGGCAAGAGATTACCCTGACCACAAGTGCACAGCAGAAACCAACAAAAATACTTTTTTGATTGGAAGTTAACATTAGCTAGGCCTCAAATTATTTCTATAAGAAGTTTTTCCAAGTGTCTGGTACACAATCAGTGATTAGCAGGCAATGATAATGCAACCAATGACAACACAGAGACAGAAAAATGTGTATGGACCCACAAAACAATAATTAGTGAGACCCTCTGAGGCTGGTTCATGTATGTGAGCTAATGAACACAGAATTTAAATAGAATTTAAAATAAAAAGATTGGTTATATTCATCAAGATAATGATGTGATTGAAAATTTCAACAGAAAACTGGAACACACACACAAAAATGAAATACTTGAAAAGGAACAAAATAGAAATTTTAAAGCTAAAGATTCTAACAATTAAAATCAAGAACTCGGTAGATGAGTATAATCACTGATTAGGTACAGCTAAAAAGAATCTATGAACTGGGGAGGTAGACCAAGAGACACTACGCAGAGTAAAAACAGGGAGATAAATGAATGTTGCATGCCAAAGAGGGGGTAAGAGACATGGATAATACAAACATGTATTCATTTCCTTTCTCAGAAGAAGAGAGAATGCGGCAGAAGCAATATTTTAAAAAATAATGGCTGTGAATTTTCCAAAGCGGATGAAATACATCATCCACAGATTTAAGAAGTCCAAGAATAAAAAATACAGAAATCCACACCTAACATATCATAGCAAAATTTCAGACAACCAAATTTAAAAAGACAATCTTAAAAGAAGCCAGAGATTAATTAAGATCGGACTTCTTACCCCCCCAAAATACATATATAGTGATATTTTCAATATCTGAAAGATATTGACTGAAAGAAAATAATTGGTTTTTATGCTACGGAAAGTATTGTTCAGATTTAAGCTGAAGTGATATCTATCCTCAGGCTAAAAAAGAATTAGAGAATTCATCATCAGTGAAACTACAAAGGAAATAATAAAGAATACTCTCCACGCAGAAGGACATGATCCTAGGTAAATCTTACAAATGCAAAATGAAGTGAAAACTAATGAAAATTGTAAATATGTGGGTAAACTAAATTAAAATTAACCACATAAAAATGTTGTAATAATATCTTACGGGGTTTAATACATGTGTGCGTGCATGCACGCATACACACGCGCGCGCACACACACACACACACACCTGTTCTGGAATGATCTGTAAGTCTGAACCTGGCCCACTGGTTATTCTTACAAACAATGTACTAAAAAGAGATGGCAGGAGTGTTTTTATTTTGAAGCTTATGAAGTTTGTTAATAAAATGCTTCCTTCCCCACCCCCACTTTACCCACCCTTCCACAAGAAACAGAAGGAAGTTGTCCAAAGCAGTCAAAGCTGCGACTGACATGTCTCACTATTCCAAATGCATGTATGAACCTAACATCCAGGGAAATGGGGCTAGGACCTCCAGCTTGCTTCACTGGGCATCAGGAAGGAAGCTACAGTGAGAGAGTGGATGGTAGGAACCTCTGACTGTATCCTGAATCATGAACCCCCAATCATGCACTGACCACCCAGGTTGGTCAGGACACAACTCTCACACAAAAAGAGTCTTAAAAAAGCACCAGAAAGAAAGAATATAGCATTGTTTTTAGCAACTAAAAATGGACTTATAAATTTTTCTCTGGGAGCACTTATGATCTTAGAAGAGAAAACATACATATGTACATAAGTTGAGAAAACTTTGTTTACAGAGCACCAAAACAAGATTGGTTTTTAAATCATATTTTATGTGGCTCAGGCAAAACATAAATTCTCCATGCCACAATACGCTTATCATAAAACCACAAAGTAGTCCATTTGCAAAGGAACAATGGTTCAAACTGGGCTTCTGCTACTTTCTTCTCTCAAAAACCTCATTTTTCAAAATAAGTTACTACAATCGTTACAGTGAAAACATAAATAGAAAAATACGACAACGTATTTGAACCTACAGCTCTTAACCATCTTTCCAACTCGTTCCTCTCCCTTTTAAAAATTGGATTAATGCGATCAATTTCAAAGGGACATGATGGGGAATACTCAAAGTTACAAAGAATATTGTGATTGTTTAATTGGAGTTTATAGATTCTGAATACTAAATTATAGGTGACACGATGAGCATAACTTTTCAGAAATATTTCACTATAATTTTGGCCTAATTCATGCTTCCACATGAATTAATTCACATGTTTTCACATAAAAAGACTAATATAAAAATAGATTGTATTTTTAAATTTGTCAAATGCCTGGTAGATAACCCATGTAGATAAATTTTGTTGAATTCTAGATAACTGGTAGAGAAAACACCTTTTATCTAAGAAATATTGTTATAGAAAAACTGAGGAGGGGATGCCTGGGTGGCTCAGTCAGTTAAGTATCTACCTTTGGCTCAGGTCATGATCCCAGGGTCCTCAGATCAAGTCTTCCTCTGCTTGCCACTCCCTCTGCTTGAGTTTACTCTCTCTCTCTCTCTGACAAGTAAACAAAATCTTTTAAAAAAAGAAAAACTGAGGAGACAAAGGGGCTAATAGTACATAAAATGTTCTATTTCAGTGAATGCTACATTTCTGTAAAGAATATTAGGGTTTAAAATAATGATAATTATTTTCCCCTGGAGAAGTATTTATTGAAATATTTAATATTTTCTGAAGAAGAACACAAAAATGTGGTTGCTGAAGAGAGCCAATAAAGACAATTTCATTCTTCAACTACTGAATTTTAGATTCCTCTTGATCATCTATAGACTTCATCATCACTGAGAAAACAGGATTAGGCACTTTGAATCAGACAAAGACTTCCGCAGAGTTCTCAATGACAGGGACAATGTTAGAGATTGCAGAAAAGCTCTCATCATATATAACATGTCTCAATTTAAAATTCCAGCACTGACATATTGTAACCATGACAGCAAAGAAGCCCTTTTTCCAGTTGTACAATAAAGAGATAGCATGATATCCATTGAGAAGATTAAGTAATAAAACAGGACACATTTCTGTCACTTCTACATCTGCCTGTGGTGCAAGTACATGAAGAGAGAGAGAAGACGTCAGGCTGAACAGCATTTTCCAATCTGGAAGCTTTTAGGAAAATTACAGGGCACTGAAGAATTACAGTTCACATTAGAACTGATTGGTGTTATAGTCAAAAAAGGGATAGATTTCTTGTCCTTTTGCAATAGGAATTTGTCTTTCATGAGCAAAGATAATCACCTCCTGTATTCACAAAACTAAAGGTACAGCTAATCAAAGAAATCACCCACTGATTTGTGGGTTATTGGTTTAGTATGAAATTGATTCTGATTTTCATAAATGACAAGCAGCTTTGACTATGTTGTCAGCATCAGCACGAGTAATAATGTTTTTGGACCAAGTTGTTCCAACATTCTGTCCCGGAAAGATATCTGTCTCCTGTTAATACTGGGAGAAGTTCTGATTCAAAATAAACGAGATTTTTTTATTTTCCAGAGTAGCATCATTAGGATGATCACATTAAGCAAGACTGACTTCTCATCCTTCCTGGTCAAGGAAGAAATGTTTGATAAGGGCAGCTGCTTTACTTGGAATCACTGATCATGATTCTTAGCACTGTTTCTTTCTGAATTTTAGCTCAGAGCTAACAGAGAACAGCAAACACAGAACTGTGTTATTCAGCAAAGAAGGGAGAAGAGAAAGTTGGCAATTTAATGATTTAACAATACCTAAATCAATTGTTTACTGAGGACAAGAGGTTTCAGCAGTGCAAAATCATTTAAGAAAGACTGGAGGAAATCCAACCAAACTAGAGAAGGTATATTTACACCTAATAAATAAAAATCTGACCAAGCTAGAGAAGGCGTATTTATACCTAATAAATAAAAATACTGGTGTACTTGTCAAGCTGTCCTGCCTAAATTTTATGAAAATGCTAAATGATAAGTACATAAACCTACAGGGATTCTTGGACCTGAAAAGTGAATTCTCTATTACACTTGGTAAAGGAAGAAAAAGAAATCATAGAGAAGTCAAAGTCACAGGTAGAACAAGTCAAAAAGCTATACAAAATGTATTTAAATGACTAAATTAAATTTCAATTAATATTAGAAATACAGTTATCATTCTAAAGATATCCTCACAAAGAGTAAAACTAAAATGTCTAAAGCAAATCTACACAAATTATTCTATGGAAAATGGTCAAATGATAGCAACTGAGAAATCTGTTTTCAGATGTACTGGCCTAATTTTATTTTGCTTGGGTTTTGTTTTGTTTTGTTTTGTTTAAGATTTTATTTATTTATTTTTGACAGACAGAGATCACAAGTAGGCAGAGAGGCAGGCAGAGAGAGAGAAGGAAGCAGGCTCCCTGCTGGGCAGAGAGCCCGATGCAGGGCTCGATCCCAGGACCCTGGGATCATGGCCTGAGCCGAAAGCAGAGGCTTTAACCCACTGAGCCACCCAGGCACCCCTATTTTGCTTGTTTTAATAGTAGAAAGGTAAAACTGTTCTTGCAATTAGGAATATTGCAGAAAGACCACAGTGGATCTGTCTTGGAGAGAAACAAAATTGTGTTAACATGGAGTAATTCAAGAGACCTTAATAAAGGGACAATTTACAGACGTGTGGGCAGAGTTCATAAAAATACTAAGGGATGTTGAAGTACCCAGAAGTAGCGAAGCAGGAAGCTATTACCATCCCAACCTGGAAATAAGGAAGTAAATAATGTTATTAGAGCCCAATAAGAGCTGGAGTCGTGGAGGAGAGGTTGCCCAATAGAAGAAGCGAAGGGTTTGAGTGTCCCGAGTGACTGCCAGAACCCTGAAACAAAGCAAGGAAGACATGGTAAAGACATACTTCTATCTCGTCTTCCTTTTTTCATTCCAGTGCTGTCAGTGACTTTCACTGGCCAAGTTCAACAGGTTTATGGCTCTAACAAAGGAATCTGGGCAATGCTGGCCCTAAAAGTCAACCATGTAGGGCAATAAGTAGGGAATAGAGGGATAGAGAATAGGTGAAGAAAGCAAATATGCAATAACCAGTATACAGTGTGTGTCTATTGGTTGTTAAGTTTCATAACATGAGTTGAAAACTAATGAGTAGGTATTTTTGCTATTTGTAGTAATTTTAATTTTTCCCACCACCAATCTTTTGTGGTTGTAGTTAACTCTTTTTCTATTGTTGGATTAATTTATGTCCAATTGTTTTACTATTATAAGCAATATTGCAGTAAATATTCATTACTGAGAGTTAACAGTTACATGAAAGGTGTTTTTAAAATAACATTGATTGAGGTTTATATACGTATAATAAAAATATCATATTTTAAGTGTACAGGTTGGTGACATTTGACAACCGTATACAACCTTATAAACACCATACCAACCAAGATATAGAACATTTACAACCCCCCCCAAAATGATTCCTCATATCCCTTTGTTGTCAACCTCCCTCAACCATTACTTACTCCTAGCAAGAGTTGATCTGATTTTTATCAATACTAGACTTGCCTATTCATAAAATGGCATGGTTAGGCAAATGTCTGTGAAACACAGTCTTGTTGCATGTTACTAAAATTCTGTTAAATTACTTTTGTGTCTTCATCAGCAATCAGTGTATACATGTAGCTCTATTTTGGTACTCTGTATTCTGTCCCATTGACTTATATATCTATTGTAAGATATACAGTTCAACACTGATAATCATAGTTTCATAGTAAGTCTAAAATCAGTAAATATAATTCCTCCCACTTTGTTTTCTTTTTTAAAAAATTACATTGGCTATCCTCAGTCATTTGCATAACTCTGTAATTTTTAGAATTAACTTGTCTATTTCTTAAAAAAAGCTTACTGAAATTTTTATTAGGTTTGCATTGTATTTATAGATAAATGTGGGAAGAATATATATCTATTAAGATTACTTACTTGACCTTGCTTTTTTTGTGGATATCTTCATTGATTCATAGTAACTATGCATTTCCAAAAATTCATGGTATATTAATAATGTTTTTAAACACAATAATTTCTCAAACTGCTTACTCTGTACTATCTCTTGATAAGGGACACTGATTATGATGGAAATTTTATGGCCAATGGGTTTATGGTAACAAAAAATTAAAAATTTACAACAAAAAATTTAAATGCCAAAAGACAAATGACAAACTAAAAAAAATGTCTGTAAAGTCTCTCACAGAAAAAAATTAATATTCTTAAAAATAAAGAGCTCTTAAAAACTGAAAAGAAAAAACAATGGAAATACAGGATAGAGAAATGAACAAAGATTGCACAAAAGACACAAACAGCTGTTAAGAATAAGAGAAGATATTCAAATTTGTTCATAGTAAGAAACACAAATTAAAACTGCATTTATATCTTTTTCTCACTTACCAGTTTGATAAAAATCCACATTTTGCAAATATTTTGTTAGCAACACTGTGAAAGAATGACACTCTTGAATTGCTGATTGGGGTTGTAAACTAATTGAACAGAATTACAGGATAGTAATTCTATTACAGAATATTATATTCTGTAAAATTATAGAATATAACTATTACAGAATAGTAATATTCAGAAAAATTATTACAGAATAGAATTTAACAACATGTAGCAAAATTATATGTGCATTTACCTTCTTAGCAATATTAACTACTTCTGTGAATCTCTCCTAAAGATGTATGACAAAAGGACAAAAATATGTATACAAAAAATACAATGACACATTAGACCATCTATTCTTTGAAATAGTATTTCTAAGAAAGTAAGACCAAATTATGCTTAGTGAAATAAGTCAATCAGAGAAAGACAACTATCATATGATCTCCCTGATATGAGGAAGTGGAGAAGCAACATGGGGGCTTAAGTGGGTAGGAGAAGAATAAATGAAACAAGATGGGATTGGGAGGGAGACAAACCATAAGTGACTCTTAATCTCACAAAACAAACTGAGGGTTGCTGGGGGGAAAGGGAGTCAGGAGAGGGGGGTCGGGTTGTGGACATTGGGGAGGGTATGTGCTACAGTGAGTGCTGTGAAATGTGTAAAGCTAGCAACTCACAGACCTGTACCCCTGGGGATAAAAATACATTATATGTTCTCCTCTAGGATTCTGATGGATTCCTGTCTCATGTTGAGGTCTTTTATCCATTTTGAGTTTATCTTTGTGTACGGTGTAAGAGAATGGTCGAGTTTCATTCTTCTACATATAGCTGTCCAGTTTTTCCAGCACCATTTATTGAAGAGACTGTCTTTTTTCCACTGTATATTTTTTCCTGTTTTATCGAAGATTATTTGACCATAGAGTTGAGGGTCCATATCTGGGCTCTCTACTCTGTTCCACTGGTCTATGTGTCTGTTTTTATGCCAGTACCATGCTATCTTGGTGATCACAGCTTTGTAGTAAAGCTTGAAATCAGGTAACGTGATGCCCCCAGTTTTATTTTTGTTTTTCAACATTTCCTTAGCGATTCGGGGTCTCTTCTGATTCCATACAAATTTTTGGATTATTTGCTCCAGCTCTTTTAAGAATACTGGTGGAATTTTGATTGGAATGGCATTAAAAATACAGATTGCTCTAGGCAGTATAGACATTTTGAAAATGTTTATTCTTCCAATCCAAGAGCATGGAATGGTCTTCCATCTTTTTGTGTCTTCTTCAATTTCTTTCATGAGTGTTCTGTAGTTCCTCAGGTACAGATCCTTTACCTCTTTGGTTAGGTTTATTCCCAGGTATCTTATGGTTCTTGGTGCTATAGTAAATGGAATCGATTCTCTAATTTCCCTTTTTGTATTTTCATTGCTAGTGTATAAGAAAGCCACTGATTTCTGTTCAATGACTTTGTATCTTGCCACGTTACTGAATTGCTGTATGAGTTCATCATCACTAGCCATCAGGGAGATTCAAATTTTGGCCAGTTAGAATGGCCAAAATTAGCAAGACGGGAAACAACATGTGTTGGAGGGGATGTGGAGAAAGGGGAACCCTCTTACACTGTTGGTGGGAATGCAAGTTGGTGTAGCCACTTTGGAGAACAGTGTGGCGATTCCTCAAGAAATTAAAAATAGAGCTTCCCTATGACCCTGCAATTGCACTACTGGGTATTTACCCAAAGATACAGATGTAGTGAAAAGAAGGGCCATTTGTACCCCAATGTTTATAGCAGCAATGGCCACAGTCGCCAAACTGTGGAAAGAACCAAGATGCCCTTCAACGGACGAATGGTTAAGAAAGATGTGGTCCATATACACTATGGAGTATTATGCCTCCATCAGGAAGGATGAATACCCAACTATTGTCGCAACATGGATGGGACTGGAAGAGATTGTGCTGAGTGAAATAAATCAAGCAGAGAGAGTCAATTATCATATGGTTTCACTTACTTGTGGAGCATAACAAATAGCATGGAGGACAAGGGGAGTTAGAGAGGAGAAGGGATTTGAGGGAAATTGTAAGGGGAGGTGAATCATGAGAGACTATGGACTCTGAAAAACAATCTGAGGGTTTTGAAGGGGCGGGGGGGTGGGAGGTTGGGGGAACCAGGTAGTGGGTATTAGAGAAGGCACAGATTGCATGGAGCTCTGGGTGTGGTGCAAAAACAATGAATACTGTTATGCTGAAAATAAATGCTGAAAATAAATAAATAAATAAATACATTATATGTTTATAAAAATTTTTTTAATTAATTAAAAAAAACAAAAGAAAGTAAGACCAAAACCAACTCAAATGTCGATTCAATGGAGTTGGCTAAATGAATTTTAGTACATACATTGGGTAGAGTGCTATTGAACTGTACAAGGAATTGAGATTATGTTTATGAATGTCCTTGGAAGAATTTCCAGAAAGTACAGCTAAGTAAAAAAGCAAAGTGGGGGAAATATATAATAGTGTATTATACTACTGGTTATGAAAGAAAGGAAGAGAAACACACACATTTGTTTTTACATACATTTTAAATTGAAATGTAATAAAAAAATCATTACTTCTTTTTTTTTTAATTTTTTCAATTTACTTCTAAAGAGTGGGATGAAATATGGTAGAGAGGACAGGGTAGAAGCTACATTTCTCTGGGAGTCAGATGTTCTGCAATATAGCTTGCAGCTTCTTATTCCAACTAAGCATGGAATCACTCATCTAAGACTTAGTTCTTTCATTAGTTCCTTCTTAAAGAAGGAACCACAGTATAGGACAAAGGTCATGCACTTTAGAATTAGTGACTCCAGGGTTAGGATATTAGCTTTTCCTCCACTGACCAGTGAGAGTTTGGACAAGTTACTTAACTTCTCTGAGCTTCAGATTTTTCATGTAAAAAATGGAGATAAAATTAGTACCTACCAGGGACGCCTGGGTGGCTCAGTTGGTTAAGCAGCTGCCTTTGGCTCAGGTCATGATCCCAGCGTCCTGGGATCGAGTCCCACATCGGGCTCCTTGCTTGGCGGGGAGCCTGCTCCTCCCTCTGCCTCTGCCTGCCATTCTGTCTGCCTGTGCTCGCTCTCTCTCCCTCTCTCTCTGACAAATAAATAAAATCTTTAAAAAAAAAAAATTAGTACCTACCACATAAGATTGTGCAAATGAGTAAATCAAACGAAGTAACTTTACAAAGCAACACTTCTCAATGCGAATATTAGTGCCCATAGTCATGGTCAGTTTGGAGATATGGCTAGAAATATCTTTAAGTATGTGAATAATTTAATTAATGAATTTTTTTTTTAGTATATTTGTTTTTTTCTGGAAGGAGTATCACTACTGTACTCAATTTTTCTTTCTTGAGTAGAAGGGAAAGCATTGCAGTTAAGTCCATTGGGACTATGAGCCCACGGCCACAAGTGTGTCAAGTCTATGCATACTCATATGCATACTTGTGTTCAATACAGAGAAAAATGATAAGAGCAGGTGTTTCATAGGCTAGAACTCAGCGAGAAAGAACTGGGAATGCTGGATACTCGATAGCCATCAGAATGGGTCTGTGGATATGCTATGATTACCTCAGGATTCTACCCTAATCATAATAGCCCCCAAAGAAAATGGAAATTCAGTGAAGAAGGAGGGAGAAACATAAGGCTTTAAGGGTTGTCATAAAAACAATTAAACCATATAAGTAATGGTCATGTACTTGGCAAATCATCTTTCTATGTGACTTAGGGTAAAGTCTCAAGTTTTTCCTCTATCCTATTGTTTTCATTCCTCTCAAAAACATGAAAACAAGGAAGCTGGATTAGAAGTTTCATAACATCTCTCTCAGCTCTGCTTCTCCTGAGCTGATTATGTAATAACCCCAAACTTTAAAATTCCCATCTAGCACAGTCTTCAGAATGAAAGGGGAGCAGACAATATTTAAAAGATAAAGTCATTCCCTTGGCATGTAGAAGTGAGCCTGTGTGATTTGCCATCAGGAGTGAGGTCCTGTGAGTGCAACTGTTATCTAAATTTTTTGTGTGAAGAATTATCATTCATGTTTCTGACACATATAATTAATTTTTCTTGGCCTTTAAATTTGATATCATTGGGTTTTTGCTGTGTTTTTACCTGAACAAGAGTCAACCGGTTGTCTTTTCACAGAATCACATAGAGATAAGTAGAAGTACTTAATGTAAACACTTAATATTCCTTCCAAAAAAGAAATATTAAAAAGAAACACAATTTCTCAGTGGTAGCATTACACGTCACCAATTATCAACTTTGTTTTAGGATAAAAGGATGGAGTACATTAAAGAATTTTTTGTGCTAGTTTCATTTAAAAATTTCATAATTGTTTTAGTCATTCAAGTTCCAATCTACTTAATACTGGCTTAGATTACATATAAACATGGCACTGGGTCTTCCTACAGAGTCAATGGCAAAGGCATTTTTCCTTTAAAATCTACAATAGTGCTTTAAAGAAATATAGGCAAAAGAACTCCAATGAAATCAGCTCCGTAATATGTCATATGGGTCAATCACTCTTAAAGGTTGGGTTCAAGTGTCAATACATTGATTTTCAAATGGCTAGGATATTCTGTCCTCTATACAGGAATCAGGAGTCTAATTGCCACCGGAGTTGGCTAAAAAATCATCTACATTTACCCAGGTGCAGGGGAGTGCCTCAGGGATCTGTGACTCAGGGTAGAGGAGTTTTTGGAAGTGCTCTCTATTGCTAGGGGATCTCTACCCACAACAATCTCCTCAAACTCACTGGCCCCTCACATCTCTGATATATTTCCACTCATCCTAGATTCAACTTGCCAAATTAAGTCCCTGGAAAGGTAGTTGTGTTGTAACTTCTCCCTCATCATTCTCCTTAGAATACTTCCTGCAATTTTACAAAGCAAACTGAACTATGGTTCATATTGCCTCCTTTTTAAGACTTATGATATTTCTAAGAAGGCCCAGTTCAGGAATTAAGCATATTAAATATAATGACTTTACAGGTTTCCTTTGATAAAGCAAATAATTTACTTATGTAACCCACAAAACACCTCTCTATTCTAGTTAAGGTATTATTCCATTAATGCTTAAAATATAAGAATTTTGTGGGAAATTATTTTGCTTTTATTGACAAAATTCTCTATATTCAATTGAATCAGTTGTCCACTGGCTGGGTGTGCTTTTTTTTTTCCTTCTGCATATGTAACATATTTCTTGGGCTTGTAAAATTTATATATGTGTATAGGAGAATATCTGAAAACTACGGAAAAGAACAAGTAATAAAAAGTGCTTATAATCCCTCTGCCCAGGGATAATAAATTTTGACATTTCGGTATATCTCTTACTTTAATCGTCTATCATTTACAAGGTTTCACATACATTCTTTAGAGCAATCGTGGTTTCCAAAACCTCCCTTGTCAGCTCTCAGATTTATATCAGACCAGTACATTTTCCTTGGCTGAAGTGGACTGAGGAGTTGAAGCATCATGAGTGAGACGAAATAGAGCCTCAGAATCTTTGCTTTAGGGGCACCTGAGGTAGCTCAGTGGGTTAAAAGCCTCTGCCTTCAGCTCAAGTCATGATCTCAGGGTCCTGGGATTGAGCTCCACATCAGGCCTCTTTTTTTTTTTTTTTTTAATTTATTTTTTAATCTTTTCAGCATAACAGTATTCATTGTTTTTGCACCATACCCAGTGTTCCATGCAATCCGTGCTCTCCCTAATACCTAATACCTGGTACCCTGACCTCCCACCCCCTGCCCCTTCAAAACCTTCAGGTTGTATTCAGAGTCCATAGTCTCTCATGGTTCACCTCCGCTTCCAATTGCCCTCAACTCCCGTCTCCTCTCCATCTCGCATCGGGCCTCTTTGCTCAACAGGGAGCCTGCTTCCTCCTCTCTCTCTGCCTGCCTCTCTGCCTACTGTCAAATAAATTAAAAAAAAATCTTTAAAAAAAGAATCGCTGCTTCAGTTATGAACTTATTACATCACAGAATTAACTGGCCCCTTCAAAGTCATTCCCAGAAGCCTCACCTCCCATGACCTCATTATTACCCGATTCTTATCTTAAAGAAGAGAAGAATTATGAGAGCTAACTATTAATACTATTGTCACAGACAGCACAATTCTTTTTTGTCTTGCATTTGGATAAAATGCCACCTCCCATTTTATTTTATGGTACCAAGCTAACCCCTCTTTACTTGCCCTGATTCTGAGCCCTCTGGGTATCCTCTCCTTGCCATTCAAATCTTCTCCTACCCAATGCCTACTTATGTCAGCCTCGGGCAGCTCAGGAGACATGAAATAATATGGACTGGTGTTTGTCAAAAGAGTAATTGAATACAAAATATTCTCAAGAGGGAGACTAATCTGAACTATGGGAAAATCTACAGATTTTTAAAGTGTAACCCTAACATAGTTATACACACAGTATAATGCCATCTATGAGATCTTGCTAAAACCATTTGCATAAGCAGAACAATGTGTATTTGGTATAATTATAGTATATGTAAATAAAAGGTATATCTATGGAACACGCGTTTTCAAGAGGAGTTAAAAATCAAGCTGTATAAGAAATAATATGGTAAATTTTACCAAATTAAGTAAACTTATCTTGGTTGTCTTTATTTTCAAACTTGATGAGTCACCCAGTGATTTGTTGTCAGTGAGCTTCCCATCATTTGAAAAATTGGAGTACTGAATGAATTTTCAACTGCCAATGGGCATAGATGTCAACAATTGCCAATTAGATCATGACAAATATTTAATAGTCTGTCAAAAAATAGAAAAATATGAACCAATATTTTGTAACTGATTGTAATTTGCAAGAAAAACAAAAACAAAAACAAAAAACCCATGAACCAGTGTTTTGTATTTTTGAGTAAGTTTTTAAAATAAAAGTTTGGCATAAGAATGTCTTATTTTAAGAACTCAATTTAATAGAAGGTGATAGTGATTATTTGATGCTTTTATCTTATGATAGCAACAAATCAAAAGTTTGCCAATCCTATGTCAGTCTCTCATTTCTATTTCATTTTTTCCAGAAAATTTCCTGGTCTATAAATCCCAAAGTCTGGAAACTACTAGACTGTCTGACTTCTTTAATTTCTCTGAATTCTCACAGTATATCATTGCATATATCTAGATATTAAATGTAATGTGGATATTACTTAATTTTTCTGTAAAACCCAATACTATTAAAGTAGGCTTAACATTCCTTACAAGTTGTATGCTAAATGGCCAACAGGGAGTCTATGAAAGGTGCTCAAAATCACTAATTATCAGGGAAATGCAAATTAAAACCACAGTGAGATATCACTGAGACCTGTTAGGATGGCTTTCATCAAAATGATAAGAGATAAGTGCTCACAAGGATGTGGAGAACAGGGAACCCTTGTGTTATCCGTAGAATGAACAATGGTATAGCCACTATAGAAAACAGTATGGAGGACCCTCAAGAAATTAAAAATAGAACTACCATAGGCCCATAAATCCTACTTCTGAGTATATATCCAAAAGAAATGCAATTACTATCTCTAAGAGATATATGCCTCCATGTTCATTACAGCATTATTCTTAATAGCTGAAATACAAAAACAATCTGGTTGTACATCAATGGATGAATGGATACAGATCACACACACACACACACACACACACACAGAATATTATTCAGCCAGGAGGAAGAAAGAAATCCTGCAATTTGCAACAACATGGATGTACCTAAAGGACATTATGCTAAATGAAGTAGGTAAGACAGGGAAAGATACATACTGTATGATCTCACTTATATGTAGAATCTAAAAATTTTAAAAAGTCAGGCTCATAGAAACAGAGAACAGAATTGTAGTTACCAGGGGTTGGGGTGTGGGGGAAAATATGCTGGTCAAAGAGTATAAGCCTTTAGTTGTAAGATGACTAAGTTCTGGGGATCTAATGTGCAGTTTTGTGACCATAGTAAATAACTGTTTTACACTTGAAATTTACTAGGAGAGTAAATCTTAAGCATTCTTACCACACATACACAAAAGGTAACTATGTGAGGTGATAGATACCTTAATTAACTTGATTGCGATAATCATTTCACAAAGTATATGTATATCAAATCATCACATTGTATACTTTAAATATATGTGACAACTTTATTTGTCAATTAGACCTTAATAAAGCTGGAAAAATAAAGCTGTTTTCTTCCACAGTAGTCAAAATTTTTGTCCTGCAATCTGTTTATCCCACTATTTTGTTTAAGACACTAACTCAATTAAAACTGTCTTTTTAACTAGTTTGTTGACTTTTTTTTTTTAACTTCAGAGACCACATCTCTGAAATGTTCATACATCCACTGAAATAGGAGGCTGCAACATACATTATTTTATTTAACCTTATGCTATGAGCTGAGGATTATCACAATTTAGAAGACAGGGCTTAGAAAGGTTAAATAATTTCTGAAGTTCACTGTGGCTTCCCTCATGATTCTCATGCTTCTGACACACACATATAAGATTCTATTAATTTAAACATTTTTTATCCATTCCATTGTGCTTAAGTTTTACATAGTGGATTCCAATTATAATACAGAGGAATTATGTCAATGTTTCATGAAATATTCATTACAATTATCTTTTGTTTCTATTTATAAAATGTTTCATTTGTTTTTGAGTACTCTTTGAATACCAAATTGGGCTTTCCCATGTGGCTCACTTATCAATAAAATATTTCAATAAAGTGTATTTCAGGACAATTAAAATTATCATAATGCAGTCCATCTTCTGACTCATAAGCAATATGAACTTAAAGAACTTACTCTTTTTCTTAATAACTTTTGCATACCAAAATATTACAAATAACTACAATTGGAGCATACATACATTTTAGCCCATTAACTTTGATATATTTTTATAGTCTACTAATCTAAACTAAGCTCTTTTCATGTTGGTGAAATACAGTTCTTATTTTCTTTATAACATGATCCATTCCTCCAATTGCATAATCATCTCCTCCAGAAGCCTACTAAGGGCTTCTTTCCATCCTAATACTCTTCCCTTCTCTTCCAACACCTCTCCTGCTATTCTACATCCAAAATACATCCCAGGTCAATCCTTTCCCTTCCATCTGATGCAGGAATAGCATCACTCACCCATTAATGCACAATCATCAATGCACAGACTTCCTAACTGGTTTCCCCCATTTCAAGGCAATTCCTCACACTGAACCTAGAGTGATTGCGATGTGTGTATTGTGATCCTGTCTTTCCTCTGTTTAAATATCTACCATGGTTCCCACTGTGCTCTTCACCAAATTTAAGGCCTCAAGCCTTCATGCAATAGCCCCTCTTACTACTTCCAACTCTTCTGTTCTCCTCCTTTCCTTTTCCTCTAAACTTCAACCCACTGGGCTTTTAGCTTCTCCACCCCACCAAGGTCATTCCTGACTCAACATCTTTGTCCATGCTGTTCCCTCTGTCTGGAAAGCTTTTTCTTTGCATCTTTATACTGGACTGGCTTTTTCTCATCATTCAGAGCTCAGCTTCTTCAGAAAGTTCTTTTTAGAAACATCCCCACCTTGTTCCTCTGTATAAAACCATGCTTTATTTTCTTATAGCCTTTCCTTTATCACTGCCTGCAACTATTTTGCTTCTTGAACTGTTTACTGGCTTCCTAATGGTTCCTGCCACCCGCCCACACCCCCAAGGAGAATGAAAGCTCCATGAAAGCATGTCCTTGTCTGCCTTATTAACCATTTTATTTTTCCCCAGTGCCTAAAATAGTCAGACCTTATTATGACTATCATGGGCCTGAGGCACTTTTGTCTTCCTGGGCTTCTTCTCTCCACCAAAAAAAATACATAAATTGGAGGTAAAAGACCTGTGCTCCAAAAATATAAAATACTAATGAGAGAAACTGAAGACAATACAATTGGAAAGATATTCCATGCTCCCGGGTTGGAGGAGCCAATATTGCTAAAATATCCATACTACCCAAAGCAATCTACACATTCAATGCAATCCCTATTAAAGTACCAATGACATATTTCACAAAATTAGAACAAATAATCCTAAAATTTGTGTAGAATGACTGAAGACCCCAGATAACCAAAGTAATCTTAAGACAACAAAGCTGAAGGGATCACAATCCCAGAATGAAAGATAACCTACAAGCTTTAGTAATCAAAATTATATGTCAGTGGCACAAATGTAGACATATAGGTCAAGGAAACAGGATAGAGAGTCCAGAAATAAACTCACACTTACATGGTAATTAGTCTATGATGCAGGATGCGATAATATACAATGGGGAAAAGGCAGCCTCTTCAACAAATGGTGTTGGCAAAACTGGATATTTACAAATAAAAAAATGAAACCGGACCACTTTCTTACACCACATATAAAAATAAACTCAAAATGGATTAAGGATTTAAATGTGAGACATGTAAACATAAAATTCCTAGAAGAAAACACAGATAGTAATTTCTTTGACATCAGCCTCAGAAACATTTTTCTAGCTATGCCTCCTCAAGCAAGGGAAACAAAAGCAAAATTAAACTATTGGGACTTCACCAAAATAAAAAGCCTTTGCACAGCAAAGACAACCATCAACAGAACAAAAAGGTGACCTACTGAATGGAAGAAGATATTTGCAAATGATCTATGGATAAGGGGTTAATAATAAAAAATATAAAGAACTTATACAACTCAACACCAAAAAAAAAAAAGGAATTCAATTCAAAATGGGCAGATGATATGAACAGACATTTTTTCCAAAGAAGACATGCAGGTGGCCAACAGACACATGAAAAGAAGCATCAGCTTTTACTCATCAAGGAGAAATGCAAATTAAAACCACAGTGAAGTATCACCTTCTATCTGTCAGAATGGCTAGTAACAAAAAGACAAAAAAATAACAAGTGTTGGAGAGGATCTGGAAAAAAAGAAGCCATTGTGTCCTATTATTAGGAATACAAATTGGTGCAGCCACTGTGGAAAACAATATGGATGTTCCTACAAACAAACAAACAAACAAACAGAAAAACCCCAGTAAAAATAGAAACACCATATGACATAGTAATTCCACTATTGGGTATTTATCTAACACTAATTCAAAAAATATATGCACCCTTATGTTTATGCAGTTATTATTTATCATAACTTATGGTGTATATATAGATAATGGAATATTACTCCACCCTAAGAAAGAATAAAATCTTGCCATTTCAACAATGTGTATGATCCTAGAGGGTATAATGCTAAGTGAAATATGTCAGCCAGAGAAAGACCAATACCACATGAGTTCACTCATATGTGGAATTTAAGAAACAAAACAAATCAACAAAGAAAAAAAGAGACAAAAAGACTCTGAAGTACAGTGAAAAAACTGGTTGCCAGAGAGGAGATGTGTGTGGGAGATGGGTAAAATAGATAAAGGTAATTAACAATACACTTGTCTTGATGAGCAATGAGAAATATGTAGAATTGTAGAATTATTATATTGTATACCTGAGACTAATATTACACTATATGTTAATCATACCTGAATAAAAAAAATAAAAATTTGAAACAAAAAGAATGAAATTGGCATGAGACAGATTAACAGGAAAAAATAAAATTTAATTATATACATGGAAGCGGTCCACATTAACATGAGAGATTCCAAAGATAATCTGACAAAATAAGATATATATGCCCTCCTAAACTAAGGAGAAGAGCATAAAAGTCTGGAACTTCAAAGGAAAGTAAAGCAATTCACAAAAAGGTGAAAAAGGGTAAATGTTTGGTAAACAAATGTTTGCTGGGCCTTGCCTGTATGGGACATAGAGAGGACTTCAATCAAACAGATCTTGCCGGCTCTCGCCTGTCTACTATGTTCATATTCTATGATTTTCATATTATATGACAGGCATATGGTGATGGCTCCTTTCCTGGAATAGGTCCTCTAATTCCTTTAGGCAATTAGAGGGAAGAAAAAAAAAAAAGATTCCTGAGCCTTCTGTTTCTCAAAAATAATCAGCCTAAAACAATCCACATGCCAAAGAGATACATTTTGAGGTGGCAAATAAAAATTATTAAAAATTATAATTTATTACTGCATTGGTATTAAGACAAATATATTAATAGCATATATAAAAACTTTTCTTGAACCTAAAATCTAGGGATTTTTTTCCCCTCTGATTAGAAAGAAATTAAAACTTGTTTGTGAGCCCTGGGCACTCTATCTCTTAATGGAGAAGTCATCCTGAGAACAGTGTCCTGGGAAGGAGAGCTGCTCAAGAACTGAGTGGATTAAATGGATGGCATGGAATCTAGGACAGTGGGATTCTGCCTCACTTCCACTTAACTGGTTAATAATCATCATAAGCTCTGTATTTATAAACCAAGAGGGTAAAATCAGTTGTGTTTCCTTTTGTTTTCTCAACTCCTCTGAAATTCAATGACAGTTACGGTCTGTGCCATAACATTTCACCTTTTATTACACACATCCTCTATGTTTTATTGCTTTTGTGATTGAAGTGTTCGTCTTACCTCTCTGCCTAGATTATAGAGTTCTTCAGGGCTGGGGATTTTATTGTACTCTTCCTTATAATTTTCCGAAAGTCTATGGCACAGCATATGTGATTAACATTTCCTGGTTATTTGTCTGATTACACTTTTAGGTTATTAAATACATAAAAAGTAGAGAAAAGGATAAAATTAATTGATACATAGATACATAGTTAAGCATTGGATCAAGAGAGAAATGGCTTGAAAGGAGGTAGTGCATATTGGAAGTAAGACTCCTAAGTCTTTTTCAAGTCAGGTCTTGGTACCATAGGAAATGGCCCCATTTGCAAGGACTTGGCTAAATGAATAAGGCTGCCAGAGGTGACTCAGACCCAAGCACCCATGCAGGATATGAATGTCTCCATGCAACTGTACCATTTTTATGCAGTTGGGGAGGAAAAATAATTTCCCTTTCTACCTTCTAGGATTTTGACTGAGATCCCTTTATAATAGAAGATAGATTAATAGGAGAAAAAGACAAACACAAGTTTAATAACGTACAGACCTCCTGTAAATATGGGAGAGACTTGGGAAAAAAACTTAGTAACTCTTAAATGGCCCAAACTACCATTGCCACTTTTTTTTTTTTTTTAAGATTTTATTCATTTTATTTGACAGAGATCACAAGTAGGCAGAGAGGCAGGCAGAGAGAGAGGAGGAAGCAGGCTCCCCGCTGAGCAGAGAGCCCGATGCGGGACTCGATCCCAGGACCCCGGGATCATGACCCAAGCCGAAGGCAGCGGCTTAACCCACTGAGCCACCCAGGTGCCCCTACCATTGCCACTTTTAAGGAAAATCTCCATTTCTAGGGGTGTCCCCCTCTCTTGGAGCAAGAAAAGAAGAATGACTACATTTCTAGAAAATCTTATCAGTGGAGAAAGCAGCTGACTTAAATTTGTATAACTGCTTAACTGTTGTTAACTGTGCTTTGCCTGATAACTGACTCCCCACCCCTCATGTCGACTTCTTTTGTCTTTAGCTGGAAATGGTAGTGGAGGTGGTAGCATATCTTGAAGTGGCAAATTCTGCTCCCCTGAAGTGGCATAACTACTGGAAAGCCTTTTCTGAGATCTGTGGTAATTGCTGATGTAGAATTATTAACTAATCTCCAGTGGTATACCAGATATGTCTCCTATGGCTTGGTAAGAGCTTTTTGCTAAATTGTTAGGAATTTTGCCAGACCATCGTTAAATAGAGCCATTGTTAAAAATTAAACTATATAAAATTATAAATAAATTGTATTAAAAACAAAGGTAATAAATTCTCAAATCCTCACATTTTACCATTTTACTATTGTACACTCCTTCCTTTCTTTGTCTTTCTTTCCTTTTCTTACGTAGGCTGGGAACTCAGTGTAGAGCTTGAACTCATGACCCCAAGATTGAGACCTGAACTAAAATCAAGAGTCAGACATTTAACCAACTGAGCCCGGGCACCCTAACTTCTTATATTTTATTGTTAACTATGTTTTTGAAGTTATTTATGTCTATTATATGTGTATGATGGAAACAATATAATATTGTGCTACTACTCAGGCACTTCCAATTCTGTGCTCAATAATGTCAAATTGGTAGCCTGAAATTGGCCGTTATCCCATGGAAATCAGAAAATGCTGAAAATCAGGGCTTTTTCTTTCTACAGAAAGAAAAGAGCTGTGTGTTAAGTATCTATCACCACAGTACTTTCCTTATCCCTCCCTTCTTACACTGAAGGTGTTCAGAACAAGTCTTCCCAAAACATAAACCATTTTGAGCTGAAGCCAGTCAAGACCCAGCAGACTCAGGAACAACTTTTACCTCTCCTTGAAACTACTTAAAAGAATTTAGGTAGAGGCCTGGCACAGAAAGAAAGCTATTACCAAGAGATAACATTTTTATCTGAATGACCTATCTGTATGACAGGACAAAAATATAATTACCATACATCCTCTCTCCTTATCGTCCTGTGAATCATCCTCCTCCCCTTTAAAACCTCCTCCTCTTTAAAATTCCATTCTGTAATTCAAGATGGCATACAAACCTCAACTTCCCAGCTTGTCCTTGGGTCTCATAATCTTATGGGTCACCCATATATACATATTTAAATTTGTTTGGTCTTGTTAATATTTTATGTTAATTTGATTAGTAGACCAGCCAAAGAACTAGGAAGGTAGAGTTAAAATTTTTTCCTCCCCAATGCATGCGCACATGTGCACACAAACACATGTACCCACAACAGGTCTAGATCAAGGACATTCTGAGGAGCTATGCAAACTGGTAGTCAACAAGAAATGTTAGTAAATGTCGTAGGCTCTAAGACACTGGAGTGATCCTCTAGGTCAATGAGCAGAGGCAAAGAAAGCACCTTCAATTCAGTCTTCAACTTAGCTACATTCCACTGCAGACATACTGATTCCTACCCCCCAATTCTCTACACCTCCAGCTAAAACTGTAGGGTTGTTCTTAGGTCCTTGGAACTCTGTTTGGTGACTAATCTGGTGAACTAATTTATGCTTTGTGGTTAACAGTGCTTCAACATATTACTTCTCCTAAACAACACATTTTCGTGTCCATAAGACTCTTCATGCCCTACCTCCTGTGAACCAGTGAGAAGAAGCTTATTTAACATCATATAAACCATATAGTGTTTTGTCTGTTGATTTCAAAATATCTAAAAGTTTTGAAATTTTGTCATAATGTCAACAATAGAAAGGAGTGATTGCTTACCCACAGTGAAATGGGGCAGTGAAGAGGAGCTATAAAGTAGTAGATGCACATGAGGATGGGTCTTGCCACTAGCAGTTCATCATGTGGACTAGCTTAATACTTACCCTCTTTAGTTGTTATCCACACCCTTATTTCATAGTCAAGAAGGCCAAGACTCCTAGGAATCAAGTGACTTGCTGAAGATCACAAGATGCTAATCCTAAATTACTACTGCATTGTAACAATTCACTTTATAATTAGTGGCATAAAACAATCATGTTATTGTATGGAGTTGGTATTTGAGAAAGGTTCAGTTGGGCCATTGTTTCTTAGGGCCTTTTATAAGGCTGTGGTTAGATAGCAGCTAAACTGAAACACTTAAGGCCTAGAGCAGCTAAAAGATGGTCTCCCTTTTTCTCTCAAGATACACTGATATCAGGGTATCTGTTTATAGCTCTTTTCTGGCTGGAACCATAAAGATTATGGAAGAGAAGAGAAAGAAGATTCCTGCTTTGCCAGAAACCTTTAAGGAGAAGCAAAGGAATTTCACAAAGTTGCAGATAAAGCATCAAGAGAAAGAAGTTTGCCCAAAAGATGCTTCAAAAGGAGGATGCTTACTGATGAAAAAGCTAAGCATTGTCACAAGGAAGGTGTACAGAACTGAGATTCAAATGGTTAGGATAGCAAGAAAAGCTGGCAACTTGTATGTACCTGTGGAACCCAGACTGGACTGGTCATCAGAATAAGGTATCAATGGTGTCAGCCCACGTTTCAAAGGTATTACAGCTTCTTCGGCTTTGCCAAATATTCCATAGCACTTTGTTAAGCTCAATAAGGCTTCAGTTAACATGCTAAGGATTATGGTATATATAGCACGGGGCGGGGGGGGGTACCCAAACCTGAAACCAGTGAATAAATTGATCTACAAGGGTGGTTATGGAAAAATCAACTAGAAGCAAACTACCTGAAAGACAACACACTGATCGCTCAATCTCTTGGTAAATACGGCAGCATCTGCAGGGAGGTGGGTCTGATTCAGGTCTATACTGTTGGAAAACATTTCAAAGAGGCAAACAACTTCTGAGGACCCTTCAAATTATCATTTCCAAGATGGGGAAGGAAGATGACGACCTCCCATTTTGTGCAAGGTGGAGATACTGGTAAGGTAGAAGTTCAGATCAATAGGCTTATCAGAAGGATGAACTAAGGTATCTACCATGATTATTTTTGTCATCTGGTCAGTTAATAGATGTCTACTTTCAAGTTTATCTACCCACCTAACCCACTTACCTACCTATCTAGAGAGAGAGAGTCTCAGAGCTTCTCCATGTGAGCTAGTTTGGGCTTCCTCATAGCATGGCAGCCTCAGCACACTTGGACTGGTTTACACAGTGACTCAGATTTTCAACACAAGTGTCTTGCAAGCAAGGGGAGCTACATCACCTGTTCTAACTTAGCTTTTGAGTCACACAGTGTATTTCTATCCCATTCTTGGTTTCAAGAAAGTCACAATCTACCCATTTTCAACTAGAGGATAATTCAGTTACACCTCCTGATGTGAGAACGGGAAGGTTCTAGAAGGTCACGTGGGATGACAGACACTGTGTGGTCATTCTTGAAAACTATCTGACATAAGTGGTTATGTGACCCATCAGAATTCTCAGTGTGGGCTGTTTTGTGTCAAACTCTGCTTACCCCGCCACACTATATACCATTATCAAGGCTCCACATGTGTGTTCATGTAGTAATCGTCCAAGGAAGCAGGTTTCTCAGAAAAAAGTAAATGAGGGGAAAAGAAGTGCACAGAAGGGTCAAACCACCTTGCCCACCAGCCCTCACTGCACACTTTGGTTTGGGGGGACCCCACATCCATGCCTCCTCCCCCCGCTCCAAGCTGCAATGCCTGTCCCCACGCACCACATAGAGGTGTGGTATGGAGCCCTTGGCCTCCACCACATGGGAAGCTGCAGTACCTGGGGCAGATCCAGCACATCCTTCACTGAAGGTTCCAGAAGGATGAGAGCACTGGCACCAGCATGCTGGGGTCTTTGGCATGCAGGTGCACTACAGCCTGAGAGATGAATTTCCTCTGCTGATAACAACACATATATTCTGAAAGAGTGTTTTGGAGGAGCTACAGTGTTTTATCAAGGGCTTTACAAATGCTAAGGAACTGTCTCCTAAGGGAGTGAAAATCTGGAAAGTCAATGCCTCCTGAGACTTCTTGGACAACCTGGGATTTTCCAACAGAGAAAAGGGGATTTAGGTCCAATTTATGGTTCTCAGTGGAGAAGGCATTTTGGGGCAGAATACAAAGATGAGGATTCAGATTATTCAAGTTAAGGAGTAGACTAACTGCAAAAGTTGTTTCGCACAGTTGAAATCAAACTCAAGGACAGAAGAATTATCTTGTGTGGTTGGAATCAAAAAGCACTTCCTTTTATGGCCCTATCTCCCTGCCATACCTTTCCCAGATCTCCATGGTGAGCGGTGAGCTGTCCTGCCAGCTGTACTGGAGGGAAGGAGACATGGTTTTGGCTGTGTCCTTCAACTTGGCCCTCCACACCTGGCCCACTCTATGATCGCACACATCACAGGCCTGAAGGCAGGTGACTTCATACATATTTTGAAGATACACATATTTGCCTGAATTATGTTGAATCTCTAAAAGTGCAGCTTCAGTGAACACCAGCACCTTTCCTGAAGCTCCAAATCCTTCAAAAAGGTGAGACCATCCATGACTTCAAGGCTGAAGACTTTCAGATCAGAGGGTACAGTATTCACCCAACTATTAAAATGGAAATGGATGTCTCAAGTGCCTTTAAAGGAGGTGTTCCAAGGAGATGCAGTCTTTAAGGGTTGGACGGAATGCCCAGGGCAAGTTCATTTGCCCTAAAGGAAAAAGGGATTAGGTAAAAATTCTATTGGTGACCGGCAGTCATTGTTCATTAAATTTTAAGGATGTTTCCTCTGGCAAACATAATCTTGAGTTCTCTTAGTAACAAAAGGTCCTGAGTTTGGCTAGCTTACCAAGGACATGTGAAAATGCTGAGACTGGGAATAAAGTCAGAGAGTGAAAGTTTATACACTCTTAAAAACATACACATGCATTTCAATCCCATATTTTTATGAAGGCCAGTGAATTTCTAGAATTATATATAACTACTCCCCTAAGTTTGAGCAAGCTGATTAACACCAGTTATACTAACATACAGTTGTGTTTATAAAATAAACATTTAAAGTTATGTTTGCTTTATATATTGCTATAATAAAGGAATGTTCTAGAAAAAAAAAGTCTAAATGATTCACAAGGGTTAGTTATTAGAATTAAATTTTAATTACTCTTCCCTAAAGAACTGGTAAAAACTTGATCTAATATGAAAAAGATAATTTTTCTTTTTGTTTCTTTTATGGATTTCTCTGCTGTGGGTCTTCAGCTGTCTTACCTAAAGCTATACTGTACTGGATCTTGTTTTCCTCATATTGATGATTTCGCTGTTGCAAGAAAATGCTTAGTTTTTCCAATGCATGTGTTCAAGGTTCACCTTCAGTTCTGCAAAGAAGGTATGTCTTCTCTGGACAACACTTTACAAAATCCCTACTACTAGCATTTATTAATGGAGATTTTGACCCTTCTCTATTTGTTTGTCCATCCAATTTGGTTCCCTATGTCTCTATCTATGACCTGGTTCAACACTGTTGTTCTTCCTCTTTGCAAAGGGGAGGTTTTATAGTATGTGCCTTTATTGGGTAAAGTAACTTCCTGTTGGGAACCTAACTGAACAAGAACCCTACTTAGCAAAAACTAAGATGTCATGTCACCTCCTATTAATACTGCTCACACCCTGCCAACACGCACACATCATGCACTATAGCTAAATGGCAGTTTAATAACTTCTTACCTAAAGATATGCAGAAGGCTTGTACCTCGTCTAAGAACATTTAGAATACCAAGTGAGGTACTGGAAGAAAAACTTAGATATAGGAGCAAGGCCCAAGAATGGGTCTTTATTTAGCACATCTTATGATCCAGGCATGGCTCTAAGTACATTCCATATATTAACTAACTTAAATCTCACAACATCCCTTTAAGGCAGGTTCTATTTTTGTCCTTATTTTGTATGTGAGTAAACTGAGGCACACAGAGGGCAAGTGAATTCCCAGACTCCCACAGCTACTAAGTGACAGAACCTGGCTTACACAATACACAGCGCTCACCACAACACATATTCTCCCCAGTCTCCATCACCTAGTCACTCCGTGCCTCCCACCCCCCTCCACTCCAGCAACCCTCAGTTTGTTTTGTGAGATTAAGAGTCTCTTACGGTTTGTCTCTCTCTCTGGTTTCTTCTTGTTTCATTTTTTCCTCTTTTCCTTTACAACCCTCTGCCTTGTTTTTCAAATTCCACATATCAGTGAAATCATATGGTAATTGTCTTTCTCTGACTGACTTATTTTGCTTAGCATAATACCTTCTAGTTCCATCCAAGTCATTGCACATGGTGAGATTTCTTTTTTGATGGCTGCATAATATTCCATTGTGTATAAATACATCTTCTTTATCCATTCATCTGTCGGTGGACATCTAGACTCTTTCCATAGTTGGGCTATTGTGGACATTGCTGCTATGAACATTGGGGTGAAGGTGCCCCTTTGGATCACTATATTTGTATCTTTAGGGTAAACACCCAGTAGTGCGGTTACTAGGTCACAGGGTAGCTCTGTTTTCAACTTTTTGAGGAACCTCCATACTGCTCTCCAGAGTGGCTGCACAAGCTTACATTCCCACCGACAGTATAGGAGGGTTCCCCCATCCCTGAAAAAAAGGATTTTAAAGATGCTCAATTTACCACATTCCTGCTGGCCCTGGGAAGAATCATTAATACACAAAACCAAATATATATATATATATTTAATTAATTAGTGTCAAGAAAAACACATTAAAACATATATATATATGGGGAACAATAAGCTTGCTTATATTAATCACAAATAATACACAAAACCAAATATATATATATTTTAATCACAAATTAATACACAAAACCAAATATATATATATTTTTTTCTTGACACTAATTAATTCTTTTATTTGTGAAAAAACATATTTCTTGAACACCTATTGTTCTTAGGATATATCTGGGGGCAAAATAGGTAAGGAATGATATGTCAGTTTCTAATTCTAGTCAAGTATTTTTATTGGAAATACCATTGTGGCAGCTTGTGGAAGGCAAACCAATGAGAGGGGAGAAAGATTTGAGGAGGGGAGGACAGGTTCAAACACTATCTTAATGGAATGAATAAGATAAATAAATATTCAGCAACTGGGTCATTTGAATAAGGGCACAATGAGGTACATAGAATATAAAGTATCACAAGCTCCATGAGTTACTTAGATATTTAGTTCTGGTGGAATTTCCTTAGGAGGAAGATAGCACCAAAGTCCCCAACCCAGGGAGTTACATTTGATGAGAACTTTTTAGGTAGAAGCAAGAGATTTTCAAAGCTCATCTTCACACTCCCTTCTCTTTGAAATTCTCAAGACTGTGGCCATTGGGTTGTCATGTTGTATAACTCCAAACAGAGGTAGCATTTCAAGCAGGAATGATGTGGTTCTGATCAGAGATGTTGATTTGGGTTTGGGTAGCATAAGAATAAAACTGAGAGAGCTCTGTCTCATGGCTCCCCCAGGGTGGGAGGGGATGGTCATCAATCGTTCCATTTCTGGCTACGGTGTAAGCATCATACAGCCAGATGGTTTGTTCTAGAGTATGGCTGTCACACAATTAAGTGCTACTTAAATTATATGGTAACACAATTGATTATTGTCATTGTAGAGAGTGGACAGTGATGAAACCAATCATAGTCTGTTTCCAGAGGCCAGTCATGTTTTAAGACAAAACTAGCTTGCCAAAGAGAAGATGTTCTTATTCCAAGATCATGCTTGCTGGATTTATATATACACACACACGTATATGTATACATGTGTATATATACGTGTGTGTGTGTGTGTGTGTGTATACACATTTTTTTTTAGTTCAATCCCTGGTGCAATGTAAAGGCTCAATAAATATGCACCACTTCTGTAATATTAAAAAAAAAAAAAGTGAAAGAGTCTAAGATAGGTCAGTTACCAGAATAGAGACACTGCTAGGTAAGAAGAGGGGCCACAGTTCACAAAATGGCATTGGAGTTCAAAGGTCACCCCAGTCTCACTCACAGTGAGTAGAACCCAATGCCTTTACCACTGGAACAGCACAGAAAGGGAAAAGAGATAAAGACTGTAAGATTGGGTATTTAGAACAAAATGAGCCTGGGTCAGTTCTTTTCTGTGGGCCATGTTTATCATCTAAAAAAAAAATAGGTAAAAATAACTATAATTGTTAGAGTATAGAAAGCAATTTTGTGTAATTGCTTTCAGGACTACTTTGGCAATAACTGGAACATAATCGGCATTTCTTTCTTATTTCTCCTTTACTTCTCCTCTGTCTTCTCTTAGGATGGATCTAAGAAATGGGCTACAATTGAGCCTGTGGTTGGGGATTAACAGGCTCGGGTATAAGACATTGGGCAGGCAGAAGGGGCACTGACATATTCAGCTAATCCAGAAGGGTAGATGGGAAGGCACTGCCAATGACAGCAGCTTAAAGTGGCAGGTAAACTGGTAGACATTTTTTAACAGATATGACTGCAAAACATGTGTAAGGATGATCATTGTGGCATTGATTTTAATACAGTACTTACAAACTGGAAACATTTTATACATGTCTTAATAAGGACGCTGGTTAAAAAATTATAATGTATCCACATGATGGAATGTTATGTATCATTTAAAAAGAAGAAGGTCAAGCTGTATGTGCTAATTGAAATAACTCTAAGATATGTTGTTAAATGAACAAGCAAACTGCCAACAGAATGTAGTTTGACTGAATTTGAATGTTTGTGTGTATTGTGTGTTTATGTAAGAATATCTATGATGGGGTATATGCATGGATAATTACCAGGTAATGCGGTTGGGTTTTGTGGAATGGAGTAGATATGAAGGATGTGCAGATAGGAAGTTTTTTACTTAAACTCCTTCAATCTATTACTTGATTTAAAAAAATTAAGCATGTATTTATTTTGCAATAAAAATAAAATAAATTTCACGGGGTGCCTGGGTGGCTCAGTGGGTTAAAGCCTCTGCCTTCGGCTCGGGTCATGATCCCAGGGTCCTGGGATTGAGCCCCATATCGGGCTCTCTGCTCAGCAGGGAGCCTGCTTCCTCCTCTCTCTCTACCTGCTTCTCTGTGATGATTTCTGTCTGTCAAATAAATAAATAAAATCTTTAAAAAAATAAAATAAATTTTAAATGTTCCTTAAAACTGCTTAGCAGAGAGAGAGGGGGAACAATAAAAAATAGCCCCATGATAGCAAGTGATGGTTAAGAAATTAAAATTCCTATGGAGCATTTTCTGCTCACTTGCAGCAGAGGGTCTCTAGGATAAGTTCATGCTGAACACAGGCAGGATATAGGATAATGAAAATCATGTAGTGACCTGAAGGAACCCACTGGTAGGCTGTTTAAAGAAAATGTCTAGAGGTTTGCTCATAGTCATTTTATTGGTTCAGTCCTGGTTGCTCATTAGAATCACCTGGGAAGTTTTAAAAATCTACAAAAACTAACTGGCAGAGATGCTGATTTAATTGTTCTAGGGAAGGACCAAGGGTATGTTTTAAAAGAACCCCAGGCAATTTTTGTAGCCAGGGTAGAAAACCACTCTTCTAACACTGCTTATTACTATCAGGATAACCAACATGCAATTCTTGACCATCTACTGCCCACCAGGTTCTGTGCTAGGCATGAACTATACAAATATGAAGTGATTAAAAAACATTTGGGAATGGACTAAGGAACTGAATGGACATTTTTCCAAGAAAGACATACAGATGGCCAACAGACACATGAAAAGATGCTCTTCATCACTAATGATCAGAAAAGTGCTGATCAAACTACAATGAGCTTTCCCCAGACATTTGTTAGAATGGCTAGTTCAAAAAGGTAAGAGATAACGACCGAGTATTTCACAAGATATGGAGAAAAGAGATCCTTTGTGTACTGTTGGTTGGGATTGGTGCAGCCTCTACAGAAAACATTTTGGAGGTTTCTTTAAGAAAGAAAAAAAAGAAAGAAAGAAAGAAACAAACAAACAGAACTACCGTATGATTCAGCAGTTCCACTTTTAGGTATATATCCAAAGGAAATGAAATTACTATCTCAAATCTACACTCTCATGTTTATTTCCAGCATTATTCATAACAGCCAATATACAAAAACAACCTAAGTGTCTATTGATGGAAGAACAAAGAAAGAAAATATGGTATAAATATGTAACTAAATATTTTCAGCCACGATAGAGAAGGAAATCCTGCTATTTCCGACAACATAGATAGACCTTGACAGTATTATGCTAAGCGAAGTAAGTCAGACAAAGACAAATACAGTGTGATCTCACTTACATATGGAACCTAAAAAGCTTAATTCATAGAAGCAGAGCGTGGTTAACCAGGGCCTGACGGGTGGGGAAAATAGAGAGATATTGGTCAAAGAATATAAATGTTCAATTATAAGATGAATAGGCCCTGGGGATCTAACGTACAGCATGATGATTACAGTTAACAGTATTGTATTGCATACTTAAAAGTTGCTAAGAGAGTAAACCTTAAATGTTCTCACCACACAGGTGCACAAAATGATAATTACATGACATAACTGAAGGTGTTAACTAATGCTATGGTGGTAATCATTTTGTCATATATGTGTATTAAATCAACACGTTGTATACCTTAAACTTACATAATGTTATATGTCAATCATATCTCAATAAAGCTGGATAAAAATCAGTCAACCATTCAATCAATTGAAGGACACCCCCCCACCACCAAATATTTAACTGACAAGGATATTTGGATTTGGTACATCTTAGTGTTTCTGTAACTGTGCAATTTGTGGATGACAAATAGAAAATAATTTTAAAATAAGGAATGGCATATAAAATAATGTGTTCTATTTTTAATAGTAGGTAACTGAATAAAGTAGGTTCAGAGGTATGTGTACCAATTTAAAAGGAAACTACCTTGTATACAATAATAAGTATCCTAAGAACTTGCCTAGTACATGAGCCATTTTACTCCAAGTGCAGTCCATGGGCCAGCAACATTATCACTATCTTTGAGAGCTTGTTTGAAATGCAGAAGCTCCAGCTTCAAGCAAACCTACTAAATCAGAATCACCATCAAACAAAATCTCCAGGTGGTTCACAGACACATTTAAGTTGAGAAGCATTGTGTTAGTTCTTTGAAGATTTTAAAATATTTTAGAGCTCCTTGACCAAATCCTATTTTACTGACTTTAACTACAGATTTGGCTATCCTGAAATTGAATGGTTTGCTTTATGGAGAATCAGAAATGGTGTACATCCCAACCACTTCTAAAATAACAATGACATTAATAGATTGACTTTTTTTTTTTAAGCAGCTACTACATCCTGGGCACAATAGATGCTTTATAAATACGGTTTTCATAAATACTCTAAAAAGATAGGTATTATTTTTCCCCATTTATTGATGAATCAATTGAGATTCAGAAAGATTAAAGTCTCACAGCTGATAAATGGTAAAACTAAAATTTAAATTTAAATCTTATTTAAAAACTATGCTGAGTGAAATAAGTCAAGCAGAGAGAGTCAATTATCATATGGTTTCACTTATTTGTGAAGCATAACAAATAGCATGGAGGACATGGGGAGTTAGAGAGGAGAAGGGAGTTGGGGGAAATTGGAAGGGGAGTTGAATCATGAGAGACTATGGACTCTGAAAAACAATCTGAGGGGTTTGAAGTGGCGGGGCAGGTGGGAAGTTGGGGTACCAGGTGGTGGGTATCATAGAGGGCACGGCTTGCATGGAGCACTGGGTGTGGTGAAAAAATAATGAATACTGTTTTTCTGAAAATAAATAAATTGGAAAAAAAAAACCTGTTGTCTCACTATACTCCACCGGCTTTTCAATGTTGATCATAATTGTGATGCCATAGCAGAGTATTTACTAGACTTCCCAAAAATTATGAAAAGTTACTTCTAAATTATTTCAAAAAATTATTTAAGTGATCTCTAATTAGTTTAAAGTTATAGGCATTGCAGGACTATACAATAAAAAAGGGAGTAGGTTAGATCATAATTCACAAATTGGCCAGTTATATTTTATTTCACACACACATATGCACAATATTACTTCGCATAGTAATTTGATCTATCAGTGTATTCAGAAACCTCGCAGTGAAAATATTCAGGACCCAAAATGCAGCCAAGAGGAACATTTTGTTCAAATTGCAATTAAACATTAATAAAAAGAGATTTCTATAAAAACAAGGATGGAGCTTTTCAATACAGAAAATGTGCAAATGTATATAGACTAGCTTCTAAGTGGATCTTATCTTTCCTGAAAAAATGCCAAAGTAGAAAATCTGTCTGAGACGAAAAAGGTCTTGTCATCATCTATCATAAGAAGATGACATTTAATCCATTTCCTTACTTTGAAGACTGATTAAACTTCAGATGGAATTCAGTTAATAAATGCATATTAGCACAATACATCCCCAAGGCCTATCCCTCATAGTAACAAAGCTTCTCCACACTGATCTGTGTTAGTCCCTACCTTGGACTTAGGACTTGCACAACTTTTGTGGCAAACAGGTGTTGTTCTAGCCAGGAAAATTCAGTCTTTTCTTACTGCTACTAAAAAAAAGCAATAGAAGGAAGAGGACTCATTGGCTGTAGAAGTTATATATTTTCAGCATGGTTGGACCTATCTGGATATACATATGTATATGTCCAGTCATGCTAAACATATTCAAAACAGGGAACTGTACACCAAGGTGATATGAAGAATTTAATTCAACATGAGCCCTTTAAAGCCTCTCTTACACTCTGCTTCTGTGGTTCATGGTGAATGTTGAAGAACTGATTGAATATGGCATTGTGCTCAACTAGTCACACATCTTTTAAGTTCTGTGTGTGGCTGAGAGGGCAAATTAATTAAAAACTGAATAAGCAAAATGTAAAAATAATAAATAGATCTATATGACAAGGGAGATTTTTTTTTTAAGGTCAAATGTGTGACAATTCCCAGTGACTAGTAAGACCATTACTCATCTAAGTGTATAAGCTGTCAAAATTTCATCCAATATTAATAATCCCATACAAACAAACATGGTAACTTAAATTTCAAACATCTGAGAAACACCTGATTTTCTGTTTTAGAAAAGAGGGTGAAATTAATGAATAACTGATGTGGGTATTCAAGGGAAATACAACTAAAAACAAATCTCCGAACCGAGAAAATCTCTCCATGATGTAGAGAAAGCAAACAGTTTTATTACTGAATATGCATTAAACCAGAAAGTGATACCCATCACAAACAATCCTCCAAGTGACTGCAGTGATGGAAAGGAATCTCACCCTTTTGTATAAAGTCAAGCAGATACAACCCATTGTATGCGTGTTCTCAGGATAATCAAGAGTTCTCGAGTGAGAGGACATGTGGGCACCATTTGTCGCACAGAGTACATCCTAACTTTACCTACTAATTTGGGTAACCATCTGTGTTAGTTTATTGGCTTTATCCAGAAGAAGAACAAACTCATACATTCATGACAGGAGGTAGTTTTGCAACTAGAAGTAAGGCAACAACCAAAGTGAGGCTCCTACAGTCTCCCCTAGAACTGAGAGGTAGAGATGTTATCTCCCTTGGTGTTTACATTTCAGAGAGATGGCACCAAGGTCTTTTGACTTTGTTCTGTCTTAAAGCCAAGAAAAGACCTAGTTTTCAAAAAGATTTATATACATGTCAAAAGATTTATATACATTTCAAAAAGAGAAAGTATGTATGATGACAGATTTTCTAAAACATTTTTAAAGTTTTTATTTCAATTCCAGTTAGTTAGCATACAGTGTTGTATTTATTTCAGGTGTACGATAGAGTGATTCAACAATTCAGTACATTACTCAGTGCTCATTCCACACACCCCTCCCCTTCCCCTCTGGTAATCATTAGTTTGTTCTCTATAGCTAAGAGTCTGTTTTATGATTTGCCTCTCTCTTTTGCTTTCCCTTTGTTCATTTGTTTCTTAAATTCCACATAAGTGAAGTCATATGGTATTTGTCTTTCTCTGACTTCTTTCACTTAACATTATACTCTCTAGATCCATCCATGTTGTTGCAAATGGTAAGATTTCATTCTTCTTATGGCTGAATAATATTACATTATATATCTAGATAGGGAGATAGATAGATACATACCACTTCTTTATCCATTTATCAATCCATGGACACTTTGGATACTTCCATAATTTGGCTATTGTAAATAATGCTACTCTAAACACTGGGGTGCGCATATCCCTTTGAATTAATATTTTTGTATTCTTTGCATAATTATGCAATTACTGGATAAGGTAGTTCTGTTTTAACTTTTTGAGGAAACTCCATACTGTCTTCCACAGTGACTATACTAGTTTGCATACCCATCAACAGTGCACCTGTGTTCCTTTTGTTCCCTATCTTCATCAACACCTGTCATTTCTTGTATCATTGATGTTAGCCACTCTGACAGGTGTGAAGTGATAGCTCACTATAGTTTTGATTTCCACGATGATCAGTGATGATGAACATCTTCTCATGTGTCTGTTGGCCATCTGGATGTCTTCTTTGGAGAAATGTCTGTTCACGTCTTCTGCCCATTTTTTTAAATTGGATTATTTTCATTTTGGGTGTTGATTTTTATAAGTTCTTTATATATTTTGGTTAGGACTTTATCAGGTAGGTCATTAGCAAATATCTTCTCATTCAGTAATTAATTCTCATTCAGCCCATTAATTTTGTTGACTGTTTCCTTTGCTGTGAAGAAGTTTTTATTTTGATATATTTCCAAATAGTTTATTTTTGCTTTTCTTTCCCTTGCCTCAGGAGACATATTTAGAAAAAAACTTGCTATGGCTGATGTCACAGAGGATATTGCCTTTGTTCTTTTCTAAGACTTTTGTGGTATCAGGTCTTGGATTTGGTCTGTAGTCCCTTTTGGACTTATTTTTGTGTATGGTAGAAGAAAGCAGTCCGATTTCTTTTTTTGCATGTTGCTGTCCAGTATTCTCAACATCATTTGTTGAAGATACTGTTTTTTTCCTGTTGAATATTCTTTCCTGCTTTGTTGAGGATTAATCGGCCATATACTTATGGGTTCATTTCTGGGTTTTCTATTCTGTTCCACTGATTTATATGCTTATTTTCAGTACCATACTGTTTTGATTACTACAGATATGTAACATAGCTTGAAGTCTGAAAGTGTGATGCCTCCAGCTTTGCTTTTCTTTTTCAAGACTGCTTGGACTATTCAGAGTCTTTTGTGGTTCCATACAAATATATGAATTGTTTCTTCTAGTTCTGTGAAAAATGCTGTTGGTATTTTGATAGGGATTGCATTCAACATAGATCGCTTTGTATAGTATAACCTTTTTTTTTTAAAGATTTTATTTATTTATTTGACAGAGATCACAAATAGGCAGAGGCAGGCAGAGAGAGAAAGAGAGGAGGAAGCAGGCTCCCCGCTGAGCAGAGAGCCTGATGGGGGACTCGATCCCAGGACCCTGAGATCATGACCTGAGCTGAAGGCAGAGGCTTAACCCACTGAGCCACCCAGGCGCCCATAGTATAACCTTTTTAACAACATTTGTTCTTCCAATCCACAAGCATGGAATGCCTTTTGATTTCTTTGTGTCATCTTCAATTTCTTTCATCAGTGTGTTATAGTTTTCAGAGTACAGGTCTTTTACTTTTTTGATAGGTTTTCCCCTAGGCTTCTTATTATTTTTGCCATAGTTGTAAATGGGATTGTTTTCCCAATTTTTCCTTCTGCTGCTTCACTGTTGATGTATAGAAATGCAACAGATTTGTGTATATTGAAGTTATACCCTACGACTTTACTGAAGTCATTCAATTATCATAGTTTTTTGGTGGATTCCTTCAGGTTTTCTATATATAGTACAACGTCATCTGCAGAGTAGAAGTTTTATTTCTTCCTTACAGATCTGGGTGCCTTTTCTTTTTGTGTCTGATTGCTGTGGCTAGGATTTTCAGTACTACATCAAATACAAGTTGTGAGAGTGGACATTTTGTCTTGCTCCTGACCTTAGGGGAAAGTTCTCAGTTTTTCCCATTAAGGATGATATTAGTTGTGGGTGTTTTATATGTGGCCTTTATTATGTTGAAGCATGTTCCCTCTAAACTTACCTTGTTGGGGATTTTGGTCATGAATTGGTGTTGTACTTTGTCAAATGCTTTTTCTGCACCTATTGAAATGATCATATAGCTCTTATCCTTCCTCTTATTGATGTGATGTATCACACTGATTGACTTGTAAACACTGAACCATCCTTGTATCCCAGGGACAAATCCCACTTGATTGTGCTGAGAGATTTTTAAGAAAACATATTGTTGAATTTGGTTTGCAGTATTTTATTGCAGATTTTTGCATCTATGTTCATTAAGGATAATGGTCTATAGTTCTCATTCTTAGTGGTGTCTTTATCCAGTTTGGGTATCAGAATAATGCTGGCCTCACAGAATGAATTTGGAAGTATTCTTACCTTTTCTGTTTTTTAAAATGGTTTGAGAAGAATTAGTTATTTACTCATCTTTAAATGTTTGGTAGAAATCACCTGTGAAGCCATTGGGTCCTGGACTTTTGTTTGTTGGGAGTTTTTGATTACTGATTTAATTTCTTTGCTGGTTATCATTCTGTCCAAATTTTCTATATTCCTGTTTCAGTTTTGGTAGGGTATATATTTCTAGGAATTTACCCTTTTCTTCTTGGTGGTCCAATTTGTTGGCATATAGTTTTTCATAATATTCTCTTATAATTGTTCATATTTCTGGGGTGTTGGTTGTTACTTCTCCTCTCTCATTTGTGATTTTATTTGGGTCTTTCCCCTTTTTTACAAGTTTTCCGAAGTATTTCTAAAGTAAATACTCTGAGAAAATGAGGAAGTCTCATCCCTTGCTTTCATCTAAAAGAATCAAGCCTCTTGCTTTTAATTTGTGTTTGTCCTTATAGGTAGCATAACATACACAGAAAGTCCACTTTTCCCACCCACCCAAAGGAACAGTAAGGACACCTGATGAGGAGATGAACAGTCTCTGTGAGGCCATAGCAAATCTCTGGCTTTGTAAGTTGGATCAAATCACTTAGATTTTCTGGTCCTTAATTTTCTATACATAAAGTGAGGAGGATATTAATTCCTACCTCATAGCCCTGCCACAGAGATTAGATTAAATATAAAACATTGAATGCACATGAAGTGCTTCATAAACCACAAGGCCCTATACCGGTAAGCAGTTTCCGTTTATTTGTGCCCCCAGCAAGTCTAAGTCTGTGTCCTTGCCAAACCCTCTGGTTATACAAAATCCCACTACCAGAGACTTATTTTTTATCCCCTGAAAATGCAGATGCTCTCAGACAACTAACACATTAGTATCACGTTCAAGTCAATGAGAGTGTGTTTACCCTCTATAAGCTCCAGAGAGCAGGCTACGTGGAGTTCAAAGCCACAATGGGCTGCTGGGTCTTTTAGCTGGAGAGAGGAATGGGGAGTTGTGTCAAAAATATCACAAGGACTGTAGTCCTTCCCCAAAGGCCCTAAAGAAAAATGATTGGGAGTTAAAAACTTCCATCACTCTGGCAGATTATTTCTTCTTCTGAGGGGAAGACCCAGGAATACACATTTTAAAACATTCCCGCTGTTCAAATTATCTCTATCCAAATTATGAAGTTTTCTATTTCCATTGTTTCTGAATCCTGAAATTAGAGTTCATTAAGAGTGGTGTAATTATAATATCATGTATGAATGGGAACCAAAAGATTATCCAATGCTCAGGAAAGGATGTTGTTGTTATTTTATTTGGCTTGAGAAGAACATGCATAGTTTTCACAGATGTGTGGCTTTAATAAGAGTCTGTTTCTCAGAAAAGCTAAGAAATTACTCTGGGCACCACAGTATGACTTTCCTTTTAAAAACCCTGAATACATCCCATAAAAGTAAAGCATTAGTCTAGAGCTGAATAGTTCAAAGAAGAAAGTAAATTTAGAGCAAGGTGGTTCTGGCATAGGGCTCTATTCCAAAACACACCAGGAGGTTTGCCAACATGTGGAAAACTTGTCAAATGGAAACAGAGGGAAGTACTCAATGACATAGAAACCCAATTTCTATATGTTCTATTAGATAAGGGGCTATGGGAATCAAGTTTTACAAATATAACTTATTGTATCATTCTATCTAACATGGAGCATACTACATGCACACATGTGCTCACACATACTAATACCCAAGATGGAAAAGAGAAAAGTGTAAATAGTCCTGATTGGTAACCACTACAAAGAGATACATGTGGTTGAACTTTAAAATAACAAGCTAACAATAGCTGACATTTATAGATTTCTAAAGGATCAGGCACTATTCCATGGGTTTTGCATATATTAATTCCTTTCATCCTTACAGCAGTCCTCTGAAGTGAGCACTATTATAACTCTATTTTAAGGAGAAGGAAGTGAAACAGAAAGGTCAAGTACTTTCCTGAGTTTGCACAGCCAGTTAGGGTAGAGTTGAGACTCTGACTCAGGCAGTCTGGCTGCAGAGTCCAGGGTTCTTTAGCACAACAATGCATTTCTTCTCAGAAATCTTACAAACAGAACTTTTTGTGCAAATTTAGTACTTATGTTCTAATTCACATCTTCGTTTTCTGTTCTAGGTGGTTCAGAGCATAAGCCTCTTCTGTTCCACACACAGCCTGTTCACTCGGTAAAAATATACACCTAATCAGTAAGTTGCTTTATCTGCATAGTAGAATATAAGATAATTTCATTTTTTTTGTTACCAAACTAAAGTTATTAATTTACTCTAATATAGTTTTTGTAATTTCATTTTTATGTGCTTTTGATACTGCCAAAATATCACCAAACTTCTTTAAATAAATTGACTAAATTAACAATTTAGGCTAAAGGCAACTATTTATCTTTTATCAAATTAACTCATTCCTAAATGATGCTAAGGACAAGCAATAATTAAAACTGCAGTGATTTCAGCTTCATTAATGTGCTTATTTTAAACTTTTTATATTAAATAATATCACTGAGTAAACATGTATTTTACAATTTATTCCACTTTGACTTTCGATCCCCTATTCTATTCCTGGGTCAATATAATACTGGCTCAAATTTGAAGGGGGAAAACGAGGCACCTGGGTGGCTCAGTCAGCTAAGTGTCTGCCTTTAGCTCAGGTCAAGATCCTGGGGTCCTGCCTGAGCCCTGCATGAGGCTCTCTACTTGACGGGGAGTCTGCTTCTCCCTTTCCCCTGCCCTGCTCATGCTCTCTCTTGCTGTCCCCCCACCCTTTTAAATAAGTAAATGAATCTTTTTAAAATTTAAAAAAAAAAAAAAAGGAGAAAAAACATTCACTCTTCTGAATGGAGATATAAAAATCTCCATTCTTTTTTTTTTTTATAAGTAGGTTCCATGCTGGTCTTGAACCCAAGTCCTTAAGATCAAGACCTGAGCCGAGATCAAGAGTCAGACACTTGGATTATGTCACCCAGGTGCCCCTGTAAATCTCCGTTTTGTAATACTCAACTTTCATTCATGGTTAAAAATAATAAGTAAGTCAGGAATATAAGGCATTATCTTTAGTCAGATAAGAAGCATTTACTATTTAAGTCAGGAGCTAACCAAGGATGTCTGCTACTGCCACTCCTCAGTGTTGTTCTGAAGGCCCAAGGCAATGAACAGGAAAAGAAAAACTAATGAGAGAAATAATCCTGGGGAAAAAAAAGACAAAAATCATCACCTTCAAATAATATGATTTCCTTCCTATACAGTCCAAGACTGGCAATTTCCTTATTTTTCATCATTGTCTTGGTAGTGTTGTTTCTAATTTCTTAGAGGCTTCCTCAATTTTATCTTCCATCATTGTTTTAATTTCCAGGAGCTTTTCTTCTTCTCTAACATTCCCCTTTTGCCCTTGCCCTGCTTCTTTTTAAAAACTCAATCTCCTCTCATATCTTTGCCAATATTAGAACAGTTGGAGTTTTTCTAATATTTTTTTATGTTCCTTGGATTTTTCTATTTCCTATGAATTTCCCTCTGCCTTGCCCTTCCCACTTTGCTCTGGGCCTGTGTTTTTCATTCTAAAGACTCTCCTCAAATGCCTGGTGATCTTGATGGATCCGTTCATATTTAAAAACCACAATGGAAAGCTCTTGGGTAGAGGCAGAGTTTGCAGACTTCTGCACTTTACTGCAGGCCAACCAAACAAGAAATTCACCATTTTTCTGGGTCACCCACAAGTCACTGAAGATCTTTCTCTTGGGCTCATTTCTTTCTCACATCTTCTATTTAAGTATTAATTTGACTTGTAGAGATACTAATGTCAAGCAGGAAAGAAGAAATAATGCATTCTTCATTCAATATGCAGATCTTCACTCAGTGATCTCTTTTCTGGATGTGCTCCCAACCCCGTCTTCAGCTGTGCCCAGTTGCCCTGAGACCATATCCTGCCTGGTTCAACTTCTCTATAGAGTAGAGGAATCTGGCCACACAAAGTGAGAGACTTTTATATACTTTCATCTCCCCAAATTTTCTTGACATCTCTTATTTATTATTTTATCCTTTCCATTTTAATCATATCCTGGTTTAAGAAAGGAGTGGATACAAATCCCTTTGTCACTCTGCCATGTTTAACCAGCAATCCATGCTTGAGTATTAGTTCAAGGGGCCAATTTCCAGCTTTATCCTATAGCAATTCCTCCATATGAATGGATTATGAGTTTTGGATACCAGAAGCTCAAACCCACATTATTGTGAGGAAACCAAGAATGAAAGATGTAGCACCTAAACGTGTTAAATTCTGAGACATCACTGCAGCCATTGCAGAAACTCTAGCAAAGTTATCAACAGGAGCAATAATAAGCTTGCTCTGGGAAATAGGCCAAAAGAGGGAATTTCAAGGCCAGGTGTTCTTGAATCTCTGCACCTCAATTAAAGCTCTTTAATTTACCCTTATTTCACTAAATTACAGATTCTTTCCCTAAAGATTAGAAACCAGACAGTATCATCCTACAGAGAAGGATGAGAAATCCAAAGTTTTCTCTAAATCTATTATAATAACAGGTTGGTTTGATGACACCCAAAGCCCTATGCTTAGTTTATGTGTTTTGGATAGAGGTAAAAATCTTAAGACTTTAAGGATTCTTAAATAGAGGCCCAGAGATTACCCTAATTCTAGTCAATCACAACTAGATGAAAGGGACTGCTTTAACTATGAAAGAACACAGAGGAGAAAGTAGTTGGGGTTACCAACTTTGTGGGGTAGCACAAAGCTTACAAGTCAATCACAGAAAATCAAAAACACTCCCTGTAGTCATTTTCACCTTCCTTGAATGTGTCATTGGAATTGATACATGGTCATTAGCTCCCACCGTAGAAAAAGTGGCTGGGACTGAGACGATTATTCCTAGATCTCTAGAAGTAAAGTAAGGAGGAATCAGATAATATATAGTTGCACTAAATCAATATTTGTTGGCAGTACATCTAAAATCAAGCTTCCCAGGAGATGAAATTCAGACTGCATAAAAAAGACTAACTGCTACCGAGAAAACCCTTCAAAGTTCTGTACATAATTCAATATGATATGTTAAAACAAAACAGAAGTCACTGCAGGGTTCCTTAAATATCAAAATACTCCAGGGTAAATAAGAAAGAATTCAAATTATAAAGCCTGAAGCAAATAGGATTTTACAGTAATCATCATTTCACAGGAGTGAATAAGACACTCCTGAAGCTCCTCCTGTGGGGAGTTAGGAAAGAAAAAAGAAACTGTCCTTTAGTCAGTAAGACAGGACAGAGTAAAACATACCATCAGCAACAGAAAACACCCACAATTGACAGAAACATAAAGCTTACACAAATAAACATTAATCAACACTACATGTTAATCCTATGTGTGAGAAGTGTTGAGGAGATGATGAGGGCTTCTGTATGATGAAATGTGTGCCTTTTGGCCCCCATTTTTAAGATCTGAAAATGAGAGCTTTCCTTGTCTTGTATCCCCCCTTCCACTATCAGGTGGTCAACCTACACATAATTCCTTAAGATTAATTCAATCTCAACTGTGGCATATTGGACTCTTGAGTTACTTTTCTCTTTTTCCTGTTCCTGACAGTAAGCTGAGGCTTATCTAGTATTCAGACTGCTACATGATTGCTCCATAGGCCACTGAAAGTCCTGGAAGAATCTCTGGTTATTACGAACATTGTTGTCTTAGCTGTATGGGTAATAGCAGCAGCCACATAGACCAATTTTAAATGGAATATTGGCAGGATATATAGAGATTATCCTGTCAAAAGTCAACAAAGTTACGCTGATGTTATTTACCTGTGGAGGAAGGCCATGTTTTTATCTCATTCATTTTCAACTTAATGTAACCTGGAAAAACCTAATGTGGTGCTTAATAAATAAGATGGGAAGTTGGACTTTCACTAGAAAACAAAACAGAAAGATAGAAAGTAGGATATATTAAAAAAAACTCTCTGAAATTCTGTTGCAGAAACATTGCAGCCAATGCCTACTATTCTTTTAGATCTGCTTGGTGATATTGCTATCATTTTTCTGATTTATTTTCATATAGTAACAGACATAAATCTGACTTTCATAACAGTTCATCTTGCTAATAAATGAAACATCTCTCTTCTTTCTCTTTCTTGCACTCTAAGAGGAGGGGGGTTTCTTCCCAAATTTTATGATAATGATAGCTTAAAAGAGGTTCTCCCTTAAGCAGACCCTGAGCCAACAATTTGGCTACAAGTGATTTATTCAGGACATGCTATTCAAAGAGACAGTGAGAAAGAGAGTGAGGAAGAGGATTAGAAAGGGGAACAAGTCAAGCAAAGGTTATGTTACAGGGAGGAAGTTACACCTCCCTGTTTCTTAGTCTGGAAATAGACAGGTGAGCTTATGTACTCCATCACCCAGTTGTTGGTTGCTGGTGCCCAGAAGGATGGGGAGGGACACCTCTAGGTTCCTTCACCTCTCTGTTCTAAATCCATGAGCAATCCTGTAAAGGTACAGGACTGGATTGTTAGCAGGGTCAAATTGGACAGCTGGAGGATCAATCCAAAGACCTCTAGGCAGAGAACTTTGTATCTTCTGGAAAGGGTATTCATGCCGTATTATTTTAACCTGGAACAGAAAGTTTCTCTTCTTCTTACATTACTATTTATGATCTATATCCTATTCACAATGTCCTTTTGAGAACCCCTACTTTTGAGATCTGCCACTTGACAGTCTCTAAACTCTAAGTCTTTCTCTTACACTGCATCATCTCTGATTCTGCAACAAAAAGGATTTTTATCATCAGCCTGTATCAAAGGACACCAGCCAAGGCATTCCCTAATCTGAGGGTGAGGGGCCAGTTGGGCTATCTGTGAATGAAAGCTCTTTAGATGCTTTACTTGAAGTAGGACTGAGAGGGAAGAAGATGACCAGAGACGTGTCCATGCTCTTCAAACTAGCCTAGGGCCAGAAGCACCTAACCTGTGTACTGCTGGGCTTGGAGAGAATCCAGATAGCTTCACAAAGCTCTCAGAGAGATTTCTTTGCCGGACTCCCAGAGTGCTAGCTTAGGGCCCATGTGGGTTCAGGCTTGGCAGGGAAGATAGGACAGAAGGAAGAGAAAGTCTTCTTCCCTAATTACCAAGAACCATAATTCCATCAGGAATGGAAAAGATCCAAGGATGCTGGCCTCTGGGGCACAGTTTGATATTTAATGTCCATATTTCATTCTTTGTTTTTTAAAATGAGTCAAATTATAAGAACCAAATTATATATTTACTTCACTTCAACTAAGTAGAAAAGTCTTCCCACCCTGCTTTTATTTCCCTTAAAAAATCTTTTAAGAAAAGGTAATGATTATTGTTCTATTATGTGTTTACAAAATCTAGGAAAAACTTACAAATGAAGATAACACTTAAGAATAATGAATTATTTATTAGATCTTCGCTTGAACTCTGAAATCTGATCAAAGAAAACTTCTGATACTTACTCTATTAATTATGAATGGCAAAACTTCATGCTTTCTGCTAAGAGTATTAAATGTCACAAATCAGCCCAATTCCCCTTGATCCTTTTCCTCTACCTGGTGATGGGTAGGGAAACTCTCCTTACTCTGAGTTTAGCTCATGCACCTCACAACACTGGTTAAGGTGACGCTCACCTCACCTGGTAAAGGGCTGGCCCAAATTCTTCCCAGCCTTGAGGCCAGTTGAAATGCACCTCTTTGAAGAACACCTCCCAGGTTTTTCCCTTTGAAATTAATCTTTCCCTCCAATGATTCTTTGGCATCTCTATGATCTCACCTTTGTACTCTAACCTGTGTAGTTAGCTGTTTTCCCAACTATCACAATAGATTTTAAATTCCTGTTCATTTTGGCATTTCCATTGCACCCAGAGAAAGGATTTACATAAGATCTTAACAGATGTTAAGTTGAATTTACTTATTGAAAAGAATATTTGGGGGGCACCTGGGTAATCAGGCAGTTGAGCATCCAACTCTTGATCTCAGCTCAGGTTTTGATCACAGGGTCATGAGTTCAAGCTCCACATTGGGGTCCATGCTGGAGCCTACTTAAAAAATAATAATAGGGGCACCTGGGTGGCACAGTGTGTTAAGCCTCTGCCTTCGGCTCAGGTCCTGGTCTTGGGGTCCTGGGATCAAACCGGTATTGGGCTCTCTGCTCAGTGGGGAGCCTGCTTTCCCCTCTCTCTGCCTGCCTCTCTGCCTATTTGTGATCTCTCTCTCTGTCAAATAGATATATAAAATCTTTAAAAATAATAGTAATAAATAAATATAAATAAATAAATATTTTAAGTCCGTACAATGTGCTGGAAAAATGTGTATAAAAAGATGAAAACAACAGTTCTTGAGCTTCTGGTCAAGGTTTAAAGATGACCGTTTGAAAAAAATTGCAACAGGTTTTACTATACTATACTCAACTATGAAAAAACTACAAAAAGAATTGAGTACAAAGTGCCATGGAGTATCACAACTTCTTATAAGAAGGGTAGAAGGTATACTCTCCATTAAATATAAGGAAGATTAGGTTGATGGACATGACATGGTACCATGGTGGGTCAGGACTTGAACAGTGCTCATCAGGCTCCTAGACCGACGCTCTTTCTACTCATGGTGGAAGTTCGACCTTAGGCAAGGAATGGAAGGCTTCCCCTTGGATGAGTGTACACAACATGGCCCAAGACTCAGTTTGCCCAGCATGGTATAGGAAAACAAGAACCCAGTTTCTGGATGTAGTCAAGCTTAACCTTGAATGTGGCCAGAGTAACCAGTCCTAAAAGATCCCATGAAACAAATTCATGGACATGAGATCCCACTAATATTGATTGCTATGAGTTCCTTTTAATGTGATTCTCTTTTTTATAAAGGGCAAATTTTTTTAATATAATAACCTAATTTGTACTCAGGTATTCTAAGATGGCGTTTTTGTTCTAGCGGAAGAACCATGATATTGATGAAAATCCTAGGTAGTGGGGCACCTGGGTGGCTCAGTGGGTTAAGCCTCTGCCTTCAGCTCAGATCATGATCCCAGGGTCCTGGGATCGAGCCCTGCATCAGGCTCTCTGCTCAGCGGGGAGCCTGCTTCCTCCTCTCTCTCTGCCTACTTGTGATCTGTCTGTCAAATAAATAAATAAAATTAAAAAAAGAAGAAAAAGAAAATCCTATGTAGTTTGTTTCAAGATTTATGTGAGCAATTAAAAGCCCTGAGAGAATAACAAAATACAGGTTCTAAATATGTTAAGGGAACATAAGGGAACAAATATTCCAAATATTGGAATATTTGGGAAAGCAGAAATATATGGGTAACTTTTAGGACTTCACAGTGAAGAAGAGCAAAGTAAATTATATTAGAAGTAGAAAAATTACACAAAAACTAAGACTCTTCCTCTAAACATTGGGATGGAGAAAAGTGAGTAGGGGGAGAAAAATAACTACATAGGAAAAGACGAGTTTGTTCACCATCACTGAGTAGTTTTCCATGAATTCACCTTCAGTAAATGAAGCCGGACTGCTACAGAGCTCATGGCATCAAAGGACCAGTGTTATTCCCTTCATAACTCCTTCCATGGTGTTTCCATTCTACAAACCTTAAGAGGGCTCCTCTTCCTGTTTAAATGGCAGATTATGATTTGGTACCTCTCCCGTGGCAACTTAAGAGAAAAGAGCTGTTACGCAGTACAGACTCACACAAGCACTGATCTACCTCAACCTCCTTGTGAGTCTGAAGAATTAGTCACTGTGGATCTTCATTACAACACAGCTAATGAGTAAATAAAATCAAGAGGGAAAAGGATAATTTGGTTAAATATGCACTGGGGATGGAAAAACAGACAGGGACATTAATCCTACTTACAGGGTTTGGCTTCAAATCAAGTCACATCATGACTAGTTATCAGCTGCTATTAAACATAATCATCAAGGATTTCACTACAAAACTCTTCAGTTTGGTCAGATGCTGGGAGAACCAGGATATAAGTGTATTTAGGTACTAGCGCCAGTTTTTGGTAAAATTCACAGTAAAGGGAAGTCCATTATAGGTTTCTCCATAGGTCTTTGTCTAAATAGAAAATCAACCACCATAATCAACAAAGATGGGTTGATCCTATTGCCTACTTCAAAGCTTTTAGTGGATGTTCTTTAGCAACTTCCTCCTGCTTGGTCTAAAGTCAAAGGTTACTTTCTGAGGGCAGGTGTGTTCAACAAGAAAAGAGCTGCGTGACACACTCTGTATAGAAAATTCTCAGCAGCATGAGATTCAATGTTTTATAAACCTGAAGTGCAATGAATTCATTCTAGGCAGTGAAGGAACAGTTTATCATGAATTTCTTTAATAAATATATTAGCCTTGTAAAAATTTGAGAATACCAAACCAAATCAACACATACTTTTTCTTTTAAAAATGATTCATTTGCTTATTTGAAAGAGAGCGTGCACAAGCAGGGGGAAGGGAAGAAAGAAACAGAAGGAATCTTAAACAGATTCCCTACTGAGCAGGGAGCCAACCCTGGGGCTCAATTCCAAGTCCCTGAGATCATGACCTGAGCCAAAATCAAGAGTTAGATGCTCAACTAACTGAGCCTCCCAGGCACCTCTCAACACATACTTTACAAATTCTTCTATAAAAGACATAAACATCAACTGTCTGCTGGGTTGGACCCAGGAGGAGCTGGCAGTCATGTGGAAAAAGGCAAAATAGAAACATTGGCATGTGTCTTCAAAGCACTGCATTTCTATCCTCTCTTTTCTCCTCAAACCTCTGATCTCATTTCCATCTTCCTTACTCTCAGCAGATATCTTGCCTCTGAATTCACAGAGAAAAGAGAAGCCATTAAATAGCCCTTACCTTCCTACAAATAAAGAAAAATCTTTCAAAATCTACCTGCATCTGTGTCTATCCTCCATTTTTCCTCTTTCATACTGGCAAAAAATGACCTTCTCCTCTCAAAGGCCCTTTGCTCTCTGTGTTCTCTGGACCCTCCCTTCTCAGCAACCTGTCTAGTGATTCCCTCATGTCTACTCATTTTCAAAGTGAGTTTATCTACTCCCATGACTTCAGTACATTTGTGTCTATGCATGACTTTTTTGAAGTTCTAGATTACTTTTTTTGACAGCTCTACTTGAATAAATCACTGAACAGGAGCTAAATGTGTGAACTTTACATGAATACCTCTGCCTTACTGGTGTTTCCAACCTCAGCAACCACAGCCCTCCATTCAGTTGCTCAACCCAATTACCCGATGAACTTGGTCACACGTCCCTGGTTCTTGCCTCCATGTCTAATAAATTACCAAGTTCCAAAATATGACTCAGATTTACTCTCTCTGATTCCACTATCATCACCATAGAACCATCCACAACCATTGCTCACTTCGATACTGCAATGGCTTCCTAACTCATCTCCTGTATTCATTTCTGCTCATACTCTGCAATCCATTCTCCATATAGTAGTTTCTAGCTCCTTTTTTGATACAAAACAAAACAAACCCATCAAGCCACCATTCCTCAACTCAAATCTGCTCAGTGGTTTTTCACTGCTCATGGTGTTGGCATAAGGCACATGGTTCTGCTGAGCTGTATCCATGCACCATTCCAGTCTCTTTTTAATTCCCTCCCAGTTCCCTCAGTGGCTTTCTTTGATCCTCAAATAGGCCTGGTTATTCCCATCAAGCACCAAAGGGAAAATCTCACCCTTACTGTTAATCTAACTCCTATTCCCCTTTAAGATCAAAGTTCAAATGTCTCTTCATCAGACAAAAATATTCCCCAATCCTCCACTCTACTTACCACTCTACTTACCCCCCTTTAAGTTAGATTCTACTCTTAGAATATGTTCAACTTTTTATTCCTTGTGGTCACCATAATTACATTGTCATTTTTGTTCATGACTATTTCTCCTGTATTTATGAGTGCATTGTCTGGCAAAAAGTAGATGCTCACTAAATGTCTGAATGATGACGTGAATGTATGTTATCAATGAAAAGCATTGTGTTCCTAAGTACCATTTTTATAAAATTTTTCCTTTGCTTTTTTTTTTTTTTTGGAGAGAGAGTGCATATGTGCCCTGGTAAAAGGGGGGCATCAAGGGGGAGAGAAAGAGAATCTTAAACAGGTTCCATCCCTAGCGCAGAGTTTGATGCAGGGCTTGATCTCATGATCCTGAGATCATGGTCTGAACTGAAATCGAGAGTTGGACACTTAACAGACTGAGCCACCTAGGCACCCCCATTTTTATAATTTTTATAATCAAGTAGGAATTCACTCAAAAAAACCTCAAATAGTGATTTGAAATAGGAGCTAAAGTATATGTGTGTGTGTGTGTGTATAAATACACATACATATATATATACACAAATAAAGAATATATGGATATGTACATATGTGTATATATCTGTATATATGTATGTGTACATTATATATGTTATATATTTTGTATATGTTTATGATGTATAATGTATAATATATGTATATATGTAGATATACACATATATGTATATATGTGTATAATGTATATGTATATATATGTGTGTGTGTGTGTATATACATATATATATCTGTATCCATCCTATTCTTCTTAAGAACCATTCTTTTTATTAAGTCCATGCCAAGTTGCATCAGAAATTAGTGGTGTGAGCAGCAAAGTGAAGTTCTGCATTTCCTGGTACAGATAGAGAGCTTAGGGCTTCCTATCAGGTGATAAACATACTGGGAATTTCCCTTACTCAGTAACTAAATGCCTGCATTGTGTGCCAGTCCATATGAGATAGCAAACAATGCCTTGTGTGGCTCTGGGAAACTGCTTTTTCTTCCTGTGATCAGCCTTTTGATCAATCAAAAATAAAGACAGTCTCTATCACATACTTTCCCTGCCTTAAAGGGTAGAAAGAACATTGGTGGATTTCTCTAATTCATCATAAAAATTTATCTCAATGTGTGGACCCCAGACCACCTGCCTCAAAATAACAAGTAAAGCAGGTATAAAAGAAAGTTCTCACATTCCTCCAAACATCTACAACCATTTGTGGAATCTTAACAAATTTGCAAGTGATTCTATGCCTTTAGAAATTTGAGAGTAAGTGACCTAGAGATTGCCAGTCCCTGCAGAAAGGGATATACAAATTTTTGTTTCAGTTGAACAGCTTCTCAGTTCAGTTTCTTTCGACCCATCAAAACAAAATCTTTTAAGAACCACAGAGGACACACCTACAGCAACTTCTTGCTAAACACGTCTCCAAAGGCAAGGGGAAAAAAGCAAAAATGAACTATTAGAATTTCATTAGGACAAAAAGCTTTTGCACAGCAAAGGGAACAGTCAAAAAAACTGAAAGCAACCTATGGAATGGGAGAAGATATTTGCAAATGTCTTATATAAGGAGCTAGTATCCATAAAGAACTTAATCAAACTCAACAATCCAAAAAACGGGCAGAGGATATGAACAGAAATTTCTTCAAAGAAGACATACGAATGGCTACAGACATATGAAAAAATCTTCAACATCACTCATCATTAGGGAAATAAAAATCAAAACCACAATGAGATACCACCTCATACCAGTCAGAATGTCTAAAACTATCAACTCTGGAAACAACAGATATTGACAAGGATGTGGAGAAAGGGGAACCATCTTACACTGTTGGTGGGAATGCAAACTGGTACAGCCACTCTGGAGAACAGTATGGAAGTTCCTCAAGAAGTTAAAAATAGAACTACCCTACAATCCAGCAATTGAACTACTAGCTATTTATCCAAAAGATATATTAGAAGGGGCACCTGCACCCCAAGGTTTATAGCAGCAATATCCACAAAGGCCAAAATATGGAAAGAGTCCAGATGTCCATCAACAGATGAACGGATAAAGAAGACACACGCACACATACACACATACAGAGGAATATTACTCAGCCATCAAAAAGAATGAAATCTTGCTATTTGCAACAATGTGGATAGAACTAGAGGGTATTATGTTGAGCGACACAAGTCAGTCAGAGAAAGACAAATACCATATGATTTCACTCCTATGTGGAACATAAGAAACAAAACAGATAAACATAGGGGAAGGGAAGGAAAAAAATAAAATAAGATTAAAACAGAGAGGGAGACAAACTATGAGAAACTCTTAACTACAGGAAACAAACTGAAAGTTGCTGGAGGAGAGGTGGGTAGGGCTATGGGGTAACTGGGTGATAGGCATTAAGGAAGGCACATGATGTGATGAGCACTGGGTGTTATATGTAACTGATGAATCACTAAATTCTACTCCTGGAACTAATAATACAGTATATGCTAACTAATTAGAATTTAAATAAATTTTGAAAAGAACCACAGAGCTATAGACGGCAGCTTACTTTAGGTTACAATCTGAGTTTTTTAGAAAGAAAAATATAACACTTTCTACCCACCATGCTCGAACCTAATCCCATTAACTAGAGTATTGAGAAGAAAGACAGCAAGCAGCTGGGACATGGGGCTGGACACTACCTGGAGAAGGAAATGTGGTATCAGGGCACAAAGGAAGTGTAGTTCAGCAGGCAGAACAGGAATTGATAGAGAAGAATCTATGGTCCCAAGAAGTAGAAAAGCTTAGTGATAGGAAATGGCAAGCAGGAACTATTTGGAGATGCAGATAGAAAAACAGGCAGAGAGGGGCACCTGCATGGCTCAGTCTGTAAGCTGTCTGCTCTTGATTTAGACTCAGGTCAGGATCTCGGGATCCTGGCATCCAGCCCCTGGGTGGGCTCACACTCAGCAGTGAGTCTGCTTGAGGACTCTCCCTTTCCCTCTGCCCCCCTGTCTTCACAGGTGTATAAAAGCTCTCTTTCAATAAAATGAATAAATCTTTTAAAAAAAAAGAATGGAAGAAAAATGGGCAGGAAGTCAATGCAGGAGGACATGGTGTCACATTATATTTATAAGAGAATCTACTACCAGCCCTTTATCTCAAGCAGCCCTCAAGAACATCTGACCAGAAACTAGAAAAGTTCCGCCTAAGGAGCTAACCTACATGAATTTTATAGAGTAGCAGGCTAATCAACTTACACAAAATGGGTGAGTTCATCAGTGGAGTTGTAGATTATCACAAGGTGGTTTATTGATAGTTTAAGTAAACATATATTTACCTATAATAAACATAGCCACAGACTGTGCAAGCACATTCAGTATCTTATAACAAATATGTTTATAAGACTTGTATTTATACAAGCTTCATGGTTAAAGGTTACATTCTTATGGGATTAAACATTAATGAATCAACATTAAAGAGAAGAAATAATTCATGATAATCAGAAACAGACCATGAATAGACTTAAACTTGAATAAGACCTTACCCATCTCTCTCCTCAGATGCTCTTTGTTGACGTACTTTAGAGGCCACTGGGACATACACGTCATACCTGTCTGTTCCTTATTTCACTAAAAGTAGTAATAACCATATTTGCTTCCTCAAAGGTCTCTCATCAAATACTGTTGTGATTCACAGTTGTTTTTTCTTCGTTTTTAACCGAGCCCGAATCTCAGCTTTAGGTTCAAAATGCACTCACTAATATGCACTCAGTTTTAAAGAAGACTAACAAGACCAAGGCAAGGCCCCCCATTCTTGAATTATATAGGCTCACTAGGCAAGAGGCTGAGCTCACAGGGACAAGACAGGAAATGTAGTAAGAAATTGCTGTTAAGAGGCATACAAAAAGCAAAACCACAGCTCAAAGAAAAGACAAGGCTCTACTCACCAGAGTGAGAATCAAAGGTAACAGTAGTGCTATGAAAAGAGTTTAAGGTTGAGCCCTGAGTGTTAAGCTAGAATTTAAACCCTCCCAATGTCAAGACTAGTCACTGACATGGAGACAAGTATTAACCTTAACAAAAATCAAGCAGATCCTAGCACTGTTCATCTACCTTTCAACTTTTTAACCAAAGGTGGTAGGAAATATAAAATTTTAATAAATTGAGTATGGATGCCATATATATATGCACATTAACACTCGGGCACACATTTCAGGTGACTATGACCAACTTCGATAGATCCTCATCGTGCCTTATCCATCTCAGCCAGTACTGACCACCCATTAATCATATATGGAATGCCCAATAAAAGCCAAGCCAAGGACATGAAAAGGAATTGCCTAAGTCCCTCACTTTCCATTCAGAATTGTGCTTTGTTCCTGATACCTTTTAAGTTATGTATTTAGTTTTCAGCACTGAAACTGACCTCTGGACCTCTGACCTAATTCTCTGACTTTGACCTGTCATTCTGCCATCTCCTCACACTTCCTTCAGATAAGACACCTAACTCTTTGAAATGCAATCATTTGGTTAGGCTGGCTCTAGCCTTCCACAAAGGAGATTCAGAAAGAGTAGGAGAAGAGACACAGAAAGGAATAGATGCAAGATAATGGACTCAAATGGAACCCAAGACCAAGCAGGAGGGAACAGCTGGAGACATAATATAACTTCATACACCAGGATTCTAGGCAATGCTTTGAGTCCATAACAGGGCTAGCATTCAACATCAGTGAAATATAGAGGACCAAATGGTTTGGTAAAATGGTGGACCAGGAAATCACACCATCAGTTGGAAGAACAGGTATGAGAAAAAGAAGTAAAACAAAACAAAACAAAACATATAAAATGGATGCTTTCCATGCATTAGCTGTATAGCAGCCATCGACTGGCTCTTCTTGCTGCCTAGCACCGTCCTGTGGAATTTGCTTTTGGGAATTCATCCCTCTCTCATTCTTAATCTTGTCATTTTGGTGGGATTAGCCTTACCCCAATTTCCATGGATGAAACCAGACTGGTTTAATCTGATTACCATATCTCATCTTCCTGATGATACTGATTAACTCAGGGATGTGCGTTTAACAAAATCAAAGTAAGCGTCAAATATCTAGATGCTGGGGCTTCTGGAAAACAAAAACAGTCGAGAAGAAACCCTTCTTTGGACTCTGGACAACCTGGACTGTGAAGTATGAGGACAGGTGGTCTGAAGCTGATGAGGCCTTCCCACTCCCTCACTCCCACAGAGCGAGGTCCTGGAAGATCGAGGGGCCAATCACGCGCAGCTGGTGGGTGAAGGCAAGACCACAGAGAGCAGCACAGAGAGAGCTAGACAAAATAGGCTCTGGTGACGTCATTTGAATCTGTGACTCAAAAATGCCCAAAGCCAGCATCACCAATGAACTCTCCAGTTACGTAACCCAGTAAATTCCCCATTTTGCTTAAGCCAATTTGAGTTGAGTTTTTCTGTCTTTTGTAACTGAAGCATCTTTGATGGATACAGCCAGAATCTTCTATTATTGAACAATTCCTGGGTCAGAGGCACTGGGCTAAATGCCGTGAAATAGACATGTGGCAGTCCTCCTGGGTTTATCCTGAGTAGTGAAGGAGACGGCACCCAAACATCCCGGTAAAACGAAGAATGGGTTGTAGACAGTTCTAGGAAAGGAAAGAACTGAGTGACATCTCGAAGAATAATGGCTAGATGAGAAATTACTGGATCGGGAAGGGAGAAAGTGTTTTTCAGCCCGGTCCTTCGCTTGGGTTTGCCAGGGGAAATGTGGGGAAAGCATACCAGACAAAAGCATGTTTTCCCTCCTCCTAACAACCCTACCTCCTTTAGGTATGGTAAAAAAAAACTTGTCACAGAGGTAAATTCTGATCTAAATGACAAAAGTTATATCATACCAGCAAGCTGTAGTATTTCCCAGTGTTAATGTCACCCCTTCCTAGCAACATCACCATTAGAACCAGTTAGGCAACATACCTCAGGAAATGGTTTATTCATATTACCACCACATCAGTGAAAGATCCTTCAGTTTGAAATTGTGTCTCAGACCCATAAGTTTATTTTTCAACTGCTGGCTTCCTGATTTGCATACGACTTTTCTAGTTATAACATCACTATCAGAAGGAGAGGGGAATAACCCAGGAGAGCAGAACCAGACATTCCAGCAAAACTCTATGCAACTTGGGTTGAACAGCAGATGTAATCCTGTCTCATCGCACTGTGGTAGTTGCTAAAATGTGAATATTCTATAGTCTCCTCTCCCTTGTTTAAGTGAATTTTTTCCAGTGTGCCCCATGAATTCTGTGAACACAGCCTGCATTTCCCTTTTCCAATAGGTCTACATTTCTGGCCTACACTTCTCAATAAATGGCATATGTGAAGGCCTCAGGGTAAGAAACAGCTGGGTTTCTGGGACATGGAAAGGTCAGTATGTCCAGTGGCTGATGCAGCTGGGGACACTGGCAGGTGCCAGAGGCACACTTGGGATTCTGTATCTTACCCTGATGCCAATAGGATGCCAGTGAAGCATGCTGAACAGGAATGAGGCACTGCTATGGGGGCACCTGGGTGGCTCAGTCAATTAAAGCATCCGACTCATGATTTCAACTCAGGTGATGATCTCGGGGAGGGCACAGCCTGGAGTCTCAGCCTGCTCAGCCAGGGGTCTGCTGAAAAGTCTCCCTTTCCCTCTACATCTTCCCCCTGCTCATTCTCTCTCAAATAAATAAATCTTTAGAAAAATAATAAAAACCACTGATAGGTTTTTTGTTTGTTTGTTTTGTTTTTGTTTGTTTGTTTGTTTGTTTGTTTTGTTTTTTGTCAAATTGCAAAGCAGTCAGGACATTTGTTCTTATGATTTCTCCAAGAGATGGGGAACAGGCTGTACACAGCAAAGGGAACAGTACAAGAACCAGAAACCATAAGCTACTTCCTACAGTTCCAAAAAGTTGAAAAATGGAGCATACACTATTTTTTACACAGAAAAAGTCACTGTCTGCGTGTTATGGGGCCATGGCCACAAAAGACTCAAGTTTCAGGTGCAGGTTTATAATCATTGGCTTTGATTTCTCCATTCCTGGAAGGAAGAAGGGTAAGTGTACAAATCTGAACATCGCCACACGCACACGTCTTGAAGAAAAGATGAGGCAGATGTCATTTTCTGGGGGTAGGATACTTCTGGACTTTAGGAAGTTAAATTGAATCCAAGTATTATTTTCTAAATGTCACTTCTCGTTGTCCAGTCCATTTTACTGCTCTAGGCAGAGATCATTTTTAATAATGAGTAATATGCAGGGTAAAGGACAATTATAGTCCAGAGGTCTTACAAATCAAAGGAATTACACAGATAAAATCCCTGAAGCGAGTCCATGAATCCATAAGTTATGAAATTCAATTTGCTTAAAATGTCACCAATTCATCATCTCCAGTTTTGGAGTTTAGGAGCTAAGTCACAGCAGCTCTAGAGAGCAGAATTCTGATCCCAGGCACCACTTTACCCAGCCTGCTATTCTGAGACCTTTTCCTTCCAAATCTAGGTTTCACTGTTCTTTAAAGTTCCCTAGGTGCTGTGTAAATGCATTAGTAACAAGGCAACAATTCCCCCCAAACAAAGCCTTGTTTGAAGTGCCACAGACTTCACTGCTTCAAAGTCTTAAACCAATTTGACTTAATTTCTGGGGCATAAAACAGAAGGAAGCAGACTCCACTTTTTTACTGACGAGCAGCCCTTTTCAAGAAGCCTAATGTATCCAACCACAGCCCCTTAGTGCCACGTATTTCCATTATAGTACTTTCTAAATAACACTGTGATGGCCCACAGAGCCATTAAAATGCCCCCTTTTGAAGCAGGTTACTGAAATCCATTACTATAATGTGTTTTTCCCTACCACCCTCCCGGTATAAATTGCTATCCCTTGGGCCAGGATTTAAGATTATTGCATGCACACACAAATAATGCATTAAAAATTCTGACTTAATTAATGAATTAATCTTCCTTTTTAAAGGAAAAGCATTAATGCTATATGTTTTCTAAAATGACATGAAACGGTGTTATCTGTTACAATAATATAACCAATGACTATACATTAGATTTTAGAAGTCTTTTTCTATTTCCTAAAACAGGGTATCTGAAAACCCAGCCAGGACTAGAACCCTTTTTTGTTTGTTTGTTTGTTTGTTTTCTCCACTGGTCAATAGCCTAACAGGACACCAACAAGAATCTCATCAATTCAGGGAAAGTGTATCCCTATGTTGTATCCTAATGGTTACTTTCCCATTTTAGGAACACGCACCTCATTAATTGCTTGATGTAGACCTACAGAGTACATCCTAGGGTGTGTGTGTGTGTGTGTGTGTGTGTGTGTGTGTGTGTGTTAAAGAGAGAGAGTGTTGACAGAGAGAGAGAGAGAGTGCACAGAGAGTAGCAGAGGGTTGGACATGGGCTGCGCTTGATCCCAAGACCCTGCGATTAAGACCTGAGCTGAAGGCAGATGCTTAACCGACTGAGCCACCCAGGAACCCCCTAGGATCTGTGTTCCTTAAGCACATGTCAAATGTTTCCTTTATTCCACTTCCATCCTATCTCCTGCTTAGGATAACAGATCACCTCTAGACAAACCAAGAGCCCTCCAGTCAATGTTTTGGGATGAATCCTAAAAAAAAGATCCCATGAAATTAGGGCTTCTAATTGTTTCTCTCAAAATATACAATAGTCATAATTATAAATCACAATCCTAAATCAACTTCAACTTCTAAGGTTGCCCAACAAATGATCCTAAGTGTCAGAAGTTTGGGGATTTTATTTTAGCTTTTTAATTAAATGACAATGTGATTCAGGATACTGAGTCCCTGGAGAAGCAAGAAGGGGAAGAATTCTGGAGAGGCTCACAAGGGGTTTCAAAGATAATGATTAATGTACTATTTCTTAAACTGGGTACCAGGTACCTGGATATTCACTGTATGACTAATCTTTATTTATAAAGAATATTTTGTATCTATTCAATATTTTATAAAACCAGTTTTGAGCACAAAGCAAAGTACATGGAAATAATCCCTGTTTCAGTTTCCACACTTGAATTGTTATAGTCTAATTGAAACAAATCAAAGATCAGTGAAATTTGACAAGCTTACTGATACTTTTGCAAGAACCCTATTGGAATAATGTTGTCTCTGAAAAGCCTTATCCCAAGTTGCTATAAGGTAGAATTCTAATAATACCATCATACCTCCTATAAACATTAGGAGGGAAAAAACTATGCTTCATTTCAAAAATCTCACTTCAGGGGCGCCTGGGTGGCTCAGTGGGTTAAAGCCTCTGCCTTCTGCTCAGGTCATGATCCCAGAGTCCTGGGATCAAGTCCCATGTCAGGTTCCCTGCTCAGTGGAGAACCTGCTTCCTCCTGCCTCTCTGCCTACTTGTGATCTGTCTGTCAAATAAATAAATAAAATCTTAAAAAAAAAAAATCTCACTTCCCACCCACCATTTACCCCATACAGTAAATGTTTATTTTACACCTTTCGAGTAGTGACCTTGTACTCCTTTACTGCAAATGTGGAGACAAATACACAGTCTCTGCCTTTAGAGAATTTACGGTTTTACTGGATAGGAAAGACTGACAAACAACTCAGCTCATGCAAGATAACATTAAAGAAGTGCTGAACAGGGGTGAAAATAGCAGGCTATGGAGTTGCCCGAGGCATCTCTTGGCAAACAGATCCATGATTAATTCACACTGGTCTAGGGTCAGCCCCTCACCCTTGCAGCTTCAGAATTTGATTTTATCAATGCCCTGGAGCTGATCAGATTCAGAGACATGACTCATACTCACCAACTCCCAAAAGTCAAAAGAATATAAATCAAAACGCCAATTTATAAATTTGCAATAAGAATTATCACTGCTAGGAAGAACAGATGTTCTTCATGACAACCAGCACACATCTCTCCCTGTGTACAATCTAAATGGCAAGCCCTATACTTGGGAAACAAGTTTGAGATCCAAGAAGTCAGAAAAGTCAGCTAGTAATATAATTATGTTTTTAAAAAGTGTTACTTTGGTAACTTGGCGTGTCCAGCCACACAAAAGGGCCATGCATCAGGAAGACTGCCCATACCTGTAGTCCTAACAAGAGACTTTCTCCTCTAGACTGGACCAGGATGAACACGGCTTTCCTGCCCCTCTTTTTATATTATTCTTGTGTTCTAAAGTTGTGATCTTTTTTTGTTTATGTGAGAACTATTAATCAGGTTAGAGTCAAATATTCTAGTGGGGAACTCCTCAGCATCTTTGCATAGCTGTACCCTCTCCCAAAATTTAGTTTATGAGGTAATTCTCAAAGTGCTCTTTGAGATGGCTCATGAGAATGGCTGGCTGTAGGGTCCATGCAGAGCTGCCACAGGAGATGGGACCGCTATGGAAATCTGGGGCAGATCACAAGTTCCTTCAGTATCTTGAATACTATTCTAAAGAATGGCAAGCCTTTGAAAAGTTTCAGGAAGGGCAATGAGTTTTTCACCCTAAAATGAAACAATCTTTACAAATTCCTTTGGGAAGGTACCTGGGTGGTGCGGTTGCTTAAGCGTCAGACTCTTGGTTTTGGCACAGGGTTGTGAGATGGAGCCCTGCATCTGGCTCCATGCTTAGCACAGAGTCTGCTTAAGATTCTCTTTGCCCCTCCCTGCTGCGCACACAGCAGTGCTCTCTCTCCGTCCCTCTCTCTCTCTGATAAATAAACAGATCTCTTTTTTTAAAAAATTCCATTTGAAAATCATTTTATGGGAAAATATTTCATAATGCTGGTGACATTTCAGGTGTACTTCATTTAAGGTGTACATCATTTAATAAGAACAAGCTCAAAGGATATCATTTCTTCTCAAGGAAGAGCTAATACACAGAAAACACAACCAAATTATTTTAAACACCGCTTAGAATATTAATGCATCTCTTAGATTTGTTTCATTTAGTTCTGATGACTAAACTTTGGTTTTTGGACCAAAGCTGTCCAGTAGATCTATAATGCAAGCCATATATATGATTTTAAATTTTCCAGGAGTCCCATTAAGAAGTGCCAAAAGTAACATGAAATTATTTTTAACTGTAAATTATATTTAATCCAATGTATCCAAAATATTATCTACACATATAATCCATACAAAAATTTGTGAATGAGATTTTTTTCATATCAAGTTTTTGAAAGTCAATGAACACTTTATGCTTCTAAAACATCTCAGTTCAGACTAGCCGTATTTAAATGCTCAGTTGCTACATAAAACTAATGGTTACTATATTGGATAACATAGCTCTAAGCTATCTACTGTCAATCCCAGGGTGTCTCATTGGGCATTAGGTTGGGTTTAGAGAGACTTAAGATTGTTTATGACTACTGAGAACTGAGCGGTTGAGGCACCTGGGTGGCTTTGTCAGTTAAGTGTCTGCCTTCAGCTCAGGTCGTGATCCCAGGGTATGGGGATGGAACCCCACATCAGGCTCCTTGCTTGGTGGGGAACCTGCTTCTCTCTCTCCCTCTAACTGCTGCTCCCCCTAATTGTGCTCTCTCTCTCTCTCGCTACCTTTTTCCCTGTCAAATGAATAAATAAAATATTTTTAAAAATTCTTTAAAAAAAAAAAGAACTGAGGTGTTTTAACTTTGAATATAGCATATTATACAGTATTTACTAGTTGAGGAAGAGAGAGGGAGGGAAAAAAAACACGAGAATTGCTTTGAGTGGCTAAATGGTTCACTTGTAGCTAATTAGGAAAACCAGATCTCTAGAAATTATTTTTCCCTTTGGAAGAGGTTTGAAAACACAAAGGACATCGTTCTTTGTCTGGATTTTTATAACTCCACTTGGGACATCCACGCTCAAAAGGTAACCTCTGCATGTTGAATTAGCCCCAAACTGCTAACTGAAAAATGCCCACTGCAAAAAAGATCCCACTCTTCCATTACCTTCCGAACAACCTGACTGCATGTGTATCCTGATACAGATGGGCCACTCAGATAAAATACATCTTTGCTAATAACCCTCATTCTGGGAAAGACCCCAATTTAGATTCTTCTATGTAGTTAAGGGAAGGGCAAAAGTTTCTCTTGAGACCCTGGGGTCTCAAATGCCTTCAGCTCAGAATAATCTGAAGTGGCACATCTTGGGGCAGCTTTCCCTTGGTGCCTAGAAAGGAGAGAGAGTTAGGGTGAAAGATGACTCACCCTATTGTTTCTCTATCTGGATCACGATCAGTGAATAGGCAATGAGGTGTGCCAATATCTGTTATTGTGGAGATGGACGGTCTTTAAAAATCACCTTCCCAGCCTTTGATGAAGGGGTTTAGATAACTGTTCTGAAATCATACAGGAACACATGGTTGGGGGGCATTCAGGCAGGAGAGAAAGGAAGGGAAGGATAAAGAATTTATTTTTTCTCCTCATTCACTGACCCTATGGGGAGGAAAAATACTTTTTCCCTCTGCCTTTTCAGGTTCTTGGCTGAGACCCCACCCCCTGCAATTAAGAGATAGATGAAAAAGAAAAACCAACAGTTTTTCAATAACAAGTTAGTTCAATGACTTGTATCCTCCTACATACATGGGAGAAACCCAGGAAAACTGAGTAACTCCAAAATGGCTCAAGTTACCACTTTAAATAACATCTCCAAGACAGTAGAAAGATGTGAGGGGCAGGGAGGGCAGAGTATGGAAAAGCATGATACACAAGGGTAAGGTTGTTGTGCAGATTAAAGTCATTGCCTCCCTCAATGAGCAGAGTTTTTAGGGATTTAGTCAGCCTTCTCTTCCTGATACAGAAGGGGAGACACCTCCACAAAGGGAGATTTCCCTTGTAAGTGTAAACATGCCTTACAAAAGGGTTAACTTCTACTTGGTTTTCAGGGCTTTTCCTGTTTCTTCAGTTTCTTAAAAAATAACCAGTTCAAGAGAATCCTTATCACAAAAGGCATATTTTGGGGTGACAATTCTGCTCCCCTTCAACTCCTTCTCCCTTACTTCTCAAAACTCTCTTCCTTAATCCTTTCCCTTTGTTGCCTCCCACCCAGCCCCACTTCATGGTCTTCGGGATTCCCCCTTCCTACTGAATTTTCTGGTTCACAGTCACCTTAAGGCTTGATAATTTCATACACTTTGGACCCCCCAGATGTCACTGGGGTTTTTTTTGTTGTTGTTTTCTTTTTTTTTTTTCCCCTCTTCTGCTTGCTCGCCACCACTCTTTCTCGGTGTCTACTGGCTCTCCTTGGGTGACAGAAAGGAGAGAACTCTAGCTATATGGATGTGTTGATGGAGTGGAGTTGGGGGATGTTCCATTCTAGACTTGGGCTAGTTTTATGCCAATGGAGCACCAAAGGCAACAAAATTTACCATTACAAGACTGAATTATCTCTCCCATATCTCCAGATGGTACACATGAGAAATGCATCCTCTTCCTATTAACATATTTGACTCTAGTTCTTGCAAAGTAAAACCCTTCTCTTATTATGCTAAGAGTAGTCACTGCTTTGCTGCCCTGAATTATATAACAAGTCTGTGCATTTTTCTTCCAATCCACTTTGCCAAGTGACTTCTCTAATAGCTAGGTTTCTCCCCTTTCATTAGTCTGCAAAGCTTGGAGATTTTCAGTTCACCCTGCCACACTTCAAAACAAAACAAAACAAAGAAGAAGAAGGAGAAGGAGAAGGAAGAAAGAAAGAGAAAAAAAAATCTTTTTACTTGAGATAATTTTAATATAGATCTGATCCTATAATTAAGAGAGGCCTAACTAGAATAATCTGTATTAAAATCCCCTCATTTTTCTTTCTTCTAGGAAATATCCATTACAGACATATTATTGACTTTCAAAGCCACATAATAAAGTAACAGAAGAGTCAAATAAGATCTTTTGAAATTTTTATAGGTACAGAGTCATGGCCAAATAAAGGACAGTAATACTTGATTTATCCAATATTATGTAGAATTAGTTTTCCAGGTAGCTGTGACTTACCCTGAACCAATAAAACCTTGCTGCTTTTTTTTTTTTAAAGAATTTCATCTTTTTTTCTTTTTGTTTAAAGATTTTATTGATTTATTTGACAGAGAGAGATCACAAGTAGGCAGAGAGGCAGGCAGAGAGAGAGGAGGAAGCAGGCTCCCTGCTGAGCAGAGAGACTGATGTGGGGCTCAATCCCTGGACCCTGAGACATGACTTGAGCTGAAGGCAGAGGCTTAACCCATTGAGACACCCAGGTGCCCCAAAACCTTGTGGTTTTTTTATTTAAATTTTTATTTTTTATAAACATATAATATATTTTTATCCCCAGGGGTACAGGTCTGTGAATCGCCAGGTTTACACACTTCACAGCACTCCCCATAGCACATACCCTCCCCAATGTCCATAATACCACTCCTCTTCTCCCAACCCCCTCCCCCCAGCAACCCTCAGTTTGTTTCGTGAGATTAAGAGTCACTTATGGTTTGTCTCCCTCCCAATCCCATCTTGTTTCATTGATTCTTCTCCTACCCCCTTAAGCCCCCATGTTGCATCTCCACTTCCTCATATCAGGGAGATCATATGATAGTTGTCTTTCTCCGCTTGACTTATTTCGCTAAGCATGATACCCTCTAGTTCCATCCACGTCATCGCAAATGGCAAGATTTCATTTCTTTTGATGGCTGCATAGTATTCCATTGTGTATATATACTACATCTTCTTTATCCATTCATCTGTTGATGGACATCTAGGTTCTTTCCATAGTTTGGCTATTGTGGACATTGCTCTATAAACATTCGGGTGCACGTGCCCCTTCGGATCACTACGTTTGTATCTTTAGGGTAAATACCCAGTAGTGCAATTGCTGGGTCATAGGGTAGCTCTATTTTCAACATTTTAAGGAACCTCCATGTTGTTTTCCAGAGTGGTTGCACCAGCTTGCGTTCCCACCAACAGTGTAGGAGGGCTCCCCTTTCTCCGCATCCTCGCCAGCATCTGTCATTTCCTGATTTGTTAATTTTAGCCATTCTGACTGGTGTGAGGTGATATCTCATTGTGGTTTTGATTTGTATTTCCCTGATGCCGAGTGATATGGAGCACTTTTTCATGTGTCTGTTGGCCATCTGGATGTCTTCTTTGCAGAAATGTCTGTTCATGTCCTCTGCCCATTTCTTGATTGGATTATTTGTTCTTTGGGTGTTGAGTTTGCTAAGTTCTTTATAGATTTTGGACACTAGTCCTTTATCTGATACGTCGTTTGCAAATATCTTCTCCCATTCTGTCAGTTGTCTTTTGGTTTTGTTGACTGTTTCCTTTGCTGTGCAAAAGCTTTTGATCTTGATAAAATCCCAATAGTTCATTTTTGCCCTTGCTTCCCTTGCCTTTGGCGATGTTCCTAGGAAGATGTTGCTGCGGCTGAGGTTGAAGAGGTTGCTGCCTGTGTTCTCCTCAAGGATTTTGATGGATTCCTTTCTCACATTGAGGTCCTTGATCCATTTTGAGTCTACTTTCGTGTGTGGTGTAAGGAAATGGTCCAATTTCATTGTCTCATTTTCATTGTCTCATTGTCTCATGTTTCATTTCTGCATGTGGTTGTCCAATTTTCCCAACACCATTTTTTGAAGAGGCTGTCTTTTTTCCATTGGACATTCTTTCCTGCTTTGTTGAAGATTAGTTGACCATAGAGTTGAGGGTTTTTTTCTGGGCTCTCTATTCTGTTCCATTGATCTATGTGTTTTTGTGCCAGTACCATGCTATCTTGATGATGACAGCTTTGTAATAGAGCTTGAAGTCCGGAATTGTGATGCCACCAACTTTGGCTTTCTTTTTCAATATTCCTTTGCTATTCGAGGAAAACCTTGCTTTTTAAACATAAAATCTGTACCACGCTCTAATCTAGTAATGCCCCAAGGGGCTGGAAAAGTGAACATGTTGGATGTTTTTGTAGCCTTGAGTCTGACTTTTTCAAGTGTTTCTGTGTCCTACTCACTGTCAAGCTATTACATACCTCATCTTGTGGCCATCAGAACTCTTGTTTTTACACATACATTCTTTTGCCACCCAACATACATCTCATAGCCTCTCATTTGTGCTATGTGAAAGAGCCCTACACCCAAATTGTTTGGAGTTCTGTAGGAATTAAGAGAACTAGTTTTTGAGATTGAGGGACTCATCTGTGAATAAACCACATGAGCTTGGGGAATGTGACTTTTTTCTGATATCAGAGCTTTGTGGCACCTACTTTGGCCTATAAGGATTTTTTGCTTTGTTTTTAGTCTTTTCTAGATAGTGAAAATTACTACATAGAGATCTTAAATAAATAGAATGTTGCTATTATTATTCAGCAAAAATGACCTTTGTCATTTTACTCTATCTAAAGATGCTAAGTCTGTCACCGATTTGAAACTGCCTGAAATACTTTGGGGATATCTGGGCAGTGGGGCGGGATATAGGTATTAATGAGGCTGAGTCATTCACAATTCTGAATGATATATCCTAACAAGGAAAAAGAAAGCTTTCATGTAGTTCACGTAGTTCAAGTAGTTTGTTCTAGTTAATTTATATAACGGACTACACATTTTCTTACCATAATAAAGAGAGCAGAATGGGGATAGCAACATTTGATGACCAAAGATATTTTATTGGAAACATCAGCTCTAATGACACAGGTTAGTTAAAAGAGGATCAGGGTGTGGGGATGGCTGTGTATTGGCATCACATGTCCTGGAGGCTGTGAGAAAAACATTAAAATAAGTCCCTTCCAACAGCTGACCTATTATTTTTATAGTTTTCCTGAGAGGTATTTGCTCATTCTGCTTTTTGTTACCAGTTATTTTGGTTCAAACAAATCAAGGTCATCATGCAACATAAAACAAACTTCTATTTTCCCGAGGTACCATGGAAGGTAGAGTGAATCCTCTTGCTAGATACAAACTAAAGTTAAACAAAGTCTACTTTTTGGGGCACCTGGCTGGTAGAGCATGTGACTCTTGATTTCAGGGTTATGAGTTCGAGCCCTACTTTGGGTACAGAGATTAAACAAACAAACAAACAAAACCCCCAAGGTCTACTTTTATGTACCAATTAAGAAAGAGCAGGATGTAAGAAAGAGACAGAAATTAATCACACTACCAATAAACTCTCTAATATATAGCCAGTGGGGTGAGAGAATCTAATTACATCGGTGTCCCCAAATTTTATCAGCTTAAATACACACATTAAGAAAACTTTAAAAAAAGCTTCTTTTCTAATGAAAAAAGTAAAACATGGTTATTATTAAAAACATTCACAAAAGAAAAATTTTAGAAAAAAATAAAGATATATTTATTATTTTATACCACCAAGTATTCTATCACAAAATATTGATTTCCAAAGTGAGATGCTACAATTGATGAACAGAAGAACAGAACATGTCAAATTGTGTTTATTAATGTTACTGACACATTTCAGCATTTCATTTAGTTAACTATAGATCATTAAAAGAAGTCAATTTTTAGTTAAGGCATCTGATTTGGGGTGAGGGTGGAGGAGGCTATAACAGATTCTATTTTCCAAAAATGGTTGCCATAATAGATTCCTGGTTTCAAATCCTCTCAGCTAGCCTTGCTACTTTCTCATCAAAAAGTAAAAGTAAAACCTATTTCTCATCACTTTAAAACTGACTGAACCAACGTTTTTTCAGAAAATAGAATTTTGTGGAAATGACAGGTAGAACTTACTTCTTAAGTCAAGATAGAAAATGTGGTACAGCTCTGCCTGGCTTACGCTCTTGAGACTCTCACGCTGAAAAGAGCCACCATGTTGTAAGGAAGTTTAAACTACAAAGAGAGGCTATGTGAAGGTGTCTTGGCTGGGACTTGAGTATCAACCATGAGTGTGAACAAATCTGCAGATGATTCCAGCCCCCAACTAGTTAGTCCCCTTCAGCCTTTGATTTTTCCAGCTCAGTCAACAGGTTTTATAGAGACAAAGCTTCCTTGCTGTGTCCTGCCCAAATTCCTGATCCATAGACCCCATGAGCCTAATAAGTGATTGTAGCATGTAGCTACTAAGTTTTGAGATACTTTGCTATACAACAGTAGGTAATCAGAACAGAAGGACAGAGGAGAAAACCAAATCTTTGCATCATAACTAAGGCTGAATTTTCTTACAAATAATCAGGATCCCAATATATTCACATTTTTTCCCTCCATATTACATTAAAATTTCTTAAACTCCCATTGTCAGATGGGCAAGAAGTACAGGAATGCCCTACTCCCTTGGTTTTCTAAACCGTGTTTGTCTAAAATTAGCTAAATTCCGAAACTATGAGGATAGTGTTGGTGTCTCATACATTCCCTGATGTTTTCTTATTGCCAAGTCCTGTTGCTGTCACATCTGGAGGCCTGTTCCCCATGATGTCTCAATAGCTCAACTCTCAGAAAACAGACAGAAGCTTTAAGAGGGACTAATATGCAGATAAGTCCATGCCCTCGGGGCCACAGCAAAACAGAGAGCCCCATGGAATTTTCTAGAGTTGCACAGTCCCATATATCACCATTCCTCCCCAAGACTCCTGCTACCCTAGAGGTTCTGGATTCTGATTACTTCAGGATCTGTGTGTCACATACAGAACAATAAATGCTACCACTAGTCCTAGGAATCCATTCAGAAATTGGGTTTGTTTTTTCAGTCCTTGAAATGGAAGGGTTTACTCCCCTCCCCATGCAGACAGTGGAGGTCTGAACTTCTGATTGCTAGTTGGACTGCCTTCGGTAGCCCCATACCTCTACCACTTTCCCTTTTTTTCACTCTTGACTACAAAAACTGAGTACTTCCCTCAGTCAACAGACAGCTTCAGAAATCCCAGATCCTCACAATAAAGTAGCAATTTACGCCATTTACAAGTTTCAAAGTCACAATTATTTTAAAGTTTTTGTTACCCAAATACAGAAAAATCAAACCCTATACTAGTGTTAAATCAGTAATCCAAAGTGTGAGTAAGCATTGTTATAAAATTCAAGACACCTAAATTGAATTTTATAATAAGCAATAGAGTGATAGGAAGAAGAAAGACATTTTCTGCTCAAAGAAATTTATTTTTTAAAGAATTTATTTATTTATTTTGATTGAGAGAGAGAGAGAGAGCAAGCGCGCGCACAAGTGGGAGGAGGGGCAGAAGGAGAGGACCTTAAGCAGATGTCCCGCTGAGCAGAAGCACCCATTAAGGGCTCCATCTCAGGACCTTGAGATCATGATCTGAGCTGAAACCAAGAGTAGACCACTCAACTGACTAAGCCACCCAGATGCCTCTTATAAGTTATTTTAAATTTTGCAAAACAAAACCAAAAACAAACCCCCTCCCACACACACACAATTTATTCCTCCTATTAAATCTCAATTAAAATTTTAGGACTTTTTGAAGCACATTTTGTTTTCAAGCTCTCCTGACAAAATGAGATCAAGTAAGTTATATTAAAATAACCTTATGGCACTTCAATTTATCTTTTTTATTTTATTTTTCCCAAGTGAGTTTTAGATTTTTTTGAATCTAAACATGTAACTCTTGGAAGTTTTGGAAATAAATAGCTACCTCTGGAGCAGATATTTGAAATTATTGCCTTAAAAAGAAATTTCTCAATCTCAGTTGGGTAAGAGTAACAAATATCTAAGACAAATCATCATGCCTACATAGGCATGCAATTTTGGAAGTGACTCATGGGGCACACTATTGTTGCTCACAATAAAATGACCTACATGGGGACATTATTAAGGCATTTCTATCTCTGTTGTAGTCACAAAGACTTGGACAGATTTTCAGAACCAAATCATCCATTTCATAGTGAGAATTCTAGAAACTTTATCAAATACTGGACAAAGGCTAACCCAAAGCACATTCAAAGATGTTTCTTGACAGAAGTTCCTATTTCTATTTGCTGGCTCCCCTGCAGCTTAATTCTGGAAGTGGGATTGTTTATGTGATCAAAAACATCGGTATTCTTCTTAACTTCCAAAACAGAACATCCATGGGTCTTTTGATTTATGTCACGTTATGGAAAAAGTTGGGGTGGGGTCCTTCTCAAGGGTGAACAGGCCATAAGCTGTAAACATTTATCAATTCTATCATCTTAAATGTTTGGCTACTAACTAAAAATACTCGGCTAAGGAAAACCATTTTGGTACTTGTGAGCTCTATGCTTGGATTAACTTTTACTGTCAAAGAGATGTATAAATTTCCACTTTGAGTGAATCATAGTTTTGACTTTTGGCAAGAATACTTAGAAGAAACAGGAAGGAAGTTCTCAGTAAAGTTGACAAATAACACAACCATGGTGTTATTTAGTCATTGTGCATAATACCGTAATGGAAACATAGATGGGGTCCCCCAAGGATGGGGTCCTCCTCCATTATTAGGTCTCCCATGTACTAAAAAAAGAGAGGTTAAATACTATTCCAGTTAATATAATTGGTTATCAACTAGGAAACCAAAAAGTAAACAGCCCAGTTGCTCTTTTGAAGATGAAGCAGAAATAATCCTCTAACTTAATAAACCAGGCACATTCTATTAGAACTCAGCAATCATTAAGCTCCATGTACAGGCAGTTCTAGAAATGGCACATAACAGAGACAGCGTAGGTCACAGAAGGGCCTGCATTAAAAATAGAAGAACTACACTTTTCCATTGTGACTCCGATTAATTATTAGCAAACAAAAATAAAATCACACCACAGAGTCCCACATAAACAAAAGACAGTCCATGGCTTTTCTCCAACATCAGTCTTTCTGTTTGGAAGTGGAGATCAGAAATATATATATCGAGAAGGTCCTCAGCAAGAGTATGACCAAAAAAAAAAATTTCAAATCCTGAAATACCGCAAGTAACCGAAAAAATATTGTTTCAGTTCTAGTTAGCCTCAATGCCCCCAAAATGAATTTAAAAACAAAATGGAAGCTTCTTCACTTTCCTGGCTCTCCTTACCTCTTTGGTAACCAGACAAGAGCCAGTGGACTTTCTTCTGCAGTCAAATGCTCTACCCCTGAGCTATACCCCCAGTGGACTTTCTTCTGATTTTTAAAAGTCAACTTGGGATAAAGTATAGACTGCTTTAAGATAAGCTTCCCATCTCCCTGTCATCACACCGTATTAAACCTAAATCTTTTAAAACAATTTATCAGTGATTATTTGAATAGTACAACCTATATATAGCTCTGTTTCTACCTTCCTTTCCCCCCCTACATGTGGTAGTGTCATATCCTTAAATATTTTAATAAAATGTGTCACTGTTTGCTCTCTAGTTTTGCACGTCAGTCCAGCCAACGTCTTGCGTATACACTCTGTGTCAGATGTGCTGTGTGTGGCAGACAAATTAGGCACAGAAACTTACAAGCAAGTGAGAGAGCCAGACATACATCTTGGATGATTTTAATATAATGTGGAAAAGACTGTGAATGGGTTGTCTGAGTACCTTGAAGAAATGTAGTAGAAGAGACATTTGGCCTGGTCTGGCATTCAAAGAAGACTCTCTGTACTTCACAAACATCAAATTAAATCTTGAAGGGAGAGTAGAAGCCAACCAGGAAAGGATATTCTGAGCAGTGGTAAAAATACACGAAATTGTGGTGATGATTACTGGAACACATCATCATCTGCTAAACATGAAAATATCACTTAAATTGAGAAAGATATGAAGGGACAGAAGATACATACAGTGTGTTTTCATCACTATATATACATTTGTCCTAATCAAACGGTATTGCCATTTAAGAACCAAATCTCAAAGTCCAGAGATGCTAGGGGACTAATTCACAGTCATTTAGCCAGACTTCAAAAAGGAATCTACTACATGACAAAACCCCACCAGTCCCTCACCTGTGAAATGGGACAGAGGGGAGGAACCTGGGGTGCTTGGTTTTCCACAAGCATGGTTGAGGGCTGGATAGTCAAAGGAAAAGAGATGGAAGAAGCAAGTACAGAGGGGGTCTTGTATGGTATGCTAAGGGATTCAAATTTTATTTAGAGCCATTATTTTTTTTTAAAGCAGAAGAGCAAAATGGTGAGATATTTAGAGAAATCATTATCCCTTCAATGTGGAAGATTTCCATCTATTATCAAACATGTCTGTAGCACACACTCTGGTTGTGCTGGGCCCTGAACATCCTTGTGAGGCGAGGCACGTTTTAGAGGGAGTTAGACTAGTGCTAAGAAGATCCTTCAGAACTACAGTCAATGATACTGTAACAGTGTCCTGTGGTAACAGCTGGTAGCTATGTTTGAGGTCAGGACAGCATAACACAGAGAGAACACCTGATTTTAATAGAACATTGTGTGTCAGCTATATTCAAATAAAAATACTTAATTAAATCAAGTTAAAAAATAAAAACAAGGAGAAGAAACAAAAGAAGTCAGGTTTGAAGATGGCAACATTTTTGCAGCTTCAATCTGAAAAGCCGCATGATTTTCTCCAGCAGCTGATTCATCTTCCTACATTTGGGAATTGAGAAGGTAAATAATGGGTTAGATCCAGGTTTAGGTTCTATTAGGTCAGATGATGGAAAAAGAGGAAGGTAAGGCAAAGTTTTTTTGAGGGTGCAGGTGGGTGGTGGATAAGGTATTAAACTATGAGCTTAGATCTGACTGGGTTGGTAAGGGCAGGAGATTGATTAGGAGATCAAAGGATGAAAGGACTAGAAAACAGCTGGAATCAAAGTAGGTGAGATAGGAACATAGGTATGAGCACATTGGAAGGACAGAAGCTGACTACAGTGTTATACTGGAGTTAAAGATTGTTGAAACAGAGAAAGGTTGGTATTGACCCATTTCAGGATATGTTTGTGGGTGTGGGAACTAAAGAAGATTGGAAAGAAAGATCACTGAGGTGAGGAAGTAAAGGAGATGTCTGGCAAATGTTGACCATATTTTTGTAGGGAAGAGACTCAATCTTGAAAGTCTCATTTCACAAACAGAAGAAAGTACTTCCCAGAATATATCTATATTCATTCATTCCTTTTCTCTATTTCTCCCTTCTCTCCTCACCCATTTCTCTTTTCCCCATCTCCACTTCTTCCTATCACTATATTAGTACTGAAATATATAACTCTGGTCACCGGTAATAAAGTCAGTTATTTTGTCAACAAGCCACTAAGTAATTATTCAAGGACTTGGAAAGTACCCAAATAGTACCAAGTAGTTTGAGAGAAAGAAGAAATAGATTCTCTCTTCCCTCAAGGAGATAGCACTGTAGCTAGGTTGTTAAATCGCATATACATCTAACAAATCCTGGATAGGAATAAATTTTGTATAAAACAAAGCACTCTGTGAGAAAGAGAGACCATAATGACATTTGTAACAGCTATGTGTGGTTTCACTGAGAGGAGGGTGATTTCAGTTTGGGATCTGAATTATCTAAGGAGTGAAGCAGCAAGGAAAGGAGACTAAGATATCCAACATATTTAATTTTTTTCTTTTGCTCCCAACATTTCCCTTTATTACAGTGTCCTTTCTCTCTACTGAAAGGATATTATAATCATGGAAGGCTCTCCATCTGACCACAGTCATAGCATTAGGATCTATTATTCCCGTGTTCCTTTCAGCCATAACCAGAAAGAAACAAGCTTTCATGTGGTTACTTGAGGTAGAAAGTCAACTTAATAAATTCAAACAGTACAAATTACTGCTTATGTAGCTTTTAAATATTAACTCTAGGGTTTCCCAGGTGGCTCAGTTGGTTAAGCATATTCATTTCAGCTCAGGTCATGATCTCAGTGTGGTGAGATCAAGCCCCACATTGGGCTCTGCACTGGGAGTAGAGCCTATTTAGGATTCTCTCTCTCCTTCTTCTCCCTTTGCCCCTCCCCACTGGTGCTCTCTCTAAAAAAAAAAAACAAAACAAAAATGAAAAACTATATTATATATCTATCTATCTATCTATATATATATCTCAACTTTAAACTGTTTGGCATGAAATGCCAACATTCATACAGATTTTATAGTCCCTCAGTTTTTCCATGAAAGTCATACATATCATGTTATTAACCTACAGTAGATTTTTTTTTCTGTTAGTACAAATATAAAAACTATTGAATGGACTCTCATTATTTGAGGGATATTAAAAAGCGTAATTTCTAATCTCATTACTTGCTATTAAAACTCTCCTAATTTTATGCTTTCTCTGCAAGACTGCTCTTGAAGAATTGCCTTTGAGAAACACAGAATATATATTAGCCCGTCTTTGTAATGAAGCAACTTATTCTTCATTACAAAGAATTTTGAGGTTAGGATTTGTTCTAGGAAAAGACAAAGCATTCAGATACATGGCCAGGTGTATTGTTATTTCCATCCAGTAAATTATGACAGATCAGCATGCACATTAAAAATAAGACAAAATTACGCTAACAAGCCAAATACATAAGCTGTTTAATTTTTTCACAAATAATGCCTGAAATGAAAAGTTTTCTTTTCAAGATCTGTTAGGAAAATAATATATGGATTAAATTTTATTAGATGGCAGGATTTTAAGGGCAAAGACATTGTCTTATTTATCTTTTTATTGTTACTACCTGGCTTAAAGTAGGTATTCAATAAATGACAAATAGAATGAATAATTTTCTAGTTTCTACTTCTATTTCATCCTTCTATTTCCCAAAGTGATATTGCACAACACTAATTCAAAGAAATTTTAAGTGTTAGAAGAAAATACTATTAGGGGTGTTCAATTTTTATAATGCTGGATTTTTTAAAAAGTGATACATTATTTTTTACCATTCAATTTCTTAAATCCGTAAGTTGCAAGAAGGAAGCAAATACTAAAATTTCTCAAATTTGGCTACAGGACATTATTTCCCCTCACAGGGTAATTACTATGGGCAAATGGTACAATGTCTTTGGCTGAATTTCCCCGAAGATCCCAAGACAAGGATAAACAGTTTATTTGAGAGATGATTCCAGAATACAGCAGTGGAGGATTAGACTGGGTTGGGGAAGGGAAGGGAACCAGTGAAAAGTAAATTACCAAGTGGGTTTTCTACCTGGGAAATTGGGTTTAATCCTGGTAGTGAACTCTAGAAAGCTATATATGTCATACCTCAGTTATGCCAACTGTGGAGCTAGGGTTATTTATCCACCAGTTCCCAATAGTCATTGGTTGAAGACCTCTTCTGGAGGATTTTAACTGCCCCAGAACTTCTGGTCTTCCCTGCCTAGGGGCTGAGCTCGTACCAAAGGTCAGAGAACCCTTCAGGCCAGAGTTGTTCATGCTTACATGAGAAGCCAAAAGGTCAGCATTCATAGGGGAAGTACTCAGGACACATCAGGGTTCTGACAGCATCTGCTGCAGGAAAACTCTTAGACGACATTATTTATGAGCCCTACTGAAATCACACAATATTCACATAAAAAGGTAGATTGCCTATCAACTCTCTACTTCTTAAGGGAGTGAAGAGTATAGTTAAAATCTAAAATAAACTTTAGAATTGACATATACAATAATTTTAAATTCTTCCTACTTAACACTTCTCTCCTTTTAAAGAATATCACAAATTAACACCATACACATATTTAAGTTTCATTTTTTTATCTGTTTAACCAACACCCCAATGAAGAAATTAACCAAATATTAAAGAGATAAAAGATAAATAAACAAGATTAACTGATGATATTCTTTTCTTTTACTATTTTTCTCTGTTTTAGAATTAAGGTTTTAGCCTTGTAAAATGATTTGGTGAGTCACCTCAATTTTGCTATTCCTTGTTTTTTTGCAGAGGAGAGGAATTATCAATTTCTTGACTATATAAGTATAGCCTATATTAGTTCATAACCTATAAAACTTTCTAAATCGCTATTTGCTTTGGCAAGATATATATTCAACTCTCCATTTAATTTATTTAATGATTATAGATCTAATCTGATTCACTTCTTTTAGGGTCAGTTTTGTTCAGGCAGATTTTGCTCAAAAGAAGATCATTTTGTCTAAGTTTTCAAATGTATTTGCATAAAGTTTTCCATTGTATTCTTTTGTTATTTTCCATTCGTAGCTGTATTTGACTTTTTATACCTTTTTCATTTCTAATAATGTTTATTAGAACCTTCTTTAGTCTTAACTTTCCCAGTTTTGATCATTATTTATTCTTTCAAAGAACTAACATTTTGATATGTTATTTCTTGGCTTTATGTTGTTCTCAGTTGTCTTTTTGTTGTCATTGTTTTATTAAATCTTAGTTTTTGTTTTAATTTTTTCAGACCTTAATATAACTACATTAACCTTTTCTAGTAATTGAGTACTTGTTTTATCCTTTCTCATTCTCCAAAAACAAAAACGAAAAAACTCCTTGATCTTCTATTTTGGGATTTTTCTATGTTTTTGTTTGATTCCGCTTTATCATGATTTGCCTTTTTGTTTATTTTCATTTCCAAATTTCTTCTAGATTGATCAAGTCTTTATCCCATCCCTCTCTACTGGTTAATGTTATAGATTCAATTTTTTCTTTTAGTAAATATTCTTAAAATTCCTCATGTAAAATTGCTTAGAGTCTAAATTTTATCAACATCTTTACTCTCAGCCAAAAGCATTTGAGGGCCTTGGAGCTTTAATTTAGATCGTCTCCTTGCCTGCAGTATTATTATTGTTCAATATTTTGTTCTACCCTGTTTTGACATTTCAATCATTAGTCATTATTGTTATTGCTAATTTACTCAATCAGTGCTTATTTTACTTACATAGATACCGATTTATATTAATATTCTTTCTTGCATTTTAATCCTTCCTTTAGAGATTTTATTTCCATTTTCTTCTTTAGTTTTGCCATTAGTAAGAGTATGCAACTGATACAAGCTTTTTTTTTTGTTTTGTCTGTATTCCATAATATTTTAGTTTGACATTTTATATAGAATTTTAGATTAATATTTATTAATCTTTCAACAAATATTTGAAAGAATATTCAATGGGAAAAGACCATCTTTTCAACAAATGGTGCTGGGAAAACTGGACAGCAACATGCCAACAAAAGAAACCAAACCACTTTCTTATACCATTCACCAAAATAAATTCAAAATGGTCTAAAGACCTAAACGTGAGACCCAAAAGCATAAAAATGCTAGAGGCAAACACAGGTAGTAACCTCTTCCACATTGCCATAGCAACTTCTTTCCAGGTTTGTCTCCTAAGGCAAACGAAATATATATACCGAAGCAAAAATAAACTGGGTGCCTGGGTGCCTCCGTGGGTTAAGCCGTTGCCTTAGGCTCAAGTCATGATCTCAGGGTCCTGGGATCGAGTCCCACATCGGGCTGTCTGCTCAGCAGGGAGCCTGCTTCCCTCTCTCTCTCTGCCTGCCTCTCTGTCTACTTGTGATCTCTCTCTGTGTAAAATAAATAAATAAAATCTTTAAAAAAAAACTACTGGTAGTCAATTATCATATGGTTTCACTTACTTGTGGAGCATAAGGAATAACATGGAGGACACTGGGAGATGGAGAGGAGAATGGCCATGAAGGGAAGAAGCAGAACTTAATGTGGACAGCTGACTCCAAATATGTGAATTCAGTTTCCACATGTCAACTCATCAACTCCCAATGGTATCAGTGCAGAAATAGGACTGCTGAAGAACAGAGAATCACCAATATTACTGTAAAACCAAATTTAAATGTTCAACCTTTTAGTACCTGAATGACTTTGTTAAAGAGAAGTGCTCAACAGTATTTTGAAGAGACTCTATTGCACCCCTCACCCTGAGCTAATTGTAATGCCAGAAATTCTAATTCTATTCAACAATCTCTTGCATAACCTTTGATGTGGGGAATATCTAGGCCATGTTTCATTATTGTGTGCCCATTTGCCCCCCCCCAAACTAGAGAATTCTAAGCATAGGTTGTATTTCATTTTTCAAGATTATACACATTTATAATAATTATAATATCTATAGACATTTTCCTGCTTTTACATCAGTTGAAAACTGATGAGCAAGTGGAGAGAACTGCAAACAGCAGAAGCAAATGTTACTGAATGACCTACAATCAGCTGTACCAAAATGTAGAGAGGAGAATAGAGTCTCATTTGTAATGTCTGAAATTGATTTTTCTCTTTAAGGGACAAAGCAATTTAATTCTGAAAAATATTGAAATTTTATGATGTCAGAAAAAACCCTCTGTTTTAACAGGCTCATTGAATTTTATTTCCTCATTTTTTTTGTACTCACTTTTCCATTTGTGGGTGGAATTTATTATGGTTACCAGTTTTATACTGAATGAGACAAAATCTCTAAGATTTATTTCAATAAAATTTTTAATTCCTTGTCATTTACACTAAAATGTATATACTTTTCCTATTAAAGCCATGCTTTATTGTTTAAATCCTTAATCTTCCCTCCTTCCTCACCCTGGGGTACTGTTACTTTAGTTTCTGAAACAAAACCAATGAACCCATAAACATAGGCTGTGGGTAATGTGGATACCCCATGCAAATAACAAAATAAGAGTTCAAATTTGCTTTTGAGGTTCTTTAGTGACTAAAAATAAACAAATAAACAAAAAAACTACGGGACTTCATCAAAATAAAAAGCTTCTGCACAATGAAGGAAACAACCAAAAAAACTAAAAGGCAACCTACTGAATGGGAGAAGATAGTCACAAATGATATATCTGATAAGGGGTTAGTATCTAAAATACATAAAGAACTTATGAAACTCAACACTCTAAAAACAAATAATCCAAATAAAAAATGGGCAGAAGACATGAATGAACATTTTTCCAAAGAATACATACAATGGTCAACAAACACATGAAAATATGTTCATCATCACTGATCATCATGGAAATGCACATCAAAACTATAATGAGACATCATCTCATACCTGTCAGAGTGGCTAAAATCAACAACACAAGAAATGACAGGTGTTGGTGAAGATATGGAGAAAGAAGAACCCTTGTACACTGTTAGTGGGGATGCAAACTGATACAGCTCTGTACTACTCCGGGAAATGGTATAAAGATCCCTCAAAAAGTTAAAAATAGAACTAACCCATGATCCAACAATTGCATACTAGGTATTTACCCAAAGAATACAAAAGTATTAATCAAAGGGATACATGCACCACTAGGTTTATGACAGCATTATCTAAAACAGCCAAATTATGGAAGCTGCCCAATGTCCATCAGTAGATGAATGGATAAAGATGTGATATATATATATCCAATAGAGTATTTTTCAGCCACAACAAGGAATGAAATCTTGTCATTTGCAACAACATAGATGGAGCTAGAGTGCATAATACCAATGGAAGAAAGTTGGAGAAACACAAATACCACATGATTTGCTTCATATGTGGAATTTAAGAAACAACAGATGAGCAAAGGGGGAAAAAAAGAGAGGAAACCCAAGAAACAGATTCTTAACATAAAGAACAAATTGATGGTTACCAGAGGGGAAGGGAGTAGGGATGGGTTAAATGGGTGATGGAGATTAAGGAGTACACTTGTGATTAGCACCAGGTGTTGTGTGGAAGTACTGAATCACTTATATTGTACACCTGAAACTAATATTACATTGTATGTTAATTGGAATTTAAATAAAAACTTCTAAAAAAGTAAAAAAATTCCTTTAACATCAGAGAGGGAAGATGATACTTGCTGCACAATCTCTATTCAACATTTTTCTGGTTTAGTATCGTAAGAAATAAAATATTTAAGAATTAGAAAGAAAGAGGGGTGCCTGGGTGGCTTAGTCAGTTAAGCATCTGCCTTCAGTTCAGGTCGTGATCCCAGCGTCCTGGGATCTGAGCCCCATGTGGGGGCTCCCAGCTCAGTGGGAAGCTGCTTCTCCTTCTCCCATTCCCCCTACTTGTGTTCCCTCTCTCACTGTATCTCTGTCAAATAAATAAAATAAAATCTTTTAAAGAATTAGAAAGAAAGAGATCAAATTTTATTATTCATAAATGGCATGAATATTTATGTAAATATGTAAGAAAATTTATAAGAATAAGTATTAGAAAAAAATTTTAAAGTTCTGAACAAATCATGGACCTAGGTGTAAAAATTAAACTTTAAAATTTTAGAAGATAACACTGGGGAATATATTAATGACCTAAAAATAGAGATAATTTTCTAGAACAAAACACTATGAACCCAAACCATAAAGGAAAAGATGGTAAGTATTTAGGCTGCAGTGAAATTTTAAACTTCTTTACAAGAAAAATATCATAAACAAAGAGATAAGCCACATCGTGATTTTCATAATCTTGTAACTGATAACAATTAGAATATATAAAGAATATCTACAAAGCAATAAGTAAAAATGTAATAAGCAACCCCAGACAAAATGAGCAAAGATTATGAACCAGCAATCCACAGAAGATGAAACCAAATGACCAATAAATGTGTTGGTGACCATTCTTCCCTCCCCTGCAGTAGTTATGTGCCTATGCCATAGTCTCACAAGGCAGGAGTATTCCCCACTTGTTTTGGATGTCAGATTCAGCTAAGGGCTTTGCTTTGGTCAAAGGGACATAAGCAGAGTGTCCCAAGCAAAACCTGAAATGCTTTGACTAATGGATTTTGCACTCCAGTGCTCCTGACTTTGGTGCAAGAGGAGAATCACTAGCTGGCTCACTGGCCCAAGGAGGATAAGAGACACATGGAACATATGTGGAGCCACAGACCTAGTCCTGAAGCAGAGCCGTACCAGGTGGCCTTCAGACCCACAGAAATAAATGACTGCCTCTGAGTTCTGGCTTGGTTGGTTGCCCAATATTGTTTCAGCAATAGCCAATGGATAAATATCTATCTATATCTATATACCTATATATATATATATATATATAGAGAGAGAGAGAGAGAGAGAGAGAATCAACTTTACAGTTAATATGGGAAATACAGATGAAAGAAACCCAGTGAAGAACCATGATCTAGCCATCAGATTAGCATTACGTAACACTGCTGTTAGAATTACGTAACACTGCTGTACAGCGCTGTGGAGAGTCATTTGACAATACTGCGTAATGTTGAAACATTACAACTTCTAAATATAGAATCAACAAATCTATGCATTTGTGCACGAGAAGACACATACCAAAAACATTTATTACTAAAGCATGGCTTATGATAGCCCTTTTCCTAAAATCTAAATATACCTCAAAAGGAAAACGTTGCAATATATTTACAGTATGAATAAACCATAGCTATGTACTTCAGCATTAAGAAAATCTCAAAAACAGTGCTGTGAAATGTGTAAACCTGGTGATTCACGGACCTGTACCCCTGGGAATAAAAATACATTATATGTTTATTTTAAAAATTTAAAAATTAATAATAATAAAAAAGAAAATCTCAAAAACAATGGTAGGCAATAAAAAGCTTCAGAAGAATATAAAAAGTAAGATACTACTTAGATACTGTTCTAACCCATGTCAAACAACCATATACTATAAAGAGAAGTAGTATCTATGCATCTTCACATAACAATAGCAAATTTAGAAGTCAGTATGAGAAATATTATAGTATAAATTATACAAGGGGCTTTTTCTTCAAAAAAATAAAGGAAGTCTAACAAAAAGGGTAAGATTTGACAAAACTGGGTGGATACATAAGTGTGGGTCAGGTTATTCTCTGGGCTTTTCACTGTGGCTTAACATTTCATAATTTAAAAGAAAGAGCTTTGAGTTACGAGGTAAAAATCTTTTCTCTGACACCAGTTCTGCCATTAACAGGCTACATGACCCCTGGCAAAACGTAAAGCCTTCCTGGACATTTGTTTTCTCATCTGCAAAATAAATGTGTTGAACTAAGAGACCTTTAAATTTCCTTGCACCATTAAAATTGCAGATTACATTAATTTTTCAAACCTTGAATTAACTGCGTATTTTGATCCATTACTCTGGGCAGAATTCACAATAACTATTTGGACATGCAAAACCATCAATAGAGTCCTGTGACCTCAGACAATTAGCTCGGTTTAAGGAATACAGGCTGAACTGTGGGAGGAACAGGGCCTCATTCCAAGATTGTGAAGTCTCTGAAAGTAAGAATGTTCTAAAAGGTCTTCATGAAGGTCTTCGTGACTAGGAAACTGTTCACTTTGCTCTAAAAGTTAAAGAACAACAAAAATAAAGCAAACAAAAAAGTTATCCTACAGAAAAGAATGAGAGCAACATCCTTATGAATGTTTTATGGAAAGCTGTATATATCCTTAACAGGACACAACCCACGGCCCAATCTTCTACTCCACCGTGACACAATTGATGGACAACTGTGATAATTCAAAAAATCTGACAGGCGGGGGTTGGCAAAGTACAGAGCTAAATTGATGTCATTTTTCTACTGTAGAAACAGAGAAAAGTTTCACTCTTGATAAACAGGACATATTAAACCTAAGGACTAAACTGAAGTTTCCTAATAGATTTGTGAATTCAGTAGCAACAAAGTACCATTCTTTCTTGCCTCTAGGTGCATTCTGTGCTCTTAACTCTTTGGTTTCAAATTATTGGGAGAAAACAGAGTTCTTTGGCTACTGAATATATTATGCCTAACAGTTTCCATATACAGTATATGAACAACAAAGCTATTTCCATGAACATCTTGGCTTTCTGACCTTCTGAAATACAGCACTGCCATTCCAAAATGTGTATTATGCTTTAAATTTCCTGCAAATTTGGCTATGAAGCCAAGGAGACTGGATTTTGGGGGATTAACTTTCAGTGGTTTCCTGGAGACAACCATCTGCAAACACCTAACCATGGGCCCCTGATGAAAATAGCATCGCATGCGGTAGCCGTGTAATAAAATGTTCTCATGGTTAATAAATACATTCAATAAGAGATGCCAGACTTAAATTCTTATTATTCAAAAAGGGCATCATTTACACTCATCTTGGTCACAGTAGCTGAAAAATCTTGAAGGTATTTGATCATTGGTCCCCTCCCTGTGCCTTTAAGAGTTGAAGCTCCTTCTGCTTTAAGAGCTCTGACCCATTAAGATCAACCAAGAGATTTACTTACGAGAGGAACACTGTGTGGTGAGGACACTGTGCTCTTCTCTTCAGCACCATCCTATTCCAGAAAGCATTTCCGTGGTGAGCAATGCAAATACATAGGATCCTACAGCACCTGACAAGAATGGGAAGGGAGGGAACAGAATAAACAGCTGATGTGCCCCCATTTCCTCCATTTGGTAACAATCATTTATCATGGTGCAATAGCACTCTGTCTCTCAAAGCTTTTTGAAACTTCCCATCCTCTGTCACATGCCCTCTCACCGTGGAGCACTGAAGACCTTCAAACCACAGTCATGGAACCGATCTCTCTCATGCCCAAGTTTGTTTTTAACAAGGGAATGCCTTCTGTCCATATTTGTCACCAGAACATGTATCCTCTTGTAACACGTAAGTGCTCACTGAGTATCTGAATTGTGTTACAGAAGAGATGAAGTTAATAGTTATGAAAGATAAAGCAAAACATTTCCTCCTGTTGCCACCTACCCCTCTCAGCAGACCCCGAACCTCCACTCCCTCCAACGACTATTACACTTCCTGAAGGAGGAAGACACAGCTCAACAAAGAGACTTCTACTCTGTCTGTTGGAAGTGTGTATAAGAACCTCAGGAGAGAGAACAAAGATAGAAATACAAGCCTAGGAGTCATCTACCTGGGGATCATCACTGAAGTTCTAAGAGAAAAAACCCTTTCCTTTCATTCGGCTTCCATAAAGGATTATATCCATGGCTGTGCTGGTTCACGGGACTGAAGGATGCTTCAGTTAGCATCTCATGTTCAGGTCAGGGCATATTCTATCAAAACAAAAACCAGAATATGTGACTGGTACCTGCCTTCGAATGGATCCTAGTGCATTGCTAAATTTCTTCCACCAAGTGTATGTCAGAAATAAAAGCTAAGGGACACCTGGACTTCAGTTAAGCATCTGCCTTCAGCTCAGGTCATGATCCCAGGGTCCTAGGATAGGGTCTGGCATCAGGCTCTCTACTAAGCAGGGAGCCTGCTTCTCCCCCTGCCTGCCTCTCCCCTTGCTTGTGCTTGCATATGCTTTCTCTCTGATAAATAAATAAAATCTTAAAAAAAGAAAATAAAAGAAATAAAAAGCTAAACCCATTTTACAGACTTGGGCCGAGAGAGTGCACTTCCATCCTAGAGTACGACTAGAAGAAGTATCAGCCTGTTTTGGCTCAATGAGGGGCAGAGAGTCATATGCCTGCTGCCTGATTCACTCAGTGGTGGTTGACTTAGTGTCTTGTGTACAGAAGATGCCAAAAAGAATGATGGATCTGAAGTATACTTGGTCTTCAGAGTCATCTCATGAATTTTAAAAGTGCATTTCAATGGTAAATAAGATAAATTATCTTCAGAGTTTTATTCTCAAACACTATCAATATAGGACAGACAAACAACAGTGCTAGAATGTGTTAGGAAGAGGTCTTTTATAACAAACATAGTCTTTTTTTCCATACAACTTTAAAGTTTGATTGCTTGACCTAAAAAAAGGTTGTTTGGGTAAATAATAATTCTGCTATACTGGGTTTTTAAAAAGAACATTCTAATTCTCTTAAACCCTCATCAGAAATGTATCTCTCAGGGGCACCTGGGTGGCTCAGTGGGTTAAGCCTCTGCCTTCGGCTCAGGTCATGATCTAAGGGTCCTGGGATCTAGCCTCACATCGGGCCCTCTGCTCAGTGGGGAGCCTGCTTCTCCCTCTCTCTCTGCCTGCTGCTCTGCCTGCTTGTGATTCTATGTCTCTCTCTGTCAGATAAATAAAATAAAATCTCTAAAAAAAAAAAAGAAATGTGTCTCTCTGCCCAATAGGTCACATTGTATTTATTGAGAACATAAATATTAATGAAGTAATACAGAAACAATTTTATTGATTTAAAGTTATCTTCCCTTCTGAGGATATATTCAGGACGATCATTATGCCTCTTTAAATGACTACTATCATAACTGACACCACAAAGCAGAATTTTAAATTTTGAAATCATGTCTATACCCAAAGCAACTGACTATGAATGAAGTTGTCAGCGTCTGACTTAGAGCAAGTACATTTGTGGCCTTGTTTTGTCACTCCATTAGACTTTACGGTATTTTTAACACTTCCCTATTGCCTCCTGCTATACAAAGGCAGCTATCTCCCAAATGTGTTCAACTTCACAGTTATGTTGTACTTTTGTCTAAGAAAAAAAAAAAAAGAGATGCAAATAAAACATAGGGAAAGAAATCCTGGTTTTGTACATAATATTTATATAATCAGTTAGAAGTGAAAATAAATATGAATTATAAAAAACTAAATACAAGCATACAACTTAGTCTTATCAACAAGCATAGTGATTGGAGTAAGTTATCTAAGTTACTTGTAAAACAAAGACAATCCACGAAAAATCACTGTATTATAAGATTCTTAGTTGTTAAAAAAAAGGGGGGGGGCAATAAAAAACCCAGAAGCCAACTCCATCTAGTTGAAGCAGAAAAGAAAAAAATAGTTTTATTTTTTAAGTGACTACATGAACTATAAGAAAACCAGAACCACCACCACAGAGGCCCTCTAGTCAGAGGCAGGGCCCCGCGTCAGACTGGAGAGCAGCCCGGGGCCCCACGGCCATTCCCACTGCTCTGCAGCACCGTGCTTGCGCTCACAACATCAGAATCGCTCCCTGGGCACGGGAAGTGGTCATGGGAGACTCTGTCACTGCTACCTCTGAGAAACCGGGTAAATATCCTGTCATCCAAACCAGAAAGGATATTGTCGGATCTCTTCTAGCACAGCTAGCTTCAAAGACCTGCAGGAGTGCACCCCACTGGCCACCCCTGAGACACCGATCTGTACCTGGCTACGGTGAAGTGGGAGAAATGAGTTTCTGCTTTCCACAAGGAGAGGCCTGCTCATTGAGTTGCAATGACCCTAAACTTAAAAAGGATGTAAAGAAAAAAAAGACAGAGAAGGCAAAAAGAATGGAAAATATCCATCACAGTCCATTCCTTTGGTGTCTCAACTGTCTCATACATTCCTCCTCCTTGTATAGAAACTTTCAAGCAATCCAGCTCTAAGTCAGGATCTCTGGGATAAGTTTATTCCTCCTTTACTTTACAGTCTCATAGCAAATAAGATATAAACTGTGGATTGCAAAAATTTCCATCACCATAACTCTCTATACAATTACAGGGCACCAGAGGAAAGCATATATTTTACACATCAGTCCATTTTTTTCTTTGAGTCCCAAAACTATAGATGATACTTATGATTTTTCTTTTACAATGTATATTGCACATCTTTGTTCCTCAGCCAGTAACACAACTTGCTGTTGTCTTCATCTGAGGAGAGGTCACGAAACCGTCCCCGAGGGATCTGAGTCCTGCCTGAATGAAGCTATGCCAGCCAGCCGTCACCATTTACCACTGTGCACGGGAGGACTTCAAGGCACACCACAGGATGCTTGGTTACACCCATTCTCTGTCCTTTCCCCTCTGCCTTCAGTGATTAATGGCAACCCTATTGCCCTCAGGTAATCCAAACCAATTAGCCCTGCTATAATATAATATATAGTTTGTCTATTAGCACACTAGCAGGAAAGATAAGTGTTGTGTTGGTTTTTTCCAAGTAAAGAAACCACTGCTGAAGCAGCAGCTTCAATGAGCATCATTATCTAATTAAGTGTATAATAATCTACTCACATTCTTAAAATCCACTAGTCCTCTGCTAGGCCCAATAGGTGAATTGAATGGCAATATGATGGAATAATTGCTTGGTCAGCTGCAAGTTATCAATGAAGGCACTCATGTCTGTGGTCCTTTCAGAAATGTGAAGTTACTTTACTATTGTGGTATGGGTTCTAGGGACTTCTGCTTATCCTTTCCTACAATGTTAGCTCTCACCCCATAGGTCAATAAGCTACCACTATGGTATTCTGCTAATTGCTGAATATTTCTATTCCAGCTCTGGCTTCTGAACCTGGGAAATTAACCAACAGGAAGGTTTATGGACTCACTGGACCCATGTGAGTGCCAAAATGTCATTAATTACCCAAGCTCCAATAGCCACTACTGAAGAACCACCGTGATAGAGAGCAATCACTACAAAGCCCTTGAAGGATCCGGTTTTCCCCGCACGGACATATTTTCAAAGCCTTGGTGCATGGCAAAGGAGTCATAGTTAAGGGGTATCTGAGCAGTGTGTACACAATTATTCCTATCCCCCAAAGCTTTTGCATGCCTTTCCCTACAGTCCACGGAGGATGTTCTGGCATCACATTTTCATTTAATGGGTGAAACTGTTGGATCTACCTTTCAGTCAAAGAGCCAAGCAGGTTTTTAAGGCCACACGTGCTGCTGAAGTTAATACATTGACACCAGAGTTTCTAGTTGGTACATGCACGTCAATACATTCAGACTAGACCAACCCAGTATTCTTTCCATGTTGGCCTACCAAAGTTAGGATTCATTTCCATACATATTATTTATGTTTCAGCCAATACAAATTTTCAAAATCTTGCAACTTGATATCTATGGTGCTCCTCTCGGATCATTTTTGACCCCCTCTCCTTGGAACCAGTTTATATTCAAATTCTGTTACAGGTTTACAAACTCAGAGATAGGGAAGGTGAGTTGAGTACAATCTGCATTTCTCTAGAAGACCTAAGAATTCTTTATGGGTTCTTCAAGTAAGGGAAGGCTAACTTCCTCGGACAAGAGAAAAAGGATATTTCTTCCAGGAAGAGAGGCTCAGAAGAATCTGAAATAAGACCAGATGTCCTCATCTCAATCTTCCAGGTTCCACTCTTTCCCAGTTAATGTGCCAACTTAAAATGCATTATCTTATGAGGCTATGAACTCCATTCATGTTGTGATTCAGCCATCTGCAGGATCTAGACCATGTGGTACACGAGAAAGATTTCTTTCAAGGCAGTCAAGAAACCTTTTTTTCTCTATCCGAGACTTAACCTGTAATATAAGGCTCCAATCTCATCATTTTCTTTGTCTAAGTTCTTCAGCATACTTGGAAGCAACAAACTCACTCATCAATCTTATACTCTTTGTTCCTACTAGAATTCTCTCTTGCAGCAACTACCTGTCACCCTTCCTTATTGTCTGTCAAGAGTTGGCTCCAGGTGAACAGAGGTTGATCACTTAAGTACCTATCTGGCCATGCTCCGTTATGGACTACCAGACCCCCATTTATCACTGACAGTGAAGCTATTAATGCCTTTAAATCTACTCAGAGCCAAGAACCAATTCCAGATTCCTATGAAATTGTTTGTCAGTGAAGCAGAACCATGATAAGGGGTGTAGCAGTTTTAAAATAGGCTTATTTTAAATGGCTTACATGGAGATGCTAGGAATGAAGTTCTGGAAAGGGGAATTTAGAGGATGAGAGAGTCACTAATAGCTTGAGTGCAAAGTACTGGCATGGAAGAAAAGCCAAAGATGAGGGCAGGGAGAGTCTAAGGAATCTCATGTGTCCAGACCCAGAAAAACTTGCCAGGCAGGAACTATAGAGAGATCATGAAGTCCATAGCCACTGCGGTGTTGGGGTTCAGAATGATGTCTGTGGCATCCCCCAAGACTTGTGCAGAGCTCTGTGTCAGCTGTGATATCTGCAGAAACCAACTGCACTGACCGACCTATGGCATCTCATCACCTTACAATCTTCAAGGAATAATCAGTTCTACTCATCCCCTCATCTAAAACTTTTCCACGTTTTTCTCATCGGTAAACTTGAATTCAGAAGTTAGAAGGGACTGGTGCCAAACTGACAACAACCAATACAGCACAACAGGGAAAAAATCCTGTCTCAACAGTGGTCCTGGGAGAATTTGTAATCACAAGCCAAGCATTACATGCATCTTTTCCTAAATTTACACTACTGGTATTGGCTACAAGCCTTCTAGTTGGAAATCTGATTTAATGTAATCTCGAAGTAATAACATTCAGAGAACTCAATAGAAGTACACACAAATTCTCTCCAAACTCAAGCTATAATTCTTCATGACCCATCAGCCTCCAGTATTGGCCAGACAAGTGAGATAACCGAAGATATTATGAGCACCACTGTTCCTCCATCTTTCAAGTCTTTAAGGCAACAATAGTTTCTACAGTTCTCCATAGAGATGTGCTATTCCTTTAGGTTTCTATTTCTGGAGGAAGGGGAAACTCTAATAATTTCCACTTGGCCCCTAATATTCTCCATACTCCACAAATCACTGTGCCAGTCTGAGAATTCTGCTTGTTGCTGGAAAAAAAAAAATGGGGCTCTACTCAAGGTCCCAGACTTGCTTGGTGTACAGCATCCTGGTTGGCAGAGTAATTTTTACAATGTCTTTAGACCAAGAGAAATACCTAACAGTTCTATGGATAGTTAAGTTTAAACAATTTAATTAACATTTAGGCCCTAACAAATTAGTAGCTGTTTAGAAAAATATATATATATTATTGAAAGAAAAATTAATTTTACTTTATTCTTCAATAGACAAACCATTTACTAATGGGAAATATGCATCTATGGAGCACCGCGCAAGCTCTCAAATCTTGGAATCAGGTTAGGAAATGACAGTCTCATTTCCTTTTTCACATGGTACTTGCTTTTTACCACTGCCAAATATCCAGCTTGGCAAATATATGACATTTTCAAAGAATATAGCCCAAACTAATGAAACTTCTAACTACTCTTAGCTAGTAGTGGTCATGTTGTCTAACAGATGTCATGTATCACAGCATTTCCCTCAAAAATTTAAAACATCCTGCCATACCCTTTCTTGTGCTTGGAACAAAGGTTAGGAACTATAGGTATTAACTTAAATAGGCAAGTTTCATGGGTGTAAACACAACTCCATCTTATTTTCTCTCACTGATTCATTTGAAATTGACTTTCTGGAGAAAGTTTACCCCATTACTAGAGTTTACTAGGATTCAGACACCATTCTAAGCATGTTACAAATATTAACTGAGTCAATCTTCATAATTCAGGTAGTGGTGACTCTTATTCCCAATTTACAGAGGATGAAACTGGATCCAGGAGTAGTTAGGTGGCAACAAAGCTGCCAAGTGGGGGCGCCTGGGTGGCTCAGTGGGTTAAGCCGCTGCCTTCGGCTCAGGTCATGATCTCAGGGTCCTGAGATTGAGTCCCGCATGGGGCTCTCTGCTCAGCAGGGAGCCTGCTTCCCTCTCTCTCTCTCTGCCTGCTTCTCCATCTACTTGTGATTTCTCTCTGTCAAATAAATAAATAAAATCTTTAAAAAAAAAAAAAAAAAAAAAAAAGCTGCCAAGTGGCCAATATGGGATTCAATCCCATGTAGTTAGTCATTTGCTTCCAAAGTCTAATACTTTTTTTTTTTTTTTTAAGATTTTATTTGAGAGAGAGCAAGTGAGTGAGAACATGAGCCAGGGTATGGGCTGAGAAGCAGAATCCCCCACTGGGCAGGGAGCCTGACATGGGACTTGATCCCAGGATCCTGGGATCATGACCTGAGCCAAGACAGATGCTTAATCAACTGGGCCACCCAGGTACCCACAGGGTCTAATACTTTTAATCACTACATCATCCAGCCCCTTGAATGTGAAGTCACTCCATCTACCCCCATTAAGCAGGAAGAGTAAAGCCAGCACCACACTGGGCACTGAAAGCCCTGGGATATGCAGAGGTGGCAATATCTACTGACACACAAGCAGAATGAATTTTCTTTGGCACTTTTTGTTTCATCACTACCTTCTGACGGGGAGAGCCTAAGTTCAATGGTCAAATCCCTGTACTCCAGTGAAATGGAGGAACGGAGAAAGATTTCTCTTTCTATAGTGGGAGGTGAAGGCTCATTGGAGTTAGAATTCATGAAATATAAGAAGATCACAAGTGTCCAGGAAGAATGGCAAAAGTTTTCCATAGAGCACATAACACTGTCTTGCATGGATGTAGAGATACACATGAAATACTAGCAGTAATGGTTATCCCCAGCAGTTAAATTAAGCAAGGAAAGTGTGTTCTAAAGAAGTATCTAAATCTTACTCTGATGAATCTACATTTATTTATGCCCTTAACTTCACAAAATAGATCTACTGTCCATATTTTTACTAACACATAGAAATATGTGTGTTTCATTAACACTCACCAATCCACCAAGCCAACACTGTCATAGACAAAAAAAGAAAAAAGATAAAAATGCATCAACCCACATGCCTTTTGAACAAGAAAAAAGGATTCTCTCTCTTTCCCATGGTGATTCCATCTCCTCCACGCTTCTCAGATTCTCAGAATGTTGGTCTAAATTTAGGTTTAAATGACTTCCCAGGGTGCAATGTATTACATTCCAAAATATTATCCACATGTTCATGTTCTCTTCAAATCTATATTAATAGAAATGGGCCCCAAATTAAGGTTTTTAGACATAGGAGGAAACTTTACGTTTTAACACACCTTTGCAATTGGTGAATAAAGTAGTAGGGAAAAATCACACTCCACAAGAAATAACAGAAAAACCAAAATGTTTAGATGTGTTTACCAGTAAATATATGCACATTAGAGAAACCCAAAACACAAAAATGGGAAAATTCTTGTTTTATTGTAAGGCTTCATAAAGAATGCTACTGAATCAGACCAACTTGGTACTCTGTCTCAAAAGGAGCAGCAAGGGTTCCCTCTAGGACACGGTCAATTTCCCGTACCCACTTGAATTTTACAGACCTTACATTAAAAAGCAGGTAGTGTATTATCTATAAGAAAATGTTTTCATACCCATTCCAAAATCACTAATTAATTTAAAACTCAAGGGAATTATCAAAACACTAAAACAGGACTCCCAAGTCACTGAGAGCATCATGTGACTCAAGAAACAACACTTGGATGCCCTGAGAACATCCCCATTACTGCTTATTGGTCTGCCTCCTCTAGGAGGGATGAGGGGGCAGCCTAAATAATTTCAGGGGAGCACTTAAAGAGGCAAGAAGTACATTCACTTTCTGTCTTCCTGGGGGAGCAGCTCTATACATAGCTGCTTCCCACCTCCCAGACACACTGCTCATGTAAAAATGATGACCTCAGCAGAACAGGATGTGCCACCGATTGTTTTCACATCTTGCTTCTCACCACTTTCTTCCATCTCCAGCCTCCCCTTCTCCTAACTTCATCCCACATGATACCCTTGACCTACTCAGATCCTTCCTCCTAGGTTCCACCTTAGATCCTAACTCACCTGCTCCCTTGTCAGCTCCTCTAGAAACACTCTTCCCTTCTCTTTCTGTATTTTTTAGGATTTTACTTATTTATCTGAGAGAGAGAGAGAGCACACACTTGTGTACTAGCTAGATGGAGGGGCAAAGGGAAAGTGACAAGCAGACTCCCTACTGAACAAGAAGCCCTATGTGGGGTTCAATTCTAAGCCCCTGAGATCATGACCTGTGCTGAAATCAAGAGTCAGACCCTCAACCAAATGAACCACCCAGGTGCCCCCCCAACTTTCTGTTTTTAGAACTGCTCCCTTTGGGCCTTTCTCTCTGCTCTTCTAGAACAGTGGGTAAAATAATACATTAATGAGAGATTAATTATTTGTCACAAATAATGCTCTAGTAAATTACTTCTCTAGGATAGCTGCATCTGAAAAGGAAATGCCTAAATTTCTATATGGTCTTCCTTTATTCCTCAGGATAAACTTTTTCCATTTATTATCTTTATTATCTCACTTGAAAGTGACATTTTTAAATCTTATGTTATAAAATTTATGAACATGTCAATCTCCATTCTCAGATTATAAAATATGGGAGGGAAGCCACCACAAATTTGATATCCCCCAAACATCCTGCAATGACTCACTGAATTGTATCAGTTCTATGAATAAAGCCTGGTGGGGCTAGCAGGTTTTTCAGAGTACCCTCTAGCTTCCTGCACAAAAACCAGTCTGGAATTAGGCAGTGAGTGGAATTATATTTGGACTCCCTGCCCTCTTCCACAAGCAGTAAAGTTCCTCTTCTCCACCTGGCAGACAGGCATCTCAACACAGGGGTGACGTGGGTGGGGAGACAGCAAGGAAAAGAATGAACAAGGGGCGCCTGGGTGGCTCAGTGGGTTAAAGCCTCTGCCTTCAGCTCAGGTCATGATCCCAGGGTCCTGGGATCGAGCCCCGCATCGGGCTCTCTGCTCGGCAGGGAGCCTGCTTTCCCCTCTCTCTCTGCCTGCCTCTCTGCTACTTGTAATCTCTGTCAAATAAATAAATAAAATCTTTAAAAAAAAGAATGAACAAAATGACAAAGTGGAAAAACAAGTGCAATAGAAAGTACCAAATTATTCCTCACTATTTCTATTACCTAGCAAGACCATATCCAAGAGGCTACTGAACCATGGTTTTCCTGGTTGTGGAAAATGATGTGATAAGAAATTACTGCCAAAGAGTAGATCACTTAACTTGGGAAAATAAAATCCCCAAGATTCCAACAGCATAGCATATGGTATCATGTTACCACACAGAAGAGACTACATTGGGAAAAAATCCCATTCCTAAGAAATATGCTAATTTCAATCCAGACATGTGTCTTTTGGGGGAAATATGCACATTCTAAAATTAAAGCTACCAGGGGGCACCTCGGTGGCTCAGTGAGCTAAGCCTCTGCCTTTGGCTCAGGTCACAATCCCAGGGTCCTGGGATCGAGCCCCGTATCGGGCTTTCTGCTCAGCAGGGAGCCTGCTTCCTGCCACTCCACCTGCCTCTCTGCCTACTTGTGATCTCTGTCTAAAATTAAAGCTACCAGACCCAATGACAAGATAAAGGTAGTTAACTGTACAAAGAAGAAAGGAGAGAACTGGGAGTCAGGGGAGGAGGAGGGAAATAAAAGAGGAGAAAAGGAAGAGGAAAGAAAGACCTTAGAGTATCTTCAAGCATTTAAAATATTTAGAGGATCAAGAATTCCTATGTTTTAGACATACATCTGTCATATTAATAATTATTTTGAACTGGCTGAATTCTCCCTGAAAAAGGCTACAAATTTTTCAAATACAAATTGCACGTGCAGTGCAAAGGCAAACCTCCTGCTTTGGAAAAGCTGAAAAAGGGTCAGGTTTTCCGCTATATCAAGGAGCACTGAAAATGTAGCACTCCATCCAGAGAGGTCTAGCATTCCAGAAAACTTGGAAATGGGAGACATTAAAAAAAAAAATTTTAGCAAAGCTCTGTAGTTGAAAGGCAATGAATACAACTTGATGTTTGAAATAATCTAGAGTTGGGGGAGAGCCTTTGATTCCCTTATCCATTAATTCATGTAACCTTCTCTTCACTCATTCAACAAGTATTTATTGAATGCCTTCTACGTGCCAGGTCCTGGAAATACTGTGCTGAATAAAGCAAACAGAGTTGACAGGATATATATTTTTCATTGCATAGTAGGGTTTTGCTTTTGCTCCAAGATAGATTATGGAGATAATATATTTTGGTTTTGTCATTAGATGGCAGAATACGGCATTTATTTCTTGATGAACCCCTCAGGGATGTTAATTGGACTTTGTGTCACTAGGAATGTGACAAATTGATGTAATAGAGTATACTGCCATTAATTATAACTTGCCTCTCTCATAAATATTTCAGAAACCATTCTTTAGTGGGAAAAGGAGAAAAAAGGAACAGAATTTTGGAAACAAAATTTTTTAAACTAAAAGATGTATAAAAGGACTCATTTTCTCTTCGGTCTCAAGCAAATCATTCACATGAATGTCACTGGTGACAAAGAATTACCAAACTTTGCTCTCTGTCTCTAAGGATTTTACATTTTAAATGTTAGGTTTCAAAATAAGTGGAAACCTGAGGAAGTCTTTTAAAAGTCCTTAACAAGCAAAAACAAGAATATGCTTTACAAATACTCAGGTTGTCATGTCACCCTTTACCTACTGCTTTCTGCCACATTTCCTCTCAAACTGATTTTCAGTCTCATACACCTCTTTTAGGTTTTATTGAGAGTTTATTGCCATAAAATTCAATGAACCTAACCCCCAGATCATTCTGTCTACCAAGTGAAGCTTAAAATCTAAAGCCAGATAGTGCTCATTGGTGCTTCTTTTTTTTTTTTTTTTTAAAGATTTTATTTATTTATTTGACAGGCAGAGAGGCAGGCAGAGAGAGAGAGAGGAGGAAGCAGGCTCCCCGCTGAGCAGAGAGCCCGATGCGGGGCTCGATCCCAGGATCCTGGGATCATGACCTGAGCCGAAGGCAGAGGCCTTAACCCACTGAGCCACCCAGGCGCCCCATCATTGGTGCTTCTTTACTCAGAAATTCCAGCAGTGAAAACAAATGAAGTATCTGTATAAACACTCTCACTTCTAGCTTTAGTTGGTTTCCAGTCATCTATCCAACCAGTTTTCACAGGCATAACATGGTACTTTGTCATTCATTACATAGGTTTCCCCTCTCCCCACCTCTTCATCTTTTCCCATGTTCCTCCCAGCATTTGGAGAGAGCTACCCACCCCTCTCCACACATCCCATGTCACCTCTTCCTTCAAGGTCTAACTCAAATACTTCTCCCCATGGACCCAGGATCTGAGGTCTGGTCAGGTTAACAATGGTTCCTCTTTGAACTCCAAGAGCATTTTTGTTTGTACTCCACATTTTGATCCTTGGCCAAATATTGACAGCCTCTGTTCTCTGAAGACCAGCAACTGTTTTAATCGGTTGCTAAAATGTTATAGCACAGAAACACTTCACCCAACACATGCCTAAGTTTTAGAAGAAAGTGAGACCCCAACCGGTTAAAACACAAGGAAATACAGAACCTAAAAGGTGAAGGGTCTGCTATCCTCCCTTGTTCAAGGTCATCTGTCCTTGTTCTAAGCAGGATCTAACTTAATTATTGAATTATTCAAACTAAACTCACCCTCAGAAATTATGAAAGAAACAAAACTTGCCTGCAATACATCTTACCTTTTCTTTTTCACCCAGACTTTAAGTTACTTTTTCTTCCCAGTGATGTCAAAGTAGAACAAGTATCTGATGTCAAAATCAGGGAAACTAATTCACTCTCCTGAATGTAGTCTTGAGCCAAGAATCAGGAGAGATCCCCTTCTCTTTGCCAGACCCCAAGTTAACTAGCAATTTTTTTTCTGGATAATGGTGAATAAATGTTCGTATCTTCATTGCAGTGACCTTAGGAAGAATATTTCCAATAAAATCACTATTTCTTATTGAAGGTAACATTAAAGAACAATAATAGATAAGATTATTTAAACCTTTACATTTGATAGCTCATTTAATCCTCCTGACCCTTATATGCAAATCATACTTTCAATATCTGTCCACTCTAGCCCCACACAACCCCAGGCTGTTCACAGCACAACAACCAGAGTGACTTTTTAATATCCTAAGTGAGACTGTCACTGCTCTGTTCAAAACCCTTAGTGGTACTTAGTCTCTCTGCTAATGAAAGCCAAAATGTTTACAATGGCCTTCAAGATCCTCCAGGCTCTGGCACACCCTTCTCTAACTTCATTTCCTATTACTTTTTGTTTTCCCGCTCCACTCCAACCATCTGTGCCTTTTGGCCCATCTTCAAACACAGCAAGCACCTCTCCCTCCCAGGTCCTTGCTTTATTGCATAGGCTCCAATGACCTCTTCCCAAAGAGACCATCCTTTTGAAATTGCAACAGTGTTGGAGAGGATGCAGAGAAAGGGGAACCCTCTTACACTGTTGGTGGGAATGCAAGTTGATGCAGCCACTTTAGAAAACAGTGTGGAGATTCCTTAAGAAATTAAAAATAGAGCTACCCTATGACCCTGGAATTGCACTACTAGGTATTTACCCAAAGATACAGATGTAGTGAAAAGAAGGGACATCTGTACCCCAATGTTCATAGCAGCAATGGTCACAGTTGCCAAACTGTGAAAAGAACCAAGATGCCCTTCAATAGACAAATGGATAAGGAAGATGTGGTCCATATACACTATGGAGTATTATGCCTCCATCAGAAAGGATGAAGACTCAACTTCTGTATCAACATGGACAGGACTAGAAGAGATTGTGCTGAGTGAAACAAATCAAGTGGAGAGAGTAAATTGTCATATGGTTTCACTTACTTGTGGAGCATAAGGAATAACATGGAGGACATTAGGAGAAGGAAAAGAAAAGTCAACTGGGGGAAATCAGAGGGGGAGATGAACCATGAGATACTGTGGACTCTGAGAAAAAAACTGAGGATTTTGGAGGGGAGAAGGGGGTGGGAGGCTGCATGAGTCTGGTGGTGGGTATTAAGGAGGGCACATATTGCAGGGAGCACTGGGTGTGGTACATAAACAATGAATCTTGGAACATTGAAAAAATTAAATTAAATTTTTAAAATATAAAATTTAAAAATTAAAAAAATAAAAAGAAATTGCATGGAGCACTGGGTGTGGTGAAAAATAATGAATAATGTTTTTCTGAAAATAAATAAATTGAAAAAAAAAAGAAAAGAAATTGCAACACCCATTTCTACCCCTACAGTATTCCCTATTTCCTTAATTCTCCTTGATCTTTTTACCCTAGAAGTTATCAACATCTTAGACACTGTATTAACCCATTTCTACCCCTACAGTATTCCCTATTTCCTTAATTCTCCTTGATCTTTTTAGAAGTTATCAACATCTTAGACACTGTATTAATTTTTTGTTTGTGGGCTTGCTTCTTTATTGGGTTTTGTTTATTGTTTTGTCCCCCTCGCTCTGGAATTTAAGCTCTGCAAGGATCAGTGTTTTTGTGTTTTGTTCCCTTGAACTCCTAATGTTAGAACAGTGCCTGGAACATAGTAGACACTAAGTAAATATTCACTGAATGACTGTATGGAAGAAAATGACATACAGAGAGGTTAAAAATTTTGTTTAAGGACATACAGCGGAAAGAAGTGGGAATTAAACCATCTCTGCCTAATCTACCTCTAAATAATAGAGGAGTATCTAAGGCTGAATTCCTCAGAAGCAGACCCTGACACCAAGATGTATATGCAAGTATTATATTAGGGAAATATTCCCAGGAGGAACCCATAAGGGAGTGGGGGAACTGGCAGGAAAGAGGAGAGAGTCAAGAAGGTGTGATGTCAGGCAGTCCTGAAGAGTATAGTTTCTGCCTGGTCCCACAGGGGACCTCTGGAATATAAGTCACACCTTGACTCAGAGGAGTTCTAGGAGACTCAAAGCAAGGATCTGGGCTTAATGGTCCATCACTAGGCAGTTATTAATTAGGGGCTGGGAGATGGGAGAAGGTGTACAGTCTGAAGCGCTTCCTTCCAATTCTCTGTGCATAATGGCAAAGAAGTTGTTCCAATAGCCTGGTTACAGTTAAGGCTTAGAGGGGGAAAGCACACCATAGGGTACAAAGCCTTTGGAGTGGAGGGAGAGCACTAACATGTGTACTACTGTGGTCCTTCCATGATTCTCTTACTGCCTAAAATCATACCCAACTCCATGTCATGGCCTAAGACTCCACATAATTTGGCCTCTGTTGACAATGCAATCCACATCTTATACCACTATTCCCTTGCTTCCTATGAACTAGCAGCTCACTAACCACAGGGCCTTTGCACCTGCTACCTTTTCTTCTAGAACATTCTTCATTTAACTCTTCACACACATTTTCCTTTTGACTTCTCACAGGCCAGCCTAAATACCCTCAAGGAAATGTTACTTGAGTACTGAATCATCCCAAAACTTTTTATTTCCTAAAACAAAACAAAACACCTTATCACAATTTGTAATCATTTTTGTTTCTTTAGTTTATTTATATTCATATTGTTTCCCCACTAAAATACAAGCCCCATCAAGATAATGGCAAGTCTGTTTGCCCACTTGTAATATCCCTAGCACCTGGCCATTACAGGAACTCAAATTATCCCTTGAGTGAAAAGAAACACAGAGAGAAATCAAAAGAGCATGCAAAATCACAGCTGCATCTACCTACCCAAATCTGTTTGGGTAGATCTTCAAAAGCTTAAATTAGTTATCCAAATTACAAATACGCCTGGAAAGTTAAGGGCATACTCTCATACTAGTTTGGTTAGTACTGCAACTTCTAAACCAGATAATTTTAGCTACAGATAGACCCAGCCACTCTTCACCCTCAGAGAAGTCACCAATTTACACTACATAAGACTAGAGGCTAAGATGGAAGACTAATAATACAAAGGCTTCATTAGCCCATAATTTCGCTACATTAGTTAAAATTACCCAGGGACTTCAAGCAGAAGCCTCCCAGAAAAAGTACAGAAACTGCCCCCTACTCTGTAGTCTCCATTAACTTTCCCCTTTCTGTCTTTTGTGAATTAGAAGATAGTGCATCAAATGGAAAGTAGAAGGAACAGTTTTATCTTTTCTTGTCTCGACCATGGAATAAAAGCCACTTTCCTCTCCCAAATAAAAGGAAATAGTCGTTTCTTATCTCGAAAATTCTGCTTCGACGCACACAAATTTTACAACAGACACAAACAGGAACACAGAATATCAATTTTAAGAACTCTCTGAGGTCAAAACAAACTTCCAGCTTGTTTTGATTATAGAAGCTTCAGAGACTTATTAATGTGCTGATTTGCCACAAGGACAAAAGCTTCCCGCCTATGTAGGCTACAAACATTTCCAATTTCTGAATTTTAAATATTTCTGGTAAGAATGATCTTCACAATTTCTTTGGAAGGAACCTATATTATTTAATAACATGTCTAAGAAAAAAAATTAACATGACTAAGAATTCTTACTTGTACCTAAATTTAAATTTTTCTCTTGTTAATCCTAATAATAAACTGCACATGTTAACCAGGCTTCCATCATTTATCTATATACACATAATAAAACACACAATAAAACTAGAACAGGGTTAATTACACCCTTTTTTCAAGGCCAAGCTCAACTAGCATCTCTTCTAGGTAAACTTTCCCATTCCCACACTCCAAGTAATCCACGGATACCCTTCTTAAAATTTCAAAAATTACTCCCCCTGTGCCTTCTGGTACCTACCTCCTTGTGCCATCTATGTTCCTGATTATTTAAGCAAATCAACCCCTGCCCTCCCCTGTGTGGGGTTTGGATATAAGAAGTACTCTGGGGCTACAGTGCCCAGCCTCCCCGACCCACCAGCAACACGTGCGCATATGAATCTTTCCGTGAGCGGCGTAAGGAACGTAATTTTCTTTAACTCAATTTAAGCTCTGTTTCAGTTTCTCATTCCATCTGATTCAAAAGTGATCCAATCAATTCCCGGTTTTCTCAATCAATTCGGGGCTCTCCGCCTCCCCCTCCAGAACACGACTGCTTTGCATCTATGTTGGGGGAGGGTGGTGGGGTTGCCAGTAGTTGTGACCACACTCCCCCACTCCTCCTCCACCGCATATTCTAAGAAATAATTCAACTCATCTTCTATTCCAGGTGCTGGTCCTGCTGGTGCAAGCTGAGCCCCTCCCTCCAACTCAGCAGCCCCCACCCTCCTCACCACACCTCCAGATATGGCGGCCCTCAGCGTTGTTGAGAGTCTCTTCTGGCTCTCCGAAGTCAAAGTGGCATTGTCCTGGTCATTTTGGTATCATCATTTTAAAAAATGACAACCTTGCTCCTCTTATGCATACTTAGACAAACACTCTCTTTCCAAGCCCATATATACTAAAAACACCACCAACAAAAACAAAAAAAAAACAACAAAAAACAGGTGTGGAGGGATTTAAAGAAATAGAACTAGAGAATGTTTTCTACAGCATTTCTTTTTCAATGCTAACTTTTGAGATCTGTTTATCAAAGCCATACATGCAGTCACGCTAGTCTCCAGCCCTAGCCGCTTCTGCCACCAGACTCAACCTTTGACTGTTTGTTCCCATGCTCCTGATAGTTCTCCAGCCAAGATATTCCAAGAGCTCCTCACCCACTCCTGACATTTCCCATGAACTTCACTATTAACCTCACTCCACAGTACCCACCACCCACCCTGCCTTCTCTCACTGTTCCAGTTTGCAAGTCTTTCTTTTATCTTTATTGCCTACTGATACAACCTGGACTCCTTGTTCTACCCACCATACAGAATGTTGTTTACTTGCCGTTTAGTATGTTAAGCTGTTGGCTTTCTATTCTCCCAGCTCTCCCCCAACCCACCTTCACTGTCTTCTGTCATCCATAGCTTAACTGAGTATGAGTAAAATTGATAGCATGGGTGCTGCTCTGCAACCATCATCTGGTCTTCCGTGTTCTGTCAATACATTGTTCTAGAAGGCACAAAATCCAAGAGTTTATACTATTATAACTAGATACATAGTTTTCCAATACAGAACAATCCTTAAGATAACATTTCTTTTCTGGTTCTTTTCTGTTTATCCTAGAGTTGATTTGCTTTATTGTTTGCTCTTTTTTTTTAAAGAAAAATATCTTCATTAAAAAAAAATAAAAGATCTATTTCGAGTTTATCTTTGTGTATGGTGTAAGAGAATGGTCCAGTTTCTTTCTTCTACACATAGCTGTCTAATTTTTCCAGCACCATTTATTGAAGAGACTGTCTTTTTTTCATTGCATATTTTTTCCTGCTTTGTTGAAGATTATTTGACCATAGAGTTGAAGGTCTATTTCTGGGCTCTCTACTCTGTTGCACTGGTCTATGTGTCTCTTTTTGTGCCAGTACCATGCTGTCTTGGTGATCACAGCTTTGTAGTAAAGCTTGAAATCAGGCAACGTGATAACCCCAGTTTTGTTTTTCTTTTTCAACGTGAGGCAAGAATCTATGAAAATCCTAGAGAAGAACATAGGCTGTAACCTCCTCGACATTGGCCACAGCAACTTCTTTCAAGATATGTCTCCAAAGGCAAAGGAAACAAAAGTAAAAATGAACTTTTAGGACTTCATCAAGATCAAAAGCTTCTGCACAGCAAAGGAAACAGTCAACAAAACAAAGAGGCAACCCACGGAATGGGAGAAGATTTTTGCAAATGACACTATAGACAAAGGACTGATAGCCAAGATCTATAAAGAACTCCTCAAACTCAATAAACACAAAACAGATAATCACATCAAAAAATGGGCAGAAGACATGAACAGACCCTTGTCCAAAGAAGATATACAAAAGGCTAACAGACACATGAAAAAATGTTCATCATCATTAGCCATCAGGGAGGTTCAAATCAAAACCACACTGAGATACCACCCTACACCAGTTAGAATGGCCAAAATTAACAAGACAGTAAACAACAAATGTTGGAGAGGTTGTGGAGAAAGGGGAACCCTCTTAACTGTTGGTGGGAATGCAAGTTGGTGCAGCCATTTTGGAAAACAGTGTGGAGATCCCTTAAGAAATTAAAAATAGAGGGGCAGCTGGGTGGCTCAATGGGTTAAAGCCTCTGCTTTTGGCTCAGGTCATGATCCCAGAGTCCTGGGATCGAGCCCTGCATCAGACTCTCTGCTTGGCAGGGAGCCTGCTTCCCTTCCTCTCTCTCTGCCTGCCTCTCTGCCTACTTGTGATCTCTGTCAAATAAATAAATTAATTTAAAAAAAAGAAATTAAAAATAGAGCTACCCTATGACCCTGCAATTGCACTACTGGGTATCCCAAAGATACAGATATACCCCATCTGTACCCCAATATTCATAGCAGCAATGGCCACAGTTGCCAAACTGTAGAAAGAACCAAGATGCCCTTCAATGGAAGAATGGATAAAGAAGATATATGGTCCATATATACAATGGAGTATTATGCCTCCATCAGAAAGGATGAATACCCAACTTTTGTATCAACATGGTCGGGACTGGAAGAGATTATGCTGAGTGAAATAAGTCAAGCAGAGAGAGTCAAGTATCATATGGTTTCACTTACTTGTGGAGTATAAGGAATAACATGGAAGACATTGGGAGATGGAGAGGAGAAGTGAGTTGGGGGAAATCAGAGGGGGAGACAAACCATGAGAGACTGTGGACTCTGTAAAAACAAACTGAGGGTTTGGGCGAGGTAGAGGGTGGGAGATTGGGTGAGCCTAGTGGTGGGTATTACGGAGGACATGTATTGCAGGGAGCACTGGGTGTGGTGCATAGCAAATGAATTTTGGAACACTGAAAAAAATTAAATTAAATTAAATCTTTAAATAAATAAATAAATGCGGGGGGGAATATCTTCCTTTGTCATGTGAGATTCTAAGTGCTTTTGAAGTTTTTTTTTTTCTTTCACAGGAAAGATTATTCATACATTTATTTTGGATTTTAATGTTACTAACTTTGCAAACCTTTGGCAAAGAGTGTTAGTTTTTTGGTTTTGGGGGGGGTTTTGTTTTGTTTTTTGTTTTTTTTCCCCTTTCAGTCTTATTGAGGTATGTACTTAACACTATGTAAGTTTAAGGGGTACAGCATAAGGGCTTGCTTTTGAGTGTTGCTTTTTAATCACCAAAGTCCAGGAGGTTAGGATTCAATGCCATCTTTCCTCTCTGGTATCTGCCTATCTGAACTGGGGATAAGTGGAGGGGACTGCTGATCCTGGGCCATGCAGAAGATCTGCTAACCATGTTTCTATTAGTCATACTCCAGGCTGAGAACAAGAGTACATGCTCTCGACTTTGCGACTGAGAAGTATCGGTTGGGCTAAAAACCCCCACTACGAATGTGAAGACCAAGAGATGAGACGTGTTAAGAAAAAGAAAACAGAGATCATTATTCAACAACATATTCCTGCCTCACCATGTACAGAGTCAGGACATACCAGTAAGGAAGGCAGTAAATACAGTGTCTTAAACAGCCGAAGATTGCTTATATCTATTCTCTCCAGTTTTTCAGCTGGACAGCAAGAGCTTAAAGGTCAAACAAGAATCACCAACTAGACTCTGCTCACCTAGTCTGTCTCCTCCACTTCCTCTGCAACTACATCTGACAAACCCAATCATGATAAGATTGAGAAATTCAATAAGCCAAAACTGAAGGCAGAAATCCAAGAGTTAAGTCCAACATCTTCCAAGTGAGCAGTTGAACTAAATAAGTGAACACAGGAATCCAAGAGACACATGTGGCCAATACACACTGAACATTCCACAAGCGTTGTCTACTTTTAACTAGTTCACTTTGTTAAGATGCAAAGAGGTTGGGTCAGATTTAAAGGATGGGGCCACTCCTTTCCACATCAAAGAATCAAAAACTACTGACAAGGCAGGCCTGTCTCTTCCAGGCAGGTCTGGCTGGCAGAGTAGGAAGTACTTGAATGTTGGTTTAGCAGGAGCTGGGTGGGACCACAGTGAATTTCAAGTAGAAACCAAACTGGTCCAAGGTGTCCTGCAGCCTATAAAATGCAATTTAATCCAGCTACAGTTTGTTGTTGGATCAAATGATTTTAATTATTGAAATGCTTTTTTTTTTTAATTTTAAAGATTTTATTTATTTATCCCAGAGAAAGAGATCACAAGCAGTGGGGAGGGGTAGAGGGAGAAGCAGACATCCCGGGGAGCCGTGAGCCCAATGCGGGATTGAATCCCAGAACCCTGGGATTATGATCTGAGCCAACAGCAGACACTTAACTGATCTGAGCCACCCAGGCACCCTGGAATGCTTTATTTATTTTTTTTTAAAAAGATTTTATTTATTTATTTGACAGAGAGAGATTACAAGTAGCCAGAGAGGCAGGCAGAGAGAGAGAGAGGAGGAAGCAGGCTCCCTGCAGAGCAGAGAGCCCGATGTGGGACTCGATCCCAGGACCCTGAGATCATGACCTGAGCCGAAGGCAGCGGCTTAACCCACTGAGCCACCCAGGTGCCCGGAATGCTTTATTTTTAAATATGCAACTAAAACAGGAATAAAAGTTTAAAACATGAATGGGTGCCTGGGTGGCTCGGTTAGTTAAGCATCTGTCTTCCACTCAGGTCATGATCTCAGGGTCCTGGGATCAAGCTCATGTCCTCCACTCAGTACAGAGTCTGCTTGTCCCCCGACTCTCCCCCCGCTCATGCTCACACACACTCTCTCTCTCTCTCCCCTCCTCTCTCAAATTAATAAATAAGATCTTTTTTTAAAAAAGTTTGAAGAAAAAGTCAACCCGGCTTCACATCTGTGCATCACTACTTCACGCTTCAGCATTCCTCAAAGGATTGATATTGATGCAAAGATAAATCATTATTGATAAGATTACAGAACAGGTGTGGCCGTGGTTCCAGAGTCTGAGAAGGTCGTGCCTTATAAATGCATAAAAGGATTCTAGCTGGAGCCTATCTCCCTAACCCACTGTCTTTGTGAGCTTTGGTCAAATTAATCTCTCAAAGCCTCAGTTGCCTGGTCAACAAGACACAGATAATGACAGTATTCATGTCACAGAGGTACTGCAATAATTAAAAGAAATAAAGCACTTAACACAAATCTGGCATTTGGTAAGCACACAGTAAAAAATCACTATCATCATTCTCACTATTCTTTATATTCTTATACGGTCCAGCCTTCCTGGGCTGTCATCTTTAAATCCTGGTGTGCTTAAAGTGAGCGATGCCTTAATTATATTATCTAAACTCATGAAGGCTATGTTTATAAAATACAGACTAGTGCTGTAGGCTTAGATATGAAATAAGAAAAATAAAGATACACCAATTGTATTTACATAAAGTGAGTGTTGAGTAAGCTGATTTCATTTATATGTACAGAGCTATCTGCTCCCCGGAAATATTCTTCATAACAAGACACATCTCTCAGTGAAGTATTATGTTTCCCTTAAAACACCTGAATACTATATTTAGAGTGCATAATAATCATATAATCATATTTGTAATTTACTGTCTATAATCTCCCAAGCACTACACTATGTGTTTTCCAAACCTTATGATGTAAGCATATTAAACACACATGCATACACACACAGACAATCCTGTATTAAATTATATGCCCCAAATCAAACAGCTAGCATATGATAAAAACCAGACTATAAGGCAGGTCCGTCTTACTGTAATATCTATGTTTCATTTCATTATCTATGTTCTTATAAACTCTAATCGAATCTAAGTATATGTGTATTAGTCACCTCTGAATCTCAAAATTTTAAAATAGCTATGCATCGCAGGGCTTAAAGTAATAAAACCCCATTAAACTAGAATGGATGGAGTAATTTAAATGATTTTTCTTTGTAGGTTTAGCACATACTTAAGAAACATTGATAGAGCAAAGTTAAAGTGACTCTGCTACTGTAACAAATTTTAAAAATAAAAAATTACTGGACTTCCTTCCCCTCCATGAAATCTGCTAACTGATAAAGTACCTTACAAAGATGATAGCAGAATCAAAAATGAAGTAAGTGGAAAAGGGACGGACAATAAACTTTTAAATGTCTCTCTAAATCCCTAGTTACGGATAATGCTATTTGCTAATTTTAGAAGAATCAATTCCAAATCTCTTATATTCAGTTGGCTAGAAGAGAGGAAGGGAAATTATTGGGCCTCAGCTTAAATTACTTCCTTATAATTAAAAATTCATTTATCCATAATTCTATTGATTCTTGTGGCTAATAAAGACATAGAATAATAAATTATTATTTTATATACAATTGTTAATCCAGGTAATAGCATCCAGGATAACTCTATTACTGGGACAGCTTTATGACAGATTTTTACGTGTCACTAACAATGATTCATGGCCTATATAAAGCAGACAAAGTGCAGGCTGCAGGCCTTTGTACTTTCTGTTTACAGAATGAGCATCTAGGCTGAAATACCAGACTTCTCCATGGCTGATGCTTTACTGGCTTCGGGTTTTCCTTAAACTCCAAAGCTGATCGCAACCAAATAGTGCTAACAATTTCCTTTAAGTCCTGTTAAAGACTATGAAAACCACTGTCCAAGTTTAGTGACGTCTCCCAGGCTTTCTTCCAGATTATGAACCAGATCTCCTAATATTCAAGATTTTGGGCAAAACTCCTTCCCACGAATAACTTGACCACCTCCTTGTCCTTCAATTCAGCTTTTTCCTGAAGTTTTCACCAGTTACTTTACCAGGGTATCTTGAAATACCATCCTTTGAGTATTCCTTGCTCCTGGCTCCTTTCAGATGTATCTACTAAAAACATCATGGAGCTGGACTCAGATTTCACAACTAGTCAATCAATTAATTAGGCTTATAAATGGTTCTCAAACATCAAAACTGTCAGTGTAAATAGGGACACATGATTTTAGAACAATTAAGCATCTCGGGAGTCTTCCGGTGAACATGATCTGATCATGAAATTTCATTACTAAAGACATGCTCTATTACAGAATTTGTGTATATATATAAATTTATAATATGTTAACATATAATATATTTTATCTCTACTTATAATATAGATAACATACATTAGGACATTTATCTATATATGTATTTCTTATTGTTTTAAAGATTGGATGTTTCTGTGCTCTTTAACAAGAAAATCATCTCTAAGCAAATATAGTTTGCATGGCTTTGACCAGAAATTCTCCACTGTTTTTCTTCTATCAGTTACTCTATTTTAATTTTAATATAACTGTTCAATAAGGGAAGTGTCTTTCTGAACTTCCACTTTATTCTCCTCAGGTAAATGCATTGTCGCAACAATTGAAGACAAAATAAAGACTTAAGGACTATTGTCTGATCTCACCCATGAGACTAGATTAAATCACAGACACGGTACACAAGGCAGTTATATACGAAAGGTATTTTCAGTGAAAGATAAATTAGGAAAGAGGCTGCTTAAAAGATCTCACAAAAGGCACTAAGGAAAAGGAATATGATTTTTAAAAACGGAAGTGGGAACTAGGACTGTTCATTCATTTGTTCAGCTAACATTTATTACCTACTATGATCAGGTATAAGTGAAGAACAAAAAAAAAGTGAAGAACAAAACTGATGTGTTCCCTCAAGAAATTTATATCTTAATTAAAGATACAGTTATAGGCAAATAATACATAAACACAACTTTGTGGTGGGTGTAATGGCATCATAAAGTTGGTACAATAATAGAAATTTAGGAGATAACCTGCTTAGAAATGGTGATCAGGATAGCCTGATATTTGAGAATTTACAAAGAGAAAAGAGTAGCTAAGCAAAGTGCAGGGAGACGAATACTTTAGCCTGGAGGTCAACAAACATTTTGTAATGGGACAAAGAGTAAATATTTCATGTTTTGAGGGCCATTTGTTCTCTGTTGCAACTACTCAACCCTGCCATTGACAATACCAAAGCAAATGGGCACAGTTGTGTTCCAATAAAACTTTATTGACAAAAACAGGCTGTGGGACAGATTTGGCTGATGGGCTATAATTTGCCAACTCCTGCTCTAGTCACACATATGACCTGGGCAAAGACAGAAGAGGTATTGCTGTGCTGTGTTCAAGGAATTTATAAGACACTGGTATAGCTAACGTAGAATAACTGGGAGGAAAGTGGCATGAAATGAGCTTGAAGGGGTAAGCAGGGCCCAGGTCATGCATGGCTTTGGAGGCCAGGGTAAAGACTTTGGATTTTATTTAAGCAACTTACAGTTTTAAGCAGAGTGATAACATAGTGCTCTTTGTGTTTTAAAAGCTCGTTATAGGGACGCCTGGGTGGCTCAGTCAGTTGGATGACTGCCTTCGGCTCAGGTCATGATCCCGGAGTCCCGGGATCAAGTCCCGCATCGGGCTCCCAGCTCCATGGGGAGTCTGCTTCTCCCTCTGGCCTTCTCCTTGCTCATGCTCTCTCTCACTGTCTCTCTCTCTCAAATAAATAAATAAAGTCTTTTAAAAAAAAAATAAAAGCTCGTTATAATTCCTGTATGGAGAATGGACTGGAAGATCAGGTCATGATCCCAGGGTCCTGAGATTGAATCCCACATCTGACTCCTTGCTAATGGGGAGCCTGCATCTCTCTCTGGCTTCTATTTTCCCTGTCTGTGCTCTCTCTTTCTGACAGACAAATAAATAAAATCTCTAACAGTGAGAATCCTAATTGATGGATTGTACTGGGGTGGGGACACGATGATTAAAGAGAGGGGAAAATTAAGTTTGATGTTCAAGTTTTAGGTTACGGCTCTCGGACTGACCACAGGAAGTCAAGCTGAGCTAAATTATAAGTTTCAAAAGGAAGACTAGAGAGAGAAAAGTGTTGCAAGATAAGTTTAAGCCATATTAGGGAGTATTTTAAGTAATGAGCTAGAGATCACATTTATCTTAGTAAAAATGGAAAGTTACTAAAGAATTTTGAAGAGCAGAATAACATAACTAGTGGTGCACTATAAACTGTGTTGCTTTGGACAAAGTAGAGAGGTATTTCAGAAGCTGGGGGAAATTGTCAATAAATTTTTGAAGTCATATAAAAAGAGGTAATAAAGGGTCAGTCCAGAGTTATATTAGTATTAGAAATGGAAGAAATGGAAAAAAAAAAAGGTTGAAAAAGTAAACTCAATTGGTCTTTTGGTTAGAGATACATATTTTATTTATTTATCTTTATATTTAAATAAATATAGCCTATATATATGTAATTTGAGACTACAGTAAATATATAACATAAACAATATAAAATACTCTTAAACATTAAAACAAAAATAAGAGCCACATTTTTAAGGGAAATGTTGAGTAATTAGGCGAGACTGGAAGTTAGTACAACTGATTAACTCCAAAGATTAACTCTAAATTTTCTGATAGCCACAATAAGTAGAATGAAAAAAATGGAAAGAGGTGAAAAGGTTGGATTACATAGTTTCCAAATGATGTAAGGAGACATATCAGTTTTCCAGGGGAGAGACACTGAATATACATGTATAAAATCATAACCTTGAATTATAAAATATATCTCCCAGGCTTTTATGTAAGGAACAATTAAAGACTGATAGAAGCTGTGCCATAATAGCTACTTAATAAAAATATATATTCTTTGTAAACAATTTTTCATAACAAAACCTTAAATCTTACATCCAGATACCTAATTAAGTTTGAGGACATTATTATACTGTACACCTGTCGTGGTATTTTCTACAGAATGTAGGAGCAATGGAATTCAAATAATGAGTTTCACAGTGATTTGATTTGATTAAAAAATAAAGCTTGGAAAATATGAGGAGATGGTTAGCAGTTCCCTGAGACATTCCCCCACTCAAACACGAAGTACCTTAGTGACATCAACTCTACAGCAGTACAGACAACATGGTGGTTAAGAGTTAGTGGCATGGACTGTGGAACCAGACAGCCTGAGTTCAAAACCCGTTTACCAGACACATTAATGGAAGCAGTGTCATCAGAGTGACTATTGATACCAAGTGGTAAGGTGTTCACAGGACTGGAAAATTCCAGTATGAAAAAATAATAATAATAATAATTCCAGTACAGATTGTACTTTCAGCTGGCAAAGAGTTCAAAGTCAATTGTCTGCTATATTAACTATTAAACTACTGCCTGGGGGAAGAAATGAATAAGGTATGGCTCCACAACTGGATTTCTCAGTTTGACTTTGAAAAATATACTTCCCTGTTTCAGGGTGTCCGATGAATCTAAATGTGAATATTTTCATTATGAATCAGTCCAAAACAATTTATTTCTTGATTTTGAACTAGTGTTTCTATGATGTCTTAGAACTTATCATTCTGCTAAGACAATTGAGCTGGCTGCACCTAATTTTAACTGAGTTTTTGACCTTTCAGGATCGAGGTTAGTCAAACTGGTATTTGATTAGGAGTATTTTCAGGAGACTTCTTAGTCTGGCTTGTTATTTTAAGAGCGCAGAGTCAAGTTGAATAAGGAGATTATCTTCAGTCTTTTGGCAAGTGTATTCAATGTGAATTTCTTAATTGCACCCAGAGGCAATGGAAGGAAAACACATTTATTAAATATTTTTAAAGACTGATATTTTGACTATATGTCAGTAGTTCAAAAAACCACCATCTCCTATTCTTTTGATTCTAGAACCACCAGGGATTAGGAGTTTATTAGGTGAAAAACAACAGCTGTGACTTTTGCACTTCTTCCAGAACAAGCTCTCTTTTTTTGCCAGTAGAATTTGCTGATATTTAGTTTGAACAAAGGTTTGATGTCAGTTGACTTCATCTTGTTGTAGCCCTTCCAATCCCTGCCCCCCTCCAACATTTGCTATCTTGATTCTTGGCTTCTCCATGGACATCCAATGAATATTCTTAACTTTCTGCCTCTGCTGGAGGTGTTCTCTTTCTAGACAAGGCTTTCCCTACCCACCCTCTCCAATCTGAGAAAATATCACTTCATGTCTCATAATGAAATGTTCACTCCTCTGTTATAGCCTCTATTATAAACCCTTCCTTCCTTTCTTGAGCCCTGCTGGGGCAAAAAGTGTGATTCATTCATCTCTGTATTCCTAGCATTGTATTTGTTTGGTGGAGAGCAAACATTAAATACATGTTTATTGAATTAATTCTCCTTATGACACAAAAAGAAGGTTGGAGGGTTGAAACGATATGTCTTTCTTCCAGTAGCATGCCTACTTTTGACTTCACTATACCAGGAACTAAAATTAGTGTCCCATAAGGAGTGGCTTTCTGCACAAAGGGACAGCAACACAAAGACTAAGCTCTAAAACAAGGAGCATCATGAAACATAGAAGTCAACAATAGAATCAGACAGAGGGGATTAGGGTTCCCTGGTGAAACCACGATTATATTAGCTGGTCTGAAGCAGAACTGCTTAAAATCCCTTCTATCTTACCTCAGATTATAAGGTGCAGAACCTTATAACCCTATCTTTGCCTCTATAGTGGTGTCTCTTCTCATTCAGTGGCCAATGCTTAATAACTCAGAGCCTGGTAACTGTAGACTGGAAGGATTCTAAAGAGTGATTATATGAGTGTTCTCAAATAAAAATATTTGACTAAAATTAATAAAGCAATTTAGAACTTGCACAAGGCAATATGAAAAGAGAAGTGATCATGACAGCAAGATTTCCCAGGTAAATAACACGTAGAAGGTAAGCGAATGCTCAGGGAGAAGGGAAGGACCTTTCCCTGCAGACAATAGATTCTTCCAATTTAACACCTGCAGGAACAGCTGTGTTTCAGAGGATTTTCCAAAGTACTGGAGTCTGGGGCAACAAAACAGCAAAGAACTGACACATCCACTGGGTGTAAGACAATACTCAACAACTCCACAAACGCTAGTTAGATAATATGAACGCGTACTATTTTAGACTTACTCTAACACCTACAAAATAAAGTTAGAATTGTTAATTCCTGGAAAAGAAAGAAAAATCCACCCTCAGCAATCAAACAAACCAAGAGTCGCAATCTAATTATTATAGTATCTTCAAGAATCTGTAGCCAGTGAAAGAGACTGAAAATTCTGGAGCAAATCAGAGCCACACAGCCCCCTTCCTTCTCACCTCACCAACATCTCCCCAGCGTTGGTAAAATGACAAAATTCTGAGAATTCTCAATGATGTAATGCATGGAGAAAGGAAAACTGAGTGAGCGGATCATTATTTTCTTCCAAAATGTGTGGCATTCAAGTGGTTGAGAGAAATTGAAGCCAAGAAAGAGAACAACAGAGTTGACTCTTCAAGAGGAGTGCTGCCGGGAGGTTCTTGAGTCAAACGGAGATCAAAATCCAGGAGGATTCCTCACAAAAGAGGAACAGACCCTCCAACCAGGGAACTGATGTGGAATAAGACACTACACAAAGTCTCAGGGGAAAGAGCCATGTAGGTATTCAGACTGCACTCCACCTTACCCAAGCTCTCCATCCTTTGTCGTTCCCTCGGACTAAGAAAAGTGAGCAGAACAAAAAATTCCTAGTCCTCAGCAGGACAGATATCTGCAATAGTAGAAGAACAGAGTTAAGAAGTCACTCCACTTTCACTTTGTCTGCACCGAGCCACCCAAACAACATCAAAAGGGAGAGAATGCCCCAGAAACTGCAAATATATTATACACTATTTTTGGATTCTCTAGAGAAACAGAACTAATGGGTGGGGTGGGGTGGGGTATGTGCTCGTGTGGAGGAGAGGAGAAAGAGACAGAGAGATTAATTTTAAAGACTCAATTAAGGTTTTTAAGGAATTAGCTCACATAATTGTGGGGGTTGGCAAATCTGAAATCTGCAAGGTAGCCTGGCAGGCTGGAAATACAGCAAGAAATTGATGTCTCGAGTACAAATGGAGGCAAGAATTCCTGCCTCCTTGGGGGTCTCAGGCTTTTTCTTTTAAAACCATCAACTGCTTGGATGAAGCCCACCCATGTAATGGAGACTGTACTGGTTATACCCAAGGCTTACAGATTTAAACGTTAATCACACCTAAAAATACCTTCATGGCAACATCTAAGGTGGTGTTTGACCAAACAACTGTGCAACATAGCCTGACAAAGTTGAAACACAAAATTAACTATCACTAAACACACACACACACACACACACACACAGCCACCTAGAATACTACTACTAGTTAATATTCATTGCATGTGTATTGGGCACTGGTCTTTACAGCTGACATGTATTTACTCATTTACTTCCCACATCAACCTTATGAGTTAAGCACTATTTATTATCCTATTTGACAGACTAGAAAATTGAGGGAGTGTGCTTAAGTTAACTTGTCCAAGGCCACATGGCTAGCAAGGGGGCTAAGCCAGCATTAAAATTGGTAGCACTCACTCAAAACCCATGCATTGTGTCACTGAAGTAGAAGAAAATATAACTCAGGAGACAAAAGGATATTCCCTCAATTACTTTATACTAAGAACATCTTAATAAGAAGTCGAATACAATAAAATAAGAGCATAGCCATAAAATAATAAAGCCATCAAATGACACGAAATAGGAAACTACTAGTCCCTGAGAAGAAACTGGAGTCTACGCAATATAATTATGGAAATAGTAAGCAAATTAGAAACAGCAGGTACAGAGTAGACAAAAGTGAACTACTGGCACAAAGAAGAAAGGATTAAGATAATCTAAGTGAATGCAGATGAAAAGGGCAAAGAATTAAAGCAATTTGGAGGAACAGTAAAGGCATGAAATATTATTCATATTATAATATTATATAAATATATATCAGGATGCAAAGAAAAAAAACGCATAATATTCTTGGAGTGGAATTTCCACTTCAACAATATATTCAAAGAGATAATAGAATTTCCCTAAAATGAAGAAAGAAAATAATCTGCAAAACAAAAGCAGTTCACGACACCCCAAGAAAATTAGATATAAGATCATCAACAAGACATATCCTAATTGAACTATTGAATGTCAAGTATAAAGAAAAGAATCCCTCAGATATTCAAGCAAAAAAGCAAAATACATACAAGTAAGGGGAAAAACTGTCCTATCTCAGTAATCTCCATAACATCAAATTCCACAAGACGGTGGCACACTGTCCATAAAGTCCTGGGAAAATAAAATGTAATTTTAAAACATTGTAACTAATCAAGATATCATTCGAGCTTAGAAGCCCCTGCCAGACATTCACTGCATGAAAGAACTCAGGAAATGCAGTATGTTTTATTTCTTCCTGAGGGAAAAAAATGTGTTTGACAATGATATCCAGCCAATAAGAGATGACTAAAAATAAACTCGAGAATGGCAAAGGTAGGTTAAAAGGCTGGTGGTGAACAATGAATTTGCTTAAGTATAGAATGAACAGTAGACACTAATGAAAGCATGGTAGTAAAACTAAATGAGAATGTTATAAACCTCAAAAATGTTCAAATAATTGTATAACTACAAAAAAATGGGAGGTAGCCGGGAAGGGGAAATGGGAGGAAGTTTATTATCCTCATCTTTCAAAACAGAGAATAAATAGACATTGTCTAAGTATCTATTGTTTTAAATGTTATATGCTAGCCTCTAATGTTTATTCCTAAAATTTGTTCTTTAACAATAGGTACTTTTATAGAAAAATATCTTGTGATGAAGAAATACTTTTCACTTTTCTTTTTACTTCTCCTGAAGTCAAATAAAATACAAATAAACTAACTTTCATTAAAAATACTTCCAGGGTGCAGGTGGCTCAGTGGGTTAAGCCTCTGCCTTCGGCTCAGGTCATGATCCCAGGGTCCTGGGATGGAGTACCACATTGGGCTCTCTGCTCAGTAAGGAGTCTACTTCCCACTCTCTCTCCCTCTGCCTGCCTCTCTGCCTACTTGTGATCTCTGTCTGTCAAATAAACAAAATCTTTATTTAAAAAAAATACTTCCAAGGGTCTCGGCCTATTTTCATAATTATTATTTTTCTTCTATTGCTCTTTTCTTCTAACAATAAAATATGCACAGAAAGATATTCACAATGATGTTCGTTTAATGCTCAGGGTGGCAATGTCTAAGTTCAGAATAATTTTTTTAAAAATATATTATTGAACCTTTCTTCATTGCTTTATTTCTTATAAAGAATATGTCTTATTTTACATAAACAAGCAGGTGACTTTCTTCCCCTTAAAAATTGTAAGCAGCATATGAAGATGTCAACAATGGTTTATTCTATTTTGGGCTATGATAAAATGGATGATTGTAATTTTTTCTTTGTACTTTCTTGCAAGTTTTTAATGTACAAACACAAACATTAACTACTTACTTTTTCGCCATTCTACTTCCCATACATATATATTTTATTTGTATGTGCATTTTCACAAATCTGATATTCTGGGAACTAAAAGAGCATAGATATCCCAAATAAAACAAAGAAGAAAAATATCTGAAACCCTGCAATGCTCAAAGAGAAAGTGTGTCAGTAAGTGCATGACCTTACTAGGAACACTAAGTTAGCAATTAATGAATGACATAGAAAAAATGGGAAATGGATTATTTGACCAATTGTTTATCTCATTATTGTTTGCTATTCAATCCTATAAAAGAGCCAACAAGGAAGAAATTGTGAAATAGCTGAGTTTATTGTTACCTCATACAGCACATCAGCAACCAAGAAACAAAAATTAATCTTAATGCTCCACTTTAGGTACAGAGTTTTACAACCTGGAGAAGGATATAAATACATATTGGCTTATATTAAAAAAATACCATAACAATAATAATAGAAGGATAAGCTAAGAACCTAAAAAACAATAGCAACGAGAGAGAAGAAAAGAGAGGGACAGGGAATGACGCTACATTCTTTGGAATACATTATGTTTTGAATGTTTTACATTTGCAACTCTATTGTACATGATGTTAAAGTTAAATTAAATATAAAAATCAATCCCTAAAACTCAAGAGCAAAATGAGCAAATGAACCATGTGTATAAAAGTTGGTAGTGTGGACGCCTGGGTGGCTCAGTGGGTTAAGCCTCTGCCTTCGGCTCAGGTCATGATCTCAGGGTCCTGGGATCACGTCCCGCATCGGGCTCTCTGCTCAGCAGGGAGTCTGCTTCCTCCTCTCTCTCTCTTTCTCTCTCTGCCTGCCTCTCTGCCTACTTGTGATTTCTCTCTGTCAAATAAATAAATAAATAAATAATCTTTTTAAAAAAAAAAAGTTGGTAGTGTAACCATACAGAGAAAAAAATTTAAGTGACTTAAAACACAGTAAGTTGACTGATGAGACCTAATGTGGTACACCCTAAAGACAAAAAAAAAAAAATTGCAAATAGAATCTCTTAATCTGCTTCTAATAACTGTGTTGCTAATTATGTTGGCATTGTGTATTGAGATAAAGCAAATGAGTAATCATGTTGATGTCACCAGGAACTGGGATTTTTTTGGCATGGAAGAAAAGGAGCAAAACAGAAGGACAGGTACAAGGTGAAGATCATACTGTGTCCTGATTTGAATAGAAAGTGTCAGTATACATTCATTCACAATTTTATACACACCCACACACTCATACACATTTTCAGCTCTATTCATTGGAAAGGTCTTGAAACAATGAAGAACTCAGTGGCAATACGCACCCACAATGCCCAGATTATAATCTCTAATTATCATTTCTAATTCAAAAGAAACAAAATCTCCTAAAATGCAAATTGCAGGTCTGAGAAAGAATATATACAACTTAAACCTGAAATATCTTGTCAGACCAAAAAACAAGAGAGTCATTAAAACCCATTTAAATCATATAAAAAATTTCAGGAACCAGTTTGAAAAGTCACCTGAACAAACTGAGCAACAATTAGAAAACTTCCTTCTATCCTTCTCTGAGGAGCAAAATACTTCAAATGTAATTCAATCTATGAGGTCATAAAAATCCTAAATTTGGGGAGAGGAGCCCATATTTGAATGTGCTAACTTATAAATCATTATTTTAAAAATTGGTAAAGGGAGGTAACCAAGCATTTATCCTATCTTTCCTAAATTGACTATGTTTTGGAATAACGAAACAGCTTTTGAGAAAAAAGTTTCTCTTTATATGGAAGAAATAGTCTAGCTAATAAATAAAGAATAAATGACAAAACCAGAATAACACTATTTTGAAAGTCCTAATGAATTAGTGGATCCAGAAAATGATCATCAACATCGGCTAACATCTCAAAAGGAGAGACAATCATATATCATGCACTTCATAACAACTTATGGTCTTGTCAGAAAAACTGAACCTACATGGGATCAAGCTTCTAGGTACAACTATCAATTAACGGAACAAGACAGGGAAAAGGTAAAGAAACCATTAGGAAGCAATCAACAAACTCTAGAATGTAGTACACTTTACTGATCAGTTTTATCCATAAACTTCAAGAGGGCAGGGAGGACAGGGAAGAACTGTGGATTAGGGAACATCTAAGAAATATATGAACCTGGCTGGCTCCATTGTTAAGTGCCCGACTCTTGGTTTGGGCTCAGGTCATGATCTCGGGTTCTGAGATCAAGCCCCAGGTGGGGCTCTGTGCTCAGCATGGAATCTGCTTCAGATTCTCTCTTCCTCTCCTGACTGCTCACTCTCTCATTCTCTCCCCTCACCTCAAAAAAATAAAATCTAAAAAGGAGGAGAAGAAGAAAAAGAAGAAGAAGAGGAGGAGGAAGAAGGAGAAGAAGAAGAAAAGAAATATATGAACCAGTGAAGGGTAACTTCATTACAATTCTGATTTCAACTATTAAACTCTGTGATGGAGGGGTTTATGAAACAACGAGGAGTATTTGAACATGAACTGGATAGCTAATATTGTAAGGACTTATTTTATGTTGTTTTTAGGTGTAATAATGGCATGGTTCTGTTTTTATTTTTTAAAATCCTTTCCATTTATATAGATGCCAAAAATATTTACAGTTGAAATGATATCTAGGATTTGCATCAAAATAATCTGAGTGGAGGGTAAATAGGAAGGGTTTATAGGTAAAACTTGCACATTGTTTCAAGTGAACAAGTCTCTCTACTTTTGTATTTAATTTTCCACATAAAAAGTTAGAAAAACAAAAATGGAATGCCTCACCTTGTAAGACTGGGCCTAAATAAATGAGATAGAGATGTAGGCATTTCAAAATTCAGGATTACTGAAGAAACAACAGATATCAGAGCAAAAATTTAATAGTTTAACTGAATTGAAAAAAAAAAACAACTTTTTTTCTTTATGCAGTATGCTAAAAACATCAGAATTAATTGAAAAATATAGTACTTACTTAGTAAAGAGAAGAAAACAACTGTACTCAAGATAAGTCATCTAATTCATTTACAGATGAAAGAAATGTGTCTGCAAGGTGAAGCCATGGGCTCATGCAAAGCTCTGATTTCTGTACAGATGCTATTTGTCTAAGAGTTTCAAATTGTCAATGACCGTCCAGGTAGCATCTTCCCTATACTTATTTTCATTGACAGGAGAAATCTATGAATGATCTGTAAAGTCCTTTATGACAGCCAGGAAGGATCCTGTACACTATCTTGCCAGTTTCTTAGTCTTCAGGGAGAAAGGGTTGGAGAGAAGAGAAAACGTCCTCTTCCAACCCCTGCTCCTGGAATGGAGAAGGAAGAGGATTTTGCTAGCTTGCAACAAAAGATACCCTAGAATGGCACTGATATAAAAGTTCTACGTGTATTGCCACGTTTAAATTCTCCTTCCTCCAAAATGTAAAAGAAATCTGCTCCCATCGTCTGAAATGCTATAGGACTGAAAATCCTTTTGCAATTCGGAAAAACGCCAGGTATTGTAGTTGATTTGGGAGAACGATCCTCTGCTCATAGAAGATACTGTATCTCAAAAATACTTAAAGACACTCTGCAGATGAAATAGAAAGGAAGAGAAAAGCACCCCCCTTTTGCAAATGATCTTCTTAGCATGATTATCGACGACAATATCTTAATACCTGAAGTCATTTGGCCATCCTTAAAAGTGCAACTTATCCTGACGTCTCAAGGGACGAAAAAGTTGCGGAAGTCCGAGGAATGAGTCATTTTGTTCAATTTTGATGAGTAATTTCAGGTGTCATGGAACCGCGTTCCGAGGAAGGAGGGGAGGGGGCGTCAGATCAGCACACGGAAGAAGACTGGACGCTCGGGATTGGATGGAGAGATCTTGATTTTCCTAAAATTGCGTCATTTCAAACCCAATTGGGTCCAGATGTTTTGGGCACCGACGGGTTACCGTCTCGGAAACTCTCAATCAGACGCAAGCGAAAGGAGAAGAGGCGGTTAATTAAATATTGAGCAGAAAGTCGCGTGGGGAGCGTGTCACGTGGTCCTTGAGGCTCGTCGAGCCTTGGATAAATACCGCGCGGCACCGAGCCGGCAAAAGAGCGCGCCGCAACCGCTCCCTCCACCGCCGCGGCCACCTCGAATACGGAGCGCCCCGCGTGCGCTCAGAGCTGCCGGAGGAACCCTGCGGGCCTGCCCGCCGCAGTAAGTGCTTGCACGGACCATCGCTCCGAGGTGGCGGCTGGCCGCTGGGGCGAGGGACAGTGGAAGGCCAGCGGAGGGACACTGGGGAGACGGGTATCCCAAATGCCAGTGTCCCTCTTTGTTTCCCACCTGCAGAGCCTTGAAGGTGTAGACCGCTGGGTTGGAGGCTGAGGGAGCTGGGATCCAGGGAGAAGGGGCTTTGAGAAGCTTGGGGGCATGATTCTCTTTCCTAAAGGGTACAAGGTATGCTTTGGGTTATCCTTAGGCTTTTTATCTTGGTTCAATCGGCCCCGACTTGCGTTGTGGGACCAAAAAATATGCTGCCCCAACTCTTGGATAGCCATCCCCAATGTCTCTTCCCCGTTCTTCCCAGAAATCCAGCATGAAAATCCTCGTGGCCTTGGCCGTCTTTTTTCTCGTTTCCACTCAACTGTTTGCCGAAGAAATCGGAACCAGCGATGATCTGAATTATTGGTCCGACTGGTCGGACAGCGACCAGATCAAGGTGAGACCCAGCCCGCGCCGTTCTTCCAGGCCCTGGGAGCTGTCACTTCCCTACGATAGCGTTCTTGTTAGCCTGTCAGGCACCGCGACCGCGACCAGAGGCGGTGGAGGAGCGCGCGGTGGGGGTGGGGGGGTGCGGATGTAAAGGAACGCCATTCCCTGGGTCCCCTCACGAGATTTTGTGCCCACGATCCAAGTTTCCTCCCCGGGGCTGCACCGTCGGGTCTCGGGAACTCCCTGGAGGAATGATGCCCTCCCTGATGAGCCCCGGGGTCCTCACTAGGCTGGAAATCCCACAAGGTTTCACCCCGGGGTTAAGGTGGATTTCGGAGACTCCAGTCTAGTTGTGAGGACCGGGCATTTGGAAACGCTGGGCAGGGGCAGAAGGGGGCGCGCCGGACGCTGGTAGAAGCGGGGGTAGAGGGCAAGCTGCTGGGGGCTTCGAGGGGCGAGGTGGGTGGGAAGCTAACTTCCTGCCTTGACTTTTATTTTACTCCTTTACAAGGCTCTCAGGCTATTGGCCCAAGGGAGCGCGCCTCGAGGGAACAGTGTAAGTGGCGCGGTGCAGATCCCTAGTAAAAGCATTCCTTTCCCACTCGCGACACACAGCTGTGTGCATTTAGGGCGGCGAGGCGTCTCCAAAGCCCGCGCCAGAATCGAGAGAAAGGCAGGTGGCGGCGCGACAGAGCAGTGGGGTGGGGGGTGGGGGTCTCCAGGCTCTGCCAAGAGCGGAGAGCGCGCGGGGCTGGGGGACGCCGCGTCTCCCGCTAACCCGCGAAAGCGGGGCCCGGGGACACGAGTTCTGCTGGGAGGGGTGGAAGAAGAGAGTTCCAGGGCTAGGACCCCACTCAGCCCTCGCGTTGGGAAACCCGGCTTTCTCCCGCCTTCCTGTCGAGCCGGTTGTCAGGCCCTGGCACTAACACCGCCCCCTCCGAGCTTCGCCCAGGGCTGGCGCCGCGTGCTGATGGCCTACACGCCCGTCAGTCTGTGCGTCTGTCCCCCAGGAGGAGCTGCCGGAGCCTTTTGAGCATCTTCTGCAGAGAATCGCCCGGAGACCCAAGCCTCAGCAGTTCTTCGGATTAATGGGCAAACGGGATGCTGGTGAGATGGGCAGCCATCCCTCCCTCTCTCTCTCTGAGCAACCTGCCCAGTGTCCTCACTCACTGCTTCTCAGAGCGCCCTGTCTCTTTTGCTCTTTGAGTAGAAATTTCCATCCTAAAATGGATATACCCCCGGGGAGTGACTCTGGCCCTCACCCCACTAACAAACGCACATGCCGGCTGAGGGAGGGTGAGCTCTTCTGTGCCAGCCCCACACAATTAGAATGACCCCAGTCAAGAGCAGGAAGCAGCCTTAGCTGAGTGCTCCCTTGATGCAAGATCCAAACTGACAAAGGGGGGGGGCATGGGGCCTCCAGGGGTAGTACTCAGAATGGTCTAAGCGCCTGCAGAAATCCATTTTAGACCTTTGGGGTTAGATTAGATTTAGATTAGATTTAGCTCCCTACTGTCTTATGATAGAAATACTCAATTTCCTTGAATTCATCACACCATCAATGGAATGTGTAAACAGTTAATACCAATTCATCTTTTGTCAGATTCCTCAATTGAAAAACAAGTGGCCCTGTTAAAGGCTCTTTATGGTAAACATTTCTATAAATCTTTATTTTACTACTATGAATGCACATGTAGGAAAAGTGAAGAAAGTCTTTTATGAGCTGAAATACAGATTCTTGATAATGCCTCTTTAGTAAAAGTAGATTTGTATCCCTCTCTCCTGGGAGTCCAGCTTGGAGATGTGTTTCTTATAAGAAAACAGGTGGAGTGGCCTAACAGTTACTATGTTAGGCCTCAGGGGTCTCAAAGTCCTGGGTTTGAATTTGTGGCCCATAGAAAGCACTTAAAAATATTCCTTTTGGTTGCTATTTTGTTTTTATCATTAATAATTTGGTTAGCATTTATGGTTCTGCTATATTCCTCAGGATAGTACATGAATGGGAAATGTTATGTGTTAAAAATCAACTTATTTTATAATTCTCTTCTGAAAATATAGTTAGCATCTTTAAAATAAATCTATTGCCCTTACTAACTTTTTCTTTCTTCTAGGACATGGCCAGATCTCTCATAAAAGTAAGTTTCAAATTATTTTGGCATTTACCAAATGCAAATTAGATTGAATTTCATTTTATATCTTCTTTTCCGTTGTAACTTAGGACTTAACATGTTTAATTAAGGCAGTATAAGAATGGAGGGAACTCATATTAATCATATCCAGAGCATGTTTTTTAAAACTCTGTTTCTTAGACCTAGATACTTACCAAATGATGCATTATGTTAAAAATCCTTTAATTCCTAGCTAAACAGTTGCTGAATTCCTGACCCACAGAAACTGTGAGATAATAAATATTTGTTGTTTTAAACTGTGAAAGAAAGCCAGAAGAAATCCTTTAACTCCTATAAATTGTTAGTTTTAGATAAGAATTTCAGTCCAGGGGTCAAAATCCAACCGGAGATTCCTCTCCTTTTTCACTCCTCATCCTCTCCTACCCCCCACCACTTCCACGTGAAAAATAAAAACAAAACAAACAAAAACCAAGCATTTATAGGCATCTCTTAACATTTCAGTATGCCAGATCTCATAACAATATCTAGGGTAATCCAACAGCCAGTTAAGAAGATTAAGTAAATGAGTACAGAATCCATAGTAGAGGTAAAGATAGATAGAAATGCAGTTTTTTTGATCCCATCATTGAATGGGGACCCTCAATCTATTAAAGTACAATGAAACACTTCTTTGGGCAGTAGAGATGGCAGAGTTATGGCACTTGACTTTCATTAGAACCCAGTATCCCAGTTAATGGAACTCAGATTCACGGGAAGTCCCACGAGTCCATGCATATGTTTACCCATATGCATTTACCCCAGGGTCCACCACAACTCCACTTAGATTTTGGTCCACTGGTTGGCAAAGAAGGTCACATTAAAACAGCAGTCCAATTCTCAAATAATACAGTATACAGCAAGGGACCTTTCCCCCCTAGTGTTGAAATAGTAACCTTTCTCATAAGGCTTCATCTTTGAAAATAGATAAATCTTATTTATTTTTATGTTCTAAAGATTTTATTTCCAAGAAGATTATATATAGCAAACTTCTATGTAATGAAAATAAATGCACTCTATTAATGTCTAAATTAACACACCTTTCTGGTAATATTAAAAATGCAGTAAAATTAAGGGGCGCTTGAGTGGCTCAGTGGGTTAACGCCTCTGCCTTCAGCTCAGGTCATGATCTCAGGAACCTGGGATTGAGCCCCGCATCGGGCTCTCTGCTCAGTGGGGAGCCTGCTTCCTCATCTCTCTCTGCCTGCCTCTCTGCCTACTTGTAAACTCTGTCTGTCAAATAAATAAATAAAATCTTTTTTAAAAATGCAGTAAAATTAAAATAGTGACCTGTTAGAAGTTTATAATCATCAGGTGCACAGATCTGATTTAACTAAGGTTCAGTTCCTGAGAAATACAACATAGTACACGAGGACATACACTGGATATTTCTGTCACCCAACTGTGAAACTGACTCCCTAAAAACCAAAACTAGCATAAATAGCAGCAATATTTAAAGCATTGTATATAAACAGATAAAATGTAATAAATATACTTGCTAATATTTAGATATAGAATTAAGAAAAGTGCTTTCATTGTATTGTTTTAATGTCAAATGTAAGACTTATTAGAAATCTTCATTTCTTCAGGCTCACCAAAACTTGAAATGGTTATATATTTATTATGTAGGCATATATTCGAAAGCTTGCTTTTCTTCGGTACTAGTTATAACAGTTTATTTCCTCAAAGACATACATATTAAAATACCCCTAAATGTATTTTTCCAGGGCATAAAACAGATTCCTTTGTTGGACTAATGGGCAAAAGAGCTTTAAATTCTGGTATGTATAAAAACACGACTGAAAATAGACAGTTTCTTAAATATCTTATTTTCTTTCTAAGGCATAGTTTTCAAAGTACTAAAAAGGAATGATAAGCTTAAAATGAGTACTTACGGTGAAAAAAAAAATCTAATTGCAATAAACAAACCCAAGAATGAATTTGTAACTGATTAAGCTAATCTCACCCAGGATGCACCTTTCTTTCTCAAACCACCAGCCCTACCAGTGTCTGCCTGTTTAATCATTACCTAACCTGAATCCTTGGGCTAGTCTAGTAATTTTTCCCTTCTATTTGTTACAGAAGCCACACTGAACTTTCCAGAACTAAGCAGGGAGGGATATGTGGGAAATAAGACCAATTTTCACTTACTACCAAGATCATTCGAAAAGCTTATATGACATTATATCTGGCAGTCTCCCAGCACAAAAGTAAACAAAACTAATAAATGCATTTATACTTTATGAAGTTATAAAAGCTCAAACTCGAAACATCCTGATGGATGAGAGTATGGGAGTAACCCAGTGCATGCCAGTGCTTTCAGAAAGGAACAGGATCAAGTCGTCCTGGGGGATTATGATCAGTTCTGGCTGTAAACCCTCACAGAGAAGTGGGGGGGCCACAAGCCTCATAACCCATCTTAATCTTCAACAAGTCCTTCCCCTGGCCTAAAGCCTGCCTATTTCCTTTCCTCTCTGTAGTTCCCATCTTGTGTAAAAATGCCACATACCTATCTCGGAAAACCCATTCATCATATCATTTTCAAGGTTAAATAACCCCTGTATCATTTTCACAGAGACTGATTTTTTCTGTAAAGCACATTCAGGCCTTTATAGCAATTAGCTTGGGTTCCTCAGGAAAGCTATTCAAACTCTATTTTACCTTTAGTGAAAATAGAATTACAGTATTAATCAAGTAACTAATTAGAAAGTAACCAGCTGCCTTATCCTTTTAGGGTATTTCAAGTTTCTAGAAAATCTCTAACTAAGAAGTGCTGGCTTAATTATCTGGAGAATTCATGCAAAAAATGATGTATCCTATCATTGTCCCTCTACGTTCCGAATTTAGACACTACGTTTGTATTTCTTTTACAGTAACTTGGGGGCTGCTCAAGTATAAAATATTTTTTTCAAGTTTAAATTTTAAAGAAGTTACCAGTGCATCTTATGAAAAACTTTAAATTATTTTATTAATATGTATAATCCTCCAGCTTTTGGAAATGGAATGTAAATTTAAACCACACTGGTTTTACTTGTAGCAGAAGGGTACAACTAGCCTTCTATAACTGTGGTTTTCTTGATAATCATGTTAGTCATCAACTTTTTATTTCCAGAACTGGTACAGGTTTCAGAACATGGCTAACTTTACAAATAATCCAGATACTGTACAATTTATACAGATTAAATGTCATTAATGTGTGCCAAGCCATAATGTAGTTCTAAATAGAATCACTATAATGAATCGGGATGCGTTTATAACACAATCTTCACTCCTCCGTTTTAAGAAAATATAAAAGGAAAAAAACTGGGCAAACACTGAGTCAGAGAACTTTTCACAGAATCAACGGAGGCAATGGAACGATTGTGTCCTGCAGCCATCTGATTTAACTTTTTGTGGCCACAGGCCCCTTTGACGGTCTGAGAAATCTAGAAACCTCCTTTGTAGAGAAACCCTCATTGATTTTATAAACACAAAAACGTACGTACAGTTTCAGATGGTTCAGGGACCCGATAACCAAACTCTGCTTCCCGTGAAAAGGCTATTCTGTTCCAGCCAACAGGAATCCCACTGTGGTTACTGTACATTCTCATTCACCTCACTTCTCTGAGGAACGGAATCCTGTTAAGCGAAAGCTGGTCAGGAACTGAGCTTGTGCTAGTCGTCCTCCTCCTGATACAAACAGAACAGGATGAGAAATGGACTGTTTCCCTCCTTGGGAACAGCCCGCTTTGGGGCTCAGGCGGTTCAACCGCGGAAGCGCATGGGTGATTGACGTAAAGCATTCAGTGTGTCGTGAACCCAGTGTTGGACGCTAACGGGGCCTCTGCTCAGGACGGGAAAGCGAGAGTGAGCACCCTACGGCCCTCACCTACCTCCTCTCTCAGCAGATCGTTCCCACTGAGAAAACTGTTTAGAGAGGCATCTATGATTCCTACATATTTTCCACAGTGCTTTCTACTGTTTTTGTTAAATTCAGTATTTTATACAGGATATATGAATTTTTTAAAGCCGCATCGTTTCGCTAAAATGTAAATCTAAGTACATAAATTAACTAAAATGATGAGTAATATACTTAAGTATTCTGATCACAGTGGTCTGATCCTTACCCTTTTGTGGTTATATACCTCTTTGAAATTGCATATAATAACATAATATTCATATAATATAATATAATTTTGGCTTTTTTAAACATTCCAGACAGTCAAAGCACTTAAATTACTTGTTAGCTATATGTTAAGTGCTTTTACAGGCAGTGATTAATCTTTCACTGGCCATTAGGGTGCTGGGAGGTAAGTTATACTGTCATATGTGGATGGCACAATTGCCCTACTTACTGAAAATGAAGTTGTTTTTAGCTTCAGTGACAATCCATCATTGCAAGATATCCCCAAGATAGGAGGAGACCCGTACACCATTCGGAACTCCTATAACAGGAACCAGCCAACTCTTTCTGTAAAGAGCCAGATAACAAATATTTTGGATTTTGTGAGCCATGCCATCTCTACATAAATGAATGGGTATGGCCACATTCCAATAAAACATTAAAACATTAGATTTTTCAAGAAAAGGTGGTGGACTGGATTTGGCCCATGGTCTGTAGTCGATTGACTCTGTCCTAGAATAAAAGCCTCACATTTTGCCTTCATCCTACTACTATTAGTACTCCTATACTTCAGGCATTATCCTTTCTATAAATCACCATGGGGGTGAGAGGTTAGGGTTTCTGCCACTGCTTGAGAAAACTGTGAAAAAATTAACACTGCAGTAGATTGTGGAACTATGCTTTGGGGGGCCCAAGTATCTGGCAGGTGGCCTCAGTAACCAAGGATTCTGTGGTTAGATCACTTCCAGTCAGGACAGAGACAGACAAGACTGGAGGGTATGCAAAGAAAAATCTTAGAAATACTTCAGTGGAGGTGGGAGGAGTCATTCACGAGTTTTTAATACATTGCAGTGTGTCTTGAAGCTTATTTAACTCTCTCAGTGAGTCCTCTTAAAAACCCCTCTGCCTTCTCTTTGTTCTCAGTGGCTTATGACAGGAGCGCGATGCAGAATTACGAACGAAGACGCAAATAAATCACCTCATGTGTAATTTATTGAGCCTCATGTGGGTCAGTGGCCAATGAAAGGTAACATGACACCTGCACCATGAGGAATAATTATTTATTTAATAATCATTGTTTTGAGTGGAAAACTCAAAAAAACTTTATTTTTCATATTGTGCCAATACGTGCTGTGAAAGTATGTTATAATTCTAACATGACCCCCTCAGACGTAGAAATCAGTGGTCATTTCTCAACAAAGCACAGTGTTCAGTGAAACAGAAATATGCTCTTCAAAGAAAGAAATCCTCTTCGTTTCCTGGAAGCAGTCACGTCAGCCACAGCTGAAGGAGAGGAACCTCACAGACAGGGTTATGCATTCTCTGTTTTCGTGGTGGAAATGTGCTAAGATTTGGTGTCAGAGGGTATCCCTGCAGCATGTGTCACGTGTTGTGACTTATATACAGATGTTCTACAAGTTTTCACGTGATTCTATGGTCTTCAATTCATTGTATAATGTGTTGTGATAGTTAACATTTTAAATAAAAGAAAAAATATCTTGAGAATTGGGTGTTATTCTTTCATTAATATTTCTGTCACACCAACACACGTTCTTTTAGTAGATGAAATATGTTCAAAGCTAATTTGGCTGCTTAACAGTGAAACATAGAGCTACTAAATTTCTCCTTCTTAAGGAAAATGACTACAGTGGAATCTCAGTTCCTTTCTCTCTCTCTCTCTCTCTCTACATACACACACACACACACTTTTGGGGCTGGTGGGGTCAGTCATTTTGCATGAGATCCTTCATGAGGAAAACAATTACATTTTGGAATCCCAAGAAGAGAGGGTAAGTTCTGTTGATGCATGCCCAAGATTCCCTTTTACAAATAGGATAATAATCTGTCTTAGAGATGCATTCCCCTGGTTATTGCTGGGTAAAACATCAGTGCACTACAATTGAAGCCCTGCTTGGAGCCCAGGTATAAATGCACCTGTGTGTGATTCACACTAGATTTAAGATACCAAACTCTCACAAAAGATGATGCAGATAACGCCTTATTGTTAATAGGGCGTCACCCCTATAGTGAAGACAGGAGCGCCTTTCTAGCATTTCTAAGGAGGCCTGTGAATTGTTAACACCCATTGCTCCCCAGCTGAAGCATGTGCTTCAGGAATAAATACAGAACAATCAGGGAGGCTTTCATTTATTTGTTTAAGGAGAAGGATTGATAAGTGTCCTTGGAAATGTTTTGGGGTTACATAGAGGGTGTGGAACACTGACAAGTGGTACAAAGGCTCAGGACAAATACTGTTTAATGAACTAAAACTCCATGACCTTAGCCTGGATTGGTGATTATTGTTGATCAATAGTTTGATCAATATGTTGATCAACAGTGGTTGAAACCACTGTGGGACAGAATTGCTAAAGCATATTTTAAGCTTTGTATTTTTAAATAGTTTAAAAAAAATCTAACCAGTGTACATGGTTGGTGTAGTTGGAGGACTGTCTTAGTCTTGGGGTTGTGAGTTTGAGCCCCACAGTGGGTGTAAAAATTACTTTAAAAATAAACCTTAAAGAATAAAACCTCTAACAATCTCATTTCCTTATTATACAATACATTGAAATGTTACAAATTATAAATGATAAGCAAAATGGAGAAAGTCAGAGTCATCTAGAGCCCCACTCCCTAATAGTAATGCTTAATACTCTATTTAAGAATAATAATAATTGTGGGGACACCTGGGTGGCTCAGTGGGTTGGGCCGCTGCCTTCGGCTCTGGTCGTGGTCTCAGGGTCCTGGGATCAAGCCCCGCATTGGGCTCTTTGCTCGGCGGGAAGCCTGCTTCCTCCTCTCTCTCTGCCTGCCTCTCTGCCTGCTTGTGATCTCTCTCTGTCGGGTAGATAAATAAAGTCTTTAAAGAAAAAAAAAAAAGAAGAAGAAGAATTGTAATATATCAACTATATAATTTAATAAACCAGTATCAGAAGTTCTAACGCAAGTATGTGAGAGGAGTCAGTACAGAAAGAGATTATTGGGGGAAATAGCAGAACAAATTAATATCTAACAATAAGATTGATTAAGCAAACTGGCCTACTGATACAATTGAATATTTTGCCATCATTTAAAATAACATTACATGTTTAGTGACATAAAACAACATGTATAGTGTGTCACTAGGCACAAAGCAATATTCCTACAGTATATATACATATATATATTTCTGCATAGGTATTATAACAAGAAGAAACAATGTAATGGATGAGTGTGGGGTTCAGAGTCGACTTGCATGGATTTGAATCCCGGCTCCATCACTTGAACAGCCGTGTGATGAAGGGCAAGTCCCTTAACTTCTTTCTGCCTTATTATCCTCATCCGTAAAGTGCTATCCGTACGCTAGCATGGAGGGGATCCACTACGGAGCCTAGCTGAGGGCTGCGGACCATGATACATGTAAGGCTTGGGGCTTAGTCCCCAGCACACAGCCAATACTCAGTGAATGTTCCCTTCACCATTGCCAGCTACTCTCCCAAACACCAGTGAGAAAATCAGCACTGTTTTTTAGCAAGTGGAATCTTTTTTAATAGGCACACTGAAGAAACAGCAGCATGGGGTGTTTTTTATATAGTTGCTACACAAATTAAATCTAGGCTTGTATGACAAACGGTTATGTTCTGCGCGGGGCGCTGCTGCAATAGAGAGTCCCCACGGTCCCTTCTGTCTCGGAGATTTTATAAATCTCTGCCGCAAGAGCCCACAGGGCTGCATAACACCCCCTCTCCCCCATCAGCAAGACTTCATTCATGCCTCCTTGCCCTGCAGCCCAGAAACACAGTGACAGCGTCAATAAAGAGAGGGAAAGAACTCCTCTTAACAAGTGTGCTCAGGAAATATTTACTCTTACTTCCCCCTCTGTAGCATGGTTCCTTCAACAAAAATAAGCTTTCTTCACCTTTATTCTTGCTTGAGTATTTTATTCTGTTATGAAACAGCAAAAGATGAATCTATATAATTAAGTTACCTAAATACTTGCTATCGCTTTGGCTTTTTGTCTCTTTTCTCATTTTGCTTTGGTTGGGTCAGGGATGAGGGCAAAAACAAATGACACTGAGTAATTTGAGGAGAATTGTATAAAGGGATGAATTACAAAGATGTAGGCAGGTTGTACAGAAGCCAGCAATGGAATGTGGGGCTCCAGCCTGGCTCCCCTGGGAGCTACTGCTACCCCAGGCCTGAAGGCCTAAGAGGAGGAAGAGAGGGTCTCTGTGTGCAGAGACCTGGCAGCTGTAGTCTTCAGTAGGAAGACAGAACCAACACAGGGTAGTCAGGTATGTCAGGGGGCAGGGAGTGGTTGGAAAGGCCAGGGAATAAATATCTCACTCTCACTTACCTCCTACTGGGCAAACCCAACAGCAAACAGAGGGCTTGGAGCCCTTGATGCTGTCCACACCAGTAAGTGGCATAGATAGGCACCAGAGCAGGTAGGGAAAGCTGCTGGGTGCATTGGGAGGTAGAAAGGGAAGATGTCTGGGGTGCCTGGGTGGCTCAGTTGGTTAAGTGTCTCTCTTCATCTCAGATCATGATCTTGAGATCTTAGGATGGAGACTGTCTGGCTCCCACTTCAGCAAGGAGTCTGCTTCTACCTCTTCCTCTGCCTCCTCACCTCCACTCTTGCTCTCTCTGTCTCTCAAATAAAAAAAAAAAGAAAAGAAAGATGTCCAATGGATTATGTATGCCATTATTTTGAATGAAGACTAAGATGCTGAAATTCAAATAAGAAAATTATAAAGTAAAAATAAGACTTCCTCTGGACACTCCGTTCTATTGCCCTGGAACATAGTTTCATATGGACCCATCCAAACACACACAAAAAAGAACATTTTAATTTGAGCACATGCTGAAATCTCCTCTTTTAACACCAAGTCATTATGATTTGTTAAGTTATTTTTTAAAAGAAGTTAGTAAGTACACTGGAATTTGTGAAAAAAAAAAAGAGTAAGGACTTTTGGTGGACCAGAGATTGTGTTTCTTTCCTTAAGAAAGAAAGCACACAGAGAACCACAGTGGTAAGCCATGGCCCCAAGGAATCACAAAGGATGCAGGAAAAGGTGCCAACCCCAGAATAGGGAACTGACAGCTGCAGGACACAGACTTCTCATCAGCAACCCTGGGTGCTGTAAGGTAAGGGAACAAAATCTAAAAATTCTTAAGGAAATAAATATTTAGCCAAACTATCCTTTAACAATAAGCATGAATTTGTGAAAGAAGAAAAACCAACCAAATCCTGTCAACGTAAGCCTTTATTAAAATCATCACAACAGAACAACTCAAGAAAGCTATTCTACTGGAGAGCAGACAGCCTCAGGAATTGCTTTGTAAAATTGATGAAGGTCAAAGTTTTGCTGTATTCTGAGAATTATTCACTGTTCTGATTCTCAGAATGTCTGGGGAACTTAGGCTGCATTAGTCAGGGGACAGGATTCAGGGCTTGCATGAATGAAGCTAAAGCTTTAGTAGCTTTTAGTTTGGATTTAGTAGAACTGGTGAGGAGGAAGAGGAGAGGACCAGATCTTGCTTGTGTCAGTAGAATAAATTCAGCCATTCAGCTTCTTTCATGAATTAAGGACATTCTCAAACATATAAGACCTCAGAAAGTTTACCATCCTCATTCTTTTAAGGAATTCAGCAAGAATTACTGTATGATATTATTATAGCAAGAAGAAAAATAAATCTGGGAGAGGGTAATGAGTAAGAAACATGACAACAAAGTAATCATTTGAAACACTGCTGAATTGAAATTAGTATGTGTTAAACCATCTGGAAATAAAACTCCGTAAGATGTCAACATGCGAGTTAGTCTGGGGGAAAAGGAGAGTGTAAAAGGAAATAAATGCATGTTAAATTTCTTGTCTTGTTGAAATGAAGGGTAGAACATAGATGTATTTGACTCTAGACTTTTGAAAAAGAAAACATAAGTTTCTTATACGAGCTAAAAATGTGCACAAGCTGAACAAAAAAGAATACATGAATGTATAACTCTCAAAACAAAAGACAAGAATTTTTGCAAAACAAAATCTAACTAAAAGAGGCAAGAAAGCCTTAAAAAATTTTTTAGCGGAGTGCCTGGGTGGCTCCATCTGTTAAGTGACCGACTTTTGGTTTCAGCTCAGGTCATGGTCTCAGGGTCCTGGGATCGAGCCCCGCATCCGGTTTAGTGCTCAGCCAGGAGTCTTCTTGAGGATTCTCCCTCTGCCTCTGCCTGGCTCCCCGGCTTGTGCACACGTACATGCACGCTCACTCTCCCTCTCTGTCTAGAATGGGTATAAGTCTTTTTTAAAGATGTTTAAAACAAAGGTGCCTGGGTGGCTCAGTGGGTTAAAGCCTCTGCCTTCAGCTCAGGTCATGATCTCAGGGTCCTGGGATCAAGCCCCACATTGGGCTCTCTGCTTAGTGGGAAGCCTGCTTCCCCCTTCTCTCTGCCTCCTTGTGATCTCTGTCTGTCAAATAAATAAATAAAATCTTTTAAAAAAATGTTTAAAACATTTCTTAGCAAATAAAAAAACAGAAAAAACTATGGTAAGAATAAGTTAAAAACCTATTCATATTTATGATAAATATGAGCAGTTTTATGAGACTTCTAAAGACAAAGACTATGAAGTTGGTAAAAAAAAAAAAAGATTATGCTGAGTGAAATAAGTCGAGCAGAGAAAGTTAATTATCATATGGTTTCACTTACTGGTGGAGCATAAGGAATAACATGGAGGACATTAGGAGAAGGAAAGGAAAAGTGAAGAAGAGGAAATTGGAGGAGGAGATGAAATATGAGAGACTGTGGACTCTGAGAAACAAACTGAGGGTTTAGAGGGGGCAGGGGATGGGTGAGCCTGGTGTTGGGCATCAAGGAGGGCACGGATTGCATGTAACACTTCGTGTTATATGTAAAAAATGAATCTTGAAACACTACATCAAAAACTAATGATGCATTGCATGGTGACTAACATAACACAGTTAAAAAAAAAAATCCAGCAATTATTATTTACGAGAATCAAACCTGAAAAAAATAATGTAGAATTGTTGAAAGTAAAGAGATACTAAAAATAACCTGCAAAAGCACTAACACATGATTTTAAAGCAATATTACCAACAGACAAAACAGAATTCAAGGTGAAAATTGCCAGGGGATCAAGAAGGATACTTTTTTTTTTCTTTTTCTGGTTTTGTTTGTTTGTTTGTTTTGTTTTGTTTTGTTTCTGGGTTTTTTTTTCTGTTTTTTTCCCCACGATTTTTTTTTTAAGATTTTATTTATTTATTTGATAGACAGAGATCACAAGCAGGCAGAGAGGCAGGCAGAGAGAGAGGAGGAAGCAGGCTCCCTGCTGAGCAGAGAGCCTGATGTGGGGCTCCATCCCAGGACCCTGGGACCATGATCTGAGCCGAAAGCAGAGGTTTTAACCCACTGAGCCACCCAGGCGCCCCACCCATGATTTTTTTTTTTTAATTTATTTTCAGCGTAACAGTATTCATTGTTTTTGCACCACACCCAGTGCTCCATGCAATCCGTGCCCTCTCCAATACCCACCACCTGGTTCTCCCAACCTCCCACCCCCCACCCCTTCAAAACCCTCAGATTGTTTTTCAGAGTCCATAGTCTCTCATGGTTCACTTCCCCTTCCAATTTCCCTCAACTCCCTTCTCCTCTCCATCTCCCCTTGTCCTCCATGCTATTTGTTATGCTCCACAAGTAAGTGAAACCATATGATAATTGACTCTCTCTGCTTGACTTATTTCACCCAGCATAATCTCTTCCAGTCCCGTCCATGTTGCTACAAAAGTTGGATATTCATCCTTTCTGATGGAGGCATAATACTCCATAGTGTATATGGACCACATCTTCCTTATCCATTCATCCGTTGAAGGGCATCTTAGTTCTTTCCACAGTTTGGCGACTGTGGCCATTGCTGCTATAAACATTGGGGTACAGATGGCCCTTCAAAAGGTGTAATCCGATATAACAATGGTGAACCTTTATAAATATGAGCTATGTTCAAAATACATAAAACAAAAGCTAACAGAAATATTTAAAAGTATTAAAAAGGTACACATCTTTAATAATCATAACAGACATCACAGTCTTTTGGTAAACAACAGATTAGTCAAAAAGTAAACAAGGGTAAGGAGAATTCAATAACATAATCAGGGGTCTTCCTCAAATAGGAATAGAGAATTAAAACAAGTAGACACACATAATTAAGAATCTTCATAAAATGGACATACTTTTAAAAAATATATGTGGGACATTAGAAAATTGAGCAACATGACACAACTGAACTCAAAAAAACCTAAAATATCCCTCTCATATAAGCCATAATCACATATGACACTGCCATAAGAATAAAAAAAATCAACATGTTGCCAGAAAATCCATATGGCAGAAAAGTTTGAGAGAGACTCGCTCCCAAATAATTCTTGGGATAAAGGAAAAAATAAAGAGACAGCTTACAAAATACTTTGAACGGAATAACCATGTGGGTCATGGGTTTCAAAGACTATCCCTACATTGGAAGTTCTGCTAGGAAGACTCACAGGACTCAGCAGACAGCTGCACCCATGGCAAAGATTTACCACTACAATCTCGTAAAGATACACTGTGGGTAAAAAGGGAAAAAATATATAGGTGGTGTCAGGAGGAATCTATGTGTGGGTTTCCTTATGCCTGCTCTCCCCCATGAGGGGTCACAGATGGTAGTCTCTTCTCCCAGTAACAAAAATGCAGCAATATGTGTGGGACATATATATGACTTCTGTATCAAAACCTGGATATGGAACCAGAGAAATTCTGAGGAAGAAATTTATAGCCATAAGTGAATTTCCCCTCAAATAAAAGGGGATGAAATTTAATGAAAAAGATTTCACCAAAAGACATTGAAAAGAACAAAATAAGTCGAATGAAAGCAGAATGAAGGAATTAACATTAAGCCAGATATTAATAAGACAAAGACAATAAGAACAAGCACAAAGTAATAGGTTTGATCAATACCATATAACCTAGTTCTTCAAAAGAAAAAAATTTTTAAGATAAAACTTTGGAAATCTACAATTAAGAAAAAATAAACAAAAGGTAAAGCTTGACATTGACGGGAAAACAACTGTGGGTACACAGGCGTTTGAAAATTTTTAAGATAATACTGTATAAAATTCTGTACCAATGAATGCAAAAATATCCACAAAAGGGTACTTTTGGATATTACAAATTATAAATATTGAAATTCGTTAAAATAAATTAGTAACTGTGAAAGAATTTATAACTAAACTCATTAACTGCCCCCACAACACACCGATACTCAAAAGACTATAGTGTATCAACAAAATAGCAACTAAGTAGAATATCAACTAAAACTCCAGGAATAGAGGAGTGAAATTTTTCATCTTTTACAAACTTTTACAAACTGTTTCAAAAGTAGGCAAACAGGTCAGGTTAATGATCCAACACAATTAACAAGTTTAGTCTAATCTTTAAAGAAATGACTCAACTTATTCGGTAATACCAACCTAATTCTCAAGACTCCCCCCAAAACTCTTAGAACTAACAAATGAGTTCAGTGAAGTTGCAGGATACAAAATCAACATACATAAATCAGTTCTGTTTGTATACACCAACAATGAAATATCTAAAAAAAGAAATTTTTAAAAGTAACCCCATTTATTTTTTTTTTTAAAGATTTTATTTATTTATTTGACAGAGAGAAATCACAAGTAGATGGAGAGGCAGGCAGAAAGAGAGAGAGAGGGAAGCAGGCTCCCTGCTGAGCAGAGAGCCCGATGCGGGACTCGATCCCAGGACCCTGAGATCATGACCTGAGCCGAAGGCAGCGGCTTAACCCACTGAGCCACCCAGGCGCCCCAAAAATGACCCCATTTATAATAGCATGAAAAACAATAAACTATTTAAGAAGAAATCCGACCAAGCAGGTGAACAATCTGTACAAGAAAAACTAATAAGACATCAATGAAAGAAATTAAAGAAGACACAAATAAATGGAAAGATATTCCATGCTCATGGATTGGAAAAATTAATATTTTTTAAATGTCCATACTACCCAAGGTGATGTAATAGATTCAGGGAAATTCCTATCAAAATTCTAATGGTATTTTTTACAGAAATAGGAAAACAATCCTAAAATTTGTTTGAAACCACAAAGACTTCAGAAGAGCCAAAACAATCTGGAGAAAGAAAAATAAAGCTGCAGGCATCATACTTCCTGACTCTTATAACTATCTTACAAAGTTATAGTAATCAAACAGTGTGATAGTGGGACCAAAACAGACACATAGACCTATGGAAGTGAATAAAGAGCCCAGAAATAAATCCACACATATGCCATCAACCAATATTTGACAAGGAAGCTAAGAATACTCCATAAGAAAACAATACTTCCTTCAATAAATTGTGCTGGGAAAATTGGATAGTCACACACAAAAGAATAAGATTGGATCCCTGTCTTACACAGCTCACAAAATTACTTGTAATGCATTAAAGTTTTAAATATAAAACCTGATATTGGAAAACTCCTAGAAAAAAACATGGGGAAAAGTCTCCTTGGTATCGGTCTTGGCAATGATTTTTTTTTTTTTTTTGGATACGATACCAAAAGCACAAGGAACAAAAGCAAAAATCAACACGTGGGACTACATCAAACTAAAAAGTGTCTGCATAGCAAAAGAAACAATAAAATGAAAAAGCGACTTACAGAATGGGAGAAAATATTTGCAAGTCATACATCTCATAAGGGGTTAATATTCAAAATATATAAGTAACTCATTCAGATAAAGAGGGAAAAAAATGATTTAAAAATGAACAGAGGGGGCGCCTGGGTGGCTCAGTGGGTTAAGCCGCTGCCTTCGGCTCAGGTCATGATCTCAGGGTCCTGGGGTCGAGTCCCGCATCGGGCTCTCTGCTCTGCAGGGAGCCTGCTTCCTCCTCTCTCTCTCTCTGCCTGCCTCTCTGGCTACTTGTAATATCTCTCTCTGTCAAATAAATAAATAAAATCTTAAAAAAAAAAAAATGAACAGAGGACCTAAATAGACGTTTTACAAAAATAAGGCATACAAAGGAACAAGGGGGACACAAAAAGAAGTTCAACATCACCAACCATCAGGGAAATGTAAATCAAAACCACAATGAGAAACCACAACTCACCTGGAATGGCTATCATCAAAAAGACAAGAGATAGACAAACCATAAAAGACTCAATCTCAAAAAACAGACTGAGGGTTGCTGGAGGGAGGGGGGATGGGAGAGGGTGGTGGGGATATGGACATTGGGGAGGGTATGTGCTATGATGAGTGCTGTGAAATGTGTAAACCTGGCGATTCACAGACCTGTACCCCTGGGGATAAAAATACATTATATGTTTATTAAAAAAATTTAATTAATTAAAAAAAGAAAAAAAGACAAGAGATAGCAAGTATTGGCCAAGATGTAAAGAAAAGGAAACCCTGTGTACTGTTGATAGATATGTAAATTGGTGTAGACACTCTGGAAAACAGCTGGAAGTGCCTCAAAAAATTAACTATGAACTATCATATGATCCAGCCATCACCCTTCTGGGTCTACACCCAAAGGGAATAAAACCAGGATCTCAAAGAGATATTTGCACTTCTGTGTTCATTGCAGCATTATTCAGAGTAGCTAAGATACAGAAACAACCTGAGGTTTGTTTACAGAAGAATGGATGAAGAAAATATGATATGCATATAAATAATGGACTATTGTTCATCCTTCAGACATGGACACCAAATCAGTTGGCACTGTGATCTTTGACTTCCCAGCCTCGAGAGCTGTGAGAAATAAAATTTCGTTGTTTGAGCCGATCTGTGAAATTCTGTTACAGCAGCTTGAACAGACCACGACCATGCAGATCACAAATATCCAGAATGCTGGAGTCTTTAAAGGACAGCATTCAGCTCCTTGACAGATACATTTAAAAATTAAAGAAAATAGAGAGGTATTTGTAGATGAGACTTAAGAGTCACATCAACCAGGGGCACGTGGGTGGCTCAGTGGGTTAAGCCTCTGCTTTCGGCTCAGGTCATGATCCCAGGGTCCTGGTGATCGAGCCCCGAATTGGGCTCTCTGCTCAGCAGGGAGCCTGCTTTCCTTCCTCTCTCTCTGCCTGCCTCTCTGCCTACTTGTGATCTCTGTCTGTCAAGTAAATAAATAAAATCTTTTAAAAAAAAAAAAAAAAAGAGTCACATCAACCAGCTGGATCTTATAGACAGAAATAAACTTCAAAAAAATTATGAAACAATCACAGAAGTTTGAACAATGGATATTTGATGACAATAAAAAATTATAATTAATATTTAGGTGTGATCATTATATTCAGTTATGGTTAAACAATATATGAATCACAGTCCTCAACTTCTAGAGGCTCACAGCTGGGGGGGTGGTTGGGGGGGGAGATACACAGGCTGAACAATGATTGAAATGCAAGAAGGCAATCACAGTGAGAAGTGAAAAGTATCCTAGAATTGCAGAAAGGGTATCACCTGGGAGGTTTGCGAGAGGTGAGTCTTAAAAAACAGGAAGTGGGGTGCCTGGGTGGCTCAGTGGGTTAAAGCCTCTGCCTTCCTCTCAGGTCATGATTCCAGGGTCTGGGAACCCAGCCCCACATCAGGATCTCTGCTCAGCAGGGAGCCTGCTTCCCCCTCTCTTTCTCTGCCTGCCTCTCTGCCTACTTGTGACCTCTGTCTGTCAAATAAATAAATAAATAATCTTTAAAAAAAAAAAAAAAAACCAGGAAGTTTGCCAGGGGAATTCGGGAAGAAGAGAGGTTGGGGAATCCGGGAAGAAAGAGAGTTTGGAAGCAAGGAATAAATGTGAACAGAGGCAAGTGACGTGGGAAACAAAGGCAAAAGAAAAAATTAAATTTCCTTACAACTTCCAGTCCATTGACAAGTCCTTGAAAGAGGCAGAGTGACATTCCTCTAGGAACTCAGCTGCTTCAAAATATAATACTTTGCTAAAGGCAAAAGGCATCTTAGCTTTACATTATCCCAACCCCCCAGGATCCTGTGAGTCTACTTTTATATATATAAAAATTCCTTTGGAAACTTCCTTTATCTCTACTCCCCCACCAAGATGCATGTGGGCAATCATTCCCTGAGCACATGACCCACCAGTATACATCTAAAGGGTCTCGTGACTAGGGTTTTACTAGACATTAATAAATGACTGTTTCTTAACAACAGCTAGTCCCCCTCAAGGTCCTGGAAACCTTGCTTCCAAAATTCCTTAGAAACTTCCACTATCCCCAACACACTCCCAACTTAAAAGTATATAAAGTCAGAAAGTATATAAAGTCACCGTCATAACCCCAGAGTGCTCTTTCTGCACGCAGGTCCTATCACTGTGCTTTAACAAGACAACTTTTTTACCCTGAAGACGTCTCAAGAATTCTTTCTTGGCCATCAGCTCTGAGCCCCACCACCCCAAACCACATCACAAGTAGGTATAAAAGAACGGGCTGTGCTCCAGGGAGTACAAATAATAGAGTCTGATCACAGCACAGAACAAGTGGGAAGAGACAAGTCTGGAGAGACAGGCTCACACGAGCTCACAGAGGATCTTCTTGCTTCCATACTAGCGCTAATGGAATATCCGGTTAATTTTTAATTATTTTCAGTGGTAGAGAAATGTCACGGAAGAGTTACAAGTAGATTTCTCTGTCTAGAGATGAAGAGTTCAGTGCAGCTTGGGAGAAAATTTGCTTTTTTTGTTTGTTCGTTTTGTTTTGTTTTGTTTTTTTAAGAGAAGATAGGTCCCTGGTTCCTTTTTTTGTTTGTTTGTTTTTAAGAATTTATGTATTTATTCATAAAAGATGGAGAGAGGCAGAGGCGGAGGGAGAAACAAGCTCCCTATGGGGCAGGGAGCCCAATGTGAGACTTGATCCCAGGGACCCCGGGATCATGACCCCATCCGAAGGCAGACGCTTAACTGGCTGAGCCACCCAGGCACCCGAAGATTTGCTTTGTTTCATAAACAGAAACCAAATGGGTCATTTATCACCAAAATATTCAGGAAGCTCCAGACTTGGACAAAGTCAAGTGAAAGAATAAAGACTGTTATCAAAGAAAAAGCTTCTTAGACTATTTGAGTTTTACAAGGGAAATCAGGAACCAACCACCGTATTAAGAAAAACAACTGCATCTCTGCCTGCCTCTCTGCCTACTTGTCATCTCTTTCTCTCTGTCAAATTAAAAAAAAAAAAATCTATTTAAAAAAAGAAAAACTAATGCAGCGGCTTAGCTCTCAACACCATACAAATGTAACAGGAGTTAAGGTTTTTGGGGACTTTGGATATAATGCGTCTTTGAGAAAACTTAACAAGCATGCCATCGAATATTTACATCTGCTGTTCTAATATTTGAGCCACTAATAATTTTCACAATAAGCACTGTTTTGACAATTTCGGCAATCTGTGTAAGTGATCTTTTGAAACACTTGGAATAATAAATTAATAATGTGACTCTGAGGGTATAGTAAATGAGATTGTGCTTTATCTTTTTCTTGGTAATCAGAGGCAGGGGAAGAGTAAGTTTGGTTAAAAAAATATATATATGTGTGTATATATATACACACACACATATATATGTAGTCTTTAGACATTTTCTTAGCCTTTAAATACAGCTGCTAACACTTTAATAAGAAGAAATTGACTTTTTTTCCTCTCTCCCTCATCCCTCCCTTTTTTCTTTCCCTGTTTCTTAAGCAGACTAGATCTGCTTTTATACCACAGATATGAAGTCACCACTAACACACATTTAGATGTTTCAAACTAAGAAGCTGTGTTCTAATAAGGCAGATTAAATACACCTTTAGCAGAACTATGTCCTTGCAGGGTTAGCATTTTTTTTGCCCCTAGAATTTCTCCACGACTCTGACCGCCCTGGGCCTGGAAAGTACCACCTGCTCCTGAACCCACGTGCATTCTTCTCCTCAGATGCTTGTTCACAGGAAGTTCCTGTGTTTGTCTTCACCTTCACAGCAAAGACTATGAAGAGGAACTGGCCTGTTCTGGGCATAACGCGAACTGGTTTGTTCTCCCACCTGTCGCATCCTTTACAAAACAAGCCAGACTTGGGAGAACAGGGGCTGTCCTGCTCTTCTGAGCCATGGAATCTTTGGGTTGGAGTAGGAGATTTGCCTGCCATCTCCCTCTCCTGAATTTCTCCCTAAAGAATAGATATTTCATTGATAATCTTTCTAGAACAACAAGGAAGAATAAACTGTAGAAAGAGGAAGAAAGAATTTTCTGCTAATGAAGCAGAAAATCAAAAGCACTCTGGAGATGGTCCTCAGTAGGGCTGGTTCGCATCTCATCATGGGACTAGGCGGAAACTCGGCATCTGGCTTGGGACCTGACAGTAGTCAGTTCTATAGTTTCTAAAGCTACTGTCTGATTAGATGTCACTGCCACAATGTCAGCAGTTTTGCACACATTAGAACCTAGTCTGACTATACTCTGAGTGGTTTGTACCCTTGGAGCAAAGTTGGGGTGGCATCATACTGTGTTTCTGTTTGCAGGAGAACGCAGACTGAAACACTAGCCGTACTATCACTTACACTGAACGGTAGACTAAAGATATTTTTTAACATTCCAAGTTTTTTAAAAAAAAGTGTGTGTTGCACAGACACTTTGTCAAATATCTTAGTGGTTATGCTTGATAAAAAAGAGTTAACAAAAAAGGAGTGTCTGGGTAGCTTTGTTGGTTAAGCCTCCAGCTCTTGATTTCAGCTCAGGTCATAATCATAGTCCTAAGATTGAGTCCCACATCAGGCTCTGGGCTCAGCTCGGAGTCTGCTAATCCCTCTCCCTCTGCTCCTTCCCCTGCTCTCTCTTTATCTCTCTCTCTCAAAGGAAGAAAGAAAGAAACAAACAAACAAAGAAAGAGAGAGAGAGAAAGAAAGGAAGAAAGAAGAGAGAGAGAAAGGAAGGAAGGAAGAAAGAAGAGAGAGAAAGAAAGGAAGGAAGGAAGGAAAGATTTTTTAAAAAATCTTTTGTAAAAAAGAGGTAACAAAAAACAATAAGAAATATGAAAAACAAGCTTTGGACACAGCAAAGAAGTGAAAGGGATTTCCCAGTGAATTGCAAAGGTAGGTCTCTGGGTGGGAGCCATGACTACAAAGAGCGAGCTTCTCTCTGGGTTGGAGAAGTGTTAGTCAACACGCAGACTATGATGCAAGTTGTCATCCCCTGCTACCAATGTAAACACAAGGACTTCTTTCAAACATCTTTCAAACACAAGGATGGGACATTCAAGAAAACTGGCCCAAGTATGTTCTCTTTCAAGTCATGATGTCTCATTGGGCCAAGGGCAGTTTCTGCTTTGACCTACTCCTGAGGTGTGGGGTTAGGCCTCAGTGAGCTGCAGAGCAAAAGCAGAGATCAGCCCATCCCCCTGACCATATTTCTTCCTACCTTTTGGGTCTATTCTAATATTCTGCCAAATTTCTTAATGTTCCCAGGACTAATTCACAGATTTGTCTATGGGTTTTCTAGAAATAACAATATAAACTCCAAAGGAAGCTGAGACCAGCCTCTGACCCAAAAATTGTGCTTGGTTTACCTTCTCCTGGAGCCTTCATCTAACCTGGGCAATGTTCCCCTTTTCCTTGCACAATTGCATTCATTCTTGGTACTGAGTTAAAAAAAGAGAGAGAGAGAGAGAAAAAAAACTAAATGAAGCAACATATTAGAGATACATAAGCAAGTATCAAAACTGTAATGAAGAACAAGGAAATGATTCACACAAAGACAGAATAGTGGTTTCTTTTGCTGGGGGAGGGATGGAGGGGCACACAGAACATTTCTTAAGTACTGAACATATTCTATTTTATAACGAGTGGGGGTAAATTGCTTTTTGTTTTATAATTATTCTTCAAACCATATGTATATGCATTATGTATGCTTTTGTATGTATGCTACTTTTGATCATTTTATACACACACACACACACACACACACACAGTTGTTAAAAAGTTACTGAATTCAAGACAAATCTCTATGGCTTCATCATGGGAAACTCTTCCATCAGACACCAATCTTGCAAATTAACAGCAGAGTGATGTGACCAATGTTTGTCTTCCCCTTCTAATGAGCAACCTGTCCTTCAAAAGAAGAATGAAGCAAATGTGTGTGAATAGGTTGAGAGCTCTAAGTCCATTTCATGAGTATTGGCTAACAGCTCACAAATTCCTGGGCAAACCCATAAAATTAAAATACAATCTCCTCCTTTTGCCCTGTGTCCTTGAAACAGAAAAAAACATTTTACATTAAGAGTCAAATGAAATACGAGGACACCTGCGTGGCTCAGTCAGGTAAGCACCCCACTCTTAATTTTGACTCAGGTCATAATCTCAGGGTCATGAAATGGGGCTCTCTGCTCTGCCTGCTTGATATTCTCTCTCCCTCTCTCTGCCCCTCCCTTACTCATTTTCTCTCTCTCTCTTTCAAAAAAAAAAAAAAAAAGTTAAATGAAATCTCTTTATGACCAAAATGATTTACAGTAAAATAGTTCAGGTTTTTAAGAAAGAAAAGAAGTCATCTCTTGGGGGACACTGAGGTGGCTCAATTGGTTAAGCCTCTGCCTTCAGCTCAGGTCATGAGCCTGGGGTCCTGATATTGAGTCCCATGTCAGGCTTCCTGCTCAGGGGGTGTCTGCTTGCCCCTCCCCCTCCTCCTTCTCGCTCGCTCTCTCTCTCTCAAATAAATAAATAAATAAAATCTTTAAAAAAAGAAAAGAAGTCAGTTGCTGGGACAAAAAGTATAGGAAGAAGTTAAAATGTGAAGAAAGAGAAAAATAAACCTGACTAAAAGTGACAGCTCCTCAGACATTTCCAGCAGACATCCTTTCTCCTCCTGCAAACTTCATGTGTGCTAATCTGAATTCTTTGAAAGATTTACCTTTACAATTGCTTTCCTCCAAGCTGGTTTAGATACATGCAAAAAATTATCTTCTAAAATAAAAGCAGAGAGGGGCGCCTGGGTGGCTCAGCAGGTTAAGCCGCTGCCTTCAGCTCAGGTCAATGAACTCAGAGTCCTGGGATTGAGCCCCGCATTGGGCTCTCTGCTCAGCAGGGAGCCTGCTTCCTCCTCTCTCTCTGCCTGCCTCTCTGCCTGCTTGTGATCTCTCTCAATAAATCTCTCTCAAATAAATAAGTAAAATATTAAAAAAATAAAATAAAATAAAAGCAGAGATATAATTTCTAATCATTGCTTTATTGAATCATTATTTGGAATAAAGAAATATTTAAGGAAGTTAAAAAAAAAACTTCCTCTACTGCTGTTTGTAAAATGGTATTCCTTCATAATATACATTAACAGCCTCTTACAAGTAGGTGTGAAGTCTTTTAAGTAAATATATCATTCTGCATTTGCAGTACCCCCTCCCCATCTCAATTATGATTCAACTATGTTAGGCTATAAATATGTATTCTATAATTCCGCAGAAATATTTTTTGATTTTTTTTTTTAAATCCACTCCAGTGGCTCTGTTGACATCCAAGTATTTTATTTGACTCCCACATATCATGATGGAAGTTGGGTTTGTGTTGCAACATTTCAGAAAGGTGAAAATTAAGTTACATTACTTGGACATTAGAAAGTTTGATTCATTCATTCGCTCATTTATTCACTCACTTTTCCCTTCATTCATTCATCCCATGTCAATTGACTTTTGGTTGTAAAATCTTGGGATAAGTGAATTAGACAATGGCACTGACATCAAAGCACCCACTATCTTGTAGGAGGCTGAGATAAACTCAAATGACTAAAGTATAGCAATTGCCATAGAAAAATACAGATAAAGTGTGGCTAAATGTGATGGCAGACGCCATCTTGCTTTGGCTTTCTGGTAATCCCTTGTACCTCAAACGGTGCTGACTATGTGCTCTAGTTTGCTGAATGGGGGAGGGGGAAGGAAGGAACAGAAGAGACAGTGGCACAGCATATAGTCTTCGGTGATAGAAAGATCTGGCTAAGGCAAGACAAAAAAGGTAGGTTTCAATTACCAAGGTCACCCTGGTGAGTCTTACTTGGATTGCTCTACTTCAATTCTTTTCCAGTTCAGCAGAAGAGCCTCGGTGGGCCCAAGCCTCCCTTTCCACACTGTTCTCTCACAATCACCTGAAAAGTCATCCATGAACATAAGGGCAAGTGAAGTTGAAAAGTTTAACTATGATCCATTCACCAAATGATTTAGGTACTAGGTCCACGATATCAACATTATTCAATACATAAAGTATCATTTAGTTGCCATCATAATCTGCATCAGCACATTTTTTTTTAAATATTCACAATAGTTACATTTGTATCCCTTAAGAGTGACTTTGATATTTGGGAGCCCTGATAGTTTCTCCACTTAAATGTTCAAAGATAGTAGTGGTTACACTACTATCTCAATCAAGCAAATCTTCAACTACCCACTATAAGGTAAAGATGTATTTTTTTTTCGGCAACAAACATTGATTTTTACTTTAATAATTTGGTTTTTAAATTTTATTTTATTATCATAAGAACACTTAACATAAGATCTACCCTCTTATCAAAACTCTAAATGTACAATTGTTGATTATAGGTACGATGTTGTACAGCAGATCTCTAGGGCTTATTCCTCTTGTTTAACTGAAACTTTACGCCCATTGATTAGTAACTCATTTCTCCCTCCCTCCAGCTCCTGGCAACCACCACCATTCCACTCTTTCATTCTACAAATGTGACTAGTTTTTATTTTTATTTTTTATTTTTTTTAAGATTTTATTTATTTATTTGACAGAGATCACAAGTAGGCAGAGAGGCAGGCAGAGAGGGAGGGAGAAGCAGGCTCCCTGCTGAGCAGAGAGCCCGATGCGGGGCTCGGTCCCAGGACCCTGAGATCATGACCTGAGCCGAAGGCAGAGGCTTAACCCACTGAGCCACCCAGGTGCCCCCATTTTTACTTTTTATTATGTTAAGTTAGTCACCAAATTTGGAACACTACATCAAAAACTAATGATGTACTGTATGTTGACAAGTTTTTAAAAAGATTTTATATCTTTATCTTGGGCAGGGGGTACAGAGGCAGAGGTTGAGAGAGAATCTCAGGTAGATTCCATGCGGACGAGGGCTTGATCTCACCAACCTGAGATGATGACCAGATCATGACAAAAAAGCAAGAGTCAGGTGCCTAAACAACTGAGTGATCCAGGTGCCCCTAAATTTGACTATTTTAAATATCTCCTGTAAGTGAAATCATGGAGTGTTCATCTTTCTGTGACTGGCTTATTTCACTTACTGTACTTATCCTCAAGCTTCATCCATGTTGTAGCATATTACAGAATTTTCTTCTTTTGTTAAGCTTGACAGTAATCCATTGTGTGAATATACCACATTTTCTTTATCCATTCCTCTGTTGACAGACATTTAAGTTGTTTCTACATCTTAGTTCCTGAGAACAGTTCTGTAATGAACCTAGGAGCGCTTATATCTCTTTGAGAGTCTGATTGCAATTCTTTTGGATAAATACCCAGCAATAGGATTCCTGAACCTATGGCAGTTCTATTTTTAATTTTTTTAGGATCTCGATACTTTTTTCAATAGTACTACACAATTTTGCATTCTGACCAACAGTGTGCAAAGACTAGTAACGTTGTATTTCTAAAAAGCTCAGTGGAACTGAAGTACTAACAACCCAACCATTGAAACTTCTGACTTTCCAGCAATTCAATCAAGAGCTTGAAGTAAGATCAGACTAACAACTCAAAAATCTTACTATTTTAAAGAGTTATGTTATAACAAACAAGCACATCAGGAGAGCTAGAATTTTTTATTAATAGAAAACATGTAGGTGCTTCTGAACCATAGAAAAATGTCCTTGGGCGCCTGGGTGGCTCAGTGGGTTAAGCCTCTGCCTTTGGCTCAGGTCATGATCTCAGGGTCTTGGGATGGAACCCCGCATTGGTCTCTCTACTTAGCAGGGAGCCTGCTTCCTCCTCTCTCTCTGTCTGCCTCTCTGCCTACTTGTGATCTCTCTCTGTCTAATAAATAAATAAAATCTTAAAAAAAGAAAAGAAAATTTCCTTGCAGGACATCTGGGTGGTTCTGTCAGTTAGGTGTCCAGCTTTTGGTTTCAGCTCAGGTCATGATATCGGGGTCGGGGGCTTGAGCCCCATGTCAGGCTCCATGCTCATTGTAGAATCTGCCAGAGATTCTCTCTCCTTATCCCTCTCCCTTTGCCCCTCCCCCTGCTGTCTCTCTAAAATACATACATACATACATACATGCACACATAAAATCTTAGGAGAAAGAAAGAAAAAGAAAATATTCTTGCAAAATCTCAAAAAGCGGATGAGCCCCTCCAATATAATGTCCACCAGTAACATATGCCATGCAACACACAAAGGAACACTATTTTTAAAAAGTGTAAGATGGCTCAGAAAGGGATTTATCTGTACTTCTGGATGGTTAGTATACTTTCCCTTGAATCAACAACACGATATATTATTAATGCAGTGTCACAGATTAGAAAATATATGCCAATGTCTTTCCCTTAATGTCCAGGATAAACTATTTTATCCATGCCCTCTTTCTATGTGAACTATAGACTACTTCCATCATTCAAGAATAGTCAAAGAAACTCTGTGCTCTTTACCATTGACCCAGAAAATAAATCAACCTGTGGAACATCTCAAATTTTGGTAGTTTAAAAAATATACTTTCAGAAAGTTCTATGAACTACCGATAGTGTAAAGAATATTTAAAAGCCTTTGTTGTTTATTTTAAAACGTACCTCGCATTTTCCCTTCACTTTATATCTTAGATTGTCAAGGTTTTTCTCAAAGTTGCCATAATAATGTATGAGATAATGTCAGGCCCCCTCACTCTTCCAAAATGTTATAAGAATTTCTTACAGGTTTGGGGATGCCATTTTCTTGATCTTAATAGAAGAAACCAAGGAAGAAAAATTTCCAGTCAAATGTTTGTCCAAACATTTTAAAAACTAGTGAAGCTTTAAAAAAAAATGATGTTTTGGATGAAAGGCAAACAAAAATAACAGACTGTTAACTATAGAGAACATGGTTACTGGAGGAGTGGTGGGTAGGGGATTGGGGGAAACAGGCGGTAAGGATGAAGGAGGGCACTTGTGATGAGTGCCAGGTGATGTATGGAAGTGCTGAATCACTATATTTTACACCTGAAACCAATATTACACAGTACGTTAACTGTACTGGAATTTAAATAAAAACTTTCAAAAGGAAAAAACTTTAAATGTTCTTTCAATTAGTCATTTATGTAATAATGATAAATAATTACCACTCATTTTTAAATAAACTGGAACTATTTTCTTGTGTGATTCATATTATAAATCATGAAGACAAGCGGAATGATATATTTCAGTGGTTCTCAAAAACAACTGCACCATGAGACCATGATGCATGGCATTCAGAAAACATCCCAACCGACAGGAACCCAGATAAAGGGCCGCTACACAGACAGGGCATGCCGGAAATTATAAATAGTTCCCAGTAATGCTACCCTCGCACTCAACAACGTATGCAAGAAGGTAAGTAAATCAAAAGTGATACTATTTCTTTGTACCTTAACTTTTCTCCTTTTTAAGTTTCAAGACCTTAGAATTTTAACTACTATTAATAGCAATTTGTTATGACTCGCTTTATGTCTGCTGTAGACACACCAATATTTTATTGTAGTTGTTAATATTGTTCTCTGTCATTTGTTAATTTCTTCAGTTGAGCACCCTTCTTGTGCCACAGAGTTATTGAATACCCACTAGGCTTCAGGCTCTGTGATGGGCACCGGCCTTTTATAGAGACGAACAAGGAGTCCCTGAGCTCGGTCTGTCTCTTACTGATCATTCACTGAATGCCTGTGAATGTTGAATTGCTGTTTTATGCTAGATTTCTACAAATGACAAATTATTAAGTGTTCTTTATCTTAATTCAAGATTCACTGCAATTTTTAAAATTACTGAACATCTTCCCTATTTTACTTAATATGCATTTACTGAACACTTATAAAGACGATGGTAGAAAATCTTAGGTTTTAAGAAGATGGATCAGAAATGAAGCCAAAGCTTTTGGTAAAGATAGCAGTTTGCATGTACCGTGTGTGTCCCCCCCACCTCCGCCTCCAAAACTTACTGAAATTAAGGGAAGGGAGGATATTCTAAGTATAACTATAATATTCTACCTTGCCTTCCTAACCAAGAAAAATTAAAAATGAACCATACAGCTCCTCAATAAAATGAACTGAGACAAACACTGAACTATCAAGTGAAAAAAATGTGTTTTGTTCAATTTCTAGCTATTAGAATACCAGAGAGCCCCAAATCATCTAGCCTCAAACCATCTTAAAATATTTTTAAGAGGAAAAATGGTTAAGTAAGCTTTTACATTAATGAAAGAGGCTGCGAGAAATTAAGGTAAGTCTTGTGAGGCTGGTAACAAAGTAGGAACTCCAGCCTGGGAAATAAGTTTGCAGTCCAGTGGCCCAGAGCACTCTAGTGGTTCTCACAGTGTGGTTCCTGGACCAACAGCAGCATCATCACCTGGGAACATGTTAGAAATGCAAATTCCTAAGCCCCTTCCTAAACCTACTAAATCAGTAACTCTGGGAGTTAGTTCAGCATCAATGTTTAAACAGAACTACAGTGATTCTGAAGTTACAGCATACCTCACAATCCTTTAAAGGGGTTGTTAATTTCTGCAGTACTCTGGGAATCAGCTGCATTGTTAGACATTCACAATCTAATGCCCATCTCAGAACTACTGGATTGGAATCTGTAGTGTAACAAGATACACAGGGGCCTTGTGAATCTTTGAAGGGTATAGGAGGGATGGGGTGGCTAGGGGATGGACACTGGAGAGGTATGTGTTATGGAGGTATGTGCTATGAATTGCATAAGACTGATGAATCACACACCTGTACCCCTGAAACAAATAATACATTATATGTTCATTTAAAAAAACTGAGTGATCTTGGGGTGCCTGGGTGGCTCAGTGGTTTAAGCCTCTGCCTTCAGCTCAGGTCATGATCTTAGGGTTCTGGGATCAAGCCCCACATCGGGCTCTCTGCTCGGCGGGGAGCCTGCTTCCCCCTCTCTCTCTGCCTGCCTTCTGCCTACTTGTGATCTCTCTATCAAATAAATAAATAAATAAATAAAAACTGAGTGATCTATACCACTGTTTTGCAAACTTCTTTAACCCACAGAAAATTTTTCTTTGTGACACAGTATACACACACTGCAGTAGGGTCAGGCCTAGGAGAGGTGAGTAAATTGTGCAGAGTGGAAAATTTTAGGAGATAGTCACTATCAGAGTTCACTGCACTTGAATGAATGTGTGAATTGGACTATGGAATATATGTATTTTTGTTTGTCTACCTTATCATTTTTAAATTTTTTATTTAAATTCAATTTAGTTAACATATATTGTATTACTAGTTTCGGGGTAGAATTTAGTGATTCATCAGTTGCGTATAACACCCAGTGCTCATTATTTCAAATGCCTTCCCTGGAGCCCATCACCGAGTTATTTCATCCCCCACCAACCTCCCCTCCAGCAACCCTCAGGTTGTTTTCTATAGTTAAGAGTCTCTGGGGTGCCAGGGTGGCTCAGTGGTTTAAGCCTCTGCCTTAGGCTCAGGTCATGATCTCAGGGCCCTGTGATACAGCCCTGCCCTGAGCTCTCTGCTCAGCAGGGAGCCTGCTTCCTCCTCTCACTCTCTGCCTGCCTCTCTGCCTACTTGTGATCTCTGTCAAATAAATTAAAAAAATCTTTTTTAAAAAAGTCATTCATGGGGGCGCCTGGGTGGCTCAGTGGGTTAAGCCGCTGCCTTCAGCTCAGGTCATGATCTCAGGGGCCTGGGATCGAGTCCCACATCCGGCTCTCTGCTCCGCAGGGAGCCTGCTTCCTCCTCTCTCTCTCTCTGCCTGCCTCTCTGCCTACTTGTAATCTCTCTCTGTCAAATAAATAAATAAAATCTTTAAAAAAAAAAAAAGTCATTCATGGTTTGTCTTCCTCTCTCTTTTCATCTTATTTTAATTTTCCTTCCCTTCCCCTACGTTCATCTGTTTTGTTTCTTAAACTCTACGAATGAATGAAATCAGATGGTATTTGTCTTTCTCTGGCTGACTTATTTCATTTAGCATAATACCCTCTAGTTCCATGTTTGTCTTCATTATTAATAAATCCACAATAAACCTGAGTTATTTCTATAATTTATAAAAGAAAAAAATTTCCTCCTAGTCCCCAAGAATAAGAAGGGGAATATGTGAAACAAATACTAAGACTCTTCTTAAGATTGTTACGTTAATAGAAGCCCCAAATCACAGCGTGATAGGCCTAGGGATATTATGATATAGGATTTTAATCAGGAAATTTTATTCATTTATAGGGAACCTGGAATCTCTGAGTGCAATGAAGGATGAGTATCCATTAAGTTGTAGCACAAAACCAGTTTATTGAAAGTCAGGAAGCCTGGCTTCCACAGCAATACAATAACCATGGCGTCGTTATTCTTTCTTGGCACTGAGTTGGTATGAGGAGCATCTCACATGTTTTTGTGCCTATGGCAGTGGCAGAAGAGTCTTACCCTGAAAATAAATTGTGCATTCAGTCTGCCATGCAGCAGAGACAATGTATCCTGAAAGGATCAACTGATCTGTTTTTGTTTTCTTGTTTTTTATGGTTTGCCCTTGTTTGCTTTGTTTTAAATAAAATAAGGTGAGGTTGATTCTCCTGAAGATGATAGACCTAAAAATAAGACACATTAAACTTTAAAAAAAAATTATATTAATAAATCCCTCAACTAGGGCTAAGCCATCTGTAACAAGGTTTTCATGTTTGCTCAGAATGTGGAACCCAAAGGTTTCCATGAGTGCCCCAGGGGTGTAGCATAGGTGACCCGGAAGTAGGAACAGAAAGATAAAACTGTATTTTTCCCAAGCACTATGGCATTATTTCCAGAAATTGTACTTCCTCATTCTCCCACAATGCTGCAAGCAGATAGTGGAATTATTCTTCTAGCAATAACTCTCATCTTTGCCAGTCATAGGTAGAAGTGGCCAGGAGGGAATTGTAGAAGTGTTTGAACTAGAGAAACCAGATAAGATCTCAATTAATGGCTTCATTTATGGCGAAGGAAGCTGACATCCAGAGACGTCATACCACCCCTCATTGACAGCAACCCTGTGAGGAGAAAGCCTTCTTCCTCTCAGTCTTCGAGATAATTATTTGGTTAGTTATAAGAACGTGATTTATTGGCTTTTCTTAAACTCGGGTTAGAATCGGCCTTAGTTGCTATTGCCATACCACAAACAACCACAAACGTGGTGGCTTAAAACCACTCCTGAGGGTATTAAGTGCTCTCAGAGCTGGGGGTCGGAAGTCCGTGCAAAACACGGGGGAGGGGTCCTCGCTCAGGCTCTCACAGGGCTGAAATAAAGGTCTCGACCAGCTGCATCTTTACCTGGAGCTCCTGCGGTGGTAGCAGAATTCAGATCCATGAGGTTCCAGCACTGAAGTCCCCGATTCCTTGCCGATCATCCTCTGGCCTCAGCTCCAGGAAGCTGCCTGTACTGCTCGCCATGTACTTACTTAATGCTCAAAGCCTACAATGAAGAATCTTTCTCGTGTTCGATCCCTCGCCCATTTCAACCTCGCCAGACTTTGAACACCTGTCTCTAGGAAAAGCCCCATTCCTTTTTTTTTTTTTAAGATTTTATTTATTTGTTTATTTATTTATTTTTGAGAGAGAGAGAGAGAGAGAGAGAGAATGAGAATGGTGCACACACATGAATGGGAGAGGGACAGGGAGGGAGGGAGGGAGAGAATCTCAAGCAGACTCCCTGCTGGATCCCGAGTCCCTGATATCATGACCTGAGCTGAAATCAAGAGTTGGATGCTTAACTGACTGAGCCACCTACCAGCCCTGGAAGAGACTATTCCTTCTAAGGCCTCACCTGGTTAAGTCAGGTCTGATAGAATAATCTCCCTTTTTCAAAGACATGTAGCATCACCTAATCATGAGATTGATAACCCACCATATTTATGGGTCCTTCCCACACTCAAAGGTTAGAGATCATCCTAGAGCATCTGCCTCCCATTGAACCCTTGGGGTTCTGCCACATGGGCCTGCCGCAGTACTGGCCCAGCTGGGAGCTCCGCTGAGCAGAGCACCACAAAAGACAGAAGGGGGCAGTTCATGCCTATGCCGCGTTTCTGAAGGGCAGCGCGACTGAGATTGTGGCCATGGAGATTAACGAGCTACAGAAGTTCTGGGTCACTCACCAAATCTAAAAAAATAAAATAAAAATTCTGGAGGCTTACAGCCTTATGTAGAGAGTGGTATCCAATCTAAATAACACGAGATTATTAGAGGGAAACAGGAACACTTTAAATTTCTGTTTTAAGATGCTGTATATCAAGTCTTCAGAATTATGCTCAGTTCTGATTCTCCCTTTCATCATGAAAATAAAAGTAATAACAAATAATGGTTTGGCATATTGGAAGGACAAATGCTCCATCTATGATGACCATAAGCCTCTTTTCTGAGCTCAGTCAAAGACGCACTCATTATAAAGACCGAAATATATTGCATGCTGCTGGCGGATGTACCATATGACCATTTCTATGCCTACGGCCATTTCAGATCTTCTCTTTTTTTTTCTGGACTGCACCTTAGCCCCTCAGCAGTGCCCCAAGGTCCATTTGGTGTGCCTTGTAGTTTTTTCTTGATAACCAGACATGACGTACTGATTAAAGGAAAAGTACTGAAAAGAAACTGTTAGCAATGTGCTGGTGAGGTGTGGGAGAAGGGAAGTATTCTGTGGTCCTGTGATTCCGTCTCAGTCTTAACGAGCCTGGGCTTCTTGGCTATGAACTTCAAAAGACTTCCTCCATTTTTTCCTCCCCACCCGGATGGTACAGCATGGCTAACGTGGGCTGGAGTTGCCTATTTCCCTTTCCCCAGGCTTTGGTAATATTCCAGTAAATTAGGCTGTGGTTAACTAGTTTCCCCTGTGGGGAGGCTTTGTTGAAAAGAACAGGGTGCTTTGGCGGATTTCAAAATTGCACCTTTCCCCTTCTTGCAGCTAGAAGCACTAGAGATTTTCCTCTGTTATTTACTTTGGGAACATGGTCAAACTCTTGAAGATAAATCTCATAATACTGGGGAGGTCCCCTGCGATGAGGTCCCCCTGGAATGTTTACCTCTCAGACCTGTCTATATGGAACCTCCATCAATTCCTCAGTTCCAGTGCTGGTTTTCCTTCCCCAGCACTGGTTCCTGCTCTGGTTTCCACTCGGACTCCGTCAGGTAAGGTGTGATGCCCTGTATTTTCGTCTCCCATTTGGAGACCTAGCCAGTATCAGGAACAAAGTTGCTCTTCCTAAAATACTTTAGGTATGATACATTACACACACACACACACACACACACACACACACACCAAAATTTTTACTTATAACATGGACTTTTTAAAAATTTTTCATTTTTTGAGAGAGAGCAAGCATGAGTGGGGGAAGGGGTAGAGGAAGAGGAAGAAGCAGGCTCCCCTCCGAGAAGGGAATCCAGGCCAGGGTCGATCCCAGAACACCTGCATCATGACCTGAGCTGAAGGCAGACGCTTAGCCAACTAAGCCACCCAGGTGCCACAACACTGACATTTTAAAGAAGTAACTGCCACTTGCTTAAATAAAAATCAGATATACAACTACGTTTTCAGTTTGGATTTCTGGTGCCAGCTGTGATCTTTCCTACACTCTTCCCACATCCGTCTACCAAACTCTGTTCCAATTAAGGATCTGGTCCCAGCAACAGAGGCTTTAGTTTGAATTTAAATTATGTGTCCTATTCTCCCAGGGTAACTTCACTTTAAACCTTAAACCCAAAAGTACAAGGAATGGATTGTCCACTGTTGTAGACGCTTATAGTATCAAGCAGCAGGTGGGGAAAGGTGTTAGAGAGCAGGAGAACAATGCAGATAGACCTGAAACCATAGAATGTTTGCACCGTATGAGACCAGCCCTTCATAAACTTGGCTTTTTGTACTCCAATTAACTTTTAAAACACAGAAAAACTCATACTTTGGTTAAAGTTTCCAGTGACTCACGTTTCTAAATACTCTGTTTTATTTACAGGTTGTCCTTTCCTCTTTCATTCCAAAATGCAGGGCTTCCCCAACATCTTAATCTTCCATCAAATATCAGAAATATTGCCTAATACAATTAATTATATATTAAAATGATTTTGTTAAACTGACAAGCTTTCTCAATGGCTGATTCTTATTATCACCTGTTTGCATAGCTCCATCCAAAGGAACATGTTATTGAAATGGAAGAGGGATATTATTATGGTGTTAGGCTTACAGCAGGCAAACACCTAAAAGCTTCTCCAACAAAATGCAGGATCGATACTTAAGATGACAGCCCATATTTGGAATATGCTATAAAATGCTTCTCTTAAATTACACTATGTAGGTGGGGTGCTATAAAAAGAATGTTTTTCTTTTTGTACAAGGAGCATTGCACAATGTACAATGTTACAATATTTTGAATTTTTAAAAAGCCTTTTTGTTTTAAGAAAAAGCCATTCAGATACTAAGTATTTCTTGTCTCACCCAAGTGATTAAATTTATCCTTAATTAAGGATATTGTAATTGTAATGTAATCTGTAATTACAAATTACTATCTAAAAGTCTGAGGCCGTTTCATTTAAAAAAAAAAAAAATACAAGCCACTCCCCTTAGAAAATTAAACGACCAGTGGGTAGGAGAAGAATCCATGAAACAAGATGGGATAGGGAGGGAGACAAACCATAAGTGACTCTTAATTTCACGAAACAAACTGTGGGTTGCGGGGGGGAGGGGGGTTGGGAGAAGGGGGGTAGGGTTATGGACATTGGGGAGGGTATGTGCTTTTGGGTGAATTGGAAGGGGAGATGAACCATGAGAGACTATGGACTCTGAAAAACAATCTGAGGGGTTTGAAGTGGCGGGGGGGGTGGGAGGTTGGGGTACCAGGTGGTGGGTATTATAGAGGGCACAGCTTGCATGGAGCACTGGGTGTGGTGAAAAAATAATGAATACTGTTTTTCTGAAAATAAATAAATTGGAAAAAAAAAAAAAAAGAAAATTAAACGACCAAGGTAAATTTGGATCACTATGAGTGGTTTTATCTAAATAGTACTAATATTTGGTTCCTGGTGGCAAAACCATGTAGACAAACAGTCAAAAAATGCTTATTTAGCTATATAAGATGCAAGATTTTCTGTTCTTTTCCATGCAGTATAGAGATGCCAGTTCTCTGTTCCTAATACTTAAGCAGAAGAGACAAAATAAAGACCTCAAAGATGAAAGGAGGCAGTTCATGCCTAATGCCAAACAAGTAGGAACTGGCCCCACAAAAGCTCATGGAAGAAAGATCCCATAGGAAGAGTTTATTGAATGAACTTTCTCTTTTCTGTGTGGTGTTAAAGGGTCTGCTTTGTTTTTTAACAGACATGTTTATGTTGATATACTCAGACAGCATCTGTAGAAGAGATACTTGTCATTTTCACCTTTCTATTACACAGAAGCTACCTCTTCCCCTACCGCAGACATAGAAATCCCTCCCCTCACAGCCCTACCAGCAGCACACACCATCAATTCAGTAGCATTGGGAAGACTCGAGGCGGGGGGGTGGGGGGGTGGGGGAGTGGGGGGGTGTAACCTGCCTGCCAGAATGCAGTGGGCAGGGGACTCCCCACTATCCCCCAAACTTAGCAGGCATCTTGGCATACAGCAGGTCTTTAATAAAGATGAGCTTCGCTAATTCAGTGGCTTAGAATTCCGTTCTTGCCTAGGTATGAACCATTTCTTTGCTTATAGACTATAGCATTTTATTGCTTCCCAAGTCCAATGAGGGATATTAGTGGGAAAGTTTCACTGGTTGGGGGGCATTAAGAACAAAGTCGTAAGAAGTCAAGGAGACAGTGGAATACAGAAAACTAAAAGGGCATAAAGCTGGAGGCCATAAAGTGGAAAGGGAAGGTCTGAAATATGTAGAGCAAATTAATGGCATCAAGATCAAGTTAAGCTGACTTAAAATCTGAGGGAAGTTACTACTTTACCTAATGGGTGCCCTTTGTTAAAATTAGAAAGAATATCTTGTATACAAGTATGTACAGAATACATTTGTACAATTTAAAGACTAGCAATAAACACTGATATGCCCAGCACCCAGGCAAGAAATAGAATAGTACCATCCCTAAAAGCCACTCTATGCTCTTCCTGATTAAATCCCTCTGACCATTCTTGGTGGTAACCATTATCCTGAAATGGAAATTATTCTTTCTTTTTCCCCCATTCATTACAACCTACATGTCCTTACGTCTGACCATTCATAATGGAATGATAATGTGTCTCTTCAATAACTAGCTTCTTTCATTCAAGTTTCTGTTGATGTATGTACTAGAGTGGATTCATTTTCACTGCAGGGTAGTATTTTACTAGATAACCATTTATTCATCTTACTGTTTATGGGCACTTGGATTTTTTCAGGGTTTTTTTTTTCCCCCTGTTACAGACAGTGTTGCTGTTAACATTCAGGTACCAGTCTCCTAGTGCAAGTGTGCCAAAGACTCCTGAGAGTATATAGAGAGTAGCAGAAAGGCTGGGTCATACTCAATTTTACTAAGTAATACACAGTGGTTTTCCAAAGCAGTCACACCAATTTGTGCTCTCACCTGCAGCAGACAACAGTTCCCACAGCTCTACGGCATTCTCAGTCTTTCTAACTTCTGCCAATTTGATGGAATCTCTCTGCAATATTAAATAGCATTTCTATTCTTTTGATCATTTTCTCTACTGTCTTGGCTGCCTTCTTTTTTATTCTTGTGAGTTCTTTACATATTCTGGATTCTAACCCCCTTAGTTACCCATGGTTTTGAAAATATTTTTTTCCAGTTAGTGGTTTATCTTGTCCCTTTTTTGATATCTGTAAGTGAGAGATAATCCTTGTTAGGAGTGAGGAGTGGGGAGTTAGTGATTCATTGGGGAATAAAAAAAGAAATCAAGAGAGGTTAGAATAAGAAGCCATTGTAGAGAATAGAGTCAATTTCTACATAAAGTTAGAATAATCTGAGCCAGTCAGCATTTAAATATAAGCAAAGAAGGAAAAAAATTATACTTACGTGTTTGCATCTAAAATCCTAATCCACATTATTTAATTCCCATTAAATGCAATGCTTACTAACATTTTCAAGTTAGCTATTTTAGGGGAGGGATTTTTTATTAAATGAAGAATTTTTTTTTAAGATTTTATTTAAGGGCATCTGGATGGCTCAGTCAGTTAAGATTTTATTTATTTATGTGAGAGAAAGAGAGAGAGAGAGAGCATGAGGGGAGGGGCAGAGAAAGAGAGGGAGAAGCAGACTCTGCACTGAGCAGGGAGCCCAACGCTACTCCATCCCAGGACCCGAGATCATGAACTGAGCTGAAGGCAGATGCTCAACCAAGGCACCCTTTAAAGGAAGAATGTTTGCCTGTACCTCTGATGTTTTCTGGAAGAAACTTATAAAAATTCATGGCAGCATATTCATATTGCTAATTTATTTTTGTGGAAATAGATGAACCCCATGAAAGCAATACCCTCATGTCTAAACATAAAATGTGACAGTGGCAAATATCCTATGACTTAAGGTTTGTATTTTATTGTTTCATTTTTATCCCATTTCCTCATGGTAATGAGCATTATTTTTCTATTTTTTATTTCCTAGCCTTCTCCCAGCTCCCTTAAAAATGTTTATGACATCGCATCATTAGAGTCACACATCAATTCACAAATATTTTGAGCAACCAACAAGTATCAAGTTCTCTGCCATCACTTATGGTAAAATAATAAATAAAACTGGGCAACCCCCCACAAGAAACTTACACCCTAACGAGGAGCACTACAATAAGATAAATCTCACATTCTGTGTGAGAACAAGGTGCCATGAAAGCAAATAAAAAAAACATCTAATTCAGTCTAGTTCAATCTCATTGCCTGATTCTGAAAGTTCTCCCATAATGTTTTTTTAAATTCATGCAACCCCAGAACCTCTGGCAACCACTGATCTTTTCACTATATCCAGTTTGGCCTTTTCCAGGATGTCATACAGTTGGAATCACAAAGTATGTAGCCTTCTCAGACTGGCTTCTTTCATTAGCAAAATGCATTTAAGATTCCTCCATGTCTTTTTGGTGACTTAATAACCTATTTCTTTTTGTTGTTAAATAATATTCTCTTGTCTGGAGGTACTATAGTTTGTTAATCCATTCACCTATTAAAGGACATCTTGGTTGCTTCCAGGTTTGGGCCATTATGAAAAAAAGCTACGATAAATGTTTGTGTGCAGGTTTTTGTTTGGACATAAGTTTCTGACTCATTTGGATAAACTCCAAGGAGCTCTATTGCTGGATCATGTGATAAGTCCATACTTAGTTTGGCAACAAACTGTCAACTATCTTCCAAAGTGGCTATATCATTTCGCATTCCCATCAGCAGTGAAGGAATGCTCCTGTCACTCTTCATCTTCACCAACAATTGGTGTTGTCAGTATTTTGGATTTTTACTGTTTTAATAGGTGGGTAGTGGTATCTCGTTGTTTTAAGTTCAATCACATTTCTGCTTCAGAAGAAGTAATTGCATTCTCTGACAACAAGCTCTTCATAGTATACACAGCAACAAATTCCAAAATGGATTGAAGACCAAATGTAACGTTTGAAATTAAAACTTTGAAACTTTAGAAGATAATTTAAAAGAATATCTTTATGATCCTGAGGAAAAGATATATTACACAAGGTTAAAAAAAAAAAAGCAACACAATTCAAAAGGAAAGATAAATTCAACTACATTAAAAATGTCTATTTATTGGGATGCCTGGGTGGCTCAGTTGGTTAAGCAGCTGCCTTTGGCTCAGGTCATGATCCCAGCGTCCTGGGATCGAGTCCCACATCGGGCTCCTTGCTCCGCAGGGAGCCTGCTTCTCCCTCTGACTCTGCCTGCCACTCTATCTGCCTGTGCTCGGTCTCGCTCTCTCTCTCTCTGACAAATAAATAAATAAAATCTTTTTTTAAAAAAAAAGTCTATTTATTGAAGTCTTCATAAATGAAAAGACAAACCACTGATTACTATGCACATAACTAAAAAAGTGTTAGTAACTAGAACAAATAAATAACTCCTACAAGTTAACAAGAACCCCACCCACACCCCCAGCAATGACCTCGGAAAACTTTAGATGTACAAATTCTATGGTCTAGAATTTCAATTCTTAGGCATTTGCCTTAGAAAAACTCATGCATATCCATCAGCAGAAGGATGAATAAAGAATTGTGGAATATTTAGTCAGCAAAATACTATACAATAATTAAAATGGCTTAATCTCAAAAACACAATGTTGAGAAAATGTTAGAAATTTTTTGAATGTTGAGAAAGTACATACCCTTTTATTAAAATTTTAAAATATGCAAAATAATAGTATATATTGTACATAAATATCTGTGTATGTCACAGCCATAGAACAGCATTACTAGTAATGATTAACATGAAATTTGAGACAGTCCTTTGCTTACCTTGGAGATGGGCCTCCGCAGTCTGTATTGTGTTCTTTCTTAAGCAGAGTAAGGAGTATACAGGTTAGCCCCTTAATCCCCTTTTGTACATGCAAAATATTTCTAATTAATTTAATTGAAGGTTAAGAATCTAACGGCGCCTGCATGGCTCAGTGGGTTAAAGCCTCTGCCTTTGGCTCAGGTCATGATCCCAGGGTGCTGGGATCGAGCCCTGCGTCAGGCTCTCTGCTCAGCGGGGAGCCTGCTTCCTCCTCTCTCTCTGCCTGCCTCTGCCTACTTGTGATCTCTGTCTGTCAGAAAAAAAAAAAAAGATTCTATAGGGGGGAAAGAAGGGGGAATACTTAAAATAGAATGCTGTGTGCAGGACAGGGCTTCTGAGGGAAAGATTCTTCTTTATAATGTGGGGTGTCTGGGTGGCTCAGTTGGTTAAGCATCAGGCTGTTGATTTCAGCTCAGGTTGTGCTCTCAGGATTGTGAGATGGAGCTGAGTCAGGCTAAGTGCTGGGCATGGAAATTCTCTCTTTCCCTCTCTCTCTGCCCCTCCCCCCCACACAAAAACAAAAACAAAAACAAAAACAAAAAACCTAGATGAAGTCCTTACAGTGTACATGTCACACTCAGTGTGGAACCCTTCAGCTGTGACCATGCTCCTGCCTTCCCTTGCAGCATTGACCCTCCTGACCTGGAGCCTCTTTCCTCCTTCCTGGCATTTGCCCTTGGGTACCACCCAAGGCAAGCCCCAGCAAGCACTCCCCCCAATCTCTACTTAGCCACTCTCACACCACAGCCTCTCTGCGTATCTCTGCAAAAGAGGTCCTACATATCCCCGAACCTGCTATTCCCACATTTCTCTGGTATACCTCAATTTCACAGAATGTGGCAGAAGCCATTTTTAAGGACATTTCTGAAACGATCAGTGACATGGCATTAATAAAACATCCATCCCAGCACAGGCATTACTGACTGTTCTCATTACTGAACCTCAGGTGGTATCTGCAGAGTGACTGGCTTTCTTGAATAGTCCTTGTTTCTGTACACAGCTGGCTCTCCCACTTGATATTCTGCTTAAATACCTACAATTCTATGTTTAATGGTTAAGTGCAAAAATGCTCCAAGTTTTATTGCCACCACTGGAATGATTTTCCTGTCCTTTCTGTGCTCAATACCCAGAGCTGAAATAGCATTTGGTAAAATGATACCACACTATATCATCTTTAAGAAGTTTTTTTGCTGCAAAACACTCCTACAAAACTGCCAAAGGATGTTTTAGTTTTTGAAAAGATCTGAATTCCATGGAAATTGGCAAGGATGTCTCACAGGGAAATTTTTGGTCCTAGTTACTCAAACAAGGGATGTGTCACACTGAATGCGCACAGAGAAAGAGAAGGTAACCCCAAACTGCAAAACAATTTAAAATACAACAGCAAATGGTTAGTGGAGAAAAAAATGGAAATGAAGCTCAATAAAGAAGCCAATCAAAGGATTGGAATCCCCCCAAGGTTAAGGTCACTACCAAGTTAGGTTTTGGTACATCACCAACCCCAACCCCAACCTCACACCCAATGTCCTTTTCTGTTCCTCTTCTCATTCCCAGCTTCCTGCTGAATGAATTACCACAGTTGGGTCCTGGCCTCACTCTTGCTGAGCATTTATTAAGTACCCAGAATCGTCCTTCCCTTTCATGCCACCATCAAACCCACCTGCTCTGTGTCCCATCCACAAGGGTTCATTCCGTTTTCTCAATGGAAACTTGTCTTCTCTAAAGGTACCATGAGAAAGGATGGCTCCCCATCACACGTTCATGGACGTGCCCCCGAGCGCTAATCCAGACAAATGAATCTCTGAGGGTGAAATTTTACACTCCGTAAGAGGCAGTTAGGGGAGACATTTGGGGGCTAAAGGGGTTTTATCAGGTTCCCGATATCACAACCCCTGTGTAACTGAGAACTCTATCTGCCCCTGTGGTTATGTAGTAGGTCGACTTGCAGGGATGGACAGAAGCCTACTTTGTCTTCTTTTCTTTTTTGTGGTTGTGACCCCAAGCAAACCTGGATTGTGCCACGCTATAGGACAAGATGGAATAAGCAAATAGACTTGGTCTCCACATTCTGCCTTTAACTCAGGTCCCCAGACTCTGAGCCCTCATTGGAGGCCACACCATGCTGTGGTCTACTGCTTAGCTTTCTCTTTGAGACTTTGCAACTTTGGGTCTGGTGTTCTGTGTTCCATTGCAAGCCTGGTTCAGGGCCCCCCCAATGTCCATATCATATGTAGGTGTTCCAGGTATTTATCCAATCCCATTCAGGTCTGACCCCGAGACTTCTCTGGTGTCAACCTATCTAGTTGGTGCTTCCTGCTGGCTCTCTTGAGCCCCCATCTCAAGCCCTGACAGTGGATCTCAGTTCCAACTTCAGTTCTGTCTCTGACCTAGTGCTCAAGGTGAGCAAGGCCAACCCTAGACATGAGTGCAAAAAATGTTTACCTGCACAGTGATTATGTGTGTGATACCAAGAGCTCACCCCTACTCTCTTCTAAGCACTGTCCTAGGCCATAAGCTTCTCAAGGAAGATTCTCCATCTTCCCCACCTGTTTATTCCTCATACCTAAAACAGTTCTTGGTACACAATACGCACTCCATAAAGGTTCAGTGAAGGATTGAATGGGTGAACATATAGATGAATATAATCTGTATTTTGTTCCCCATTTATTCCGCTGTTTTGCTCCTAAGAATTACTAGGTGTCTTCATTTTTATCCATCTACTGGTACCTGATATCAAGTGTGACTTCAGTGGATCCATTTCATATTTTTTCCTAGGACATTTTTATCTGTCCCCTCAGATTTTTATTTAACATGCTTGTTAATGAGTCTCTTAGCCATCATCTTCTTCCTGAGCCTCACAAAATCCACAGAAGCCCTTGCCAGCCTCTCTTTCATCCTCTTCATGCTGAAGCTTGTTTTCTCCCTCCTCACAGTGTTGGGGCTGCTCCCGCTGCCTGGGGAGGAAGAGCCTGTCCCCGGGCTGCTCCAGCCCCAGCAGATCTTTTACCTACAGTGACTTCAGACATGTCCCCCCATCTCTGGTGGCTGCACCTGGAATTTCCACCTACCGTAGCCTCTGGGCTGGATCTCCCCACAAATCCCAGGAATCCCTTCTGTCTGGTTTATATCTTGAATGATTTCCTCCATCCTGTCTTGAAACCCTTCATCCCTTCTAATAAGAGGAGAGAAAGATGTTCCTCTCTGCACATGCAATTATTTTTCCTATTTTGGATTCTCTTGCAATCCTACAGAAGAGAATAATACCCTGTGTTAGCACCCTCTATCTCCTCAAATAGTCTGTGAATAGTATTGTTTGGAACCAGGTTTATTGCTTAAATTGAGAGCTCATTTTTAAAATTTTTTTTTATTTTTTATTAACTTATAATGTATTATTAGTCCCAGGGGTACAGGTCTGTGAATCTCCAGGTTTAGACACTTCACAGCACTCACCATAGCACATACCCTCCCCAATGTCCATAACCCCACCACCCTCTCCCTAACCCCCTCCTCCTAGCCACCCTGTTTGTTTTGTGACATTAAGAGTCTCTTATGGTTTATCTCCCTCCCAATCCCATCTTATTTCATTTTTTTCTTTTCCTACTCCCCAAAACCCCCACGTTGCATCTCCACTCCCTCATATCAGGGAGATCATATGATAGTTGTCTTTCTCCGACTGGCTTATTTCGCTAAGCATAATACCCTCTAGTTCCATCCGTGTTGTTGCAAATGGCAAGATTTCATTTCTTTTGATGGCTGCATAGTATTCCATTGTTTGTGTGTGTGTGTGTGTGTGTGTGTGTGTGCGTGTGTACGCACACACACACGCACACACACACCACATCTTCTTTATCCATTCATCTATTGATGGACATCTAGGTTCTTTCCATAGTTTGGTTATTGTGGACATTGCTGCTATAAACATTCGGGTGCACATGCCCCTTCGGATCACTACGTTTGATCTTTAGGGTAAATACCCAATAGTGCAATTGCTGGGTCATAGGGTAGCTCTATTTTCAACTTTTTGAGGAAACTCCATGTTGTTTTTCAGAGTGGTTGCACCAGCTTGCCTTCCCACCAACAGTGTGTGTGGGGGTGGTTTCCCCTTTCTCTGCATCCTTACCAGCATCTGTCATTTCCTGATTTGTTAATTTTAGCCATTCTGACTGGTGTGAAGTGGTATCTCATTGTGATTTTGATTTATATTTCCCTGATGCTGAGTGATGTGGAGCACTTTTTCATGTGTCTGTTGGCCATCTGGATATCTTCCTTGCAGAAATGTCGGTTCATGTCCTCTGCCCATTTCTTGATTGGATTATTTGTTCTGTGGGTGTTGAGTTTGATAAGCTCTTTATAGATTTTGGATACTAGCCCTTTATCTGATATGTCATTTGCAAATATCTTCTCCCATTGAGAGCTCATTTTAAAACTGCTTAATCAGGTTGGGTTAATAAATACATATTTTATTTTCACTTTCCTTGACCACACTAGGTGCTAAGAGATTTGACCAATCAAAAATAATGCACATAAATGTTGAAGTTAAGGAAAACTTAATACAATGCATGGTGTTACAAGTAACTGTTGAAGAGGTACCTGGGTGGCTTAGTTAGTTAAGCATCTGCCTTTGGCTTAGGTCATGATCCCAGTGTCCTGCTCAGCAGGGAGTCTGCTTCTCTCTCTCTCTCTGCCCTTCTCCCGACTCATGCACACTTATGCTCTCTCTCTCAAATAAATAAATAAAATCTTAAAAAAAAAAAAAGAAAAAAAGCAAGTAAATAGAGAAAATGGCCCCAAGTCGAAGAAATACTGACTTGTGCTCTGTACATCAGGTATGAATGCGATTTCTAAGTGTCCATGTCTTTGTAAACACAGTGACTTGTTCCTTATTTTCCCTCTTCTAAGGAGTAGGGGATGGTTTTGCTCTGATAGAAGCACAGGACACACATGGTATATTAAGGAGTCTGACTCCTTATTTTTAGGTTTGCTGACGAGTTGTAAGACTCTTTCCCGAGTGTCTCACATCTGGGCACACTCAGAAGAAACCCCAGATGCTCCTTCCTTTGGTTCTCTGAAAAGTTGAACTCCGGAAGTTCATGTCTGTGTGGAGGAAAACTCACCACAGCCCCGCCCTCCAACCACCATAAAAACCCCAAGTCGGTCTCTTTTCTTGGCTTCTTCAAGCCCTGCTCTCCCCAGACAGTGTCATTGTACAATTAATAATGTTACAGGGGCGCCTGGGTGGCTCAGTGGGTTAAGCCGCTGCCTTCGGCTCAGGTCGTGGTCTCAGGGTCCTGGGATCGAGTCCCGCATCGGGCTCTCTGCTCAGCAGGGAGCCTGCTTCCCTCTCTCTCTGCCTGCCTCTCTGCCTACTTGTGATCTCTCTCTGTCAAATAAATAATCTTTAAAAAATAAATAAATAAATAAATAGACCTGTTACAGCCAGTATGTGTGTGAGGCATCAACAGTCTTGACATCAAAACAAAATTTTACGTGGAGCCCATTCTGCTTCTGCAGAGGACTAACAACACATAGTACATTGGAATAAAAGAGACATATTACCAAGAAGTAGGGCCTTCTGCAATGGTAGGGCAAAGGGAGGTCACTGTTGATGGCAGAAATTCTCCCACAAAGTGATCGAGTAAAGCTAGGGAAGATGTAACATATTCAATGTATCCCTGCTCTCGTCCCAGCCCTGATACTATGAAATTAACAACTGTCTGCTCTGAATGTTGATGACCATCCCAAGTCTGGCCGGTTTGGAAAAAAATAAAAAAGAAGCAAAATGTGTCTGCTCCTCATTGCTGCTACATAACAGTAGGAGAGATCCAGCCAGAAGTGCATAGTTGGGACACGTGCTACAGGTGGGATCATTCTGTCAAAGCAGAAAATTTTTCATGCCACCTATAGTCTGAGGTTGTTCTCCCCCGCAAAAAAACTTCACAAAAAGTATCTCTAAATGAAAGTAGGACATTGCTTGACTGTAATGCCTCATCCCGTTGGCAGGTTTAATGAGATGAATACCACAGGCCAGCAATCAACCTTATCAGATTAAAATCCAATTTGCCAACTGAGACAGAAGTGTTCATCAATTTGGTAAACATGTGGAAGAGAAAAATTATGTTTGTCATGCTGAAATATATAGGACGCTGCATTTGACAAATGGGAAAAAATGTTGTCAATATCTTTCTCTGAATTAAAGGAAAAACTTTAAAATAACACATTCCAGGGGCACCTGGGTGGCCCAATGGGTTAAGCCTCTGCCTTCAGCTCAGATAATGATCTCAGGGTCCTTGCCTGGAGCCCCACATCAGGCTCTCTGCTCAGCAGGGAGCCTGCTTCCCCCTCTCTCTCTCTCTGCTTGCCTCTCTGCCTACTTGTGATCTCTGTTAAATAAATAAATAAAATCTTAAAATAAAATAAAATAACATATTTCATTCCCCCCACTAAAATACTTCAGGATCAGTGTATGACCTAATGTGCTAAGAGGACTGAAGCAATGTTTTCCCTTCCCTTCTTTCTTTATCATGTTTTATTATTCTTATTTCCTCTACATCTTAGAAGTCAAGAATGGAATAAATAGCCGGAAGGATGGAACTTCAGGGAATTATTCCTGTCTGTGCTTTGTAATTTCGCAAGCCATTCTACGTCTGGTATTCATTTCCTGCTAGTGGTTGGACGGATGTCTTTAATGTCTCTTTACAGCTGAGAGCACAGAAGACAGGTAGGCAAAACCTTTAGCACTGATTACCATCAGCCAGCGGTTACACAGCATCATTTATGATCGTTGACAAGAGACAGACGACAGGAGGCTGGGGTACGTTAATCCAGAAAATGTTACACTACCTGCCAAGTTGCAACTTGCCTTCTGGGACAGAAAGGCTTATAAGAGCAGAGATGGGACTGTTTGAGTAATTTTTTAAAACTTACATTAATAACCAGTAGTATTGTGTTTTATTCACTCTAGGACTAATATGCTACTTAAGACATAGTAGGGGTGCCTGGGCAGCTACTTCAGTTAAGCAGTTAAGCATCTGCCTTTGGCTCAGGTCATAATCTCACCATCCTAGGATCCAGCCGCATGTCAGGCTCCCTGCTCACCGTAGAGTCTGCTTCTTTCCCTTTCCCTCTGCTGCTCCCCCTGCTCAAGCTCTCTCTCTCTGTCTCTCCCACAAATAAATAAATCAAATCTTTAAAAAAATGAATGAATAGCATTAGAATCATTGGGTATTTTTGCTGACCGCCAAAGCTTTTTTTTAATCTTATTTCATCTTAACATACACTGATGAATAAATATTGAGATAGCTAAGTCATTCTAATTGAAAAATTAGTATGGCCATCGTGATCTGAATTATGATAAAGGAACAATGCTTGCTGAAAAACTGTTAAGAACATTTGCATATATTTCCCTGAATACTCGGGAAAGAGTTTTTTGAGCTACATTCTCAGTCTGGGAGGTACTTGGTCAGGGGTTTTTCTTATTTTTAAGTTTATTAGATATTGCCAATTCTCTCCCAAAATGAAAGTTTGTGTTCAAATTTCCTCAATCTGAGTAAAAGGTTTTCATCAATCCATATATTTACCAGCACTGGGCTTATCATGCTTTTTAAATTTTTGTAGTTTGTTAGATACAGGTTTTTGTTTTTGTTTTTGTTTTTGCATTTTTTTGGATATATAGTGAGGCAGAGTATCTTTTAACATTTTATTGGTTTCTCAAATTTAATCTTCTGCTCCTCTGTAAATTATCTCATACCTTTCCCATTTTTCAATAAGAGTTTTTTAACATCTTCCTATTGATTTGTAAAGTCCTTTTGCATCCTGAATACCGACCCTCTGTTGGTTGTACACACTGGAATTATATTCAATAGGTTGTCTTTTCCACTTTCTTCAAAAGCTTTTGATGCAGTGTTTATTTTAATATAATTCAATCCATTGATCCTTTCTTTCTTATTCACGGCAGCACTGTTTGTAATAACGGGAGAAATCAAAACAACTTAATACATTACCAGGAAAATGGAAAAATGAACAAATAAATTCAGATACATTCAAACAAGGAAATGCTATGCAATGGGAAAAGAATTGGAGGTACACACCTCAGCATAGATGGATCTCACAAATAAAACACTGAGAAAAACAGGTTGAAGACAATAAGAAATATAAATATATATAAGCTTTAAAAATTTTTAAATGATCATAAGACCTAAAGAAATACATGAGAATACAAATTCCTGAATCAGGTTTATCATTTAGTTCTTGTATATTTTTCTACTTTTATCTTTGAAATTATAAGTTACTGAATGCATAAGTATCTATGTCTTTCTTCGTTGAGCCAGGTCAGTCATCTCAGGAAGTCATGGGGAAGAAATACAAGGGGTACTGATCCTCCACAGACTCCTAAGAGAGTGTCTTCCGAGAAGATGTGGTTGAGTTCATTGCCAATGCTCAGGGAAAGACGTTCACCAATGCTATGTCATTTTTATAGACATTAAATGATCGATCCCAGATACTGCAGATAATCAAGTTAGAACCAACCCCACAACATGATTTTTGGTGTCAAGTGTGCAATTAACATAGATTTAATCACTCAACTCTCCAGTAAGACAAGCAGGCCAAAAAATATAGGAGTATAAGGAGATTAAAAACTATTTATTTATTCAAAGTTTCATTTGAACAAAATTAATAGAATTGCAGGGGATTACTTTAGCAAGCTGGCACATCACGCAGAGCTTTAATGACTCCCACTGCCAGGGCACAAACACTTCTAGAAACATCACTGATCTTAGCATTATCAGAGAGCCAAATGCCACTGCCCCTACATATGGCTTAAAGAAGATAGTTGTTGTCAAATGAAATGTGTTAATTTCTGACACAGGAGGTGGTGTTTTTTGATGTATTAATCCTCCCTTTTGAAGAATAAATTCTTCATTTCTAGTCTTCAGCTAAGGAGGAAAGACATCTGCTTGGGTGAAGAAAAGTTCCTTAACCAAAGGTCAACCTTTTCAATATCAAGATCAAGGGAAACATAAGGACATTAGTAGGAACAAGAAGCCTATCTGATGCTTCTCTAAAGCTTGTGAGCACTTCAAACACCTACTCTTTCAGTACCCTAGACAACATTTAGATTAATTTCATCTACATCTACTTTATATATATCCATTTTTTAAAATATTTTATTGATTTACTTGACAGAGAGAGAAAGAATACAAGCAGGGGGAGCAGCAGAGGAAGAGGAAGAAGGAGACTCCCCACCAGTCAAGGAACCTGACATGGGGCTCAATCCCAGGACCCCAGGCTCACGACCTGAGATAAGGCAGACACTTAACTGACTGAGCCAGCCAGGTGCCCCACATATATGCATTTTGATAACTAAATACCAGCTCTGTTGTAGTTTGCTGGACTATGTGGCAAAAACCCTTCGTGAAATTGAATGAAGACAAGCTACAGATCGATGACCATTTTGGTCACTGGCTCTATGCATATCCGCAAGACTCAGAAGTGCCTTCAGGACTTCCTCAGAAGTAGGAATTTAAGGTGGACTTTATACACCAATGAAGCTATTACTTATGGTAGAAGTACAGGCAACCATCGTAGTCGAAGAAAAATCTGACTATGTCTAGGGTTTGGGGGTCAATGTAGCCCTTGTTGTTTCCTGGTATTTTAACTGCTGATCTCACCATACTGTAAAGGCACAAACTGTCTTTATCTTTAACAATCAGCCTGGTATGCTCATTCAGGTCTATAAAGCTGAATGGGCAATAACCAAGAACAACAATATGCTAGGCAAGTTTGAGCTCACAGATGCATCTCAGATTGAAGACACATCTGATATGGGTCTCTCCAGCCTCTTCAATATGTCACTACATACAAGAATATATAAAAAGAGGCCAAGATTATGACAAAGGCCATTGGATCAAGGAAGATATTGAGAAGATAACCTAGAAAGATGAATGAAGAGACAAGTTGTTCCCCTAGGAACTTCTTCAAATCCTTGTATTCATCATGAAGACCAATGTAGAAGTTGAAGAACATCAAGGCAAGATCAATAATGATAACAAATAGACAATTCCTGACTAGGGTCACAAAAACAGTCAATTAGCTGGGCAAGATTCATACTGTTGAGAAGGAAAAATATGTGCATAAAAAGAAGAGATAGAAATGATCTGAGACCCCGTCATTCTCAACTGTATCAGAATGTCAGCAGCTTACCAAGAGGAGTGTCTAGAAGCATCCTTAGGGCAGAACTCTTCATCTACATGGTGATTATAGATTCCAGTCTTTCCTGGACATTCTTAGTTTATGCCTGTTATCCTGAGCTAAATATTAATAGTGCTACCTTCACTTTAAGAGAGTCCCAGTTTGAAGGATAACTTATGTGGTCACTCCTCATTGTGACCCACCATTGAAGAGGCCAGTCAGACCAGAGAACAAAAAGAATATTCTACATAATCACAAAATCTGTAGCATTCACCTTTGTGATGAGAAATCCTATGCAAGTTTTTAAAAAATCCTATATGTACTTGGGTATAAATAACTTAATGGGCATTATGAATGCTTGATTGTGGGGAAACAGAAAAAGTGAATACATTGCACTTGATGCTTCTGAAAACAAGTGGAAAGCATAATTCATATACTGAAGAGTAATGCTAAATGGGCAACATCTAAAGTAGAAATATTGTATAACAAATGTTTTATAAGGAGCAAAAAACAATTAAATGAAATACAGCACAATGCTAAAAGCAGTTGTCCTTGGAGTAGAGGATTAGAAGTGATTGCTTGCTTTCTTCCTTGCATTTTCTGTAGTTCCCAATTGTTTTACAGTAAGCACATATTGCTCTTACAATCAGAAAAAGACTTATTTAAATGTTCAGGGAAACTCACAAAAAAGCAAAGCATAGCTGCAGAATACAAGATAAAAGATTGACAGTGAAAAGATGAGCAAAGAGACATTAGGAGAATGCAAACCACAACTTGATTGAGACACCTGACAATGTAGAATTAAGGCCACAAAGCATTAAACAAGAAAAAGAAGAGCAAGTTTTCATGCTGAAGGCCACATCTACAAAAGCCATAATATATCTGTGTATGCAAATAACAGAACAGCAACCTTCAAACTCAGAAACCACAAGGAGAAGCAAGAATAAAGTAAAACTTAATAATAATGTTATTTCCCAAGTTTACCAAACAAGGAACACTCCTAAAAATTGACCATGTATTAACTCCCAAAGAAAATTTCATGAATTCTCTTGAAGTAAAAATAATCAAAAATATTATTTAATCATGGTGCAATAATCAGAAGTTCATAATAAAGTTCTTAAAGATCCTTCTGCATGGAAATTTAAAAATTCAATATGACACAATTCTTGGGTCAAGGTAGAAAAACAAACTGAAATTGCAGAAATCTTAAGAAAGACTGATGAGAATACCATATATCAAAATCTGTAGGGTGCAGTTAAAGCAGTGATAGAAGGAAACGGATAACAACAAATATTCGATAAAATGAAATAATAAAAATTAATGTAATAGCCAACTCAAAAAAATTTTTTAAAAGGAACCCCCACAAAAAAAAAAATCAGAAAGGCTAAATTAACAAAAGTACAAATTAATGTCGGTAAAAAGAACACTTAAAATGGAGAAAAGGTTATTTGAAAAGATCAAATAAATTGACAAACCACTAGCTAACCTCACCAAGAAAAAGGGGAAATTTCAAGATCTTCAAGACATATACCCAAAATAAGAGATTTCAAAGTGGAAGTAACCATCAAAACAGGGAAAATTAAAAATCCTAGGAGATTACCTCACAGTTGTATGCCAATGAACAAACACTTTGAAAACCTTGAAGAAATTAATAATTTTCCTGGGAAATTTGATTTCCCAGCAAATTTTTTTAACCCTAGCAAAGTTTTTTAAAAATGTATTTAAAGATATCACTTCTCTCTTGGGGCGCCTGGGTGGCTCATTGGGTTAAAACCTCTGCCTTCGGCTCGGGTTATGATCTCAGGGTCCTGGGATCAAGCCCCACGTTGGGCTCTCTGCTCTGCGGGGAGCCTGCTTCCTCCTCTCTGCCTGCCTCTCTGCCTACTTGTGATCTCTGTCTGTCAAATAAATAAATAAAATCTTAAAAAAAAAAAAAGAGAGAGATATCACTTCTCTAGAAGAAATAACAAAAACAAAAACAAAACCCAAAGAACTATCCCTATCCCATGAAAACACAAGTCATCATAAGGGAAATCTACCAGCCTTCAAAGGGGCTAATATCAATCAATTTTAATGTGCTAACATATAGATAAAGAAGAAAAAGAAAACTTCTAATTTTTTTTTACTGAACTGAGAACAACATTCATGCCAAAACCTGATGAAGGTTATACACATACACATACAAGAAAGCCATGGACTCCTCCCTCTTATAGCATTGTAAAAACCTTAAATCAAATATTAGCAAACAAAATCCAACAGCAACTTTTACAAATGTGTCATAACGAAGTAGAGCTTATTTAAGAAATTAAAGGAAATATTATTATTGGAAGATCTATTCATATAAAATTATATGAAGGGATTGAGAGAGAAAAGACACTTGATCTTTTCAATGAATGCTAAAATTTATTCAACAAAAAGCTAAAACCCTTTCTAATAAAACTTAATAAAATATACAGTGAAACATACTTCCTGAACATGAATTCATGTTTCATACATATGCCCCAGTGCATATACTCTGGTTGAATATACCTCAAGAAGAAGGAAATGAAATGTCATTTTATAAATAATGAAATTTGAATATGGATGAGATATCAGGTAGTATTAGGAAGTTATTGTTAATTACCTTTGTTCTAATAACAGTGTTGTGGTTATCTAGAAGAATATCTAAGAAGATGCCTACTGACATATTTAGGGAGTGAGGTATCATGATTTTGAAACTCAGTTCCAAATTACTCAACAGAAAAAAAAAGTATGTGTGAAAAATGCTAACAATTGTTGAGTTTGGGTGGAGGACATAGAGATGTTCATTGCACTGTTCTTTTGACTTTTCTGTTTGAAATTCTTCTAGTAAAATGTTGAAGATTAGATGAAATTTATTAGAATAGTACTAACAGTGCCTTTGCAATGTACCTTTCTCTCTAACTACTTATGTTATACTCTTTTCAGTTCCAAGGAGCAGAGATCCACTTAAGTTGCCTGGAGAAAACGATTTGCAGGGATGCAGTGGAACTGGATCTAAGATTGGAATCCAACACTCATGGGCACTCAACTGGCTCTAAGAACTTTTGCCCTGACTCTGGCCCTGGGAGGGCCAGAGCTCTCTGTAGGTCTTCAGTCTCCTCAGTGTTTCTCCGGCCCTCTCAACTCTCCACCGACGGACTTCCTTCATTATCCTGACTTTCATGTTATCACATCTAGTAAAGTTCCATCATCCTCACTCCTAGAAATCTACCTCAAAGGAGTTCTGGCTAAAATACAAAATAGTATCTACACAAGGCTATCCATTGTATGATCACCTGTACTCAGACAAAGCTTTTCAATTTTATTTGTTTTCACAACAAACTCCCTTCAAAATGAGACCAGTCTCTACATTCTGATGCAGAGTAATCTCCAGGTTACTTTGTAAAGGGAAAAAAGCTATGTATATAGTATACTAATTATGGTGTGCTGCCTTTTTGGGTAAGAAAAAAAGGCACACATAAATATACACGAATATACATATTTATTTCTATTTTCATAAAGAAATGATGGTAGGATAAATGAAAAATTGGTAAAAACACTCCCCTGCTGTGGAAGAAAAGGCAAAAGAGGATGTCAGAGAGGGAAGCAAGCTTCCTGAAATGTAACTTATTCTCTAGTTTTCCAGGCTTGTGGGAGCCTGGGTTGTGAATGGCAGAGTGGCATCTATTGGCCAAGCAGGTTAGAGGAGTCAGTCTGGATTCTGGATTCAAGGAAGGGAAAGAGCTTCCATCTATCTGTAGACAGTGTGACAAAGAGCAGGTGGCCAATTTTAGTCTGCCATTATGTCTCAGAAAGTGGGACAATCTGACATTATGTGTTTCATAAGGTGATGTGTTAAAAAGTATGCAACAGTAAAAATATAGCAATCTTGTCTTAAAAACTAAATCCAAGCCTCTCACTCCCAATTTCTGACCATTTAATGGACAGTAGAAGTTAAACACCTTACAAAAGCAATCAGCCAAATCCAGGCTATGGGATGTTCTATAGCACAAAAAACCACAGTAGGGCTGTTACAGAATAAATAAAAGCAATAAGAAGGTTTTGTTCAGATTCTGAACAAAACAGATTCAAACAAACTGAACTATAAAAAGACATCTTTAAGACAATTGGAGAAACTTGAATATGGACTGGGTATTAGTTGAGATGAAAGGTGACAGAATGTGCCACACCAAAATATGACTGTAGGAGTTCAGGGCATGCCACCCCAATGTATACTGCATTGGTATATTGATTATTTTGAAATGTAAGCCTTAAAAATTGGCAAACACCAAGAAAAGCTTTCTCTGAACTCTCCTTATTTGCCTCAGTACAGATCTTCCAAAAGGAACTCAAATGTCACATATATAGTCTTGGGAGTTTCATCAGGTAGAGAGGATCAACTCTTTTCATAGGAGAGGAGACTGGAAGTCCCTACCAGACTCTGACAAACAGTCACAAACTATACCCCTCATCTATTTTTCTGAGGACCCATTCATCTTTCCTAAAATCCTTTTACTCTTTCCCTTTTCCCAATTAAGGTGGTGTTGAAGTCTGAATTCTATGGCACCTAGGGGAATTAATCATCTTTCCCTGGATCTTTCCCATGTAAATATGAAGTAAACATGTTCATAAATTTCCATTTGTTTTTCTCTTTTTTTTTTCTTTTTCTTTTTTTTTTTTTTTTAAAGATTTTATTTATTTATTTGACAGAGAGAGATCACAAGTAGACGGAGAGGCAGGCAGAGAGAGAGAGAGAGAGAGAGAGAGAGAGAAGCAGGCTCCCTGCTGAGCAGAGAGCCCGATGCGGAACTCGATCCCAGGACCCTGAGATCATGACCTGAGCTGAAGGCAGCGGCTTAACCCACTGAGCCACCCAGGCTCCCTTGTTTTTCTCTTTTAATCTATCTTTTATTACATGGGTCCCAACTAAGAACTCAGAGGGGTAATGGGAAAATTATTTTTCTCCCTTAGACTATTAAATCTGTTAAAATGTTTTTAAAAAAAAGTATAATGAAGTATTTAGAGGTAAAATAACATGACATCTGAGATTTGCTTTACAAACGTAAGAGAAAGAAGTGGGAAATGGATGAGAAACAGTGAAGAAAATGTTGAACCCCTCCCTTTTTCTGGGCATTTTTCAGTTACCATCAACTGGCCTTTTGGTGTTACTTGGTTCAGAATCCCTGAGTTAGTAATATGATTGACTCTACCAAGCTGCTGGCCACTGTCTGAAGCCTATGGCTTCCTTATCTGTGGGTTTACTCCCCACTCAGCCTATTTCCAAAGAGCTGGGAGGAATAGGATATAAGGGCAAAAAAACCTGGTCACCTGGGCCTGTGTGGCATTTCCTTAGAGTGGAAGTGGCTGGGAGGGGAGAAGTAGACCCACTACTTATCATCTTCCTGAAGGTGGGAGAAACTGACCTCTGAGTAGGATCAGGTTTGCATACTCCAATTCAATTTCAAAAACAACAATAACATGTTTTTGACTCACTAACTTGGCATGAACCCACATCTATTTGGCTATCATCTCCTTTGACTGCTCATCGCTCAGGAGTGAATGGGGATCAGGAATTACCCTCATGCCTTTATAGAGCAGGCAAGTGGTAGAGTGACTTACCCAAGGCCCAGAGAAGTTGGCTCTAGAGGAAACAAATGAATTGTACTTTTGAAAATCAACTAGACTGCATCTTCAGAAGATTGTGTTGCATTAGAAGCAATTTTCAAGGTAACTCATGATTACTCTTAAGTACCAACCACCACAACCCTTTTTAAAATTTCTTTTAAGACTTTTCTATGGAAGATCATCATTGCCAACATGGGTGGGGACTGGAATAGTAGGAAATGGGTTGGACAGTCAGAGAATGTCCTGTTTATGAAAGTCCTAAAGAAAAAATAGTTTAGAATTCATGGTTTTGCTGAATGTGGTGACCAAGAAGGTGAAGTTTTTAAAAGAATGGGGCAAGTTAAAAAGAGAAAGGCTGATGAAAGCTGAGGTACCAGCTAGGAAATTCAGTAATAAAGACCTGATCTACAAAAAGCAGCAGTGGAAAGGTTGAGAATGTAGAAAGCTATGCCAAACTGAGGAATTATTTATTTTGGTGCCCCCAGAGTTAGGGGATAGAGGAGAATAAAAAGTCAAAGATGACCTGAAAAGCATTTGACTAAAATGTAATGCTACCCCAGACAGTTACAGAATAAAATGGGAACCCCAGTGGAGTAAAGGCAGCCATTCAACCAGCCTCTAATTAGTAAGAGTTGGGTAAAAACATATCTTAAAGGCAGTAACTCTGTACAATTGCACAGGTGTACAAAATGCTCCAGTTCCTTTATTAACGTCTATTGAATTGTGAGAAAGGTGCAATTCAGGAAATTCACACAACTTTCACTATTTTGGGAAGCTAACTCTGGGCCCAGAAATTTAATCTTGAAATTAATTTATTTTTACCACAGTTATACTCCAGGTAGGCTGGGAGTTTAAGATATCTGTAAATTTATTTAATCATTCTGGCATTTTCTTCACACCACTGATTCTGAAAGTTTTACTGGCAGTCTAATAATCTTGGCCAGGGGAAAGTAAGTAAAATTTCCTTTAAATTATATTTATTGCGAAATGTTTTAATTACCACAGTTAAAATTCAACTGGCAATGACACTCATTCCCAGGTTTGAATGTAAATTTGACAGTCGAGTGATTACCCCAGTTAATGCCATGACTTGCAGAGAAAACAGAAACCTAATTGCATCTGGAAACCAATGTATTATATCCCAGTGACAGCATCTTCAAACAGTGATAATCTGAATAAATTATAGGCTATTTCCCAAGAGAAACGGCTCCAAAGGTACACCTAGCTCTCTAATTTTGTAAACACATGTATCTCACTTCAATTTGACCATCACCTAAAAGTTAACTCTTTGAAATTGAGAATGGATCTCTCTGTTATCAGTTTTCAATCTTGGCTACATATTGAAATCATACAAAGAACTTAAAAAAAAAAAAAGGGCACTGATACAAGAATTTTAGGAGTTCCCCAGGTGATTTTAATGTGCAAACTAGGTTGAGAATGTCTATTCTTAATGATTCTTTGAAAGATTAAATTTCTTTTCATTTTTTTCACAATTTCCTAAAGCTAGGAAAGCCTTATTAGAATATACCATCGGGGGAGGAGTCAAGATGGCGGAGAAGTAGCAGGCTGAGACTACTTCAGCTAGCAGGAGATCAGCTAGATAGCTTATCTAAAGATTGCAAACACCTACAAATCCATCGGCAGATCAAAGAGAAGAAGAACAGCAATTCTAGAAACAGAAAAACAACCACTTTCTGAAAGGTAGGACTGGCGGAGAAGTGAATCCAAAGCGACGGGAAGATAGACCCCGGGGGGAGGGGCCGGCTCCCGGCAAGCGGCGGAGCAACGGAGCACAAAATCAGGACTTTTAAAAATCTGTTCCGCTGAGGGACATCGCTCCAGAAGCTAAACCGGGGTGAAGCCCACGTGGGGTCAGATTGGCCTCAGGTCCCTCAGTGTCACAGAAGGATCGGGGGTGTCTGAGTGTTGCAGAGCTTACAGGTATTAGAACAGGGAAGCTGGCTACAGAGACAGAGCCGGCAGTAAGCTCACAGCTTGGGGTTACCTTGAACCGGTCGCAGGCTTGGTGAGCTCGGAGCATGGCCGGAGGTTGGGCAGACGGGAGATACTGGGTGCTGTTCTCTGAGGGCTCAGTGAGGAGTGGGGCCCCGGGCTCTCGACTCCTCCGGGCCCAGAGACAAGGAGGCCGCCATTTGTATTCCCGTCCTCCGGAACTCTACGGAAAGCGCCCAGGGACCAATAGCTCCTGAAAGCAAACCCTAGCGGATTACTCAGCCTGGCCCCTGGTAAGGGCGGTACAATTCCGCCTGGGGCAAAAACACAAGAGAATCACTACAACAGGCCCCTCCCCCAGAAGATCAACAAGAAATCCAGCCCGAACAAGTTCACCTACCAAGGAATGCAGGTTCAATACCAAGGAGAGCAGCAGAATTCCAGAAGAGGAGAAAGCAAAGCACGGAACTCATGGCTTTCTCCCTATGATTCTTTAGTCTTGTAGCTAATTTAATTTTTTTTTCGTTTTCATTTTTTTCTCTTCTTCTGCTAAATTTTTTTTAACTTTTACCCTTTTCTTTTTTAACGTTTTTTAACTAGTTTATCATATATATATATTTCTTTTTTATACTTTTCTTTATTCGTTTTCTTTTTTTTAATTCTTTTCTTTTCTTTCTTTCTTTTTTTTTTTCCCCCAATTTATTTATTTTCAGAAAAACAGTATTCATTATTTTTTCACCACACCCAGTGCTCCATGCAAGCTGTGCCCTCTATAATACCCACCACCTGGTACCCCAACCTTCCACCCCCCTGCCACTTCAAACCCCTCAGACTGTTTTTCAGAGTCCATAGTCTCTCATGGTTCACCTCCCCTTCCAATTTACCCAAATTCCCTACTCCTCTCTAACGCCCCTTGTCCTCCATGCTATTGGTTATGCTCCACAAATGAGTGAAACCATATGATAATTGACTCTCTCTGCTTGACTGATTTCACTCAGCATAATCTCTTCCAGTCCCGTCCATGTTGCTACAAAAGTTGGATATTCGTCCTTTCTGATGGAGGCATAATACTCCATAGTGTATATGGACCACATCTTCCTTATCCACTCATCCGTTGAAGGGCATCTTGGTTCTTTCCATAGTTTGGCGACTGTGGCCATTGCTGCTATAAACATTGGGGTACAGATGGCCCTTCTTTTCACGACATCTGTATCTTTGGGGTAAATACCCAGGAGTGCAATTGCAGGGTCGTAGGGAAGCTCTATTTTTAATTTCTTGAGGAATCGCCACACTGTTCTCCAAAGAGGCTGCACCAACTTGCATTCCCACCAACAGTGTAAGAGGGTTCCCCTTTCTCCACATCCTCTCCAACACATGTTGTTTCCTGTTTTGTTAATTTTGGCCATTCTAACTGGTGTAAGGTGATATCTCAATGTGGTTTTAATTTGAATCTCCCTGAGGGCTAATGATGATGAGCATTTTTTCATGTGTCTGATAGCCATTTGTATGTCTTGATTGGAGAAGTGTCTGTTCATATCTTCTGCCCATTTTTTGATGTGTTTGTCTGTTTCGTGTGGGTTGAGTTTGAGGAGTTCATTATAGATCCTGGATATCAACCTTTTGTCTGTACTGTCATTTGCAAATATCTTCTCCCATTCCGTGGGTTGCCTCTTTGTTTTTTTGACTGTTTCCTTTGCTGTGCAGAAGCTTTTGATTTTGATGAAGTCCCAGAAGTTTATTTTCGCTTTTGTTTCCTTTGCCTTTGGAGACGTATCTTGAAAGAAGTTGCTGTGGCTGATATCAAAGAGATTACTGCCTATGTTCTCCTCTAAGATTCTGATAGATTCCTGTCTCACGTTGAGGTCTTTTATCCATTTTGAGTTGATCTTTGTGTACGGTGTAAGAGAATGGTCGAGTTTCATTCTTCTACATATAGCTGTCCAGTTTTCCCAGCACCATTTATTGAAGAGACTGTCTTTTTTCCACTGTATATTTTTTCCTGTTTTGTCGAAGATTAATTGACCATAGAGTTTAGGGTCCATATCAGGGCTCTCTACTCTGTTCCACTGGTCTATGTGTCTGTTTTTATGCCAGTACCATGCTGTCTTGGTGATCACAGCTTTGTAATAAAGCTTGAAATCAGGTAAGGTGATGCCGCCAGCTTTATTTTTGTTTTTCAACATTTCCTTAGCGATTCGGGGTCTCTTCTGATTCCATACAAATTTTAGGATTATTTGCTCCAGCTCTTTGAAGAATGCCGGTGGAATTTTGATCGGAATGGCATTAAAAGTATAGATTGCTCTAGGCAGTATAGACATTTTAACAATGTTTATTCTTCCGATCCAAGAGCATGGAATGGTCTTCCATCTTTTTGTGTCTTCTTCAATTTCTTTCATGAGTGTTCTATAGTTCCTCAAGTATAGATCCTTTACCTCTTTAGTTAGGTTTATTCCCAGGTATCTTATGGTTCTTGGTGCTATAGTAAATGGAATCGATTCTCTAATTTCCCTTTTTGTATTTTCATTGTTAGTGTATAAGAAAGCCACTGATTTCTGCACATTGACTTTGTATCCTGCCACACTGCTGAATTGCTGTATGAGTTCTAGTAGTTTGGGGGTGGAGTCTTTTGGGTTTTCCATATAAAGAATCATGTCATCTGCGAAGAGAGAGAGTTTGACTTCTTCATTACCAATTTGGATACCTTTTATTTCTCTCTGTTGTCTGATTGCTGTTGCTAGGACTTCTAATACTATGTTGAACAAGAGTGGTGAAAGTGGGCATCCTTGTCTTGTTCCTGATCTCAACGGGAAGGCTGCAAGCTTTTTCCCATTGAGGATGATATTTGCTGTGGGTCTTTCATAGATAGATTTGATGAGGTTCAGGAATGTTCCCTCTATCCCTATACTTTGAAGCGTTTTAATCAGGAACGGATGTTGGATTTTGTCAAATGCTTTTTCTGCATCAATTGAGAGGACCATGTGGTTCTTCTCTCTTCTCATATTAATTTGTTGTATCACATTGATTGATTTACGAATGTTGAACCATCCTTGTAGCCCAGGGATGAATCCCACCTGATCATGGTGGATAATCTTTTTAATGTGTTGTTGGATCCTGTTGGCTAGGATCTTGTTGAGAATCTTAGCATCCATATTCATCAGTGATATTGGTCTGAAACTCTCCTTTTTGGTAGGGTCCTTGCCTGGTTTGGGGATCAGGGTAATGCTGGCTTCATAGAAAGAGTCTGGAAGTTTTCCTTCTGCTTCAATTTTTTGAAACAGCTTCAGGAGAATAGGTGTTATTTCTTCTTGGAAGGTTTGGTAGAATTCCCCAGGGAATCCGTCAGGTCCTGGGCTCTTGTTTTTTGGGAGATTTTTGATCACTGCTTCAATCTCGTTATTAGATATCGGTCTATTCAGGTTGTTGATTTCTTCCTGGTTCAATTTTGGTAGTTTATATTTTTCCAGGAATGCATCCATTTCATCTAGGTTGCTAAGCTTATTGGCATATAACTGTTCGTAATAACTTCTGATGATTGTTTCTACTTCCTTGGTGTTAGTTGTGATCTCTCCCTTTTCATTCATAATTTTATGAATTTGGGATTTCTCTCTTTTCTTTCGGATTAGTGTAGCCAGTGGCTTATCGATCTTATTGATTCTTTCAAAAAACCAGCTTCTAGTTTCATTGATACGTTCTACTGTATCTCTGGTTTCTCCCTCATTGATCTCAGCTCTAATCTTGATGATTTCCCTTCTTATGTGTGGAGTTGGTTTGATTTGTTGTTGATCCTCCAGTTCTTTAAGGTGTAGAGACAGCTGGTGTGTTCTGGATTTTTCAATTTTTTTGAGCAAGGCTTGGATGGCTATATATTTTCCCCTTAGGACCGCTTTTGCTGTATCCCATAGGTTTTGGACCGAAGTGTCTTCATTCTCATTGGTTTCCATGAATTGTTTCAGTTCTTCTTTGATCTCCTGGTTGATCCAAGCATTCTTAAGTAAGGTGGTCTTTAGCTTCCAGGTGTTTGAGTTCCTTCGGAACTTTTCCTTGTGATTGAGCTCCAGTTTCAAAGCATTGTGATCTGAGAATATGCAGGGAATAATCTCAGTCTTTTGGTATCGGCTGAGTCCTGATTTGTGACCCAGTATGTGGTCTATTCTGGAGAAGGTTCCGTGTGCACTTGAGAAGAATGAGTATTCTGCTGTTTTAGGGTGGAATGTTCTGTATATATCTATGAGGTCCATCTGGTCCAATGTGTCATTCAATGCTCTTGTTTCTTTGTTGAGTTTCTGCTTCGATGATCTGTCTAATTCTGAAAGAGGCGTGTTAAGATCACCTACGATTAGTGTATTCATATCAATATGACTCTTTATCTTGATTAACAGTTTTCTTAAGTAATTGGCTGCTCCCATATTGGGAGCATAGATATTTACAATTGTTAGATCATCTTGGTGGATAGTCCCTTTAAGGATTATGTAGTGTCCTTCTGTATCTCTGACTACAGTCTTTAGTTTGAAGTCTAATTTATCTGATATGAGAATCGCTACACCAGCCTTCTTTTGAGTCCCATTGGCATGAAAGATGCTTCTCCACCCCTTCACTTTCAGTCTGCGTGTATCTTTAGGTTCAAAATGGGTCTCTTGTAGACAGCATATGGATGGGTCCTGTCGTTTTATCCAATCTGCAACCCTGTGCCGTTTTATGGGTGCATTTAGGCCATTCACGTTGAGAGTGATTATTGATAGATACGTTTTTATTGACATCGAGTTACCTTTGAAGTCTTTCTTTCTGTAGACTGTCTCTATATTTCTGTTCAATGCTATTCTTGGGATTTTTCCTCTTTTATAGAACCCCCCTTAATATTTCCTGCAGTATCGGCTTGGTGGTTGCATAGTCTTTTAAGCCTTGCCGGTCTTGGAAACTCTTTATCTCTCCATCCATTTTGAATGTCAGTCTTGCTGGATAAAGTATTCTTGGCTGCATGTTCTTCTCATTTAGTGCCCTGAATATATCTTGCCAGCCTCTTCTGGCTTGCCAGGTCTCTGTGGACAGGTCTGACGTTATTCTGATGGGCTTCCCTCTGTAAGTAAGGAGCCTCTTTGCCCTGGCAGCTTTCAAGAGATTATACCTACAATTATAATTTCTCAATTTGACTATCAGGTGTCGTGATGTTTTTTTGGAGTGTATAATCTTGGGTGGAGACCGTTCAGCCTCTAGTACATGAACGCTGGTTTCATTCGCGAGATTCGGAAAGTTTTCATGAAGGACTTGTTCCACGACATCTTCTAGACTTCTTTCTTTCTCCTCCCCTTCAGGAATTCCAATAATTCTGATGTTGGAACGCTTCATGGCATCATTTATTTCCCTAATTCTGCTTTCGTGGGATCTAAGCTGTTTGTTCCAGGCTTCCTCCTGATCCTTTCTCTCTATCTGTTTGTCTTCCAGATCACTAATTCTATCTTCTGTCTCAGTTACCCTAGCTTTGAGAGAGTTTAGATTGGATTGGAACTCATTGAGAGCATTGTGGACCTCCTCCCTGGTGGCTTTAAGCTCCGCCCTAACATTGTGAACATCCTGTCTGGTCGCTTTCAGTTCGGCCCTAATCAATTCTGTTTGGTCATCCATGGCTTTCTCCAACCTAGCTATTGCCTGGATAATTGTTAGCCTGAATTCTCTTTCCGACATATTGTCTATGTTGATAGCCGTTAGCTCTATTGCAGAAGGTTCATCCTCTGTATTTTTCTTCTGTTGGGCATTCCTCCTCCTAGTCATTTTGGTGGGAGAAGACTGAACAGATGTAGCTGGATGTATCAACTCTGGTGCAGTCAAGGTGCACCCTGGAACACTTCCTGATCTCCGTCTCAGAGAGAAGCCTCAGTCTGGGTGCAGAAGCTGAATAAATTCCCCCTTGGCCGCTGGCAGTGCAGGTTCCAAGTTGCAGACCCTGGGGGCGCAGGATCTTTTGCTCGTCCCCAAAGCCAAGGCAGTGGCGGCTGTCTGGGAGCTCCTGACCGCCAGAGAGGTTCCAAGCAGCGATCGCACACTGAGATTTTGCCGTGGCCCGGGCTGGGAGTGCCCGGCTTGCGCGCACCTCTTTTCAGAGGCGGCTGTGGGTCCGGCGCGCGTCTGGGGCACTGAGAACAGGGCGCTGGTCCGTAAGCCGCAGGCTGGGCTTTTGCGCGCCTCTGTCCGGGGAAGAGTTTCGCGCGCTCTCGGCTTAGACTTTGAAACAATGGTGCGGGTCAAGAAGCGCCCCCGGGCCTTAGAAACCCAGGAGAGCTGGAGCGACGTGCGCGCGCATCTCAAGCTTTGTGGTAGGGCTAGCGCGCGTTCTGCAGACCGGCGCAGCTCCCATCCCCTCACAGGAGCCGGAACCCCGCGCTCTGGGGCGCGCTGGCGGCTTAGGGACCAGGAGCTGGTTTCTCCGCCGCACTCTCTCTGCCTCCGCGCCGGGGAGGCCGTCTGGGACCGGGGACTTAAGCCCCTGTCCCTAGCCTCCCCGATTCCCACAATTTGCCCCCGCGATCCTTTGCTCTTTTGGAGTACTTTCAACCAGTCTCCAAGTTAATGCTGGTCCCCAGACGCAGGGCGCTCTCGCTCGTATCGGGGTATTACTTTCGCACCGGTCGCCTCTGGTGGCTCCCTCCCCCTTTTGTTTATCTTCCGATATCAGTCCGCCGTTCCCATTCCGCTTTACCTGCTCACTGGCGTCTTCTGCCCCTGTAGAGATCCAGACGTGTATAATTCTGATCTCAGGCTGATTTCATGGGTGATCAGATTTCTTTGGTAGGTAATCAGCTCACTTTGGGGTACCAGCTGAAAAGACGCCTCTTCCTAGTACCCCGCCATCTTGTCCCCCCTCTTTCTTTCTTTTTTTTCTTTCTTTCTGAACCTCTTTTTATCCCCTTTCTCCCCCCTCACGATTTGGGATCTCTTCTGATTTGATTAAGACATATTTTCCTGGGGTTATTGCCACCCTTTTAGTATTTTACTTGTTCCTTCATATACTCTTATCTGGACAAAATGACAAGGCGGAAAAATTCACCCCAAAAAAAAGAACAAGAAGCAGTACTAAAGGCTAGGGACCTAATCAATACAGACATTGGTAATATGTCAGATCTAGAGTTCAGAATGACAATTCTCAAGGCTCTAGCTGGGCTCGAAAAAGGCATGGAAGATATTAGAGAAACCCTCTTGGGAGATATTAAAGCCCTTTCTGGAGAAATAAAAGAACTAAAATCTAACCAAGTTGAAATCAAAAAAGCTATTAATGAGGTGCAATCAAAAATGAAGGCTCTCACTGCTAGGATAAATGAGGCAGAAGAAAGAATTAGTGATATAGAAGACCAAATGACAGAGAATAAAGAAGCTGAGCAAAAGAGGGACAAACAGCTACTGGATCACAAGGGGAGAATTCGAGAGATAAGTGACACCATAAGACGAAACAACATTAGAATAATTGGGATCCCAGAAGAAGAAGAGAGAGAGGAGCAGAAGGTATACTGGAGAGAATTATTGGCAAGAATTTCCCCAATATGGCAAAGGGAACAAGCATCAAAATTCAGGAGGTGCAGAGAACCCCCCTCAAAATCAATAAGAATAGGCCCACACCCTGTGGGCCTAATAGTAAAATTAAAGAGAAAATACTGAAAGCAGCCCGGTAAAAGAAGTCTGTAACATACAATGGTAAAAATATTAGATTGGCAGCTGACTTATCCACAGAGACCTGGCAGGCCAGAAAGAGCTGGCATGATATATTCAGAGCACTAAATGAGAAAAACATGCAGCCAAGAATACTATATCCAGCTAGGCTATCATTGAAAATAGAAGGAGAGATTAAAAGCTTCCAGGACAAACAAAAACTGAAAGATTTGCAAACACCAAACCAGCTCTGCAGGAAATATTGAAAGGGGTCCTCTAAGCAAAGAGAGAGCCTACAAGTGGTAGATCAGAAAGGATCAGAGACAATAAACAGTAACAGTCACCTTACAGGCAATACAATGGCACTAAATTCATATCTCTCAATAGTTATCCTGAATGTTAATGGGCTAAATGCCCCAATCAAAAGACACAGGGTATCAGAATGGATAAAAAAACAAAACCCAACTATATGTTGCCTACAAGAAACTCATTTTAAGCCCGAAGACACCTCCAGATTTAAAGTGAGTGGGTGGGAAAGAATTTACCATGCTAAGGGACATCAGAAGAAAGCAGGAGTGGCAATCCTTATATCAGATCAATTAGATTTTAAGCCAAAGACTGTAATAAGAGATGAGGAAGGACACTATATCATACTCAAAGGGTCTGTCCAACAAGAAGATCTAACAATTTTAAATATCTATGCCCCCAACGAGGGAGCAGCCAACTATATAAACCAATTAATAACAAAATCAAAGAAATACATCAACAATAATACAATAATAGTAGGGGACTTTAACACTCCCCTCACTGAAAAGGACAGATCATTTAAGCAAAAGATCAACAAGGAAATAAAGGCCTTAAATGACACACTGGACCAGATGGATGTCACAGATATATTCAGAACATTACATCCCAAAACAACAGAATACACATTCTTCTCTAGTGCACATGGAACATTCTCCAGAATAAATCACATCCTCGGTCCTAAATCAGGACTCAACCGGTATCAAAAGATTAGGATCATACCCTGCATATTTTCAGACCACAATGCTCTGAAGCTAGAACTCAACCACAAGAGGAAGTTTGGAAAGAACCCAAATACATGGAGACTAAACAGCATCCTTCTAAAGAATGAATGGGTCAACCGGGAAATTAAAGAAGAATTGAAAAAAATCATGGAAACAAATGATAATGAAAATACAACGGTTCAAAATCTGTGGGACACAACAAAGGCAGTCCTGAGAGGAAAATATATAGCGGTACAAGCCTTTCTCAAGAAACAAGAAAGTCTCAGGTTCACAACCTAACCCTACACCTAAAGGAGCTGGAGAAAGAACAAGAAAGAAACCCTAAGCCCAGCAGGAGAAGAGAAATCATAAAGATCAGAGCAGAAATCAATGAAATAGAAACCAAAAAAAACAATAGAACAAATCAATGAAACTAGGAGCTGGTTCTTTGAAAGAATTAATAAAATTGATAAACCCCTGGCCAGACTTATCAAAAAGAAAAGAGAAAGGACCCAAATAAATAAAATCATGAATGAAAGAGGAGAGATCACAACTAACACCAAAGAAATACAAACAATTATAAGAACATACTATGAGCAACTCTACACCAACAAATTTTACAATCTGGACGAAATGGATGCATCCTAGAAACATATAAACTACCACAACTGAACCAGGAAGAAATAGAAAGCCTGAACAGACCCATAACCAGTAAGGAGATTGAAACAGTCATTAAAAAATCTCCAAACAAACAAAAGCCCAGGGCCAGACGGCTTCCCGGGGGAATTCTACCAAACATTTAAAGAAGAACTAATTCCTATTCTCCTAAAACTGTTCCAAAAAATAGAAATGGAAGGAAAACTTCCAAACTCATTTTATAAGGCCAGCATCACCTTGATCCCAAAACCAGACAAGGATCCCATCAAAAAAGAGAGCTATAGACCAATATCCTTGATGAACACAGATGCAAAAATTCTCACCAAAATACTAGCCAATAGGATTCAACAGTACATTAAAAAGGATTATTCACCATGACCAAGTGGGATTTATTCCAGGGCTGCAAGGTTGGTTCAACATCTGCAAATCAATCAATGTGATACAACACATCAATAAAAGAAAGAACAAGAACCAAATGATACTCTCAATAGATGCTGAAAAAGCATTTGACAAAGAACAGCATCCCTTCCTGATCAAAACTTTGCAAAGTGTAGGGATAGAGGGCACATACCTCAATATTACCAAAGCCATTTATGAAAAACCCACCGCAAATATCATTCTCAATGGAGAAAAACTGAAAACTTTTCCACTAAGGTCAGGAACACGGCAGGGATGTCCATTATCACCACTGCTATTCAACATAGTACTAGAAGTCCTAGCCTCAGCAATCAGACAACAAAAGGAAATTAAAGGCATCCAAATCGGCAAAGAAGAAGTCAAACTATCACTCTTCGCAGATGATATGATACTATATGTGGAAAACCCAAAAGACTCCACTCCAAAACTGCTAGAACTTGTACAGGAATTAGGTAAAGTGTCAGGATATAAAATCAATGCACAGAAATCAGTTTCATTTCTCTACACCAACAACAAGATAGAAGAAAGAGAAATTAAGGAGTCAATCCCATTTACAATTGCACCCAAAACCATAAGATACCTAGGAATAAACCTAACCAAAGAGGCACAGACTCTATACTCAGAAAACTATAAAGTACTCATGAAAGAAATTGAGGAAGACACAAAGAAATGGAAAAATGTTCCATGCTCCTGGATTGGAAGAATAAATATTGTGAAAATGTCTATGCTACCTAAAGCAATCTACACATTTAATGCAATTCCTATCAAAGTACCATCCATCTTTTTCAAAGAAATGGAACAAATAATTTTAAAATTTATATGGAACCAGAAAAGACCTCGAATAGCCAAGGGGATATTGAAAAACAAAGCCAAAGTTGGTGGCATCACAATTCCGGACTTCAAGCTCTATTACAAAGCTGTCATTATCAAGACAGCATGGTACTGGCACAAAAACAGACACATAGGGGTGCCTGGGTGGCTCAGTGGGTTAAGCTGCTGCCTTTGACTCAGGTCATGATCTCAGGGTCCTGGGATCGGGTCCCGCATCAGGCTCTCTGCTCAGCAGGGAGCCTGCTTCCCTCTCTCTATCTGACTCCCTCTCTACCTCCTTGTGATCTTTCTCTGTCAAATAAATAAATAAAATCTTTAAAAAAAAAAAAAAAAGACACATAGATCAATGGAACAGAATAGAAAGCCCAGAAATAGACCCTCAACTCTATCGTCAACTAATCTTCGACAAAGTAGGAAAGAATGTCCAATGGAAAAAAGACAACCTCTTCAAAAAATGGTATTGGGAAAATTGGACAGCCACATGCAGAAAAATGAAATTGGACCATTTCCTTACACCACACACGAAAGTAGACTCAAAATGGATGAAGGACCTCAATGTGAGAAAGGAATCCATCAAAATCCTTGAGGAGAACTCAGGCAGCAACCTCTTCGACCTCAGCCGCAGCAACATCTTCCTAGGAACATCGCCAAAGGCAAGGGAAGCAAGGGCAAAAATGAACTATTGGGATTTTATCAAGATCAAAAGCTTTTGCACAGCAAAGGAAACAGTTAACAAAACCAAAAGACAACTGACAGAATGGGAGAAGATATTTGCAAATAACATATCAGATAAAGGACTAGTGTCCAAAATCTATAAAGAACTTAGCAAACTCAACACCCAAAGAACAAATAATCCAATCAAGAAATGGGCAGAGGACATGAACAGACGCTTCTGCAAAGAAGACATCCAGATGGCCAACAGACACATGAAAAAGTGCTCCATATCACTCGGCATCAGGGAAATACAAATCAAAACCACAATGAGATATCACCTCACACCAGTCAGAATGGCTAAAATCAACAAGTCAGGAAATGACAGATGCTGGCGAGGATGTGGAGAAAGGGGAACCCTCCTACACTGTTGGTGGGAACACAAGCTGGTGCAACCACTCTGGAAAACAACATGGAGGTTCCTCAAAATGTTAAAAATAGAACTGCCCTATGACCCAGCAATTGCACTACTGGGTATTTACCCTAAAGATACAAACGTAGTGATCCGAAGGGGCACGTGCACCCGAATGTTTATAGCAGCAATGTCCACAATAGCCAAACTATGGAAAGAACCTAGATGTCCATCAACAGATGAATGGATAAAGAAGAGGTGGTATATATACACAATGGAATACTATGGAGCCATCAAAAGAAATGAAATCTTGCCATTTGCGACAACGTGGATGGAAGTAGAGCGTATCATGCTTAGTGAAATAAGTCAACCGGAGAAAGACAACTATCATATGATCTCCCTGATATGAGGTAGTGGAGATGCAACATGGGGGGTGAAGGGGGTAGGAGAAGAATAAATGAAACAAGATGGGATTGGGAGGGAGACAAACCATAAGTGACTCTTAATCACACAAAACAAACTGAGGGTTGATGGGGGGAGGGGGATTGGGAGAAGTGGGGGTGGGGTTATGGACACTGGGGGAGAGTATGTCCTATGGTGAGTGCTGTGAAGTGTGTAAACCTGGCGATTCACAGACCTGTACCCTGGGGATAAAAATATATTATATGTTTATTAAAAAAAAAAAAAAAAAGAATATACCACCAGTGGGTGCCTGGGTGGCTCAGTGGGTTAAGCCATTGCCTTCGGCTCAGGTTATGATCTCAGGGTCCTGGGATTGAGTCCCTCACTGGGCTCTCTGCTCAGTAGGGAGCCTGGTTCCCCCTCTCTCTCTCTGCCTTTCTCTCTGCCTACTTGTGATCTCTCTGTGTCAAATAAATAAATAAAATCTTAAAAAAAAAAAAAAAGAATATACCACCTGTATGGGGAAAGAGGAATGAGGGAATGAGGAAAAAATGATGGAGGGAATCAAATAAACAAGAAAACAATACAAAAACCAGAAAAAGTGTTTTTTCTAGGAAGTAGGGGATCTCGATAGGGAGAAAATTATTTAAGCCCCTTTTAAATGGACAAAGCCAATACCGAAGACTACTCTGTATCAGAAATATTGAATCTGAAGGAAGATGAAATTATTCAGCATTTTAGGTAAAAATCTCTTTCCCTTTGACAGAAAAGCTATTTCCTATCAGCTTTCTTATTATTTGATTGGCTGGCCAATAGTTTTGATTTTCTTAAAATGAGTATTTTGCTGATTTCCAGCCTTGACTTCTACTTTCACTGTGATCTTCCATGTTCCTTTTCTTTACTCATTAGGCAACAAAACACAGAGGTTTGTTCCAAGTGGAAATTTGAGACTACCCTAGAGGATAACAGAACCACTAAATATAAGAGCCTGGGTACCTAAATCATCACAGGAAAAGCTGCCCATCAAACATACTTTGGACTATGAAAAAGATAAAGTATGTATTATGTTAAGCAACTAAGATTGGGGTTTGTTTGTTACAGCAGCTAGCTTTACTTAACTTGACAATGTACAAAGTGACTATCCAAATCCAAAGATTCCCATTCTGTACAGTTATTTGCCAAAACATTTGTTTTAAATTTTAAAACAGACCAGAAAAAAAATTCTTAATGAATTTAAAAGAGTTTAAAACATGCAAAATGATTTCCAGAATGGAAATTCAATTAAGAATTTAATTCCAGAGGAATTAAATCAACAACAGAAAGAAATCTGGAAAATGCCCAAATATTTAAAAACTGAAACACATCTAAGAAACTCATGGACTGAAGAAGTCAAAAGGGAAATATGTGTGTTGAACAGAATGAAAATAAAACCACATTTCAAAATTTGTAGAATGATGTTACAGCAGTACTTAGGGAGATGTATAAAACATTATATTATAGTTATTTCTTTAGTAAATCAGTATCTCTTCAATTCTGTTCCTCTCTTGCTCATTATTTCCTCCCTGCCCATGTGAAGATGGAAACTATGATTTTTATCTTCTCTGTCTTACCATTAACTATCATAATTTACCCACTAAATAAACATGTATTTTTTTTTCTTGGCCTATAATGCATGTTTAAGAGTAAGGCTTGATAAATAGTTTTGGATCAATAATGAGAAAATTTTGGCTTGGAGAGAGAAACAAAAGAAATGAATAAAATCAGCAGCTCCTCTGTCCAGATAGCTTTGTCAAATAAGAACATTTCATATTCAGGTTCATCCACTTTATAATCTCTTTTTTTCCCCATTCATAATCTTGATGTTCATTTTCCTCTCTTTTCAAAGAAGAAGCCATAGAATTACAAATCTAATGTCATTGCATTTAATGCACCGATCTCTGGTATCTACAAAAAGAACTTATCTCCTCCAAGTACGTCCAGTAAGACTATCCAATGTCTGTACATTTTCATGAAAGTACAATGCTTTGGATTTACCTTTCTAACCTGATGTGTAATTCTGATGAAAATAAGAATATATCGGCACTGAGTTTGTCTTGAAGTCCTTCCTGCTCAAATGGTCTGTCTCATAACTGGAGTAGTTTCTGGAAAAGCAGAGCTATCTTCACTCAGTTCCTTCAGCCTCGGAGGAGAAAGGTCGTATCCCCAAAACTTCCATTTTCATCCCTTTGTAATGTGTTAGAAAATAACATGTCTGGGTACCTCACTTTAAACTTGTTTGTGTTTCCATCTTCTCCAAACTCTCCATATTCAGACTCTGTGAGTGTACCCACTTGAAAGTAACACTTCTCTTGACATGCCCTATATTAACCCCTTCACAGGTAAAGCAGTGCCGCATGACTCTGAAAGAATGATTCTCATCACATTCCCACCCCTTTATGATGGACAGCCACCTTTTGAGTAGACAGGCACATGATTCCTACTCAATTCCCTGAACTGTTTTAGCCAACTCTTCCCACATTTTTTCAGCTCCATTATATCTTCCTTATGACTTTAAAACTGCACATATTATCCAAGAGCTCATGTAAGAGGAAGGTGGTGTTTGCAGTTTGAGTCCCATTGCCTTTCTCATGATTCCTTCCATTTGGGTGACACTGTTGTCTGCATTCCAGAACGTACCTTGCCAATGTCTTCAAGGAACAATCACCCATGACCGCCACATCCTGTTTTGGAGCTAAAACTTAAAGCTCAAAATTTATCACAATTTATATTTTGGAATCTCATTTTCTAAGATGCATTACTTAAGTGTGGCCACAATAACAATTCCTGCTCTTAAACTTTTTTTAATCACTATTTAATGTTTCTCATATGTCAGTTTAATAACCCTTTTGTGTTCCACATCTGGTTGCCTAATATTTTAAATGACATCATGTAAAGCATATAAACTGAGCTCCCTCCTTCCAAGGTACTATGTGAATCTTACTAATTTTTATCAGAACACAATAAACCTTGCCATTAAGATAGCCCTTTAGATAGAAGCTGGGTAGAACCAACCCTTTGTATTCAGAATGACAAGTTAATAATCACTGCCATCTGCAGGCAACAACAACAACAACAACAACAACAACAAAAAACTGGCTTCTACCAATTTGCTTGATCAAAGGCAATTTCAAATGAACAAAATAATTGTATTTCCAGGGAACAATGCATTCATAGATAACAACAGACTTGGTTATTTCCTGCTCTCCATATTTACATTGGAATGAACAGTACCCAGAGCAAACAGAAGAATAATATTGAGCAAAAACAGTTCCATTGGCAATCCTGAGGTCACAATCTTTACTTGAGAATGTAGAATGGAAAGCAAGACGAGGATGGGGATAGATGTGTCCCCCAGTAGAATTATTTTGTAACAGTACTACTCACAGTTGACAAATCCATTTCATTTATTTCAACTTCATCTGCTGAATATCTGTCTGGTGCCCATACTCAGCTCAAGCCTATATTACCTATTATTAGGGCAGGAAATTGATGCATTCCATTTATTTGTTTGCATTGTTTTCTCCATACTGGAGAAAATGTTGGAGAAATATTTGGAGAAAATATTACCATATCAATAGGAAATATGTTTTGGTATAATGTTTTCAAGAAGATACATTTTTTAAGAGATATCCTTGGGTGATAGTTTAATCCGGTATTTCCAGATAAGAGCCTCTTTTGGCATTCAGAGAAAGAAAGAGAGGTACAATGTATCTCTTGTAGAGACAGCATACCTTGTTTTTCTTTGCAAACCCATACCTAGCATGGGGCCTGGCACATAGAGTTTGTATTAAGAGTGTACCAAGTCAATCAGAAATATAAGTGAATAATTAACAAAGGACCATGAAAACAGTCACTAAAATATTTATTGCTTATTGGAGCTGGAATTAAGGATTTTTTATCTTTTTTGATTATCTTTATTTTCTGGGTTTATTCAATGAATATGTATTACTTTTGTACTTTAAAAAAAAGTGTGGGAAATCATAGGGAAAGCCTTAATTGAGTTAGAAATGTTTAGATCTTAAAAGGGAAGTTTATTATACATGCTGTAGGAATTTTGCCTTTATTTATCATGATCAGCAGTTTCTTGGCCATAATTTGAACTAATATTCACCTGTTGGGGAAAAAAGTGTTTTCCTACCCTCCTCTGATATTTCAGAAAACAATAAGGCTCTGAATCATCCCCCCTCATAGGAAGCAAGAAAAGGGTAACGGGGGAAAAGAGCTCCTGGGAACACGGAAGAGAACAAGATTCTAGCACCAGTTGTGTTGTAACTCTGAAGTGGGGGAAGTGTTACAGAAATGATGTTAGGCTCTTGGATTGTTATATTTGCAGCTGCTCTTATTTGATACATATGTATCTTACGTCAACTGACCTCAATTTTATAGTTATAGTTTTGAGGGACAGTTTAATTGCTTTTGTGAAGTTGTAACATTTGTCTCCATTTCAGTCAATTCCCTGCCTGGAAACAATCAATGATCATCTAGAACTCTCAAGCAAGAGTCCCACCTAGTGGTGGCTTATTTAATATGCACATAGCTCTTGAGCACTGGAGAGAAGGAAGAAAGAACCCGCAGAGATAACATTGCCAGGATTGGGTTGGCCAGTTCCCTGATTGTGAAGACTCCCTCCTACCTAGGATTTTAGATTCCAGAAACGTGACAGTTCCTGTCAGTTCAGGAAACATAGATTCCTGAATCGCTACTATCGCTACCATATGTCACCAAATATGAAGTTCTTCTGGAAGATGTGGTATAAATACACAATGAAATATTACTCAGCTGTAAAAAGGAATGAAATCTTGCCATGTGAGACAACATGGATGGATCTAGAGGCTTAGTAAAGTAACCAGAGAAATACAAATTCCATATGAATTCACATGTGGAATCTAAAAAACAATACAAGTGAACAAAAAAAAACAAGTGGATACATAAATATGGAAAACAAACTAGTGGTGGCCAGAGGAGAGAAGGTGCAGGAGGGGTGAGTGAAATAGGTGAAGGAGATCAGGGGGTACAAACTTCCAGTTACAAAATAAATAAGTCAGGGCACCTGGGTGCCTCAGTGGGTTAAGCCTCTGCCTTTGGTTCAGGTCATGATCCCAGGGTGCTGGGATGGAGCCTACATCGGGCTCTCTGCTCAGTGGGGAGCCTGCTTCCCTCTCTCTCTCTCTGCCTGCCTCTCTGCCTACTTGAGATCTCTGCCTGTCATATAAATAAATAACATTTTATAAATAAATAAATAAATAAGTCACAGGGATGAAAAGCCCAGCATAGGGCATATAGACAATAATATTTTAAGTTTGTATGGTGACAAATGGTAACTAAGTGTGGGGAGCTTTTCATAATGTATATAATTGTGGAATCACTGTTGTATACCTGAAACTAATATAATATTGTATGTCATACTTCAATTAAAAATTAAAATGATTAAAAAATTAAATGTTCTTTGGAGATGATCATTGATCTTTCATAACATCTTTTTTTTTTTTTTTTTTTTTTTGAGAGAGAGAGAGAGATTGCGGGAGAGAAACAGAGGGAGAGGGAGAGAGAGAATCTTGAAGCAGGCTCCATGCCAACCTGGAGTCCAGGCAGGGCTCCACCTCACAATCCCCAATATCATGAGCTGAGCCAAAATCAAGAGTCTGCTGCTTAACCAACTGAGTCACCCAGGCATCCCCATCACATTTTTTGGTACAACCCAGCCCAAAGCACTGGTTTCAGGGAGCCACTGTCCTCTCACTCACTTATTCAATCACTTCATGAACATTTACTGAGTGCCTCTAATTCCCAGGAACTGGAATTAAACACTGAAAAAATGTAAAGATGATTGAGGTTCATTCCGGAGCTTTGAAGGAATTCATAATCTGTCACGCGACCCTGCCCTGGATAATCTGTGGCCCGCTCAGCACCAGCGCCGTCATTACCTTTAAGATTTGGTCTCAAAAATACCCTTCTCCGGGACTGGAGCTTCCTGTAGAAGGAAGTTGCTGGAGATTTGGGAACAGAAAGAGGAGCTGTATACTGTAGAGGCAACTGCCGCCAGACTCAGGAACAGAAGGGATTCAGAGAGGCTCCCTGCTGAGCTCTTGGGGACCACCTGGGTCACTGAGGTGCCCAGAGCACAGGAGAGTGCTTCTCGGAGTGTAGCATCTTCCTGGTGAGTTTCGGAGAACCGCCCTGCCTGTGACTTCCTGCCAGGTCTTCCGAGTTGGCCTCCCTCCCCGGGGCTCTCCCACCTTCATGACTTCCTCAGCTCTTCCAGTGGTCAAAGAAGCCTCTCGTTCCTGTAGCAAATCCTGTAAGCCCAGAAAACATGGAGTGGCTTCTCTTTTCCTGACCGAGCCCTGATTGATTTAGTCACACAGTGGGCTAATCCTGTAATGACTCCGGAATATACGAGGTGTTGAAGAGAACTGAATGGTAGAAAAGCATCCCAGCTTTTAGAAGGACCAGGGAAGGCTTCCCAGAGAAAGTGGCATCGAGATAAATCCTAAAGGTAAAAAGAAATTATACAGTTTTAAAGGAAGACATAGAGACTAAAGTATTTGGGAGGGGGCGGTGGGAACAGGTTTTGGAAAGATTAGCTAACTAAAATAATAATGTTTAAAGGAAAGACAACAACACAAGACTGTAAGTTACTAAGTTTGCAATTAGTGTGTTGACCGAAAATACAATAGCAGTGTTCTCACATGAGTATCATTCCTGTAAAGCTCACGACAGATTTGGAGATATCCATGTGGCAAAGTATAGCAATGCCGTTGGTACTTCATCTACCGTATCCCCTGAAATCAGATGGGCCCACAAAAAACTTCCCAACTGCTGAGAAAGCTAGCTGCTAATAGCTCAGAGCTGTAGTTTCTCCAGAGAATTACCTTCCGCTGATGGGAGCTCTCACTCACCTGAAGTGTCTGAAATGTTTTGCCTTCCTTGAAGGGCATCAGGAGCCCAGGGCCGACTGATATAGGCAGACCAAAGCCTGGCCCCCTTGTGGAAAGGTGGGATAACTTTGTGGTGCCATACACTTCCCCAGTGGGAACAAGCTGAAAATAGACTTAGGAGAAACTGCCTTTGCTTAGCTTTCTTCTTGTCCTATCCTCTGCTCTCATCACTTCCTGGTATGTGCCAGAACTGTAGAAGTTTGGAACTGCTTAAGCATGAAAGACAAGGCATGTGCTAGCCTAATCATGCCAGAGCTTCTGGCAGAATGTGCAAAGGGAGTTTGGACCTTATCTACTAAAAGCATGGTCTTCAAATGTTTGATCATCAGTAAAGAAATTGAGAGCATGTTATATGGATGTGTTAGTGTACCGATATGTCAAACATTTTGTAAATGATGAACACAAATTTTAAAGAGACAATTTTTTTTAAAGATTTTTATTTATTTATTCGACAGAGATCACAAGTAGGCAGAGAGAGAGGAAGTGAAGCAGGCTCACCACTGAGCAGAAAGCCTGATGCGGGGGCTCTATCCCAGGACCCTGGGATCATGACCTGAGCCGAAGGCTTTAACCCACTGAGCCACCAGGTGCCCTGAGACAATTTTTTAAAATAGAAGTTCTATTTTTCTTGTACTCCAATAGATCAACTTGCACATCACTTTAGATGGCATGCTCTGCTTTGGGCCCCATGAGGGCAGAGAGGAGGGTTGGCCAACTTTGCATTTCACATCTTCGATCCCATTAGGCTTCTCCTCTCTAGGGGGATGATGTGTAAGTCTTTGCAGGAATGCATCTCTAACACCTGCTCTTGAAGGTGGGGAGAAGCGGTTGAAGAAGGGGAAAGCAGAGGTTAAAGGATTACTCTGTTTCCTTTTCTGATGGGCACACACACATACAGAGTCAAGCAGATCTTTACCAGAATTTCCAGCGAGAAAATAGAAATAGTAGGGATATAGGAGTTGGGAATGGAAAATCAATGTCCCTGCCTCTCACCTCCCTAAAACGCACATATGCACACACACTCTCTAGCTTTTTCAACCTTTCCACCTTAAGAAAGCGCTGACCTCACTGCCTAAATCTGCTGGCTGTGACCCCACCTAGAACACTGAAAAACACCCTTTGCATTTTCTTTCTGTGCCCCGTGTTTCTCTCTTCTCCCCACCACTTCCAGGTCTTCCTCCCAATACCTCCATTTTGATAGACGGCTACTCTTTTGGCAAAAAGTAAGCAAGTCTCAACACTTCTCTTGGGTCCTGTCCGTTCTTACAGTCTTCTCTGTTGCCTCTATCCCAGCCATCCTCACTTTTCTCCGCAATGTCGGCACGAAGCAGAGGGTGGGGGAGATTTTGAACTTGAGAGGGAGCAGAGAAGAGATCATTTGGCCAGTCCTATTCCCATTATCGCCCGCTTTTGTTTTTCTCTAGTTATCCCCTAGAGTCTGGAAAAGAAAGCCTCAGACATCTCTCACAAGCGTGACTCTCCTCTCCCTAGCGCCGCAGGGTTCAAGGAGGAAATTGTCACCTCCACAAATACCATCACTTTGACCTCGTCAAAATTTATGGAACTGGGAAGACCGTCTAAAATGGAGTCCCTCATACACCTAAATGATCAAAAGCTGTAAATCAAACAAATACAACTCTGCAACAGAATATATTCGATCTGCCTACCTTGACAAATACACCGCCGTCAGGTCAAAATTGAAACACGGACTGACTTGTATGTCCTGGAAGTTGTTACGGTCGTAGGTGGTGGTGTTTGTGTCTTTCTTGCACCTTACAAAGCCAGCTTTCTTCCAGCAGCCTGATGGTGGTATATGTCTTGCCTGTTGCTGCCTCCTAATTCTATGACTATTATTTTAGCAAAGTCTATTCATACGGATTTCTCTCAACCTCAACTCTCTGTCGCTGGTGATAAGAATATTTTGTTCCTCCTGGCATAGAAAGAGTCTCTTTCACATGGGAGTTTTATCTCCTGCTTTCAGAAAGAAAAAGGGAAGGTCATTATGTTTTTAAACCTGTTGTTTTTTCAAATGCATTTAGCTCAAAACAATCTTTATGTTAAAATGGCATATTTTGGGGTGGCCTGTTCTGGTCCCCTTCTTTCCCTCCCTTTGAAACTCCTCCCAAGGAGTCTCCCAGACCGGAAGCTGAGTTGTTAGATTGTTGCGTGTGTCACTGAGCTGGTCTGTTAGTCCTGGGAAAGGGTCCATTCAGTCTAACAGCTGTGTCTTATTTCAGAAGGCCTGTCTAAATCAGGCCTGGGTATGGTGTGAGTAATCAGGCATTTTATGAGGAGCATTTCTAGGAAACAAAAGAAAAGCAAATGTTCATGATTAGAAGAAACTACCAGCTCAGTTTTGATTTCAGAGGACCATCCGTCAAGAAGGTTTTTAGATCTTGGGTTGAAAACTTCTTTAGACCCTAAGACAAGGACAGGCAGTGGCAATCCGATGAATTTTCTTTGGTTTGCAGGGAGAATATTTCTGGGAATGGCATTGGGTGCTCTGATGAACTTTCTGAGTGGTTGAGGTACCAGGAGGGGTAAAGGTTGCTCCTATATGATCTGTTGTGGGGATTTCTTTGATGTTCTTATCCTGTCACTCAGTCTCAGTTGGCCCGACCTCAGAAAAAAGGCAGTCATACTTCTCAGTGATGTCAAGTCTGGAGTATAAGAGGAAAACTGGAAATGTTACTTACTGACAAAATGCACAAATGGCAGGAGACAGTTTCCAAAGAGGAAAAAAAGTTCAAAGTCCGTGACCATGACACTGTTCAACAAACCACAAGGCTATGCTATAGTTTTTATTGAAATGTAGGATTTGTGCCCTGTGATCACTCCCGGTTTTATGAAAGATAATCTAAATAAAACTAATCTGTTTGCAAAATAAGTCTAGTCTCCTTAAAGTTCTTCTGATAATTTACCTAAGTGAAGCAACAATAGTGATGTGTCTGTCCTATACGCTCCTTTTAAGTCTGCTTTACTGGAACTTTTCGTGAGGAATCTCAGATTGGACTTTTAAAAGCCTTTTGAGGCTAAGAAACTACATTAGGAACATGCCACCAGACTTCACTTTCATTACCTACAGATTGGGATGAGTTCTTTAGGTTTGCAAGATATTTTGAGGTTCCTGAACCTGCCAGGCAGTAGCCTTTTCAAATCCTTGAGGCTGAGAACCCGCTAAGCCAAGTACAAGGCCAGTAGTCCAAGAGTGTTTTGTAAGCATTGGCCCATCACCTCAAAAGCCGTTTCTTAATCTGGTCCTATTTGATTCTGTGCACATTGTTTTCAACTATGACATTCCTGTCAGAGCCTTGGTAATATAACTGATGCTCCCAATTGTGTCCTGTTATAAGGGGAACAGATTTTTATTTAACTTATGCAAATTTTTATATTTCCATGAAAATAAGAATATTCAATAAGGGCTTCTGAATTCAAGAGGAACCAGCTAGAGAGAAAAATAAATGTTTCATTTTGTTAACAAAGGTGTAGTCTACTAAATTGTTGCAATTTACATTTAGCTTAAGTGAAAAGGAGGAAAAAAAAAAAAGGTTTCCTTAAATCTGGAACACAAAACACTAAAGAAGCCATAGTGTTTCAAACAAAAAAAACCAGTAGAAGGTATCATCATCCTCATCAATTCACTTAGTCCCATGTAATCTCTCTCTTTTTCTTTTTAATTATTATTTTTTATTTGACAGAGAACAAAAGCAGGGGGAGCGGCAGGCAGAAGGAGAGGGAGAAGCAGGCTCACTGAGCAGGGAGCTCCATCCCAGGGCTCAATCCCAGGACCCTGGAATCGCGATCTGAGCCAAACGCAGACTCTTAATGACTTAATGAAGGAGCCACCCAGTGCACCCCCTCACACCCCCACTCCCGCCCATAATCAACTCTTGCTCTGCTTGATCTTGGGTTAGCAGTTTTCTGAATTCTTCAGTTTCTTTATTAGAATGCTTAAAATTCTCAACCAGTTCACCGGTATGATTTTGAAGTTATCAGGAACCTGGACACTGTAATAATTGTCAGAGACCTTTCTATGTATCTCTTTTAAGGTGGAGCGCTTTTTGCCTATGGTTGATGGCAAAAGCCTTCAGAAAAGCATCAGAGTAAAGCAGAAGTTTTTGAATTTCAAGAGTCAAAAATAGACATGGTTAAAGATCTGGTGAGGGTTCATTATAATGCAATTGACAAAGAAATTTGGTTATGTTTTTTGGCATACAACATTCCCAGATAACTGGAATCATTTATTACCCAGTATAAAGACTTTGACATATTTCTGTGAATTTGGATATAATTCAATTTGCATATAATTTCTTTTTTTAATTTATTTATGACAGAGACAGAGATCACAAGTAGGCAGAGAGGCAGGTGGGGGTGGGGAGATGGTGGGGGGGGGAGAAGGCTCCTGCTGAGTAGAGAGAGCCTCCATCCCAGGACCATGAGATCATGACCCTAGCCGAAGGCAGTGGCTTAACCCACTGAGCCACCCAGGCGCCCCTAATTTCTGAAAACTTTATATTGGTAACAAATGCCCATACAAATATAATCTAAAGATTTAACATTACTTCTTATTTGACAGTGTTTCTCATGTATTCGAACATATTAAATAAACCTAGTTAGTTTAAATCTCTCTTCTTTTTTACAAAGTCTTCTGGGATTTTCCAGGGACCCTCTGGGCAATCTCGAAGTCAGTTTGAAGTCAAAAATAGTTTACTTACAATTTGAATTGGGAAGTTTGTCAAAAATGTCAAAAGACTGAACTCTTAATCAAATAAGATTACAGATCACTGTGAAACAATTGTTAGCTATCTGTGTAACAAAGTGATAATAGAAGATCTCAAAGGTAAGTATTGAAGATTACATGATTGTAAAGAAAACCTTAGCTCTTTCAATATTGAGAAGACTCTGTTGTCTCAAATTATCAAAGACCCAATAAAGACAACATGAAGCACAGGAAATTATTTTGATAAAACACAGACACTGCATTTTCTAGGCAGATTATTCAACAGGTAAAGAAAGTCTTTTACAACAACCTAGGAAAACTTTTTTGTTGTTGTTTTTTAACTAAGAAAGGAAATTAAATTCTAGTGTTGTGTAGACAGAGAACTGATATTGAACCTCATTTTTTGAAAACCCTTTTAATAAATTCATTAAATTTTAGTCGGCTTGACCACACAGAATTTTCTTCTCTCTCTTTCTTTTTATATCCAGTTAGGGTTTTGTTTTTTGTTTTTTTTCCAATTTATTTATTTTCAGAAAAACAGTATTCAGTTAGGTTTTTTTTTTGTCCTTTATTTTCCTTTTAAAAAATTTTTAAACAACCTTTAATTATCCTTAACTAAAACAAAATGACTTGACTCTTCCCTAACAAAACATTTACACCTCCTATTTTCCCATACCACAAACACATCACATTTTTCTTGAAACTTTATATATGGTTTCTTTCCTCTACCTTCATTATTCTTGGTAGTTTTATTTACATATATTTATTAGAATTCCCTAATTTCTGGTGAAAACCAGGAATTAAGTAGTTGTGAACTGTTTCTCATCTATCAGCATTCTGTAGTAGATTATCAAATTTATGAATAAGCCTTTCTTAACTTCTAGAGGTATGTGCTTCCTCATAGTATAATTTTTCAGTGTGGTGAAAAACATGTTTACCGATAGAAATATATTTTCTCTCTCAAATAAAAAGCCAAAGGTAGGCAAACTATACATTAGCAATTAATATTTCAGCATTTTATCTTATTTGGAAATGATCTAGATAGTCAGTGAATATCCATTATTTATTTAATTGAGTATAACTGTAAGATTTCGAGTTACCAGATTTAATTTAGTATAATTGTAAGATTTCAAGTTACCAAAAATATTTCAGAAAACATTTTTATCTAAACACATTGTAAAAACCCAATTATTGTTGAAAAGTTCATTTATAAACTTTATCCTACCTACATTTATTTAATTTACTTGGTTTTTTTTGTTTTGTTTTTTTATTTTTTTTTTATTTTTTTTTTTTTTTAATTTACTTGTTTTTAACCATTTGCTTGAATTACTCATGAAAATTTCATGAGACATTAAAGCTGGCCATGGTCTCCTGCATGTTCTCAGTGAATTTGTCAAAACTTTTTCGGGGGGAGGGGTGGGGAGCTATCAGGGCTATGTAGGTTTCAGGCTTGCTTGAGTGTCTTTGGCATTTCTTAATTTTTTTTTAATGGGTCTCATAGGTGTTAATAGGATATTTGCTTAGGATGAAAGCTAACCTTTCTTTTAGATAGAAAAGCCAAAGTCTTCAAAGGTATACCTATTTCTTAATTTTTGCTGTTAGTCTGATCTCTGCCACCTACCCTTGTCAAGGGAATCTTAAACCAGCCAAGGCATTCTCTGGTGTCTTTTTCTTTTTCTCCCCCTTTTTCAATCTGATTTTCTCATAGGTGTTAATAGGATATTTGCTTAGGATGAAAGCTAACATTTTTTTTTTAAGATTTTATTTATTTATTTGACAGAGAGAGATCACAAGTAGGCAGAGAGTCAGGCAGAGAGAGGAGGAAGCAGGCTCCCTGCTGAGCAGAGAGCCCAATGTGGGGCTCGATCCCAGGACCCTGGGATCATGACCTGAGCCGAAGGCAGAGGCTTTAGCCCACTGAGCCAACCAGGCACCTTGAAAGCTAACATTTTAGATTGAAAAGCCAAAGTCTTCAAAGGTATACCTATTTTTTTTTCTTTCTTTTTCCCTTTTTCCTTTTTTTTTTTTTTAGAAAAAGATTTATTTATTTTAGAGAAAGAACAAGAGAGAGGGGTAGAGGGGCAGGGGGCAGAGGGACAGGGGAGGCCGGAGGCAGAAAGGCAAAGGGGCAAAGGGACAGAGGGAGAGAAAGTCTTAAGCAAACTCCATGCTGAGCACAAAGCCAGACACAGGGCTTGATCTCACAACACTGACGTCACAGCCCTGAGATCATGACCTGAGCTGAAACCAGGAGTCAGATGCTTAACAGACCGTGCCACCCAGACACCCCAGAAGTATATCTATTTCAATGTGATTCCAAAGCAATAAGCCTTTCTATGACTTAACTATGGACACAAGAGGCTTCCTTATAGAAGAGGCAAAGCTATAGCCCCATCCAAGCTCCAGAGTTACTCCTGAACAATAGCTTAAGAAAGTAAAGACCTTCATTGTCACAGACCCTAAGAATAGTTCATGTTTGTGAAAACTTCTCTCTGGTTCTCCTATGGACATGATGGTCCAGTCATAGACCTGCTCGACTATGATACTGGACAGGCAATACTAGGATGAGACTGTAAGAGCTAACAAGGCAACTAAGGTGGAGATGACTAAGGCCCCTTATCTACCGAGACCCCTTTATTAAGGCAAACTCCCCTGAGAACTAGCATGGTCTGGCAAAGAGTATTCTGCTTGTCATTTTGTGTTCAGGGTGCCCTGCCAGCTAACTAACCACCTGATACACGTCCAATAACCTGTGCACCCCAGCTGTGGAAACCAGAGAGAACATTCTCATTAGTCACAAAGCCAGGCTCCAAGGACATTTCAAATCTTTTTTTTTTTTTTTAAGATTTTATTTATTTATTTGACAGACAGAGATCACAAGTAGGCAGAGAGGCAGGCAGAGAGAGAGGAGGAAGCAGGCTCCCTGCTGAGCAGGGAGCCCGATGCAGGGCTTGATCCCAGGACCCTGGGATCATGACCTGAGCCAAAGGCAGTGGCTTTCACCCACTGAGCCACCCAGGCGCCCCGGACATTTCAATTCTGATATCAATTCCCTTGGGGGGGGGTCTTCTCCCCATACAACCGAGCAATTCTCTAATTCTTTGTAGACACTGACCAGCTGTCCCACAAATGTAACTCAACTCTGACACCTTCCACCTGAAGATGGCATCAGATCCCACAGATTAGGATCTCTGTTCCACAAGACCGCCCCCCACTTCAGATGCCTTTCCCAAATTCAGATTGTTCACCTGTAGTCTGACTGATCAGCTATAAACCAGACCCCATGACCCCCTCCTTGAGTTTGATGAACTTGCTAGAATGGCTCTCAGAACCAAGGAAAGTTATTTTCTAGATTACCAGTTTATTACAGAGGATAGCAAGGATATGAATCAATAGCTAGTTGAAGAAACACCTATGGCAGGGTCCCAAACTCAAATGCCTCTATCCCTGTGGAGTTTGGGGCATAATATATGGATGCATACTGGTTCACTGACCCGGAAACTGTCTGAACTCTGTCTTTTGGGATTTTTATAGAGGCATCATTACATAGGCACAATTGATCAAGTCAGTGACTTTTGGCAATTGATTCAACCTCCAGGCCTGTTCCCCTCCCTCAGTGTGGGGGGAGGGTAGGACTGAAAGTTCTCATCCTCTAATCACTTGTTTGGTGCCCTGGTAGCCAGCCCCCATCTTCAGGTGTTTTCTAAAAGTCCCCTCATTCACATAAACTCAGGTGTGCTTGAAAGGAGTTTGTTACAACCATCAAGACACATTTACGGCTCTTCCTAGGAAATCTCAAGAGGAAAACATACAAATTTAATCTTACTTGTCCATAGCAGTTTCCACAAAAAAATGAAGACCCAAAACCCAGAAAGGCACAAGTGTTTATATGTACGAGGTTGAGCAAAGAGTAGTTAGAGATTGTGAAAAGGGAACAAATGTCCTGGGGAGACTAAAGGAAGATAAGAGTTATTTTGACAAAGTCTGTTTGTACTTAACTTTTCTCAACCTCAGCTCTCTGTCTCTCCTGATAAGAATGTTTTTCTCTTCCGAATATATATAAGGAGGGCAGCTTTTACCCTGGAGTATCCTCTCCTGCTTTTAGGAAGTAAAAGCAAAGGTCAGCACTGGGTGTGGTGAAAAAATAATGAATAATGTTTTTCTGAAAATAAATAAATTGAAAAAAAAAAAAAAGCAAAGGTCAGTGTGATCCTCTTGCACCTGCCGTTTTCCAAGTTACATTTAGCTCAAAATAATCCCTTTGCCGGAAGTGACCTATTTTGAGGGGCCTCATGTTCTGCCACCCCTCAGTAGCCCCGCATCTGTCACAAGGTCTTAAATACAGACTGTTGAAGGCCTAACTGAATGAATGAGTAAAATAAATCTACAAAAAAAAAAAAATTCCTTCTTGTCGTTAACAACGTGCTGGACTTCATATCAAGAAAAGTAGTCAGAAGGTCACCGATCTTTGTGTTGAGTTATTTCATATAGATTAATGTATGGATTAATTTATACTGATTAACGTAGTCCATGGGACATGTTTTGTTTGGCTTGAAATTATTAAACGTTTTAATCAACATTTAAAAATCAAGGGATTTTTCTCTCATTTTATTGAGATGTATGTGACATGTAACACGATATTTTTAGTTGTGCAATTGTGATTGTGTACTATACGATGAAGTACAACGGTATATTGTATTTACAGTGCATACCATAATGGCTTGCTGTACGTATATATCGTGAAATGGTTACCCTAGTAAGATCAGGCGACATTCCTCACTTCACGTAAGAAAAAAGTTCAGATGTATTCTCTTTGCAAGTTTCAAAAATACAATATGCTATTATTAATTATAGTCACCCTGCTACTACACATTATATTCCTGGCACTTAATCAGCTTATAACTAGAAGTTTGTACCTTTTGACCATCTTCATTCATTTCTTCCCACACACCCCCATCTCTTACCTTTGGCAACCACCCATCTGTTCTTCTAAGAATTTGATTTTTATTAGATTCCACATATAAATGAGATCATACAGCATTTGTTATTTCTGCCTTGTTTCACTAAGCATAATGCCTTCCAGGTCCTTCTATGTTACCAAAAGTGGTAGGATTTCCTTCTTTCCTGTGGATGAAATAAATATATATATATATCCCCCAATTTCTTTTGCATTTATCCGTTGATAGACACTTAGGTTGTTTCCATACCGTGGCTATTGTAAATAATGTTGCAGTGACTGTGGGAGTGTAGACAACTGTTCCAGATAGGGATTTCCTTTCTATTAAACATATAACCAGAATTGCTGGATCAGGGTAGTTCTATTTTTAATTTTTTGATAAACCTCCACCCTGTTTTCCACAGTGGTTGCAACAGTTTACATTCCCACCAACAGAGCACCTAAGAGTTTCTTTTTCTCTATACCTTATCCACACTTATTATCTCATCTTTTGATGATGGCCATGCTAACAGATGTGAGGTGGTAACTTATTATAATCTTGATTTGCATTTTGTTGATGATCAGTGATGGTCGACACTTTTTCAAGTCCCTGTCAACCATCTGTCTATCTTCTTTGGAACTCTTGTCTATTCAGATCCTCTGCCCAATTTTTAACCAGATCATTTGCTACGGAGTTGTATAAATTCTGTCTATATGTAGATTGTCTTTTCATTTTATTATAAAATGAATAATAAAATTTCATTTTATTAATAGCTTCCTTTGCTGTGCAGAAGCTTTCTAGTTTGATGTAGTCCCTCTTGTTTGTTTTGGGTTTGTTTGTTTGTTTTTTTTTTGCCTGTGCTTTTTGGGGTCTTATCCAAGAAATCATTGCCAAGATCAATGTCAAGAATTTTCTCTCTGTTTTTTTTCCTAGGAGTTTTATGGTTTCAGGTCTTACAGTGAAGTCTTTGATCCATTTCAAATTGAATTTTAGGAGTTGGATAAAACAGTGGTCCAGCTTCATTTTCATTCTTTTGTATGTGGATATCCAGTTTTCTCAGCACCTTTTATTGAAGAGCCTCTCCATCCTCTACTCATTTTTTATTGGCTTTCTTGTTAAAACTTAGCTGATTATATATGCATAGGTTTATGTGTAGTCTCTATGTATGTTTTTATGCCAGTACCTTACTCTTTCAATTACATTCCCTCATAATACAATTTGAAATCATGAAGCATGATGAGTCCAGCCTTGTTCTTCTTTCTCAAATTCACAGTGGCCATCCAGGGTATTCTGTAAGTTCAAAAGAAATTTAGGAAAGTTTTCTCTATTTCTGTGAAAACTACCATTGGGATATTAATTGGGATTGCACTGGATTTGTAGAACACTTTGGGTAGTATGGATATTTTTATAATATTAATTTAAGAAAGTAGGATATGTTTTCATTTATGTGTCTTCTTCAGTCTCTTTCATCAATGTCTTAGAGTGTCCCATGTGCAGGTCATTCACCTCCTTATTTAAATTTATTCCCAAGTACTGAATTTTTTTTTTAAGATTTTATTTATTTATTTGACAGAGAGAGATCACAAGTAGATGGAGAGGCAGGCAGAGAGAGAGAGAGAGAGAGGGAAGCAGGCTCCCTGCTGAGCAGAGAGCCCAATGCGGGACTCGATCCCAGGACCCTGAGATCATGACCTGAGCCGAAGGCAGCGGCTTAACTAACGTGATTGTAAGTGGGGTTGCTTTCTTAATTATTCTTTTAGATTGTTTTTAGCATATGGAAATGGAACCGATTTCTGTATGTTGACTTTATATACTACAAATTTACTAAATTTATTCTAATAGTTTTATCATGAAGTCTTTAGGGTTTTATGTATATAAACATGGTATCTGTGGGGACTATTTTATTTTTTTTCTTTCTGATATAGATGTTTTTATTTCTTTTTCTCACCTAATTGCCACAACTATGATTTTCAGTACTATGTTGAATAGAAATGGTGAGCGTGAGCATCTTTGTCTTATTCCTAATTTAGAGGAAAGGATTTTCGCATTTCATTATTGCACATGATGTTAACTGTGTGCTTTTTGTATGTGGCCTTTAATGTTGAGGAACATGACTTCTTACTCAATTTGCTGAGTGTTTTTATTTTTTATTTTATTTTTTTTTAAAGATTTTATTTATTTATTTGACAGAGAGAAATCACAAGTAGACGGAGAGGCAGGCAGAGAGAGAGAGAGGGAAGCAGGCTCCCTGCTGAGCAGAGAGCCCGATGCGGGACTCGATCCCCGGACCCTGAGATCATGACCTGAGCCGAAGGCAGCAGCTTAACCCACTGAGCCACCCAGGCGCCCACTGAGCCACCCAGGCGCCCTGCTGAGTGTTTTTTTTGTTTGTTTTTTGTTTTTTTTTTTCTGCTGAGTGTTTTTAATCATAAAATTGTATTTTGTCAGATACTTTTTTGCGTTTATTGTGATGCTCATATGACTTTTATCCTTCACTTTCTAATGTGGTCACAACCATGTTGATTGATATGAGGATGTTGAATTTTCCTTGCATCCCAGGGATAATTCCCACTTAATCATGGTGAATGATCATCTTAATATGTTGAAAGCAGTTCAGCAATACTTTTTTTTTTTTTAAGATCTTATTTGTTATTTATTTGACAGACGAGATCACAAGTAGGCAGAGAGGCAGGCAGAGAGAGAGGAAGGGAAGCAGGCTCCCTGCTGAGCAGAGAGCCCGATGTGGGGCTCGATCCCAGGGCCCTGGAATCATGACCTGAGCCAAAGGCAGATGCCTTAACCCACTGAGCCACCTAGGCGCCCCTCAGTAATACTTTTTGAGAACTTTTGCATCTGTGTTCCTGAGGGAAATTGGCCAGTAATTATCTTTTTTTGTAGCATTCTTATCTGGCTTTAGTATCAGGGTAATGCTGGCCTTGTAAAATGAGTTTGGGCGTGTTTCTTTCTCTTCAAATTTTTGGAAGAGTTTGAAATGGATTGATGCTAATAATTCTTTGAATGTTTGGTAAAATGTACCACTAAAACCATCTAGGCCTGGGCTTTTCTTTGTTGGGAATTTTTGATTGCTAATTCAATCTCCTTACTAGTAATTTGTTCAAACTTAATATTTCTTCATGGTGCAGTCTTGATAGGTTGTGTTTTCCCAAGAAGTTACCCACCTATTTATCCTAGGGTATCCAGTTTAAAGTGTGTAATTATTCACAGTAGTGTCTCATAATCCTTTGTGTTTTTGTGGTTTCAGCTGTAAAGTCTCCTCTTTCATTTCCGATTTTATTTATTTGAGTCCTCTATCCTTTTGTCTTAGTTAACCTAGCTGAAATTTTGTTCATTTTTTTCTTTCAAAAAACCAGCTCATAATTTCATTGCCATTTTCTGATCTCCATTTCTTTATGTTCTGATCTTTATTGTTTTGCTTACATTAAGCTTAGTTTGTTCTTCTTTTTTAGTTTCCTGAGATGTAAGTTTGTTTATTTGAGATCTTTCTTTTTTCTTTCTTTTTTTTTTTAAAGATTTTATTTATTTATTTGACAGAGAGATCACAAGTAGGCAGAAAGGCAGGCGGAGAAAGAGGGGGAAGCAGGCTCCCCGCCAAGCAGAGAGCCCGATGCAGAGCTCGATCCCAGGACCCTGAGATCATGAGATCATGAGATCATGACCTGGGCTAAAGGCAGAGGCTCAACCCACTGAGCCACCCAGGTGCCCCTCTCTGTTTTTTCTTAATATAGGTGTTCATTACTAGAAATTTCCCTCTTAGAAGTACTTTTGCAGTACCCTATAGGTTCTGAAATATTGTGCTTCCATTTTCATTTGTTTTTAGATTTTTGTTGATTTCCCTTTTGATTCTTCTTTGACTCATTAGTTTTTCAGTAACACGTTGTTCAATCTCCCACAATTGTGAACTTTCCAGCTTTCATCCTATCACTCACTTCTATTTTTACACCATTGTCACAGGAGAAGATACTTGGTATGGTTTTAATCCTCCTAATTTTAGTAAGACTTGTTTTGTGGCCCATCATGTAATCTAACCTGGAAAATGTTTCATGTGCACTTGAGAAGAGTGTGTCTTCTGCTGCTGTCAGATGGAATATTCTGGTATATGTCTGATAGGTCCATTTGGTCAAAAGTGTCATTCAAATCCATTATTTCCTTATTGATTTTCTGTCTGGATGATCTATCCATTGTTGAAAATAGGATATTGAAGTTCCCTATTACTGCACTTCTGTCTGTTTTATCCTTGAGACCTATTAATAGTCATTTTATATAATTTGGTATTCTCATATTAGGTACCTAGATGTTTACAATTGCTATATCTTCCTGATGAAATGAACTTAATTATTTATATAATGACCTTTTTAAAAAAATTCCTGTTATAATTTTTGACTTCCTGTCTTTTTAAAGCATGTTTTCAGTGTAGTTACTCTTGCTCTCTTACGGTTTCCATTTGCATGGATTATCTTTCTCATTCCTTTCATTTTCAGCCAATGAACATCTATAAAGTTTAAGGGAGTCTCTTACAGACACCATATAATTCATTTAGTCACTGTGTCTTTTAATTGGAGTATTCAAGCCATTTATACTTAGCATCAATTTTGATAGGTAAGAACGTACTACTGCCATTTTGTTAATTGCTTTCTGATAGTTTCATAGTCCTTTTGTTCCTTTCTTCATATCTTGCTCTTTTTCTTTGTGAGTCAGTGATTATTTGTTCTAGTGTGCTCTGGCTCTTTTTCTTTATCATCTGTGTCTCTTACAGGTTTTTGCTCTATGGTTACCAGAGGCTTTTATAATACATCTTACCGTAACAACCTTTTGTTTAAAGCTAATAACAGCTTAACTTCAATTGCATTAAAAACTTCTACTCATTTACATGCCCCCCACAATTGATGTTGGGGCACCAGTTAATATCTTTTTATATTGTGTATCCATTGATGTAACATTATAGTAATAATTATTTTAACACTTTTGTGTCTGAACCTATATTAGAGTTTGAAGTGATTTACTCACCACCATTGGAGTATTAGAGCTAAATTTGGCTATCTATGTTTCTTTGCCAGTGAATTTTATATTTTCATATGTTTTCATGCTGCTATTTCATGTTGCTATTTGGTGTCCTTTCATTTCTTTGCCAGTGAATTTTATATTTTCATATGTTTTCATGCTGCTATTTCATGTTGCTATTTGGTGTCCTTTCATTTCAGCTTTAACTCCTTCCAGGACTTTTTCTTTTTTCCTGGCAGGTCTATTGGTGAGAAATTCCCACAGCTTTTATTTGTTTGGAAATGTCTTTATCTTGCCTTTATTTTTCAATGAGAGTTTTACTGGACCTTTCATAAGTTGTTGTTTTTTTTGTTTTTTTGTTTTTCCTTTGATTATTTTGAACCTATCCTTCTACTCTTTCCTGGCCTGTAAGCTTTCTGCAGATAAACCTGCTGATTGCCTTATCAGGATCCCTTTGTATCTGGTAATTCTTTGATCTCTTGCTGTCTTAAAAGCTCTGTCCTTGATATTTGAGAGCCTAATTATAATGTGTCTTGGTGAAGATAGATATCTTTGTGCTTAGAGTGTTTGGGGGAATCTTTGACCTTCGGGTACCTAGATGCTTACATTGCTTTCTACGTTTGGGAAATTCAGCTATTTTTCCTTTAAATTAGATTTCTTCCCTTTCTCCCTCTGTTCTCTTCGAAAGATTCCCATAGTACGAATATTATTTTACTTGTTGGTTTCCCATAATTCAGATAGGCTATCTTCACTCTTTTCCTTCTAATTTCTTGAATTTCCTCCAACTGGGTAGAATCAAGAGATCTGTCTTCAAACTCATGGATCCTTTTTTCTGCTTAATTGTGCCTGCTGTTGAAGTTCTCTGTTGCATTTTTTTTCATTGCATTCATTGTAATTTTCATCTCCAGAATGGTGGGTTTTTTTTTTTATTTCTTCCCTGTTTCTATTTTATTTTGTTCATGACTTATGTTCTCATGAATCTCGCTAAGCTTTCTTAAAATAATTATTTTGAATTCTTTTCCGGATAACTCACAGATCTCCTTTTTGGGGAGATGAGGTCAGTAACTAGAAAACTGTTGTCCTTTGGTAGTGTTCTGTTTTCTGACTTTATCTTTCTGATGGTTTTGCTTTGATGGGTACAGTCACCTCTTCCAGCCTTTTCATTATGTCTCTCGTGGAAAAAGACTTTCACTTGGGGGGTGGCTGTGAGGGTGTTGGCTGGGTGGGTTGCAGCATCTTTGGTTCCTGAGAAGGTGAGTGGCATAGTCTCCATGCAGGTTCATCAGCTGAGGATAGCATTGGTCAGACTATAGGAACTTTCTGTGGCCAATACTGTGGAGACCCTACAGGTGTCAGAGGCAAAGAGAGCTATGGGAGCATCAGAAGCAAAAGCTTCTGGGATCTTTCTGTTCCTTTTCTTGCCCCATTAAGGACATTCTAGTCAAGGGGACCTTTCTCAGCACCTGGCCTGGCCTGTTGGTGCTCAGAGCAGTATCAGAGCCAGAGTCCTGGGCTCTGGCAACATGGAACTACCATAGCACCCCAGTCCTGGAGCACATATGTGCTTGCTATCAGTGTGGCACTGGTAGCTAAGTGGTGGGCATGTATAGGTCTCCCGTGAAATCAAGACCTGGGGGCTTGGGGGCTCACTGAAGTGACTCTGGCCAAAGGAGGATGAGATGCAGCAGTGGCATGGGTCCTGGGATGAAAAGATGCAGCAGTGGCTAAGGCCCAGAGGGTAGGGGGCTGTAGCAGCACAGCCTGGAGATAGTAGGTCCAAGTCCCAACTTTGGCCCCAGGGGCAGTCAAAAGATAGCAGCAGCAGAACCCTGGTGGTTCTTTGCTGAAGCCACATACTGGGACTTGGGGAGCTAAGCTCAGAGCAGTGGCAGCACAGTTCTGACAATGAGAGTTCAGAGCCAGAAACTGGGGTCTGAGGGGTGAGGTTCAGGGCAACAGAAGCACTCTGGAAATTACAGCTCACAGCCATGACCTGGGACCAAGGCGGTGAGGTTCAGGGAGACAGCAGCCCAGTCCCAACAAGGAGGGTTCAGAGCTGTGAACGGGGATGGGGCAAGGGTCTCAGCACAGCAGCAGCACCAGCAATGTGGCTGAGTTGCAACCTGGGTTGGGGTCAGCAGTGGCAGACCATTTCCGGAAATGAGGGTCTTCCAGAAATGGAAGACCATGACCTGGAACCTGTGGGGTGGGGGGTTGGGCTAAGACAGGATGGTCCTGATGATGAAGTTCTAGAACCTAGGTGAGGTTCAGTGGGCTGAGGTCTGGAGCCGATGACCAAGAAAGAATTCTTGAGACATCCTTGGTGCAAAATGGTGGTTTATTAAAGCATGGGGACAGGACCCGTGGGCAGGAAGAGCTGCTGCCAGGGGTTGTGAGGGATGGCAGGTTATGTACCCTGCAGTTGGGGGAAGGGGCGGGGAAGGGAGGTGTCAACGGAGCTTTCATATGCTAAAGAGGGCCTGGCTAGATCAAAGTTGTCTTTTAGCCAGCCATTAACATCAAGATAGTTGGGTGATTCTTGATGGGATGTCACAATCCTGCTATCAAGTGTCTTTGTTAATGAGAGTTAGGTTCAGAAGAGATTTAACTATATTTACATTTCCTTCTACCTCAGCCTCCTTCAGTTTTGTTTATGGAGGAGAGGGTGACAGTAGGGCTTGAGGAACTGAGTTTTTTGCCTCTGGAAATTGTGCTATTGATAAGGTAACTTTTTTGTTAGTAGATCTCTAGGACGTTTGTAAAACAAGGGAGACTCCGGGTCTTGCAGGATTGTGATCTCTGCAAGTTAACTATTTGTTTCTTATGGCAGTCAGGGATGCCTGAGGAATGGTACACATATTACCGAGGGGGAGCTGATGGAGAGGGGGTGCAAGGTGCCAGCTCTTGCTTTGTCTTCAGCCAGCCTCCTGCTCCCTCATCACTGATAAAGAATGACTTGGGACCCAGAGTGTGGAGCTTAGAATAGCAGCAGGCTGCTCTGATAATGATGGGACAAAACCGCAGCCTGGGAGTTGAGCAGAAAGCAAAGGAGTAGCTGTTGTGGCCCTCTGTATGGTGAGAGAGGTACTGTGGCTTCCCACTCCTGGAGACGGGAGCACGGCAGCAGCTGGAGGGCAGGTCCCAGAGCAGGAGCAGCTCTAGCCTTTGTGGAGTTGGAGGGGGGCTCTGAGGCAGCTCTGTCAACTGGAATTAGCCATGGCGAAGACTCTGGGAGACCTTTGTAACTCAGCGATAAGGCGTGCTGGGGTTCTCCTGCTCTGCTCTTTCCAGTGGGATAAAATTCTTCTGAATTCGTCCTTCTGGGTGTCAAACTGCTCTTGACTGTAACACAAGTAATACACCCACCCTTTTTTTTTTTTTTTTTTTAATCTCTGCAGGGTTTTGCTGCTACTTTGGAGGCCAAAGCTTTCCCTGAACTATTTCCTTTGGTTTACTCTGTGTGTGTGTGTGTGTGTGTGTGTGTAAGGGAAGACAATCACTGGAACCTCTTAGCCATCCATCTTCCTGATGTCATCTTGTTTTTAACTACTGACAATTTAGTTAGAATGTGTCTTGATGTGGGTCTTTTTCAGTTCATCTTACTGGAAACTCTCAGAGCTTCCTGGATCTGGATGTCTGTTTCTTTCCCCAAGTTGGAAGAGTTTTCAGACATTATTTTTTCAAATAAACTGTCTGCTCCTTTCTATCTCCTCTCCTTTTGGGAACTTTATAATGTGAATATCAGTCCACTTAATGATGTCCCAAGCTCTTTCCACTCCTTTTCATCCTTTTTTTTTTTTTTCCCTTTTTACCCCTCTGATTTTTATAAACACTACTGCCCTGTCTTCTAGTTTGCTAATCCTTTCTCCCATTCCATCTAGGTGATTATTGGACCCCTCTATTAAATTTTCCACTTTACTTATTGTACTCTTCAGCTCTGTGATTTCTCTTTGGTACTTAACATTTTTTCTTTCTTTGTTGAGATAGAAAATTCTCTTTCTTCATGCATTGTTCTCCTCACCCCAGTATCTTTATGACCATTATTTTGAACCACGTATTAGTTAAGGTCTGCTTCTGGGGATCATATTTCCAATTTCTTCGTTTTGTTAGCTCTCTGTGTTGATTTCTGTGCATTAGACAGAACATCTCTGTCTTGGTCTTGACAAAGTTTTTTCCAGTAGGCTAGGTGGTGAATCTTGTCTACCCGCCTAGACAGAGAGCTCTTGGTTATCTTTCAAACCTTTGTGATTATCTAAACAGCCTTCTATGTTCTTAATGTCCCAGCAGTTGAGGGAGTGCTAACAAGGGGAGGATCTCAGTCAGTGCCTACACCTATGCTGATTAGAAGTTGGGCTCCCAGGCAGTGGCCTTTAAAATAATCAAATAGACCTCTTTCAGGGGAAGACAGGGAAAGGAGCTTCCGTCTACTGCCTCTGCATGGAGGGAGGTTAGACAGCTGGGTTGAGACATTTCTTTGTTTCTAACAGTCCCACTGAATCTGTGCCATCAGAACCAGGCAGTCAAAAGGTGCGTCATCCGGGTAACAGGCAAAAGCCAGGGCACCATACGTATACACCAGCTCTTCCCAAGGACCTGAGGGTGGTCTACAGCAGAGCACAGGGAGAACAAGGAGATGGCCTCCCCCATTGCCAATCCTCTAGATACATGCTAAATGAGGAGCCTGACCCTCAGGCTGCAGCTTTTTTTAAGATTTGCAAATATATCTCTTTTAGGAAAAGACTGAGAGACAAGTGTTGTGTCTGCTTTTTCTGTGCTGAGCACTGTGGAGATAGCCTTGATGAGCCTTAATGAGCCATTTCAAAACTGCTTCTTCAGTTGCTCTAATCTTATGGGTCTCATGGACACAAGCCTCACTGACTTTCAGAGTTGGTGTTTTGGGGAGCCCATCCCTCAGGTGGAAGCCTTAAAAATTGAGGTCTCAGATGTGGGTCCCAAAGCCTCTACCTCTCAGGAAGAAACCTAGTTGTGAGTTCCCTCCCAATTGTACGTCACTGTGCTGGATGGCGCTTATGATGATAGCCTGGGGCAGCTTTTCCAACCCTTTTCAACGTGAGTGGTTTCGACCCCCTTTGTTTAACTGACTTGTAGGAGTCTCTCAGCTAGATTTGTTTCAGAGGGAATTGTTCCTTGTGTAGCCGTAGACTTGGTGGGAGCTGAGTTCTGGAGCTTTCTATGTCACCATTTAAGATCAAAACTGCCACATCAAGAGATTTAAAAATCTAGATTGCTGGTTCTCTCACAGAAAAGAACAGCAATATTGCCCATAGCATGGTTGGGTGTAAGTGGCAGCTGATGAAGGAACAGAAGGCTGGCTGTGGACAAAGCAAAAGCTGACACCCTCCAACCTTCGCCCACCCCCACTCCTGGTTGGGACAGTCTTTAGGAATTTCCCACCCATCTTAACGTTAATACCTTGCTAGAGGGCAAAACGACCTTGGCAATGGCAAGGCCTCTGGTATCCGGTATCTTGTAGGTGTCCTTTAGCATAAGAAAGTTCTACTGAAACCTCCCTTTTCCTTACTTCCCCCACCCCTGACCTACAGAACCTGCTACATCTCACAACCCGGGGCAGCTGCTCTTCCTGCCCACGGGTCCTGTCTCCATGCTTTAATAAACCACCATTTTGCACCAAAGATGTCTCAAGCATTCTTTCTTGGTCGTTGGCTCCAGACCTCACCCCACCGAACCTCAGGTGTATTCTAGAATTTCATCAGCAGCTGTAACCTGTACATGAGCCTGGTTTTTCTTTGCTATTGGGCACAGAAATCCAGTCCCAGGCCAGACTGGCTTCACCATTAACACCTGCCTGGCTCCTCTTAGCTATTTTTTCACTCATATTGAGCTATAACTGACATACAACATTGTATAACTTTGTGTAAGTTTGGCCACGACATGTATACGTTTCATCATGGCTTGAAATACATCTATTTAAAGTGATTGTCATGACAAGGTTAGTCAACATCCATCACCTTATACAGTTACAAAGAAAAGAATTCTTTGTGGTGAAAACTTAGAGGTTCTGCTTAGGAACTTTCCTTCTCAGCTACTGTGTAATTTTGGTGATGGTATAGGACCTATTGCATGGCACAGTATGACAAAGATGTTTACAAGGTTGTTACCTGGGGGTTGTGGTTTTAATATAGTCCCACAAAACAGTGCTAAGCCACAAATATGTACACACAACGAACATAGAACTCAGAGTTAAAATGGACCAAAAAATTCCTCCCAAAATATTGTGGGAGATTATTTGGTTGAATATTGTTCTTGCTCCACCTTGTGGCCATTTGCGAGACATACAACCCAGACCACCCCGGTGACAAGTAAAACAGAATGAGGCTTCATTGAGTGATAACATAATAGGATTGAGATAATGTTACGTTTGGTGTGTTTTAGCAAAGATCCCAAACCAGTAGTTCATAAAATTTGATCTGATCACTTGATGCATAGCGTCAGAAACCCTGCCACTTTACCCAGTTATGAATCATTCTTTTTTTCCTTCTTTTTAAAAAAACTCAATCGAGAAAGAGAGAGGGTGGGCAAGGGCGAGCACGCATGCATGTGTGGGGTGAGGGGCAGCAGGAGAGGGAGACAGAGAATCTCAAACAGACTCCATGCTGCGCGCAGACATGGGGCTCAATCTCATGACCTTGAGATCATGACTGAGCCAAAATCAAGAGTCAGGCACTCAATCAACTGAGTCACCCAGGTGCCCTGAAACATTCTTTTCTACTGTGTTTTCTTCTCACCCCCTGAAACAGACAAGCACAGCTCCAGAGTTCCTCCTTAACTTTCCACTTTCAAAACCCCCGCTCCAGAATTTCTAATATTCTCACTAAAACCTCTACTGGCGAGCTCAACCTCAAAGTGTAAAGTTAGAGAACAGAAGTTCCTACTTAGGTTTGTAAGACCTCGCCAAGTCACTTCCTGCATGGCATGGTGGTTATTGTATGAGGCTCAGCAAGTTTTTGTTGCCTCTAATCTAGAACTCTTTTCTGTGGTATTCATTATAATCAACAGATTACTGCACTGGGCACAAGTGGACCTCTCTTTCAAGGTCTAGGCTGTCTGTACATTCCATTTTTTTGGTCCATAAAATGGGGATGACAGCAGTGGGTACCTCTCAGGATTACTGTAGAGACCTTGTGTGGTCTTAGATCAGTGTTAGGCTGACTGCCATCAGGACATAGTGTTCAGTACAAGGTTTTGTCTTTGGGCTGGCTTAGAATACACCGAGAGACTCAGGGCTCGCTGCCCCAGGCAGTTATAAAATGACAGTTTCCGTGTAAACTGACTATATTCAAAAGGCAAATGAAAACAGATTTGGGGTTGTCTTCATTCCTTCTTCCCTCTCACTGTACAAAAGAGCTTTCCTTCTAAGGACATATTTTTTGCAAGGTGGCTCAAAGGAGGGACGTGAAAGTTTCAGAAAAATAAATATATAAGCTCCTACTGGCCTGTACAACAGTCATATGCTTTTAGCAAGTTACAACTGTTCACTAATTAACTATAAGAAATTGTTGAGCTCCCTGCTGGGGTTTATTTTATGAAGTGAACATGTTATCTCTTTAACTTGGAGTAAAATAATTTGTCCCCACCACTACGTTGGAGAAATGCATTAAATTGCCTGGAGAGAAAAATCAGTGTGTTGCGGCTGCCACCTTGTGGTGTCATGTATTATATTTGTCCTCAAAAATCAAATAAATATTTTCTACCGTTAACAACCAGTTTCTAAAATACACCAACAATTTGAGTATAGATGTTTCTAGCATTATTAAAAATTCTCCAAGTTGCCCAAAGGACTCTGAACTAATTTCTTGGCATCATTTTACTGCCTCGCGAGGGTTGAAATCAGGTAAGAGTTCACATAAGATCTAAGTCATATTAGCTCTCAATCCCACAAGATTTCAGTTACACAAGTGATGTATGCTGCTGTGTTTCACCAAACATTTTTAAAATTAAAAAAATTCTCATGTGTAAATTAGATGTGCTAAATAACTTATGAGCTACTCATGAAATGGAGCATATGATCCCATTAAAAATAAAGAACTGGAGAAAAATTTTGGAGGATTTTTTTCCATGCAAATAATTCTATAATCTTTTGAAAGGTAACACAGAGTAGGGGTTAAGTACAACCCTGGGACCTGGGAACAAATATCCCACTTTGATTAATTATTAGTTGTGTGAACTTGGGCATATGACAGAATAGCTGAGTATCATTTACTCGTCCGCAAAGCTGGATCAGCTCAATAGTACATAACTCACAGGGCTGTTGTGAAGATTGACTGAGCTTTTCGAGCAGTATGGGTCAGATCCAGGAAGGCTGGTCAGTGTTCTGGGTAGCCATCATTACAATGGTGTGAGTCAAATCAGTTGTTTTGCTGGCGATTAGCCTTCCCCCTTCAAAGTATATGTGGATATAGGAAAGGAAGCAAGCTGAATATTTGGTGACTGAGGTAGATTTGGGGAGTCATTAGCACCGCTCTCCTTTCTGGTACGCCTACCTTTGAAGTCAGGTGCGGCCACATGGCTTGCTTTGGCACCGAACGTGTAAGAAAAAATAATATGCCACTTCGGGGTGGAAGTTCCGAGTTTTGGTACATGATTCCTCATTTTCCCTATCCCCCCGCCTTGCTGGTCATGGTAGCATGTGTCACGATGATGCTCCTTCAGCCTGGGTCCCAAAGTGATTATACCCCTCCTCAATGACGAGCAGAGCCCCATAGACCCGGATGAACATACGGTTTCGGCAAGAAAAAACTTCAGTTGTGGCAACGCACTGAAAATTTGGAATCTTATCATCATCTAATTTATCCCATTTTAGAAAATACTTAGCTTCCTGTGTGTAATGTAACCTTGCTCTCAAGCTGAGAGGGGTCCTTCCCCTCAGTCTACTTCACAGCAGAGACCCGGGCTGTGGTTGCATCCTGACAGCCAGCAATGGACACCACAAAGGCTCTGGAGCCAGTCCGTCCATGACTTGGAGCTCCACCACTTAGCGATTAGCTGAATGACTGAGCAGTTGATTTAACCTGTATAAAATAGTGGTACCGGGGCGTATCTGTTCCAGTTACTGAACCTATGTAAGAAATGGTGTCACACCTCCATTTATTACACTGAAGGAATTATGAATCGGGAATTGGACATAGCATGTAGGAATGGTTTATCCCAAGACTGAGGCCTCAGCTGAAGACTCAGAGTAGGTGCTCAGAACAGTTGGTAGTTACGTGCTTGGTGTTCGTGACTGATCCCCGGTACAGGTCCAGAGTCCTATGGAACCACCTTTCTGTGGCCAGCTCTTCCCTCTCCTGGGGACAAAAGTCGAGGATCTGTTCTCTCAAGACTCCAGACCAGACTCTGACAACCCCAAGACGGGAGGATTGAAGGAGCACACTCTACCCCCACAGGCTCAAGACCTTCCCTCAATGGTCTGACACCAGTCGGCTAAGGCTGAGAGTTCCCTTTCATCATTCCCCTGTAGAGGATTTAATAAACTTTGCAGCCTGTTTAACCAAGATCATAGACTTGCCTGAGTACAACTGTGCCTTTATAGCAAGAGATCTGCAAGATCTTGGAAGCAATGTTCGATCTTGGGTGGTTTCTCTTTTTCTACGCAATCTCTCATGTCCCAAACTCCAAGTACCGGTCTCAGTATGTATGAAGGCAAGTGAAACAGACCTCTGAAGGGGTACATCAGTCCCTAGGGGACTTGGGCGAGACTGAAACAGCAAATAGGAGTGAAAAAACTTCTAGTTTCTGGTGAGGGACTGGGTTATCTGTTGCTAGCAGTGCTGTGTGGATTATAAAGTACATGTGTCCTTAGCCCTGAGTCACCGGTATCAGGGTAGGCCAGGCAGACCGCTTGGCCGGTACCTAATTGTTGAGTCATGCGCAAATGCCCCAGAGGTTGCCATTTCTTCCAACCTTTTATAATTTTTGTTGTGAAAGAGGCAAAGATTATATCACATGCCAAGAACCTTCCCTGGAGCTTGTGCATCTGTTTGACATCCAACGAATTGCTGTAGTTAGGGGTGACCTGCAGGACTAAATTCACGCCTAGGAAGCTCGCCGCACCAGCTACCTCTCCTGTCAGGTGGTATTGTGTACGCCGGCTCTCTAGGGACTCTAGGGACCAAATTCCGACGCTCAAAAACTAGCGGTTCATGGTTTACAGGACCCCTTACTCCTCATGTATGCTGCCGAGTCACTACCCTGTTTCCCTTGCACTCTTGGTGTCCCTTAGCTTGGCAGGCTGTGCCTAGGCCAGGAATAGGTTTGCCTAGAGCCCAGTCATGCTAGGTGTGAGCACTGGGAGCACCTGCAAATACAGGATTGTTACTGACTCGCCCAGTATTAACTCAGGACATTTCCTCAGCTTTCCAGAGATGTTTGAAGATTATAAGTGAGGGCCTGTTGCCTCAGACAGTCCCCATCTTCCAACTTCCAAGCTCAACTCCTGGACTGCTTGATCTTCCCATCAAGCAGTTTAAGATTTTATTAATTAGAGAGTACATGTACAAGCAGGGGGAGCAGCAGGCAGAGGGAGAAGCAGAGTCCCCACTGAACAAGGAGGCCATTCGGGGCTCGATCCCAGGACCCCGGGATCATGACCTGAACCAAAGGCAGACACTTAACTGACTGAGCCATTCACAGGCGCCCCCATCAAGCATTTTATGATGACCTGCGTGCCAGCACTTACCTCTTCAAAAGTTGCTACTAGGGCACCTGGGTGGCTCAGTGGGTTAAGCCGCTGCCTTCGGCTCAGGTCATGATCTCTGGGTCCTGGGATCGAGCCCCGGATCAGGCTCTCTGCTCAGCAGGGAGCCTGCTTCCTCCTCTCTCTCTCTGCCTGCCTCTCTGCCTACTTGTGATCTGTCAAATAAATAAATAAAATCTTTCAAAAAAAAAAAAATTGCTACTAAATGGGATCCAACTTTATAATGTATTTCAAAATGTTATCCCTACACTACCAATGAGCATTCAACTGAGCATCTTCTACCCATTCATTGAATGTTTCCTTGTTATACTCTTTCTTGCTTAGGCTTAGAATGCTTTCTCCTTTCATCACAAATGCTTGGTTTGAGTTGTTTCTCTACAACAGGGCTCTACGAACTAGGGCCCACAGGCCAAATCCAGCCCACTGCCTGAGCTTACGAACTCTGGAACACAGCCATCCCCGCTTATTTGCCTATTGGCTCTGGCTTTTACACTGCAGTCGTGGAGTCCAGCAGTTCCAACAGATGTCTGCAAAGCTTGCAATCCTACTGCCCCTTGAGAGTCCGCTGACCTCTGACCTAGAACAGTAGCTGCAGAAAAGGTGTTGGCACCACAGAAAACAGAAAGTAAGAATTGCTATTTTATAAAATAGAGCTGTCATGGCCGCCTACGATGAGGATGGATGGCCTCGGCACAGCAGAGGCCGTCTGGCCAGCTGCTGGGAATACAGAAAGGCCAGAGGGAGGCCGGGAGAAGGCCACACTAAGAGGAGGCCGGGATGGGAAGGGAGCCATGTTGGCACAGGGCCCAAGTCTTCTAAAGCGGCCTTAGAGCAGCTGCTAATGCCTGCAAATGTCAGCCAGCTCCCCCCTTTCCCAGGCTCACTCTCTACCTTACTGGTAAACAGTAAAAGCCGCTCAGTTTCTGGTTACCTCTACTAAAGGGGCTGCGTGAGCAGAAGCAACTATAGCAATGGTTCCAATTTAAGACTTTTATTTTTTTCATGCCCAATGAGCCCGAGTGGTTGATGCTTGCCACTCCCCTTCCTGCCCTGGAGCCCCCAACCCTTCACAAGAGGAGGTGTCCTGGCAGGGCTGAGTGCAGAGGGCACCTAGGCTTTGGCAGCAGCCTTGTAATGGGCCAGAGTGCGGGCCGAAGGGTCAGTGGCGTTGATCCACCTTGGCATCCAGTAATGGGTCAGCCAGTCGGCCCGGCCGGGGTAGTGGCGCTCAAAGATCTGACGGTAGTAATAGCCTTCTTTGGTTTTAGGAGTGTTGAAGGGAAACTTTTGGGCTGCTGCTGCCATCATTGCATCATCAACCTGGAAGAGCATAAAAACAAAAAGGTTTTTTAGACGGCATAGAAACCCTTATATTGAACGTGGCTTCATGGCAACAACCAAAGATATGAAAAGGCATGACTGTAATTGCCCAAGAGACCCTTTGAATCACCCTTCACTTAGAATATGCTGAAATACCAGAATATACACAGCTGCAGTGACTTTTAAAGAACATTTTTGTGAATGTCTATAACAGAGGGTAGCTCTGAGTTTTATTCTTTCATGCCTATTAATGTCTGACCCCCAGCAGGCACACAATGATGTGGTAAATGAAGGTCAGTGATAATGGGTAAGACTCTCGCTCTTTCAATTCTAGATGTTACTACATAATCCTTCATGCTATGTAAATCTTGTGAAATTCTTACAAAAGCATTGTTTACCGAGAATTTCTCCAACACACAAAACATTTAAGCTAAACACAAAATGAACAGCGATTACAATTCTATTTCCACACTGTCCTCTTCCAGACAATATATATATATATTTTAAAGATTTTATTTATTTATTTGATAGACAGAGATTACAAGTAGTCAGAGAAGCAGGCAGGGAGAGGAAGAAACAGGCTCCCCGCCGAGCAGAGAGCCTGATGTGGGGCTCAATCCCAGGGCCCTGAGACCATGACCTGAGCTGAAGGCAGAGGCTTTAACCCACTGAGCCACCCAGGCGCCCCCAGACAATATTTTTAAAGACATTATACCTGATGTTCAATATAGTCCTGTAAAATCCTAAACCAGGAATTCTTAACTGAGGTTATTCCATCACTGAAGGCTTCTTTTGGCCGCCAGAGAATGTCTTTAGGTATCAGATTGGAGTCCTCAAAGGTCTCTCTCAGGAGATGTTTTTCTATCCCATTCTGACATGAAAACAAAGGATTGTTAGTAAAAGTTCCAAATATATTTGATATCAATGGACAGTTTTTTATCTTGGATTGATTCACCTACCTTAGGAATCCTCATATCTGGTGGCAGAGACAAGTAATAGGAAGAAAATCGATGATCCAAGAAAGGGACTCTCAATTCAAGGCTTAAAGGAAAAAAGAAAATCTAAATCAAAATGGAGAGTTAATGCCTGTCTGTTCAGACTGTCCTTGAGAGTTTCTTGGCAAATCAACCAGCCTCTAAGTAATGTTAAGACAATAAAGTCATTTTTGCAGTCCTCCTGATTATCCTACACTATTGTGTGAACCCAAAAATCTTCATTCAAAACGGGATGCTTACTATCTAGGGAGTGAGGCAAACTGACAATAATTTGACTTTCCCTTCTACAAACAACTAAGTGCACATCTCAAAAAGCAGAAAAAGGCAAGAATCATGAGTGACCAGATCGTTGAGAATGTACTTTTCCTATACCTTCCTGCCTCAACATCTTTTATAGGTGAGCCCATCTCTCATCTTACTAAAAACAGTAAGAATTCAAAATTGTTGACTACTAAATAACTAGTTTTCATACAACATTCAATATAAACCACTGATCTACAGTGTTTCATCGAAGGCTGCATTATGTTTCCTGAATCCTGGTGACTCTGGGTAAGACAAATGGATATGATAATAACCACGGATTCAGTTCATTCCCCACACCGTATTTTATTATTTCCCAGCCTCAGTGTGATTTGGTAGATGCAACTAAGACATTTGATGTCAGTTTTCTATCATGTACAGTACGAGTCTTGAATTCTCCAACATGACCAGCTAAAAAGCGACTTTAGGCATCCAGAAATGGTCTCATAGAAACCTGCTGGAATCCAATCAGCCCTCTTGGATCTTGACCGCCCTGTGACCACACAGCATCCAACAGGCACTCAACCCTTGTTTCATGGGGGTGTGTAATTTTTACTTCTCTTAAAAAGGCTTAGGAAGAGCTGCATCTGCCTTCCCTCTCCATTCCAATGGCAGTGGAGTGGGGCGGTGTTTAAAGGCAGAAAGTCTGTCTAAACCTACAGTCCCCTCATCAGAACCACAGTAACACTCTGAATGAGAAGAGCTTCATTTTCTCTTGAAAAGTCCTACTTTGCAACATATTAACCAACTGAAAGAAATAACCAGCCACCGAACTGTTTGATTTTTAAGGCTATCTTTACTACTGCTTCTTAGCTACTGAGTTACCCGTGGGCAGCAGTGGTGCGGTCTGCCCGGAGCACATCGAACAAGTAGAGTTCCTTCAGAAGCCTCTCACTCTCCTCCTCGGCTTTTTCAGGAGAAGGAGCCTGTTTGACAAACAAGCAGGTGAAGTTACAAATACACCAACAGCTTGGCTTTGTGCTCACGGAACAGCCTGTGTTTCTCTCTCTCTCCCACATTTCTGCTCTAAGCACGGTAAGACAAAAAGCTACGCAAGGTCTGGGGAAGGGAGTCCCTGCTTGCTACACCAGGCCCCCCTTCACACCAAACGGTTGAGGTCAGGCAATGAAACGGACACTGTGGGCAATAACCATGCTGCCGCACGATAGTAACAAGTATCAGAACGGTGATTCTCATGCTCAACCGGTCCCCAAGAATGCAGATTATTTCTCCCCTGACAAAGCAGACAGGAATCGGTTTCCTCATCTACATCACAAGACACTGTTAGGGCTACAGTGACAAGAGAGGACAGCAAGCAGTCAAACAGTTCACTTTTCCTAGCCTCGCACCAATATCCCTCCATCTCAGAACGCTTACCTTGTGGAAATATATGTAACCCTGCGTCAGCTCATCTGAGCCTTCCCCGGAGAAGATCACCACGCTATCTGTGTTCTTCCGAATGTACTTGGAAACTAAGTACATACCTTGGAAGAGAGAGAGAAATTGTTCACATCAACGTAACTCTCCACCAAAAATGCTTTCTCTTTGGCTTACAGAAGCTACTGAGTTTTACTTAAACTCTGTATTTATATACTGGCTTCCAAAATAACGACTTTTTATCTATAAGCCATTTTAATGTACCTAATGTAGAAGCTGTACTGCTGCCATGAAATAGCCCAAAACCATTCTAGAATTATTTGCATTTGTTCTTAAGTACTTTGTTTTAAACTATTGTTTAAAATAATCTTTTAACCCTTATACCTTTTTTTTTTTTAGTATTAAAAATGTTTTTGAGGGGCGCCTGGGTGGCTCAGTTGGTTAAGCGACTGCCTTCAGCTTGGGTCATGATCCTGGAGTCCTGGGATCGGGGCCTACATCGGGCTCCCTGCTCAGCCGTGAGTCTGCTTCGCCCTCTGACCTCTTCCCTCTCATGCGTGCACTCTCTCTCTCTCTCATTCTCGCTCTCAACTAAATAAAATCTTTAGAAAAAAAATTTTTTTAATGTCCTAAAACACCTTACCTACTGAAGCACGAACGGTCGTAATATCGTAAGTTTCCAAGGAAAATATGACTTCATCCAAGACCTGAATGCCTTCCTCAGAATTAAAGAGGACTTCATGGTGTTCACTCCCAATGTGATTTGCCACCTGATTATTTAAGAAACATCCATATACTTGTGACTTAAAAGAACTGCCTTTGAGAAGGAAACATGACAGTAGTTCACAACGCAGTAAGTTAACAACAGTGAAAAACAAACCAGGCAAAATAGGAGGCAATGATTCTCCAGGCCACCGCATACAAGGTTCCCCAGTCAGGTTTCCTGGCCTCCTCCAGTCTGTGCCACGACTCAGCTAAGAGGCAGACGGCCCATCAGCTCTTCCCACTCCAACACTTCCACCTAACTGTCCAGAGTACTGCACAGTTAGTGTGACCTACACCCCTAAGAGACCCCCCTCCTTTCTCTCTAGTCTGACAGGGCCCCACTATAAACTTGGCCCTCACTGGCCCTCCAGTAATGTTTTATATTACATTCAGGATATTATTCCTAAAGGAAATGCCACCTCCCCTTTTTTTTCTTTGGTTATTTTGGATTCTTTCAGCATTGATCAGCTTGCTTGAGACTGCATTCTAGCTCTTTCTCTTCCACTCTACATAAGCTCTTCCAGACTAGGAAAAAGGTCTCCTAAACACTGAATATGTAGAAGGTCCCCCCTGCCCATAATCCTAACACACGATGCTTTATTAAAAAACAAAACAAAACAAAAAAACAGCTAACATTTACAGGGTACTTACTACATGCTGTGTTCTATCCTATGCATTTTAGACGAATTACATCATTTTCACCACAAAACTATCCCACAGTAGTTACTATTACTCCCATTACACAAATGAGGAATTACATGGTGGAAGTAGGATTTGAAACCAGTGGTCAGGCTCCACAGCGTGCAGTCCTAACCACTATACCATGCCATTATGTTCAAGAAGAATTATTATCGTTAGGTTTTTATGAGGCCTGCATGGGCCTTGGTAGAATTATCTAGAGAACAGCGTGCAACACTGTTGATATTCAACAGGCATTTCATTCCATTTTAATATATTTAAATTTAAAATAATTTCCTGAGTCAATACAGGAGCAGAAGCACAGAATCATTAATTATGGGGCTGATTGTTATGCTAACACGTCTGTCTGAATTACATAATGGGCAGAGACAGTGTCTTACCTTCCTAGCAGCCAGTAAATCAGTACTGTCTTCCATACCAATTGCAAATGTCTGGAGAGGGTACTGAACGTGGGCCTCTTTTAGCTGCTTTAACAGGGTGGCAGCAACCAAACTGGAATCTAAGCCCCCTGTAGCGAGACCGGAAGTACACGGGTTACCTGCCTTGTGTAAGAGGAGCAGGTAGGATTTACAATCCTGTGAAGCCCCAAGACGAGAGTTTTGCCATTTAAAATCCCCAAGTTTTATAAACTAAAAATCAACTTTAATCAAAGAAAACAATCTAATATATATAACCCGAGATAATGGTTGCAGTAATTGAATTGGTTAAAAAAAAAAAATCACTAGACACGATTCTGAAGAATGTTTATTAGCTCGCTCATCCCAGTAATTGTAATGTAAGCAGACGTTGCTGTATTAGTGTGACTATTAAATGCAGCTTATGTAAAACATTTTCATCCTCTGATGGAGAGAAAGATTAAACCCTCAATATTCTATCGTCAAAATCTCAGGGATGGCTACAAGCCATTTACTTAAATACACATTCAGTATAGTTAGGTGTTTTAACAGCCTTCACCTGATAAAAGGCAGCCAATCCTTCGGTCTGTCATCAAGCGTTTCTTGATGGCATTGTCAAAAAGGATCCGCAGGTTATTCTTCACGGTTTCTATCTCAAAACCTACAATCACATAAAGTAAGCAAATGGTTCCAGAAAATCTTGGGCTGAATTATTTACTGAAACGAGGTACACACTCATCTATCTATCATGATGACGTGCTCAACTGGGGACTTTGCCAAAGCCCAGTGCGCCACATCCACATGAAACAGGAAATAGCTCTTCACACGTGACCCGTTCTAGTGACAGGAAAGTATCATTTCCGGTGGGCGTTTGCTCTAGTACCTGGGAACAGCTTCTCCACGTTGTCGTAGAGGGCATGCAGAGGCTCTTCTCTGCAGTGATGGTATTTGACCATTTCCACGGAGGCAACTTTGCCATTGGGCTTTAAATCCAAAACTTCATAGTGTCCCGGGAGAAAAGGCTCCACTTTTAAAAAAGGAGTTGTGGAGTGCTTCAGGTTAACAAGGCCTACAAATTCCAAAAAAGAATTTTACTCATGCTACCATTCACACTAACTCTCACAGGTAACTTACTGTCCTCTAAATTCCTACTTCCCTTTTTCGTACAAACACATGTCTATTATATCAGCAAAACAGGGGAAAATTAACCTAATCTTACTATCTACTTACAAGAGAGATCACAATGGTACAGAGATGTTGAACAAGGCTACACTGATTTCTAGTATTTCAGAGCAATAGGAAAATCTCCAATGTTCCCTTTCTTCTCCCATGCTGAAATTTCAGATCAAGAAAACCTATTTTCTATAATAAATTAAGTATAAAAACAAAAGATACACTAAGCAAGGAGAGGGACTTGAAATTATTCATTTTACGATATCCTGGCTGTCATTTCTTTGAGGTATTTTAAGAAAACAGCTGTGGTTCCTGGACCTTTGACAAGCAAATAAATCCAGTATGAGGTACTTTAAAGTTGGACATTAAGTCGGGTATCTATCCCTTTACTAGTTATTATATACTGTGTATTAACAGTATAATCTAAATTTCCTCAATAAATTTTCACAGTGAGTAACCAAATTGACACCACCATGATCTTTGATACAAAATCGATGTTCTGTTCTAAGTAGGAACAGCCTATCAAATACTCATTATGATTTACAATTTGAGTGTGTCAGCCCAGTAATCTGTCATACTGAATTCAAAGACCAGACTGGACCCAGATCCCATCACTACCCAGCAGACTGCAACAGAGCCATACAACCCCTATGGGAGGTGAGGAGTTAATTAAAAAAAGTTTTAACCTGGGGCACCTGGGTGGCTCAGTGGGTTAAGCCGCTGCCTTCGGCTCAGGTCATGAGCTCAGGGTCCTGGGATCGAGTCCCGTATTGGGCTCTCTGCTCGGCAGGGAGCCTGCTTCCTCCTCTCTCTCTCTGCCTGCCTCTCTGCCTACTTGTAATCTTTCTCTGTCAAATAAATAAATAAAATCTTTAAAAAAAAAAAAAAAAGTTTTAACCAGGGAATACCATGAACAGATTAGTTTTAGATACATTATTCTAAAAGCACTGACAAATAGTTGCTTGAAAACCTCTGGACTGCCCACCAAGGGAATTGCAAATAGGATCTAGAGGGAAACACAAAACCAGAGCAATAATGAAAACCTACAGAAAAATTCTCTAATTACCTTTAGCTTCTGAACACACGGCCAAAAATCCATCTTCCGTCATGGCTTTAAACAAAGGCCTGACTCCGTAAGTATCTCTGCCCAGGAACACTTTCTTAGTGGCAGTATCCAATAAAATGAATGCAAACACCCCATCCAACATACTAACTGTTTGCTCAATTCCTCCTTTGTCATATAGATGAAGGATTATCTCACCATCCACTTTGGTCTGGTATTCAAATTCAAAATGTTGTTGCAGCTTTGAAAAACAGCAGCAAAAGCAACATGTTAGAATCTGTGTGCACTCACAAATAGTTTTTCACTGCAAAGTTGGTTCAGTATTTCTACGTTCTAGAAGCATGCACTTCAGTGATTTAGAAGAATCATGGCATTACCAAAATATAACTTGTTTGAAGTCACAATTCTGCAAATTCTTTGTAACATAAAGCTAAACCCGTGAAAATTTTAGTTACATTCTGATGAAGGCAATGCATCCAAAGAGTCATGCGTGGACAGAAAGTCACCTTAGATATGTGCTATGTCTGTAATACATACATATTTATATGTAAGTTGAAGCAAATAGGTTGCCCCCAGTTGCCATGACACTTTTTAGTGTGCTTCCACACTGTAATACTTTGACTTTGGAACAGAGTATCAGCTAAGGTTGTTCCAGTTCAGTCTCCAAAACCTGCCTATGAAAATGGAAAGCAAAAGGACAAATGGCCATCTAGGTGGCTCAGTAGGTTAAGCATCTGCCTTTGGCCTGGGGTCCTGGGATGGAGCCCCATGTTAGGTTCCCTGCTAAGCAGGAAATTTGATTTTCCCTCCCCCTTGGCTCCTCCTCCTACTTGTGCGTGCTCTCTTTCTCTCTCCCTCTCTGTCAAATAAGTAAGTAAAATCTTTTTTTTTTTTTTTTTTTTAAAGGACAAACATAGTCTGTATGATCCCCAGCAAATAGATGATTCCATCACAATGATAAAGACACATGATCTAAACAAACCTGCTGGCCCCCAGGGGAGGACTGTGATATTCAGTCCTCCTACCACTGCAGTGGCATTAAAGCTACTTCTCACTGAGAGACAAAATGACAGAGGCACATTAGAAGCCCACATGCCCCAAAGGCACAGCAAAGTGATGGTCACGATCACACCAAGTGCACAGGGAGAGGGTTTGATTACAGGACACCCGGACCCTGTGGCTCTCCATCACCACTGCAAACTGTGAGGGTGAAGTCCTTGGAGTTGCTCTTTCTGTGAACTTACTCCTATTTTTGGCTGACAGTGGAGAGAGAAGAGGTTCACATGAACAAAATAAGGTGGAAATCCTAGGTACGTTTTGATATTTAAAACATATTTCTAAAATGTTTGTCTACATATGACCTATAAACATGCTTCACAATTAAACATACTCTAGGATTTGTGAAACTGTCTCTGGGCACTCAGAATGACCCCCAAAATGGGCTTTGGCTGCCTCCAGGGACTACAGAGCCACTTCCTGTTGCCCTCCCCCTACTCTGAGAGACTCTCAGGGGAGTCCCTGGCACTAGCAGGTGGGGCTTGGAAAGCAGTCTTCTGTGGACCCTTTTGGGCTTAGGCATCTGAAGGATGAGTATACCCTAAAGCAGTCAGTGATTTTGGTGAGCAAGGTCTTCCCTCAATCTATCCCACCACTGCCACCAAGTCAGCACTGCTCCTGAGCTAAACCCTGCAGGAAAGTTATTGCTTAATGACTCCCAGGTACCGCTTTCCAGTCTCCTGAAAAAAACACTCGGTAAAAGCTGCACGGAGATAAAAGCCCCCGTTCTCTTGTCCCCCACACAGATATCACACTGCCCTCCAACTTGCTGTTTGCAAGCCCCTTATGCTCCCCGCAGAGACTCCTCCCTGCCCCAGCCTCTACTCAGAGTCCTCCTCTCCTTCATTTATTCTTCCTCCATGCCCAGCACACCTCTAGCTATCTTTTATTAGCAAGAGTCAGTTTTCTTTTTGTTATAAATAAATAAAGAAAGAAAGAAAGAAAGGGGCTTTGGAGTTTCCGTTGCAGCAGACTTTACGTAAACCGAAAATGGCCATCCTCCTCTTTCGTCTAATTTCTGGCTGCTCACGCTGCATACACTTAGATGACTAGTAGAAGTAATGGAATGTCTATGCTTTTGAAAATACAACGTATTTGATGAATTTAGAATAAAAACACTTTTGAAATACCATTTTCTAACTTCTAAATAAAATATGTAAAAGCAGAAATGTTGTTCAAGTTCAACAAGGTATTTCCTATGTCATTTAAGGTGAAAGGTTAATAGTGCCATAATCCAACCCAGCATTCTCACGTGTATGGTACTAACTTGGCTTAGTAAGAAAGGAGTCAACTGTTCCTTCCTGAACTCTCACTGCTGTGAAATCCATTCTTACTTTTTTGTTCACCATTTCATCTCCAAGCACCTAGAAAAATGATGCCTGTGTATAATATGCTCTTAAGAAATGTATGAAAGGAATCTGCTGAGTTAACTATAAAACTTCTCTAATGAGAAGCCTATTAAAAGTAGAGAATTCTGGGCGCCTGGGTGGCTCAGTTGGTTAAGCAACGATCTTCAGCTCAAGTCATGATCCTGGGATCCCAGGATCGAGTCTCACATCGGGCTCTCTGCTCAGTGGGGAGTCTGCTTTTCCCTCTAACCCTCCCACCTCTCGTGCTCTCTCTCTCTAATAAATAAATAAAATCTTAAAAAAAAAAAGTAGATTATTCCTATAAGCAGACAACAATGGCAAAAGCCACTGTCCAGAGATAAAAACATCCAAAGGGTGACTAGAATGTAAATCCTTATTTGTGAATGATTGACATGACATAACAAGACTCAAAAAATACCAAGAAACAGTGTGAATGATGTCTGGCTTCAAACAAAACAAAGCAACTATAAAGATGTTCTTGACAGAGGTGTTTGGGTGGCTCAGTGGGTTAAGCATCTAGACTCTTAATTTCCACTCAGGTTGTAATCTCAGGGTTGTGAGATCAAGCCTCATGTGGGGTTCCTTGCTGGGCAAGGAATCTGCTTAAGATTCTCTCTCTCCCTCTGCCCTTCTTCCACCCTCCCTCGCCAAAAAAATAAAAACTTAAAAAAAAAAAAAAGAAATTCTTGGCCAACTCGCAGTAATTTAGTATGAACTGAGTATTAAATTATAGTATTGATTCTTAGGTTTAACAATATTGGTGTTAGGTAGAGGAATGCCCTAATTTTGAAGAGATAAGTGCTTATATATTTAGGAGTAAAGTATCACAATATTTGTAGCATACTAACATGATTCAGCCAAAAAATTAATGCCTAGGTGTATATACAGAAAGAGAAAAATAAGTCAAATAGGGCAAAACATTAATAGTTATACAATCTAGGTTCTTACTTTTGGGTTTTTTTGTTTTTAATATATGTTTGAAATTCTCAAAAATAAAAGCCGGGGAGGAGGGTGGCGAACAAAAAATCACTTGGAAATTTTAGATTTAAAAGATGTATGAAACACTAGCCAAATAATTCCAGATTGGAAAGCTCTTAGCCAATGTGTCTTCCTGGGGTCAGAATTTCCCCCCTCTTACCACTCTCATCTTGAGTAAGCTTTCCCCAGATTAGAAAGCTGTTCCAATTTTAATGCTGCTAGAAAATCACTTCCCGCACTGTTTCCTCTGGCCACCCTTCTGTCTTGCCGTTCTATTTAAGTGCAGTATGCACTTAATGATAATAAATGCACTTATGATAATAAATATCATTGAGGGCAGCCTCATATAAAAGCTACAAGGATGATGACCTCTCAACTACTGAACTCTATACCTGCCCTAAAGTCCTCCTGTCTTACAGCTCTTAGAATGATATTCTAACTCCTTACCAAGTCCTGCTTGATCGGGTCCTGTCCACCCTCACCCCACCTTGCCCACCTTACCCCTTGTTCACATCTGACAATCCCAGGACTGCTTCCTTCCTCAGACTTCTATACATGCTATTCCCTCTGCAGGAGAAGTTCTTCCCAGCCCCCCTAGTTGATCATGGTGCATCAGGTATCGGTTCAGGTGGCAGTTCCTCCAGAGGTCTTCTCTGATCACTGGATCTCCCCTATCATCCATATTTTCAGAATATCAGTCATAGGTACAGGGATTTTTTTTCTTTGCTTGGTAATGGAATAAGCTCCATCAGAGTGCAGAACTACCTCTCATACCTACTATTGTATCCCCAGCACCAAACACGGGCTCTGATTAATATTCAAATTAATAATAGGAAAAAAAAGTACTGAGAGTTAAAGAATTGTAATCCTCATTTGTGTGTGTGTGTGTCCAACTCATTTGACCTCTTGAGTCTCAGTGCATCATCCTTATAATTGGAGCAAATGAGATAATGAACATGGAAATTGTTGGAGAAGTAAAAAGCTTTACATGAAGTACATAAAAGTTTATAACCAACTAGCTCTGAGGTTTAATCACATTCAGATACCTTCTGGTTTTGTTTTATTTACCTTCTTGTGGTTGTAGATTTCACCGTTGTAACAGAGCCAGAGATAAGGATATTTCTTTACTCGAATTGGCTGCATTCCAAACAGCTGGTCAACCACAGCCAACCGATGAAATCCAAAGCAGCAATTGGTATATCCATTAACATTCTCGAAACGAAATGCATCTGGACCCCTGTGTGCAATCTTCATAGCACTCAGGCACTGCACAGAAAGGCAGTCATCACTGCCAAAGAGGGCCCAAATCCCACACATGGTGCAATGGGGCTATGGGCTTTCTATGGAGAAAAGAGCAGGCCAGTTAAATATTCAATACCCAATCCAAGTCTGTATTAAATCTTGATTCCAAAAACTGGTATCAACCACTTCAAAGACTGACATTTAAACTATCTCGTCTACAGCAATTTTCCACTAGGTTGGCAGGCACAGAGGAGTTGAGAATGATTTAATTTACATACAAGTATTCAGAAAAGACGCATGATCTTTCCATCCAGCAGTAGCAGTCTGGCACCCCGTCAATGCCTGCATCTCTCTCACCATGGAATTGGCCAGCTAGAGCTTGGGGGAGCGAGGCCACACTCGAGGTTTACTTCCTAAGGTCAGATACATATGCGGGCTGGCTCCAACCTAGTGAGAGATCCCCGTCCCACTCTCTCCATCTCAGAACCTCAGAAGCCCTCAAAAATCCAAGAGACTCCCCAAATTACTAATACAGTCCCCTCTCGGGTCTCTTTGACAATTAAACGTCCTGTCTTTACCTATACCAACTGCACATCGAGTCTAGCGGGTAAAAAAGATCATATATATTGCTCAAGTGTTAAGATACACAACCATTATAAGCATTTCACAACTTCTTGCTTACCTCTAAGTGATTTACTCAAACGTGATGAAAGAAATTCTAAAGAGAAAAAAGAAAGGCATGTCTGATATCAGATATCTTGGCTGTATAACAAAAAGCATTTTAAGTTGACAGAAATACGTAATGTTCACCATCCAAATGTCCTAAATGACACAAATGTTCTCAAGTATTTTGTCTTAAAGTTGTCTTGGTTCATAGGAAAGCAAAGCAGATAGGACACAAACACCGACATCTCTGAAAAACAACGTGGCAATCCCTATAGGCCAAAAAGCAAACAATTCCGATGGACATTTCCTTGCAATTTCATATTCTCAACTGTGAAATAAAGGGCCATTTTATTTAGCTGCTGCCAACTCAAAACAGTTATTTTACCAAAATATCTCACACTTAGAAACTTATTTGGGTATCTTGACTGCAAATTTGCAGCAAACCTAATTTGGGACAAAAATTCTCAAGAAAATATATACATATATTCAAGTTACATCAGTCACTTTGGGTAATCCTCTCAGGGCGTTTGCATCTAAATGAACCAAAGCTTTGTTTAGCTTTCTAATGAGACCACATCAAACTAACAAAAATTAATAGTGACTCAAACAACTTGGAAATGTCCTATGCAGTCCCTTCCATGCACTTTGCCAAATAGGCTCTAATAAGACATTTGAGAAATTCACGTAGATTTAAGTGAGATGACTGATAAGCCATGTATCTTTTCCTCTATACCAGTTAAAAATGGCCTGAGAAATTGCTTTGAAAATCACAAGAGGTCATTAGTGAATCATTTACCAGTCTTCCTAATGCCACTTAGCGAATCCCATTATTAAACCTGCATAAGGAACACACACTAAGCACTAAAACGGAGGGGAAAGAAGGGAAACACACATTAGTGAAGCACACTTGCCTTTCCCAGCAGGAAAAAGCACATTAAAACTACTACCTATTTTTGTTGGACTTGGGCTTACTTGCAAAGGTCCTACTTACAATGTTTTTTCCTACTGCTATTACCTGTTCCCTGTAATTTTCTGCACTTCCTCATAAACTTTTAGAACAGTGCCGTCCAGAAATGTAAGCCAATATGGAATTGTAAAAATACCAGTAGGCCCATTAAAAAAGAAAAGAGAAAAAGGGAAGACAACTTTAAATATAATTTAACACAATGCACCAAAAAAGGTATTTCAATATAATCAGTATAACAAATTATTGACAAGATACTTTACATTGCCTTTATTAAGTCGTCAACATCTGGTGTGTTTTACACTTAACACACCTTAATTCGGGCGAGTCAGCATTTCAAGTTCTCGATAGTTACATGCGGACTGAATTGGACAGTGCTGCTTCCGTGCATTTGATTTCCATGCTGCTTACCAACTAAAAACTTCACCATATTGTTTTATTTTACATTAAGGTATCAGCAACCAACTCCTGCACAAGTTCAAGACTTAAGTTACTTTTAACTAATCTTACAGTAATGTGGCCAATCAATGAAAAAAAGAGTTATGAGTGCTTTTAAATTGTTAAGTCAAGGCACCCAGGACAATGGCCCATGAAGGAATAATATAGGCCAAGGGCCCAGCAGAAAACGGTCTTTTTCTTCAAAATAGTAACATTAATCTGAAACCAGCCCTACAGAATGGATACCATTGAGAAAGAAATGTTAGTTCTTTTGCTTTTTTCCATACCGCTCCGCCCGTCGCCCTGAACAGATCTCTCCTAGGTGGGGTTGGTTCATCAAGTCACTTGTTGAGTCTTGTAGTCTGGGGTAGGGGGACGGGGAAAGGAGAGGGGAGCCAAAAGGTGTGGGAAGCCAGAGGTGAGGGGCTAAGTGCAGACCCCTTAGGCTTTGACCGACGCTGGGAGACCCCGACCAAGAGACAGCGCGAAACTCCAACTGAGCTCCAGCCACGTGCACCCTCTGGCGGGTCCACCGCAGAGCGCCCAGACTGCGAAAATTTCCACAGGCTTCCACGCAATATAATACAAAAAAAAAAAAAAAACTGTAAGAATTTATAGGGGCCAAAGTGGGCCGCAGCCCGGCCTCCCCTCCGTCTTTCACTTGATCCCTCGCTCCGAAAACCTAGATCCTAGTCTTTCTTCTCGGCTAGCTCCCAGGTGCGCAACAATCGGCCCCGCCCCCTTTACCCGCTGGAGCCGCGGCGCGGGCGGGCGCCTGCATCCGCTTCTGCCCTCCGCTGTGCAAGCGAGGCTGCAGCGTCACCTCCTCCTCTCTCCTCCAGGGGCGGCCCTCCAGGGGTGGCCCCGGGGCCCGCTGGGAGGGCGCTGCGCTGGTCGGTAGAGCCTGGCTTACCTGGGCTCGGACGGAGAGAACAGCGAGGGGATGCCAGGTAGAAGCTGCAGAGGCGGGCCGGGCGGCGGGCTTCCTGTGACTTTATACGGGCCTCGCTCCTGTAATGCTTGCGGGAAGTTTCATCATGTCTGTGAGGACCAACCAGCGCGCAGGGGCGTGGCCCACAATGCCAGACCTTGGCTGGGCGGAGGAGGAGCGGGGACCAAGGAGGAACTGCGGCTTTCCAGCTCCTTAAAGTGTTAGTGCACCTGCTGAAGGATAGTCTCAGAGGTCCAGCCAGGTGCCCCACTGACACCTAGGACCAGGACCTTACCTGCTGCCCTGACAATTAGGGGGTCTTCTGCACTTGGTTCATTCTTGGGGAAATCATCACTAAATTGATTGCAGCAGCCCCTCTGCAGCAGATCTCCCTCATATCGTTAATTACAAAGTTTTTAGGCATCCAGGTATCAACTGCTTTTCTAAAGTTCATGGTATGCCACCTTGCTTTTACAAAAGACCCACATTAGTACCTGTTTTCGCTACCTGAAAGAAATCCAAAGAGGATTTTTTTCTTTGGGGGAAAAGGCAAGAAGCAAAAATAGCATTCAGCATTTAGTTTGCAGCCAGCCAGAACAGAGGCACCGTGGATGGAACAGCAAGGAGGGCACCGAGGCGTTCCTTCCCCAGAACTACACTCAGAGTCAAGGGGCCGTAGCCTTGAGCAACGTCTATGGGCATCCGTGCTTTATCTGTTCATTTTGTGCATTCATTAGCAGGATGTGTCCTTAGGTATCAGAAAGGCCTAAGAGATGTGATTTTGGGGTCTGAGAAAACTCAAATTTTCCATGTAAATTCATGATAACTGCTTCTTCATTTTATGTCATTTCTGCCTATCAAATGTTTTCCTAGGAATGCTCTACTTCGAGATAACAGGGAAACCTGTACTTTAGTTTCTCCTTAACTACTAAGAGAGCATCTGATACATAGATGTGGATAAAGAAATATCTGTTCTATTAATAAACAAGGGGGCAGACAAGAAGAGCTGGAAGGATATCTTTTTATTAACTACTATATAGATTTCACTATGTCTTCTACCTCAGACATAATTCCTCCTTCCTCTGGACAGACAGCTCAGTGTATTTGTATTTTGTGTTGGATCATCGTTAGACTTGTGATGTGGTTATATTCTCCTTCTACTGGAATGCCACCTTCCTGGTGGCACCTGACTTCACCTTTGAGTCTCATCATCAGCTCAATGGATACCACTAGGTAGATTCTCAAACCTGTATTCGGTTCAATTTGATTCCTCCTCCTATTTTGTCATTGACAAATGTCACTTTCTGGAAAGAATGGAATTCCAGTCTGAATTATACCACTAACTTCTTCTATGACCATAGGCATGTCCTATAACCTCTCTGGGTTTCCATCTTTGAAAGGAAGTTAGAGGTTACTGGGGTCATTCCAGCGCTGAAATTCTAAACACTAAAGTGATGAGCATTCTTTGGAGCCATAGCACCCAAGAAGAAAATTTTTTTTCATTCCACACAACATCAATCTGTCTTTTTGAAACTCAAAATAACTTTGCAATCTGGATCTTTTTACATTACACCAGTTAGAATTATCCAGATTCACCCACCTAATACTTGGAGATCCAGGATGTGAAATTGGGTTTGCCTGGATCCACAAGATGTGCTCTTCTAATCATATTCTGCCTGTGGACTAGATTAACAAGAAAAGCTGGCTCATACCAGAGACACTGCGTCAAACCAGAGACACTGACAGAAGGGCAAGGAGCTCACATAGCCTCTCTTATTTTTGCTACACACGAATGACTTATATTCAGGATTAAATATACTTTTTCCACATTTCATCCCCACTCCTATATTGGATCATTACCTTTCTCCTTTTTATTTCCTGCACTGAGAATTTGAAAGGGAAAACTCTCTATTTTAAAGGCATCGTTGAACTGGTACCAGTATTGCCCTCAGATTTGTTATGCCGTACAGGGAAAGACTTGTCCTCAGAAGCCGTTTTTCTTTTTTTAGTGTAAGTTTTAATTTTAATTCCAGTTAGCTAACATACAGTGTTATTTCAGGTGTGTAATATAGTAATTAAACACTTCCCTACATCACCCTATGCTCATTATGACCAGTGTACTCCTTAACCCCTAACATCTACTTACTCCATCCTCCCATCCACTTCCCCTCTGGTAACCATCAAATTGTTCTTTGGCCCAGTGATGGGTATTAAGGAGGGCACGTATTGCATGGAGCATTGGGTGTTATACATAAACAATGAATCTTGGAACTCTACATCAAAAACTAATGATGTACTGTATGGTGACTAACGTAACATAATAAAAATAATAAATTTTTTTAAAGAATTTCTTGCTTTGTCTCTCCATCTCTCTCATTCTTTCCCTTGCTTCTTAAATTCCACATATAAGTGAAATCACATGGTATTTGTCTTTCTCTCTCACTTAGCATAATACTAACTCCATCCATGTCATTGCAAATGGCAAGATGTCATTCTTTTTCATGGCTGAATAGTATTCCATTGTATACATACCACATCTTCCTTATCCATTCATCAGTCTGTGGGCTGCTTCCATATCTTGGCTATTATGAATAATGCCGCTTTAGACATAGGAGTGTGTGTATCCCTTTGAGCTCTTGTATTCTTTGGGTGAATACTCAGTAGCGCAATTGCTAGATCATAGAGTAGTTCTATTTTTAACTTGTTGAGGAATGTCCATACCATTATCCACAGTAGCTGTACCAGTTTGCCTACTCACCAATAGAGTATGAGTGTTCCTTTTTCTCCATATCCTTGCCAACACCTGTTATTTCTTGTGGTGTTGATTTTAGCCATTCTGACAGGTGTGAAGTGGTATCTCGTTGTGTTTTTGATTTGCATTTCCCTGATGATAAGTGATGATGAATACCTTTCCATGTGTCTTTTGGCCATCTGGATGTTTTCTTTGGAGAAACATCTTTTAATCTCTTCTGCCCATTTTTAATTGGCTTATTTGGTTTTTGGGTGTTGAGTTGTATAAGTTCTTTAAATATTTGAGTACTAACCCCTTTAATGGCTACATCATTTGCAGATATCTTCTCTCATTCCATAGGTTGCCCTTGGTTTATTGCTTCCTTCACTGTGCAGAAGCTTTTCATTTTTATGTAGTCCCAATAGTTTATTTTTGCTTTTGTTTCCCTTGCCTCAGAAGACCTATCTTTTTTTTTTTTTAAAGATTTTATTTATTTGACAGACAGAGACCAGAAGTGGGCAGAGAGGCAGGCAGAGAGAGGGAAGCAGGCTCCTGCGAGCAGAGAGCCCGATGCGGGGCTGGAGCCCAGGACCCTGAGATCATGACCTGAGCTGAAGGCAGAGGCTTTAACCCACTGAGCCACCCAGGCGCCCCTCAGGAGACCTATCTTGAAAGAAGTTGCTATGGTCTATGTCAAAGAAATTACTACTGGTGTTCTCTTCTAGGATTTTTATGGTTTCACATCTCATATTTAGGTCTTTAATCCATTTTCATTTTGTTTTTGTGTATGGTGTAAGAAAGTGGTACAGTTTTTCTTTTGCATGCTACTGTCCAGTTTTCCCAACACCATTTGTTGAGAAGAATGTACAGTCCCCACTGAATATTTTGTTTTGTTGAAGATTAATTGACCATATAGTTGTGAGTTTATTTCTGGATTTTCTGTTCTATTCAATTGATCTATGTGTCTATGTTTGTGCCAATACCATACTGTTTTTAACTACTACAACCTTGAAATATAACTTGAAGTCCAGAATTGTGATGCCTTCAGCTTTGCTTTTCTTTTTCAAGGTTGTTTTTGCTCTTTGGTATCTTTTGTGGTTCCATATAAATTTTAAGATTGAGGGACACCTGGGTGGCTCAGTCAGCTAAGCGGCTGCCTTCAGCTGGGGTGATGATTCCAAGGTCCTGGGATCAAGCCCCACATCAGGCTTCCTGCTCAGTGGGAAGACTGCTTCTCCTTCTCCCTCTGCCTGCAGCTCTCCCTGCTTGTGCTCACTCTCTTTCTCTCTCCATCAAATAAATAAATAAAATCTTTAAAAAAAATTTTAAGATTGTTTTAGTTCTGTGAAAAATGCTGTTGGTATTTTGATAGGGATTGCATTAAATGTGTAGATTGCTTTGGGTAGCATAGACATTTTAACATCATTTGTTCTTCCAAACCAGGAGCATGGAATATCTTCCCATTTTTTGTGTCATCTTTTATTTCATCAGTGTTTTATAGTTTTCTTAGTAGAGGTATTTCACTTCTTTGGTTAGGTTTAGTTCTAGGTATCTTATTATTTTAGTCCTAGGTACCAATGGGATGGCCTTGGAAACCAATTTCTAAGGCCTAAAATTTCTTTATAAAATATAAACCAAGTTGATACACAAAACCAAAATATGTTATTGATTCCTAGGTATTTTTAAGTACAAGATTCCTTTTAGAATCACAGAAAAGTTTCTATTGATCTGACCCCACAAGATCACATGTTTTTAGTATTCCTTTGATAGTGAAAACGTAGCACCATAATTAAAAACAAAACAAAGAAAAACAAAAACCCAACAAGATATCAAGACTTCATACCACTCTTAAATAAATTTGTATTTTATTAGACACATCAGCAACAAAATAAACTGATAAATCGTAAAATGTGTAAGACATACTGAGATCAGACTATAGTCAATGCTCATAGAGTGCAAGGAGCATTCAGTATCTCCCTACAATAACGCCCAGCTAGCTTACAGACTGCCTGGAATATAAATCTTACACAGAGCACGTACAGAACACTTAGTAGTTGATAGGCAAGAGCAAGATGGTAGATGACTAAGTTGTAAAGTTCTTTACTTCCCTAAAGTCTTTAGCAAATTGTGATTTTGCTGTACACTTATCTACCTAACAGGTCTGAAACCTTAGAACAACCTGGGAAAGGAGGTCTTCTATTTCTATTTCACAAACATAAAAGTAAGAATCCGAGAACTTGAAGGATTTAGCCAAACAGTCTGGATTAAATCACCAAGAACTGTGTTTTTATATACAGAGCCCAATTCTCTTTACCACCCTGTCTGTAATGGAAGACAGATAGTTGATATGTTATCTAGTGTTGTTGGTTGTTCTATCTTCTATTCATACATCCAAAGCCACTCCATCCTTTCCCACTTCACTTTGTGTCCTGGCTCCCTTACCCCTCCTCTTCTCATGGAAGTGAGAATGGTCAGGCTAGTTCTTCCCCTGACTTCTTTACTATAAAATTCTTCTCCTAAAGCCCATAGCTTCTGCCACTGGCCTTCATACCACCCTCTCCTCAGATTCCAGTAACTCTTACTTCCTCTTCCTCTTCAGGCCTATCTCTAGGGTACCAAACCACCTTGATTTTCCTTTATCCTGCCCACACTTCTGTAATTACTTTCAATTGGAGTGTGACATCTGCTTCCTATCAGAACCCTACCCAATACATTGATCTAGGATATAATGGAGGATGCCGTGGATTTAACTAGAGTAGAATATGATTCATATCCTCTCTTAATTATTGGACACAAATGAGAACTAAATTATGTTGACCTATTTTCCCACATCTTACCCACCCCTGTATTGAAACCTCACTCTCAAAGTAGCCTGGAAGCATTTAACATTTTTTTTGACCTGAGTCACTGAGGAATCAAATAAAACCCTCCTCTGTCAAGTAAAAACTTTAGGCTAGTTCCCCATCCCAAAAGTTTAACTGACAGCACAAGATTGCACTTGTTCAGCCCTGAGAGCATTAATTAATTAATTAATTAATTAATTTTAAAGAACTACTAAGTTGATTTTTCTCAACTGGTTCGGTTTTGGGTATTTTGCCAACCCCTATCCTAACTCCAAAGCTACCCAGGAGCCGACAACTCTCACATTAGGGAACACTGAATTAGAGTTTCAACTATTTCACAAGCCCATCCCATCTCACCTTCCAAAATATAAAATGCTTCTGGGGAACTTCCCTAAACATAAGAAGAATTATTAACAATAGAGCCACCTTTAGATCACAGTAACCAGAGCCAATGACCTTGCCACTAGACGTGACCTTGCCCATTCAAAGAGGAATTTAGGATGACACTACAGGTGAGCTCTCAAGGTACAGCATGGAGTCATAGGGAAACAAAAATGTAGCTGGAGCCTCCGTTTGATCTCTTGCCCTGTCCTGTAAATGTTAGCCTTAGGCCTTCTCGGCAGCCTATGATTCTACTTCTCTGTTGTTTGATCTATTTTTTTGTGATTTCTTTAAATCAGTTGTTGAAATGCAATTTGAAATAGGATCTCTGATCTTTACTTCTATATCCTCTACTTTTCTTCTAATTTCACAGAATTCCCCTGACACCTAAATTTAAATCTGCAGGTTAAATAGTAATATGGAAAATTCTAGAAATTCCAATTCCAGAAAAATTTGTCTATCATAATACTATTTGTCACTCTAGGATATGTTACTTAGCCTCAGGACAAGAAAAAAGGGAATATTAATATGCGCTTTGTGCATATGTGTTTTGTAGAACCACAGATTTCATAAAACTGGGAATTATCAATTCTTTCAACAAAACATTTATATTGTCCCAAATAAGAGAAGACTGGTTTATAAAAAGGAATAAGGAAACACTGGCAAAGCTGGAAAAAATGAGAGCCTCTCCTCTGAAGGAGTGAAAACTTCCTGAGAATTTCCACTGATTTAGAATCAGAATAATAATTGATTTAAAGAATAGAGTGCACTGAACATAGAAAACACTACTCAGAGTTGACCTTGCACAGCAGATGACATGTGAGCAGAGACTGATATTTAAGGTAATAATATTAACAGTCATTTACTGAGTACCTCCTAGTTGCGATGTATTTCATATAACTTTGTAATCTGTATACTAACCATGGAGAATAATTATTCTTCTTTTGACAGATAAAGAAGTGGCTCAAGAATATAAATTAAGATACCCAATACCAAACAGTGTTGCCTCAAACTTGGCATGATGACTTGAGAACTTCCAGCCTGCCCCAGAAGTTGCTCAGCAAGCCAACTAGGTAGAGGGAGCCCTTCCAAGAAATGGCAGTAAGATATGAAAGGTCCCAGTGTGTCCCTAAGGACAGCTAGAGAAAGTACAGTTGACCCTTGAACAACACTGGTTTGAACAATGTAGACTCACTTACACACAGATTTTTTTCTTTACAGTATAATTCTGTAAATCTATTTTCTCTTTCTTATGGTTTCATTGACATTTTCTTTTCTTGAGCTTACCTTAAGAATACAGTATATGACACATATAACATGCAAAATATGTGTTAATTGACTATCTTTGCTATTGGTAAGGTCAACAGTAGGCTATTAGTAGGTAAGTTTTGGTAGAGTTAAAAGTTATACCAAATTTTCCACTGTGTGGGGCAGTCAATGTTGTTCCTAAGGCCCATGTTGATTAATAGTCAACAGTACACAGAACAAGTGGAAAAAGTCAATGAAGGGGAAAAGATTCCATTTTAAGAAGCAAGAGTAAATGGAGCAGTGCAGCCACAGGAAATGGGCAGAATGTAAGCATTTAGAGGAAAAAGAGGACTCCTACTTTTAGGAGAGGAGAGAGAGAAAGAATGGTGTTGTGGTATAGGTAAGCCTAAAGGAAAAGGAAAGAGAAGCAGAGAGAAAATAAACAAGACAAATTAATTATATCTATGACGATACATAAGCACTATGGAAAAGAAAAGAAATTGGGGGGATTACAATTCTTAGAAGAATTTGTACTTATAGGCCTCTGTTTCCGCTAAGAAACGGAAGGAAGGCATATTATCTGTGGTACTGAAAGGTTTGGGATGTGGTGACAGTGAACTTTGAAATAATAGCCAAATATCAACAAAAGTTGTTGAGGGGGAAAAAAAGGTTGGGCAAGATGGAGGTCCAGCATGGGAGGACAACATAAACATGAATGTGACTGGGGCAATAAGGGAGGGCATATTCTCCAACCACACGAGGCAATCCAAGATTTGGGGTCAAGGCAGGGAGGGGAATGGCTCTAGGCTCTAGGTTGGCCAGCACATGTATAGAACACAGATAAGCGGGCATGGGAATGTGTACCCTATGTGCCTTGGTGGGGACAGCCCTTTCAGTAAACTCTGTTATTGTTCACAAATATTCAGTGCCCCTTCCTGGGGAGCATTTTACCATTTCTAGTCCACTGATAAGGTTTAGCCATGGGACTTGCTATTGCCAGTGAAATGTGATCAGAAGTGACAGAAACTTAGGAGCCATCATTATGGTTCACCACGTCCTCTTTCCCCTCTGCCAGGAGTCTGGCAGTGTTCCAGAGGCAGGCAACTCTGCCAAACCCAGGAAAAAACATGTGGAGAAGGACCACAGCCTACCCATGATCCACATGTAGCTTTCTGGTTACAAATGTCTGCGATTTCAAGGTCATTTGTGACTGCAGCATAACCCAGTCTAACCTGACGAGCAAAGCTTGAATATTTTAACTTATAAGGGAAAGTAATAAAGTCAGAAGTTAGTTCATTTATAAAAGACTAACAGGGGCTAAACGATTAAAGATTTGATTGTATGCTAGGGAAGTCTAGGAATAGGAGAAATAGATTAACTGGATATTTTTATGGAAAAGAAATGTATAATTTTAAAGTGTAAAATAAAATAGTGAATGAAAGATTGCCTGTCCCAGGTTCCTGAGCACAATAGTCATTAAGGAAACAAAGGTCCTCCCCAAACATAATTCCCCTGTGCCTTACCAGGCTAGGTCCTGTCTAGTCAAGATGTTTAGTTATTAGATTAGAAACCAGCAGCCCTGGAATAAAAGCCCCCCAACCCAACTCCCGCCAAACAGAGTCAAACAGCAAGTCCTGAAGCTGGACCAAAACATCCACCCTTCTCCCAACATCTCTCCTACTGAATTGCACCCCAGACCACTGGGGTCCTTGTTCTTAAACAGATAGAGGTGAATAGGGTTTTTAGCTGCCAAAAGTTGGATTTGTGGATAGAAACCAGATTTACCCCTTTTCCTTCTTATGCAATTTATGCATACTGAGGTCGTTAGGACAGAAAATCATAGTTTAATTTTTTCATCAAACTAACAATGTGTACAGAGCACCTACTGTATTTGGGGACATGGAGCTTACACTCACGATACAGAGGAACAGGGAAAATCAACAAGATTCCTCAGTGCAAAACATAGGTGAGGGTAAATAATTACTATGGAGAACAACAGAGCAGAGAAGGAAGAACATCCTACTGCAGCCCTGTTGTTACATTATACCACATCACTCTGTAACCTCAGTCTTCTATTTGGTTTTCCCATTTAGTAAAATATTCCGAGCATCTCTCCAGGATGAAGCTGAACCAGAGTTCACGTTTCTTAGTTGAAGTTCCCCTGAAGAGAGTCATCCAGTAATCGCCTTGTCAGATCTGCTCAACTCTCCCACCATATTTGGCCATTACTACTCTAAACAATGTCCACCAAAGGGGAAAGAGCTTGCTGGGTTCCAGCCATGAGCCCAGTTTCATAGCAGCTGAAGACTCATTACACTCTTACTCCAATTTTGGCCACCATGAAAGGACCCAGCCTAATACTACAAAGCAAGATCTTTAACACCATAGTGGAGACCAGTGTTTCCCAGGAGGATGCAGGTGCAAATGGCATCTGCTACTGCATCTATAGCCCAGAATGCTGACAACAATAATTATTAACTATCGAGGCTGCTCTTATGGCCTGGAAGTAAGACCATTAAGAAACTAACACCTGATAAAAGCTACACAGAGACCATCCGGACTAACTGTAGCAGATCTAGAAATTACAGTTATAGATGCTGTTCACTGAGGACACTTTGGGTCACCTTTTTTAAGTGACTTATTTTTATCTACTGCCAAGTATCCAAGCAAACACTGTGGCTTGGAAGTTGGACTCCAAGCGCAGCCCCCTACCCTCAGGAGTTGTGTCAGACTGAGCATATCTCAGCCATCAGGCCCCAGCACAGACAGAAAAAATGCATCTTCCCAGGGCATCTTGTTGTAATCCACATTATCCATAGAAACACAGAGATAAGGGAGGCTGAGAAGGGATAATCAGGACAGGTAAATAATAGCCTCAAATCCAGGCTTACCTAGGAGGTCATCTCTATCCATTTGTGTTTCTGAACATAGTATGGAAAAGACTTGCTGTAGTGGGTTGAATGGTAGTGCTCAAAATATCTGCCTAAATCCCAGAACCTATGAATGTAACCTTATTTGGGAAAGGGTCTTTGCAGATGTAAATTAAAGATCTCAACACAAATCATCCTGGATCATCCAGGTGGGTCTTCAATTCAATGGCAGATGTTCTTAAAAAAGATAGGCAGGGAGAAACAGACGAGAAGGCCATGTGAAGACAGAGGCTGAGATGGCAGTTATACAGCTACAACCCAAGGAACACACAAAGACACCAGAAGATGGAAGAGGCAAGGAAGGATTCTCACCTAGAGACCTGAAGGGAGTTCGGTCTTGCCAACACCCTGATGTCAGATTTCTGGCCTCCGGAACTACAAGAGTTTCTGTTATTTTAAAGCATCCAGTTTGCGGTAATATATCAGCCCTAGGAAATTAATACACTTGGTGACTTTCTTTAGCTTGGCCCTACTCTTGATGTCTACCTGCAAGACAAGAAGCAGCCCAGGCAGCAACACCATTCTTTTTATTTATTTATTTATTTATTTATTTATTTATTTATTTGACAGAGAGAGATCACAAGTAGGCAGAGAGGCAGGCAGAGAGAGAAGGAGGAGGAAGCAGGCTCCCCACCAAGCAGAGAGCCCGACGCGGGACTCGATCCCAGGACCCTGAGACCATGACCCGAGCCGAAGGCAGCGGCTCAACCCACTGAGCCACCCAGGCGCCCAGCAACACCATTCTTAATCCTAAATTCCTCTGTAAGTATCTTGGCCTCTACTTCAGACGTGCTCCCTACCACATTCAAAGTAAGGCATCTCCCTGTACCTCTGCTCACCCCACAACTACCCAAGTTTGGAGCAAAGTGCTGGATCATGAAAGAGACTGTCCATCTTCAAGAACAACTCAACCTATTAGTCTCCAATCTTCCATTCTAACACATGCTCCAACTTGGCAAGACACCATTCACAACCGTTAATGCAATTATCTTCCCATCCAGTGCCCAGATATGTGCAGACAGGGTGAATCAGCAGGTGCCCTTCTGATGCACCCTCTACAGACACCCTGGTTCTTCCACCTGCTCACTCTCCATAGAAGTGGCACAGCAAATTGCTCTTTTCCTCCTACACAATAGCCATTTCCCTAAAAATTACCACTTCTCCCTCTAACTTTTCTCAGCTCTTCACTCCTTTTGACACACACCAGAGCTGAGCCCAACACCTGGTACATAGAAGACATGCAATAAATACTTGCTGATTGAATGGGAGCCAGATAGCTTAGAAGCATCCAGAAATTTATTCTAGAAACTAACACGTGCACGAAGGAATGCTTTAAAGACTTTCCCACTGGCACTGCTGCTGTAGCTGGCCTCCTAACACTCTGGACAACTCTCTTTAGCTTGACCTTACTCTTGATGCCTGTCACCTACTGATGATGAAGGCCTGTTTTAGACTCTTCCCATTGGGCACACAGGTATATATTAAAGCTTGCTTCCAGAGAATCCTTCCTGTCAAAGAAATAGGAGTCTATGAGGTGAACAAGCAAAATTTAAGTACAGCCCCTACCTTCTGGCTAGCCTTCTTCCTCCATTTGGCCTCACTGGTTACAGACCTTAGTTTCAAATCTCAGAACACTTGGCTTTGAACTAATGTTTGAACCAGCTTCTCCACCTAATGTTGCTTTCACTAGCTCTCATGCTATGCTTTGGGAGAGACAATCAGAGTAATGTAATCATACAGATCAAATATAGAATCCCAGCATCACCTGCAAGCTATGTGACCTTGAGTAAATCCCCCCTGATTCTTAGATCTTTCACCTGCCAAACAGAAAAAAGGTATGAAATTTGCAGGTTTTTGGGGAGGTTTAAAAATGCTGAGAGGGTTAGAGAACTGGCAGAATAGCTGAAATACAATAGAAGTTCAAAACACGTCAGCTATTGTTATTGTTGGACCTACCTCGATATTCATATTGCATATTACAGAAAGCAAGTTTTCCAAGAGGCTGGGCACTCTTGCCCACTATTCTAGACCTGGGGAGATGAACAGGACACCTAAGCTATCCCCAGATGTCCCTACAATTCTACCTCACTAGACCCCCGTGGCAATAATCAAAATCATAAGAGAAGCTTAAAAAAACTAGTTTCAAACATAGTTTGAAAAACAAATGGGGCACCTGGGTGGTACAGTCAGTTAAGTGCCTCTGGACTTGGGATCAGGTCATGATCTCAGAGTCATGAGATCGAGCCCCATGTCAGGCTCTACACTCGGGTGGGGACCCTGCTTGGGATTCTCTCTCTCCCTCTCCCCACTTGTGCATGAGTTCTCTCTCTGTCTCTGTCTCTGTCTCTCTCTCTCAAATAAATAAATCTTTAAAAAAATAAAAAGAAAAATGAACTTTCTTAGCCTTTAACTGTATCTATTAGAAATGTAACTTTCTAGTTTTATATATCAGTAAATGTCACTCAAATGCTTTGCAAAAATACACGAGTTGTACGACATTGTGAATGTACTAAATGGCACTGAACACTTTAAAATGGTGAATATATATTTTGTGAATTTTACTTAAACAAAATTATTTTTTTTAAATATGCAGAAACTGCTGTTGTCTTTAAAATCAGAATGTTGACCCGAGGATCATTTTTTTAAACACATTCTGATTCTGTAGGTCAAGGTGAAGTATGGCTATCAACACCTTTTTAAAAACCCCCTTAGTAATTCAGATTAGCCAGGGTTAAGAACCACTGATTATGGACATTGGGGAGGGTATGTGCTTTTGGGTAAATTGGAAGGGGAGATGAACCATGAGTGATTATGGACTCTGAAAAACAATCTGAGGGGTTTGCAGTGGCGGGGGGGTGGTGGGAGGTTGGGGTACCAGGTGGTGGGTATTATAGAGGGCACAGCTTGCATGGAGCACTGGGTGTGGTGAAAAAAATAATGAATACTGTTTTTCTGAAAATAAATAAATTGGAAAAAAAAATCAAACTGCTGAAAAAAAAATAAAATATGTTTTGTATACACGTTTGTGGATATAGATATAGATAAAGATATTCTTGCTTTTTTGCTTTTTTATCCAATGTGATATTTTTTGCCTTTTAATTCAAGTGTTTACAATCCATTCACATTTTTTTCCAATTTATTTATTAGTCCATTCACATTTAAAGTAATGATCAATATGGGTGTGTTTAAGGTCACCATCTTGGCATTTGTTCTCTATTTGTTCCATCTGGTTTATGTTACTCTAGATCTTTACTGCTGTCTCTTGGATAAATCAATTATTTTTTTAGTAAAAAAAAAAAAAGAGAAAAAAAAACACTGATTAATAAATTAGGCAAAGGAGATGAATAGAGTAGAAATTGCACTTTTTACAAAAAAAACAGTTATCTGGTAAACACGGTGTGACTCTGGGGACATTCTTTTCTTTTTATAATTTCTATTATTGGGATTACAATAATGTTTGAAGAATGCATTTACCCATCTAAATCATACTTTTCTATGGATTTTCATTTATTTTGATTTTAGGAATAACTATCTGCTTGAGGTGTTAGAGCAACCAAAACGTAGGGGCAAGCTTGGGAGCCATGAGGGGAGGAAAAAGAATCCCCATGGTACCTCCTGGATTCTCTTCATCTAGTTGCATTCAAAAAGGTCCCAAAGCACAGCCCAGTATCCCACTGTGTCCTGATAGGGGAAGGAGAGGAGCATGGAATGTGAACTTTTGAGTTTCTTCAGCTCATCAGAATGCTATGAGATCTGGAAGAGAAAGAACTACAGATGTGCAGCAAAGGTGCTGCAGGCAGTACTCAGCTTTCCTCAACCCTCCCTCCGACCTCCCCCAAGTCATTCCCTGGCCCCTGCCATGCCTGCATGTCTGACATGTGAACACAGACTGGACGTTAGAAAGCACCTGCTGCTACCAGGAAAATTCTACCTTGGAGAAGAGGCTACAGGGGAGTAGATGAGGTGAAGGGATGGTAAAGGGAGAAAAATATTAAAGCTACATCTGTGAACCAGTCAGTAAGAAAAAAAAGGGACTCTAAATTTAAAAACAATGAAAAAACACCAACAACTGACTGGCCTCTATTTCTCAGATTGGAGAAAGGACCCTCATCCTTGCTATTAAGAAGTTGCCCAATTTGTTATTATGTAAGAGAAGGTGCTTTTGTATTTATTTACATTTCCTTTCAGGATAAAATTACTACCTGGTATGACAGTCCTTTTCCACATTTTATTTCTCCCTCATCCTTTAATTGTAAACTCTGACTTTTTAGATCAACTCGAATACCACCTGGCAGACTTGCTCCTGTGTAGATACTTAACGAATTACAAAATGGTGAGTTGGGGTGGAATAAATGAGAAGACTGGAGTGTTCAGATTTAATGAAGCTTTCCATGTGGTGCACAGGGAAACTACATCACATTCTTACATTGTACATTCTTACACTTCATGTAATAATAGATGTGTCTCCTGCTTCTCTTAGAACTGATGTCCCAGCCTCATGTAGCTGAGCTGAGGCAGGAGTCTGGTACCAAGCTGTGAGCTCTTAGTAACTCCATTAAACCATGTTAACAATGCAAGGTTAGGAAACTAGAATATTGATGTCTACTCCCAGATATAGAAATAGTTCATGATGTGTCTCTTGGCAATTCACATAATCTTCTTGGACTTCCAGAATTGTAAAAAAAAAAAAAAAAGGGACTGAACTATATAAACTTCCTGGTCCCTTCTAGTCTTAGAGCTCTAATTGTTAAAACTAAATGGATGTGAGATATTTAGGGCATTCTAGTGTAGGAAAAAGTAACACTTATTGATCTTAACTCCCAAGAACCCTCACATTTACATTGTAAATAGGATTTCTCCTCCATTTGAACATAACCAAGAATCAGAGATAAGATAGGACTTGCTTATGATCACACAGTTATCCAGGAACATATCCCAAATGGATCTGAACCTCGATTCCATTCTCTGCCACTCCACATAGCCTCTAATCTGGGAGGCTGATTTCTACAAGGGGATAGTCATTTTTATTTCAGGACACAAGTCCCGGTTATACAACATTAAAAATATAGTATATTATTAAGTATAATCTTTTTTCCAGGCTTCCTTACTTGCATTTTTTTTTTTATTGGAAGGTAACAAAGGGCCAGACAAATGTTTTTATCATTCTAATTGAGCTATTAAGAACACAGAATTCATCCCATTCCTGTTTCAAAAAGACACTGGTGTCAGTATCTCCCATCTCCTCCCATCCCCCTGTATACATCTCCACTCTGTCACTCAAACATGACTCAAATTTATTGTGTAAAATTACTGTCCCCTAGGTGCAGGATCCACAGCCAGAGAACAGCTCTGACTAGGAACATTAATTAAAACAAGAGCTTTTACATGAAAATAGCCCAGTTGGGGGCGCCTGGGTGGCTCAGTGGGTTAGGCCGCTGCCTTCGGCTCAGGTCATGATCTCAGGGTCCTGGGATCGAGTCCCGCGTCGGGCTCTCTGCTCAGCGGGGAGCCTGCTTCCTCCTCTCTCTCTGCCTGCCTCTCTGCTTGCTTGTGATCTCGCTCTGTCAAATAAATAAATAAAATCTTTAAAAAAAAAAAAAAGAAAATAGCCTAGTTGGCATGTAGTTAGGAATAAGAATGTCATTTTTCATGTCAAAAAACTGCAGTCGCACATGACAATAGCTGTACATTTAGTTTCCCATGGAGAAAAATAAATGATCAGCCACTTAAATGTAGTAAAGGTTCTGAAACCCATTTCATTTTCTTCAACATAACAGCATCTATGTTTATCTTAAAATATAATTCTTCACATATGTTCATGATATCTCTGATAGGCAAGGCAGACTAGGCCAATTACAGAGTGAGAATATAAGAAGAATGGAAATGACAGTGGAGGTGACAAGGGCTATGAGAGGTTTTTAAGTGGAATGGAATGAGTATATTGAGTTGTTTTTTTTTTTTTTTTTTTTTCAAAAGCTAACCTTGCTGGCTGTGAAAAGGACCAGCCACAGTGGGAGCCCAGTAGCAGGAGCTCAATTAGAAAGCAGAAGAGAAGGTCAGCAGCCTGGGGTGCAGAAGCACATGGACATGAGGGAGAGGGAAAATGCAATACATCACAGTCTTGAGGAATGGGCTGGAGGAGAAACCATGATAAAAAATAAAGACTATCAGAGGAGGAATATTAAAATAGAGACATTTGGAGAGTAGGAAAGGGATTGGAAGGAAGGGCACAGAATACTGAGTTTAGCACATTATCTCTTAAGATAGAAATACCTGAGATACATCTGTTAGGTAGTTGGATGGATGCACCAAAGAGAACTGAGAATTTTAAGAGACAATAAAACACAGTAGTTACAACATCAGCTTTAGAGTCAAATAGACAATGGGTTTGGTCAAAGCTCTGCCATTATTCATTCTGTGAGACTGGACAAGATTTAGAGACTTTCTGAGCATAAACTTCCTCATTTGGAAATGAGGATAGTAATAAATGATATTTGATGTGGACTGAATTAGACAAAGCAGATATATAAGCGAGCAAAGTGCCTGGCATATAGTAGTAATTGCTCCATATATGTTATATGCTATTATTATTACATAGGTTATTGAACCATGAATAAAGGTAGGAATTGAAGTCAGAGGTTTGGAGCTGATAATCCTGTAAGTTTACAAGAGAAGATAATTAAAAGCAGGGCCTTAGGAATGCCAATTCTGGAGGGTCAGGCATAGCAGGGGCAGGCAAAAACAGACTAAGAAGGTATAGTAGGGGAAAGGAGAATCATGAGGGTATTGTGGCCTGGAAGCCAATGTGAGTAGGCAACAAGTAGGGGGATGAATCAGAATCATTGTATTAAGCAGTTATGGAGCAGAAAATTAACCATCAGATCTGTTAATGAGGATGATTTTGTTGACCTGAAAAAAGAGTACTATGACGAAATAAAGAACAGAGGCAGTACATAGAAATAGCATTCAGCTTTCCTACAAGATTTTTATTCAGTAAGAAAAAGGAGGGACAGAGGCACCTATAAATTTAGTTAATTAATTTTATAGATGTCTCTCCAGTGCTCCAAAGGTATGAAACCCTGATCTCAGGTTCAAGTCAGACATTGGGATTCACAATATATTGGGCAGCAATTGTTAAGTTTAAAACAATGGTTTTGCAGTCAGGTCTATGATCTAGTTCCAGATCTTTCAAGCTGTGATTTGAACAAGGTACACAAATTTTTTTGATCCACATGCCAAACAACAATACTAATTTTAAGATTGTTGTAAGAATTAAATAAGGTAAAATATTTTAAGACATAAACACAGTTCTCACACATAATAATACCCCTGCCCCCAAATGGTATATTTTGAAAGTTGCAGGAGTATTTGGAGAACGGAATCAATCATCCTGAAAAAGCAAATAGGTAGGAACTAAAGGCCAGGCCTTGTAGTGCCAACATTTTAGGAGTAAGAAGAGAATGATTTAAGCAAATACACTATAGAAGTATAGGTAGGGGCGCCTGGGTGTCTCAGTTCGCTAAGCATCTGTCTTCACCCCAGGTCATGATCCCAAGGTCCTGGAATCAAGACCCACATTGGGCTCCCTACTCAGCAGAGAGCCTGCTTCTTCCTCTCCCTCTGCCTGCTACTCCCCCTGCTTGTACTCTCTCTCTGTCAAATAAATAATATCTTCAAAAAAAAAAAAGCATAGGTAAACAGCCATAGAAAATTCACAAAGGTTGGTGAACTAGAAGCAATGCAGGCGGTTGTTTCATAGTCATGGAATGGATCAATAGCATTCATAAAAAAGACTGGAACTATAATTATATCATTGGACTAGACAATGAGGAATTCACTGGGGATGGCACATGAAGTTGATCTCCAAATAGTTGTATGACCAGCTATTGGTTTTCATTTCTGGTTGATTGAGGTCTTCTCCAAGGACCACCATATCATACATCTGAAATATTGTTTTTGTGTCAAGTGGATCTTTCATGTATTGGTGGTCAGAGAACCTAAAGGGACAGAAAGCCTGTAACTTCATCAAGCTAATAAAAAAAGATCTATTATTTTATGTCTTCTTATACACATGACAGAATGTGACCTAAAGATCGTTTTCATTATAACCCAGCCCAAATTTTTCTAGCAACTACATTTTCTATCAAGATAATTAACTAAGGACTTTCAGGGAAGATGGCACAGTAGGAGAATCCTAAGCTCGCCTTGTCCCATGGATACAACTAGATGACACATCAGTGTAAATAATTCAGAAAATGACCAGAAGACTGGTAGAACAGACTTTCCACAGTTAAATGTAGAGAAGAGGTCACATCAAAGAGAATAGGAAGGGCAGGGACATGGTTGGGAGCTATTAACAGACCCACAGGATGGTCTGTGGAAGGAAGGATGTACAGGCAGAGAATGGGGAAAGAAACAGATACCCCAAATATGAAGAACTCACACAGAGAAAACAAAACATTATAACATTTGGTTTTGAAAATAAGAGGGGCCAAATTTTGCAAGTTCTTATAATCAGAGGGGTTTAACACCTGATTTTTAATTTTAAAAATCAATGAGCTTGGCTCTGGGAGAGTCAAGAGGGCAGAGTTTCTACCTTTAAAGAGACAGCACAACAAACAGTCCCACAGAGATATGGTATAGAGGCAGCAGTTGAAAACTGCCTGGCCTTTACAGGAGGGAGATCTGCTTACTAATCTCAGAGCATGTGATGGCATGCATCCTTGGGAAACTACTCAGGCACAATAAAGCTGATAGGCACCATTTCCCTTCCCTATCCTCCAACCTAAACACACAAACACCTTTAGGAACCAGCACAGGGCCAAAACTCACTACCTAGCTTGCTAAAACCACTCACTCTGCTCTTGTGTACTTTTCTACAGATATACCCCATCCAACCCAGCCTACTTTGGTCTAAGAAGGACAAGCATGGACCTCCCTGGCACCATGCACCTAGCCCCAACATTCTAGGGAGCAGGACCTGCACCCCCTCCAATATGCATTTAGCTGGAGCCCATCCAAAGTTGCACCATAAGCCTGGCAGTGTGCATACAGTCACAACAGAGACTAGCACCACTTCAAAGTGACTCATACCCTAGGGAAATGGGGAGATAACCACACACACAAGCAGTGGGCTGGGGACAGACATCTGGTTTGACTACAGGCCCCACCCACCAACAAAATCTTCTCAGGACACAACACAGGGAAAGTGTCCTGCAGCTTGGCAGTACTGCATCTCTGAAAAATGCCTGGTCTGACTCAACTCAAACTCAGAAGTCCTAGAATGTCCCACTAACAACACAGGGACCAAATCCTGCCCACAACAGGCAAAGAGAACCACTCTAGATAACTGGGCTAAAGGCAGAAGCAGGTCAGCCACAATAGTAGGGTGTACACAACACACAAAGGATATACCCATGAAGCACCAGGTTCTGGTAAATAAGAGAGATTGCACTGCAGAACACTACAGGACCTCTTTTTAAGGCCACTACTTTCAGGCGCCTGGGTGGTTCAGTGGGTTAAGCCGCTGCCTTCGGCTCAGGTCATGATCTCAGAGTCCTGGGATCGAGTCTCACATCGGGCTCTCTGCTCAGTGGGGAGCCTGCTTCCTCCTCTCTCTCTCTCTCTGCCTGCCTCTCTGCCTACTTGTGATCTCTCTCTGCCAAATAAATAAAAATAAATAAAAATAAAATAAATAAAAAAAATACATTAAGGCCACTACTTTCAAGAGCAGGGGATGTAGCTGACTTTCCCAACACATAGAAATAGATATAGAGAGTTAGACAAAATGAGGAGACAGAAGAATAGGTCCTAAATGAAGGAACAGGACAAAAATGCAGCAAGAGACCTAAGGGAATTTCTCTCTAATAAATCACATTATTTATCTCTATCTCTAAAATATTAGAGAATTTAAAGTAATCATCATAAAGATACTGACTAGACTTGAGAAAAGAGTAGAGGACGTCAGTGAGATTCTCAACAAAGATAGAAAACATAAAAAATAGAACTGCCGTATGACCCAGCAATTGCACTACTGGGAATTTACCCTAAAGATACAAACGTAGTGATCCAAAGGGGCACGTGTACCCGAATGTTTATAGCAGCAATGTCCATAGCCAAACTATGGAAAGAACCTAGATGTCCATCAACAGATGAATGGATAAAGAAGATGTAGTATATATACACAATGGAATACTATGCAGCCATCAAAAGAAACGAAATCTTGCCATTTGTGACAACATGGATGGAACTAGAGCATATCATGCTTAGCGAAATAAGTCAAGCGGAGAAAGACAACTATCATATGATCTCTCTGATATGAGGAAGTGGTGATGCAACATGGGGGCTTAAGTGGGTAGGAGAAGAATCCATGAAACAAGATGGGATAGGGAGGGAGACAAACCATAAGTGACTCTTAATCTCACGAAACAAACTGTGGGTTGCTGGGGGGAGGGGGGTTGGGAGAAGGGGGGTGGGGTAATGGACATTGGGGAGGGTATGTGCTTTTGGGTAAATTGGAAGGGGAGGTGAACCATGAAAGACTATGGACTCTGAAAAACAATCCAAGGGGTTTGAAGTGGCGGGGGGGTGGGAGGTTGGGGTACCAGGTGGTGTGTATTATAGAGGGCACGGCTTGCATGGAGCACTGGGTGTGGTGAAAAAATAATGAATACTGTTTTTCTGAAAATAAATAAATTGGAAAAAAATATTTTAAACAAAATTAGAAAGTAAGTAACAAACTAAAAAAAAAAAAAAAGAAAACATTAAAAAAAAGAACCAATCAGAGATGAAGAACTCGATAACAAAGTAACAATACATGACAGGGAATAAATAGCAGACTAGAGCAATAAGAAGAAGGGATCAATGACCCAGAGGAATGAATATGGAAAGCAATCAAAATGAACAGGATAGAGAGAGAAAAACAACAACAACAACAACAAACATAGACTTGAGAACTCAGCGCCACCATCAAGCATAATAAAATTCACATTATGGAGATTCAGAAGAGACAGAAAAGAGGGCAGAAAATTTATTTGAGGAAATAATAGCTAAAAACTGTCTTAGGGTTTCTAAAAACTCTGGGGAAAGAAACAGAAATCCAGGTCCAGGAGGTACAGAGAACATCCAATGAAATCAACCCAAGAAGGTCCACAGCAAGACACATAGTAATTAAAATGGCAAAAAAGTACTGATAAAGAGAGAATTTTAAAAGCATCAAGAGAGAAGAAAACATTTACATACAGGGGAAACAGGGAAACTTCATAAGGCTATAAGCTGATTTTTCAGCAGAAACCTTGTAGGCCACAGGCAGTCACATGATATATTCAAAGTGCTGAAAGAAAAGAAAAAAAGAAAAAAAAAAAAACAACCAAACTTGTAACCAAGGATACACTATTCAACAAGGCTATCATTCAAAATAGAAAAAAGAGATAAAGCGTTTCCCAGACAAACAAAAGTTAAAGGAATACATCACTACTAAATGAGACTTACAGGAAATGTTAAAGGGGACTCTCTGAGTGGAAAGGAAAGACCATAAGCAGGAGTAAGAAAAGTAGGAAGCATAATTGCAGTAAAATTAAGTATATCTATAAAAATCAGTCAAGAGAGTTACAAAATAAAACAATCTAACATATGATACCATATACCTAAAATATGAAAGGGAGAGAAAAATAGGTTCAGACTTAAGTGACCATCAACTTAATAGAGACTGTTATATGCAAAAAATGCTATATAAACACCTAATGGTAACCACAAATCTAAAACCAGTGGGGCGCCTGGGTGGCTCAGTGGGTTAAGCCGCTGCCTTCGGCTCAGGTCATGATCTCAGGGTCCTGGGATCGAGTACTGCATCGGGCTCTCTGCTCAGCAGGGAGCCTGCTTCCTCCTCTCTCTCTGCCTGCCTCTCTGCCTACTTGTGATCTCTCTCTGTCAAATAAATAAATAAAATCTTTTAAAAAAAAATAAAAATAAAACCAGTAATAGATATGCAAATGAAAACAGAAAGGAATCCAAGTAGATGATGACTAAAGAAAGCCAGCAAACCAAGAGAAAAGAGAGCTAGAGAAGAAAGGAACAGAGAACTACAAAAAGAACCATAAAACAAGTAGATCAATAATATATAGCTATTGATAATTATTTTGCATGAAAAGGACTAAATGCCCCAATCAAAAGGATGCCCCAATCAAATTGGATGACTGAATGGATAAAAAAGCAAGCTGCCTATCCTGCCTACAGGAGACTCGGTTCAGACCTAAACATACTTGCAGATAGAAAGGGAAAGAATGAGAGAGCATTTGTCATGCAAATGGAAGTGAAAAGAAAGCCAGGATAGCAATACCTATATCAGACATAATAGACTTTAAAACAAACATTGTAAAAGAGACAAAAAAGAATGCAACAAAAACATAAAGGGAACGATCTAATGAGAAGTAGTAATATTAGTAAAAATTCATGCACCCAACATGGGCTCACAAAAATATACAAAATAGCTAATAACAAACATAAAGGAAGTAATCAATTGTAATAATATCATGTAGGGGACTTTGACACCCCACTTACATCAATGGGTAGATCCATACAAACAGAAAATCAACAATGAAATAGTGGCTTTGAATGACACATTGGACCAAATGGATCTAACATATATTTAGAATGTCCTAGCCTAAAAGAGCAGAATGCACAATTTTTTTAAGTGCACATGGAACATTCTTCAGAATAGATCACATATCAGGCCACAAATCAAGTCTCAACAAATTAAAAAAGATCAAAGTCATACCAAGCATCTTTTTCTGACCACAATGCTAGGAAACTAGAAATCAACCACAAGAAAAAATCTGGAAAGAACACAAATGCATGGAAGTTCAATAACATGCTGCTAAACAAGGAATGGGTCAATCAACAAATCAAAAAAAAATTAAAAAATACATGGATACAATGAAAATGAAAGCACAATGTTCCAAAACCTTTGAGATGCAGCATAAGCTGTTCCAAGAGAAAAACTTAGAGCAATACAGGCCTACTTCAGGAAGCAAGAAAAACCTAACCTTACAGCTAAAGGAGATAGAAAAAGAACAATAAGCAAAAACAAAAACCAGTAGAAGAAAGGAAATAATAAAGATTAGAACAGAAATAAGTTAAATGGAAACTAAAAAAAAAACAATAGCACAGATCAAGGACACCAGGAGCTGGCTCTTTGAAAAGAGGTCTTCTGTATTACAATCAACCTTTAAGGAACTACACCTACAGATGGCCCATGAGATGAACACACACCAAGCATGCAGGAAGAGGCCAGAAACTTAATTATATGCATAGCTCCAAATCATGTGCTGCAGTGAAGACACTTTCTTGCCCACTTGGCCCCGACCCTGACCCTCCCTACAGGATGTGCCCCCCTTATGAGCTGCAAACCTCCATTCAATCCCTTCTTTAAACCCTGGTCTTAAGGAACTACGACTTGCCCAGTTTGGTAAGTGTCAAAAAAGAAAATCCAAATTATCCGAAGAAGCTACTGAAATATTTCCCCATGGGGCTAGATTCTTTTCAGATACTTATTCAAAACAACACATCACAACAGACTGAAAAAAAAACCTATATGAGACTCCAGCTATCTTCTAAGCCAAAAATGAGAGAGATCTTCAAAATATGTAAAGAAAAGCTCTCCTTTTACTAACGTTGAGAGGGAAATATATTTTTCATAAAAATTATTACATTAATAAGTAAAGGATTTGCTATTTTTTTAACATTTCTTTCTTTTTTTTAAAAAAAAAGATTTTATTTATTTATTTGAAAGAGAGAGACAGTAAGAGAGGGAACACAAGCAGGGGAGTGGGAGAGAGAGAAGCAGGCTTCCTGCTGAGCAGAGAGTCCCGTGCAGGGCTTCATCCCAGGACCCAGAGATCATGACCTGAGCCAAAGGCAGAGGCTTAACCCACTGAGCCACCCAGGTGCCCCAAGAATTTGTTTTTTGTTCTTTTTTTTTTAAAGATTTTTTATTATTTATTTGACAGAGAGAGATCACAAGTAGGCAGAGAGGTAGGCAGAGAGAGAGAGGAGGAAGTAGGCTCCCTGCTGAGCAGAGAGCCCGATGCGGGACTGGATCCCAGGACCCTGAGATCATGACCTGAGCCTAAGGCAGCGGCTTAACCCACTGAGCCACCCAGGCGCCCAGAATTTGTTATTTTTAAGTGAATCAATGAAAAATCAATTTTTTTAAAAGATTTTATTTATTCATTTGACAGAGAGAAATCACAAGTAGACAGAGAGGCAGGCAGAGAGAGAGGGAAGCAGGCTCCCTGCTGAGCAGAGAGCCCGATGCGGGACTCGATCCCAGCACCCCGAGATCATGACCTGAGCCGAAGGCAGCGGCTTAACCCACTGAGCCACCCAGGCACCCGAAAAATCAATTTTTAAATTTCTCAGTTCTAATTTCTTATACTTTAAATATTGATAGACATAATTTACATAAACAAAAGCTCTCTGGGGTCCTCAAGGATTTTTTTTAACATGTGGCCTAATAAGAAGAGGAGGAGGAAGAGATTTAAGAATTGCTGGTCTACAGAATTTTGTTTTTGTTTTTAATGAAGATCCTATCACATACCGGACCAGCAAAAAGAGAAAGGAGATTAGTGGTAGGGCTGGTGGTGATGGGGGCAGGGAGCAATGGGGGAGAAGTAGTGGTTATAGGTGGTGCCTGAAGGGTACAGCTTTTCTTTTTGTGGTAATGAAAGTATTCTAAAATTGATTATAGTGGTGGTTGTATCCAACTCTAGGAATACACAAAAACTACGGAATTCGGCACCTAGGTGGGCTCAGTCCTTAAGCCTCTGTCTTCAGCTCAGGTCATGATCCCAGAGTCCTGGAATGGAGCCCCGCATAGGGCTCCCTGCTCAGCGGGAAGTCTGCTTCTCCCTGTCCCACTCCCCCAGGTTGTATTCCTGCTCTCGATGTTTCTCTCTGTGTCAAAAAATAAATAAATAATATCTTAAAAAAAAAAAAAACTGCACCAAACCTATAAATTATTTTTCAATAATGCTGTTATCAAGAAAAATGAAGTTATAGTACTGGAGATTATGTGAAAATACAGCTTCTTGTCATGGCTCCTGTGACCATGATATTCCTCCCTAACCCCACTCCCAGAAACTGTAAAAAGACATAGCATCTTTAGCGTAGAGGGCAGAAAGAATATATCCTGTGGCATCCCCATGAGACTGAGTGAAGACCTCAAGAAAATGTCTATGCTCCTCAGGGAGACTTAGGACAAGTAACATGAGGACTTGGGTATGCACTGGTAAACCACCTGGCCAGTACCCCTACGGAAGGACCTTTCTTCTCCACCTCATCACACCGCACACCCTCAACGGTCTCTGGAAGTGCCACTTGGTAGTCAAGACCCCTAGACAGATTCATAAATACACAGCCATGTATGTCTGGACTACAAACTACAAAGTGGGGGAAAGTTGCTGGAGGAAAAAAAAACCCAGTTTGCATAATAAACAGAACTTCTTGTCATATATCCTAAACAATAAAATCACAAGATTTTCTTAGACTACAGCTCTCAGGAAGAAACAACTGATTTTTTCATGGAGTGTTTATGTTTTCACTTCCCCAGACAAATACTGTGAATCATTTTAAATCTTAAACATTTTATGGGATAGATAGCACAACTTCCTCCATTTATAGGCAGTCTCCTTTAAAATGCCTTCTTCAAGTTTGTCAACTTGGGACTACAAGCTCTGCCCTCTATCCATCCTCCGTCTACCCCATTCCCCCATATCACAAAATCCAGTTGTATCACGGCCAGGATTTCTTTTCTTTCTTTTTTTTTTTTTAGATAGAGATGTTTCTTTATTGTAAAATATATGCCAAAACATGCTTAATACATAGATTATAACTTTAATATTATACATAAACCTCTGTAGTAACTACCCCTGAGGTCAAGAGATAGACTATCATTTGCACCCTAGAATCTTCCCTCATATTCCATCCCAATCAGTATCTTCTGCCTCTCTATCCTTCCAACTGTAACGTTCTCCTTTCCTAATGGTAACGACTTCCTTGTTTTTCTTTCCACTTACAGTTGTACATGTTTTGACAGACACTAGACTTCAGGTGGAAAGGAAAGAAAATGAAATCTAAGCATGTTGGAAGATGGGAAGAATATGGGGGGAAGCTAATGAAGTCTCAAATAGTTGGGTGAGTTGAGGTCGTACATTAGAGGGTGCTTGGCACATCATAATCATTATAGATTTAAGGAGATTTATATGAATTTGTATAGATTTACAATGTGAAATTATAACAACTTTCTGGCATATGGCAATTTACTAGGTCATTGTTATGTATTGAGGAAAAGGAGACGGGGTGGGGGGGCTCCATCTCCCCTAAATTGCTCTCAGCCTTTCCTCTGCTCCTTTCTGCTTGTCCTGATACTTCACTTCATTGACTCCTTTCTGCAAGGATGGACCAGATCTCCAAATGAGGCAGGGCTTCTGTCGCAACTGTCAGGCTAACTCTACCGTAAACTATAGGCTGAGAAGGAAAACGGTCTGAGGAAGGAAACAGTTGGCAGGAAGGACAAGGGGAGGGGAGAAAAGCCTGCCACTGTGTTTTTGAGCTAAACTGTCAGGATACAAATGAAAATCAGAGTCCTAAAAATCCAGGGCTGATCCAGATCTTATTTCCAAATATCTGCCCCACTCATGACTTAGTGGTTGCCTGGTGTGCGGCTCTATGAAACAGAGAGCTTTTGCATTGCTCTCTCTTTGGGAAGTAATTATAAATTCTTCTTATTATTTAACTTCCAGTCTTATTCCCCATATCCCATAATTATTAATTGTTTGGCTCACTTCTTTTTCACAGATGATATCAAACACAATACCTGAAAGAGACATTTTGCTCCAGATGTATTTGTTGAATTAATGATGGGTGAGAACAGTTGGAATTGCTCTTCGGCAGGTGTCCCAAAGCTGTCCTTTTGATCACCAGGCAAATCCCTCCTTCCTCTGTGTTCCCAAGCTCTTCTCTCCATCACAGTTATCATTCCATCATAAATAATATTTATTATTCAGTTGTGTTGATGTCTAATACCTGATTGTACTATAGACCAAAAGAATTTTAAAATTCTAAATTTAAAACTCAACAGGAAGTCCAGGCATGAGTAACTTTTAAGACAATTAATGGGTGATTCTAGTGTGCAGGCACTGTTACAGTTTTCTAGGAGCCATTTCAGATAGAGGAAATATTTTTATCCATCAGTGTACCCAGAAGCACTAGCCCAGTGCCCAGAATTAAGAAAGTCCTCTCTTCTTTGTTCCATTCAACCCAGTTACTACCTAATTAGCATTTGATTGAAGATCAGTTTGCCATCACTAGGGATGGACAAAACTAGGCAGGCTAGAAGAGGACTCCTCAGCCTATTCCCTTTATACAACAATTTCATGATGTGGTCAACAAATCTCACATGCCCTCTTAGTATTTTCATATTTATGAAATAAGGGGCTAGACCAAATAAGTGTTAAGTATCCCCAGCCTTAGAGTTTTACACACTAAATAGATATGAGCTATTTTGGTATGCGGTACCACAGAAAGAGAAATCAAGATTTAGTATTCTTTGCAAGTTCCACCCTATCTTATTTAAACTCCCTGTAACCTTACAAAGTAGGCTTTGTTCCTATATCTAAGATAAGGAAATTGAAGTATAATATTTGGTGATTTTGTACCCAAGTTTTAACCCAAACATGTCCAACTCGCGAACCCAATCTCCGCCCTCATCACACAGAGCCATGGTATGAGAGAAATGACCTATGTAAGCTCAGTGCTCTGGTGATGCTGTCAAATGAATGAATAGTGGCTACACTGATGGAAAACAACATCCATCCCCTGCTTTCAAGATAGGACACAACTAAAGACCAAACCACATTGGATACAGTATTATAACTAAATATCACTCTTTTCATTTTTATTTCATTGCCATTTCTATGTTGAAATCTACTGTTAAGCTTTAAAAGTTCTTTCTAATAATCTATGAAGAATAAAAAATTAAATCCTTCCCTACTTTGGAAAGATCTTATGGCTAGTAACTCTATGGACACCTAGGTTCACACCCCCAAAATATCATTCCATTATTCAGTCCAGGAATGACTTTGGCTATGGGGTCTATAACCTTGAAACTAAAATGGTTACTCATGTTCATTAAAATTTTTAAGCTCTAAAATCCCAAAGAAAGGTTTTTAGTAAGTAAAGATCAATCAAAATACCAATCAGAAGATCTTAGCCTTTTTCACTTATGAGACACTCCTAAATATTAAAAAAAAATGGAAGTATTCCATCTGAAAGGTGTTGTACTTTTAACATCTTACTGACTGAGAAATTCACAGTGATGAAAATCCACGATATTTTTAGCAATACCTTGAAATTATTTTGTATTTTGTTTCTTATATAGCATGTACATACATCTGAAAAAGCAATCATTCACATACATGTGAGACAAATCAGATCAGAAAATATAGATGGGGTCATTTGTGAATAACCTTGGATGAAAGCTATGGAGAATGGTAGGCAACAAAGCCTGAAGAAGCCAAGAGAGGTTTTAAGCAAAGTGACAGGATCAGATTGATTAAAAATATCCGTTAACTAGGCAGGACAAATGGACTGTGGAAAGACCAGCCCAGGAAATCAATTAGGAGGCAGGAAATGTCAGCAACATATACTTGCTATGACATCTGTGAACTAAATGCTGTTAAACATGAAGAACAATTTGACAGGGGATAATGGAGATTCCAGGATGTTTCCAGATTTGGAGACTATATAGACGATAAAATCATGAAGCAAAATAAGGAATACAAAAAGAAGTCTTTTGCGTGGTTGGGCTTGGGTAGGGGAAGTTGCAGGGTAAAATTGGAATGAATGGGAATTTTGGAAGACATTAGACCACAGTTGTTAATGATTATAGATGATTATAGTTTAGGATTCCCATGGGTCTGAAAAACTAAGTTCTACCACTTGCTGACTATGTGAACTTAGACAAAATCTTTAACTATAATGAATTTGTTCCCTCATTTAAAAATAGGGATAGTGATAATGTATCACAATATGAATAAAATGATGTAGCATATACTTAAAGCTTAGAGATGTGCTGGTGGGTAATGATCTCATGATCAATGGTAAGTGCAATTACTATTATGTAGATTTTCAAACCATCAGAAATGTTTGGGAGTTGAAGCCATGCAAGTTACATCAGAGAAGCAATTTTCCACCCTGAGATATAGGAGAGAAAAAAAGTCAAGGCAGGATTCTATGGATGTCAAGACAAATGACAGGGAAAAGTTAGAGAACTAGAAGAGGCTAGTGAACTGAAGCCAACAAGGTAGAGTTCTAACAAGCAAAGGAAGAGCTGAATATCATTTCAATTTTCACTGAGTGTTGGAAAAGGATTTAAAAAAACAAAAAACAAAACAAAAAAAACCCCTGGATTTGTCCCCTTCCAAGTGAAGGCAATCATTATCTCTCAGATTTACCCTATAGTATATGTGTGTGTGTATATATATATATATATATATATATTTTTTTTTTTTAGATTTTATTTATTTGACAGAGATCACAAGTAGGCAGAGAGGCAGGCAGAGAGAGAGAGAGAGAGGAGGAAGCAGGCTCCCCGCTGATTAGAGAGCCCGATGCGGGGCTCGATTCCAGGACCCTGGGATCACGACCCGAGCCAAAGGCAGAGGCTTTAACCCACTGAGCCACCCAGGTGCCCCGTATATGTATATTCTTGACCTAAATGAACACATCCTGGCTCCACCCAGAGAGTATTAGTTAAAATAATTAACATTTTTAAAAATGTTGATATAGTTGGTATATAGGTCTACTAAATCAATGCTTCTTAGCCATTCCAGTTTATGGATTACTTTTCTAACATCACAAAACTATATGGATGCTTTCCAGGTATACATCATAGTAACTATTCTCTTGGTAATCTTTGCTGAGAATATATGTGAAAAAATGATGTCAGAAACACTTCAAAATGCTACAACAAAAACTTAGGGCTCCTGGGTGACTCAGTTGGTTAAGCAACTGCCTTCAGCTCAGGTCATGATCCCAGAGTCCTTGGATCTAGTGCCACATCAGGCTCCCTGCTCCTTGGAGAGTCTGCTTCTCCCTCTGACTTTCTCCCCTCTCATCTCTCTCTCTCACTATCTCTTTCTCAAATAAATAAATAAAATCTTTTAAAAAAAAACTTATAATGTACTATATGCTGGCTAACTAAACATAATTCCAAAAAAAAAAAAGAAAGAAAAGAAAAGAAACACTTCAAAATAAATCTCTATTTTATTGATCACAATGGTACACAATAGTTTTTCAGAGATTCTTCAGTCTACAAACAATATTACAAGAGCATTAACTCTGCAAGTTCATGGCCCAGAGACCAGGAAACACGGAGCTGGATTCCCAGCTTAGGTCTAAGTCCCAGACACCGGGCCACACTATGGCTCTCATGGGTCCTGAACATTTTTGCCTTTGTGGATCCTTTCCTCTCTAAAAAATTAGGATGCATATTTTATAATTGTATTGGTATATAGAAAAATATATTATCATATATTAAAATATTTTCTTTGATCTAAAAGTTCATTTTATCCTTTCTGATTTTAAAAGAAATGAAAACGTTTCTGTTGTGGGTCCTCACAACTTTCCCTAATAGAGAAGCCAGCGATGATGCCTTCAGTGATGTAAGCACCTTCAATGTCCTGTATATATCAAGTACTCATTAATTGATCAGTTGTTTGTCAGTAACTCAAATGACAGTCCTATTTTTCTCCCAGCGTCAATCCATGGTCTAAAAGGACATCTTTTTTCAGTCTTTGAAATGCAGGTTTGAGAAAGCAAAGTTCTATCAGTCATTCCCCACCCTGTCAGTCATCTCCCACGATTCCTAGGTGTACCGATGACTTCCACACCATAATTCAACAGGATGAAAAGCCAGGATGGGAAATTCAAGAAGAGAATTTCTAACTTTCAGAGAAAGTATTATATGCTCATTTGCTGTCCTCTGAGACCAGTTAGTACTATACCCCTTGGACTCACGTGCATCCTGTCTAAATTCATAGCAAACTATTGACACAGCCCATCCATAGATGCATTTTTTACTTTGAGAGAAGTATCTCTAGAAGTAGTGGGAAGGAGAGCTGGAATGTGAACTGCTGAGAAGCAGGAGACCAGAGAGGAGCACAAGATGATGAAGCAGCTGTGGAGATGCCTAGACATTGGCAGGGCAAGCTCTGCAAGACGTGGTACAAACCTGATCAGAGGGATGGGTGGGAAGGTGATCAGCCTGGGATCGTTTCTGAGCACCAGTTAGCCATGTGTAGCCGCTGACAGCCTTCAGCTTCAAATTCACCCAAAGCAAAAAAAAAAAAAAAAATTCACCCAAAGCCTGCTCTGCGAAATGAATGTGGTCCCTTTAAATACTTTTCCTTTGCCAGCTGGCACAATGTTAAGGTTTGTCAGTAGAGGGCACAGGAGGAAAGGGTTTTGCTTCTCGGTTCTTGTAAAGTGTGTGTGTCTTTTTCCAGCACCTGCTCCTGTGCCACGCACAACTTCCCTGTGGCTGGCGGCCAGTAGCTTCCCCAGTCACCCCACTCAGAAAATTTGGCAGCAGAATGCCTCCAGTGAGACACCTCCCTGCGAACAGCTCTTCTTGCCCCCTCAGAGGGCTGATTTCTGGCAAGTTCCACCAGCACTGCACCGCAGTGACTTCTCTACCATTGAGTGAACTGGCTTTGCCCCCTCTGACAAAGTCTGGGTCTCACGCTGGAAGGGCTAGGGCTTTCCTTGTGCACTCTGCCTCAGCCTGGGGGCAGTGGCTGCTTCTGATATCTGCTCTCCCAGAGTCACAGCAATTCTTTTTTCTTCTTCCAAGCCTACCTCTCAATACATCTATCCCCTTTTATAGTTAATAGTTTTTATGTTCAACTTTTCCATCATTCCACTCTTTCCTGACTCAGGCGAGATTGATAAACTTCGTTTCTAAATTCGTAAAGATTGTAATATTATTAATAAGTAGGAAAAGAAGAAGAGGAAAAGTTTTAAAAGGAAAATATTTTGCTTTGTTTTGTACATGTTAAAGGAAGTCTCTTAACAAATATTCAGGACATAGTAAAGAATAGGCTTTTATGTTATTTGGGGTTTTCCAAAATATATATGTTCTAACACTACCCACTGAGATATCTATTGGGATGTAGTACTAACTTAGCACTCAGACAGGTATATATAAATATTTTTTTTTCTTTTTAAATTTCCACAGATGGTTCTCATGTGCAATTGCAATATTTGACTATATAGGGACTGATTAAGAAAATGGTTCTGTAGTTAAATTAATCTGGGTTTGAATCTCAGTTTTGGGGTGCCTGGGTGGCTCAGTCAGTAAAGTGTCTGCCTTCAGCTCAGGTCATGATTCCAGAGTCCCAGGATTGAGCCCCTCATTGGACTCTCTGCTCAGCAGGGAGTCTGCTTCTTTCTCTGCTTCTTTCCCCTTGTGTGTGTCTCTCTCAAATAAAATCTTTTTAAAAATAAATAAATCCCAGCTTTGCTTTTTTATTAGCAGTGACTAAACAACAATAAACCTCTTCTGCAAAATGTGGCTAGTAATATTTAGCTATTTAAATTTTAAGGATTAAATTTGATAATATGTATTTAGCATAGTTTTGGCACATTATAATATTTTAGTAAATGATAGGAGTGATTTTTCTTTTAATATATTCAGAATTGATTTTATTTTTGTACATTCCACTTACCACACCTCCACACCTAATATACCATACATTATGTCCTTATTCTACAATTCACCTTTCCTAGAAAGTAAACTCCAAGAAAGTGGGGAATTTATTCTAATCATAGTTGCTTTAGGACCAATGTAGGTACTCAGCAAGTATTAGTTGTGTCAATAAATGATGCAAACCTGAGCAAGACCAGAAACAATTGCCCTGAAAGAGCAAGAGAGAAGTGAATTTACAACAGAGCCAATATTTGAAAAGTAGAAGGAAGATGAGCAAAGACATTGTAGGGGAAGAAAAACTGTTTTCTCTACTCTTGGTTTCTTTTAATGAGATCTGTGAATTAAACTGATAACAGATTAACAGAAGGCATACAACTTCTGTCTGATGTTATTTTTACACGAATACATAAAAAATAAGTGGAGACCAGAAGAGGCATTTAGACCTGGCCCCTTGTATTCCATTTTAGCAAAGGGTGATAAATTGTGTAGTTCTAACTATGTGGGAAGAACTAATGGAAGATAAGGGTTACTTAGTAAAGTTTTGTTTATTCAGACTTTACCTCCAGTGGTGAAGGCTATTGTTCCCTTCTTGGTATGAGAGAGGGAAACACCTTCATAAAGGGATATTTATGCCTGCTTTCACACAGATGGAGAGAAGATAAAGAGCTCTCCAGCTTCTGCTCTTTCTCAGTTGTCTTCAGCTCAAAATATTTCTTATGCCAACATAGCATATTCTGATCCCCTTCCACATTAAGAAGGACAAATCAGAGAGGCAAGAAGAGAATCAGAGGAGGGTAGAGCAAGAAGCCAGTGAAATAATGTGAGAGAATAACCAGGGGGCTGTAGTGAAAATAGAGGCGGTACATCTCTGGGGTTTTGAGAGCCTGACTAGTAAAATCACTATGTAATTCTAACAGGCACAACATTGTCAAAACTAAGAAAAAGAAAAGATTTCACTCTAGCTCACTGATGGTCCAAAGGCATCTATAGGATGAAATGGTGCACGTGGGAACCATGAATCTGCTCAAAGAAACAAAATTTACTTGTATAGCATAATCCAGACCTCTGAGGATTCTGAGTGACTCAAGCCTCAGTCCCAACCAACTCAGGCGTCCAAACCCTCTGAATATCAATGTCATAAAGATAGTTATCTCCAAGTGTGATCAGTTGAAACCATGAACCATTAAAATAAGTTCTTAAGTCATCAAGTTTATTGTTTGAAATACTGGCTCAAAAATAATTTTTATAATTTGGTTTCTTGTGTACTTTTACTACTAGGAAAGCATTCTTGTCTAAAGAATAGAAATATTTTTAGATTTTAAAAGCAGTATGTTGGATTCTGGTTTACCTCGGGGCATTGTGAGTTTGGTCACTGTGAGTCTATCTATCTAGATCTGACCACTTCTGGGACACCTGGAGAACTTCACTTGTGGATGTAAAAGCTGAGCTTCAAAGCCTAGCCCGAGATGACTTTAGGAAATAAAACATCCTCATAAGATCATCTGATGGTCATCCTGCCCACCTGCCTAGTCATCTCCCCTCTATTTTGCTTAAAGCAAAATTAGTTTTTTTCCTTTAAACAGGAAAAAAAAACAATAAAGCATATCATAGAAGTGATACAGACTGAGCAAGTAAATGCAGCATGCAAATGCTTTTCTTCCTGAAAGTTCATGGGTCAAGAATAGGAAAGACACAATGGTAGCCTATGGTGAGGTTATAGTCAAAGGCAGACTTCGAGGAAGGACCATGAAGAAAGTGAGATTTGCTCATTATAAGGCAGAGGGGACAATGCAACAATTACCTACATGATGAATAAATAAGGTGACAGTTATAATCCAGTATTCAGAAGCAGGGGCTGATCTCCAAGAAGACAGCCCTCTGTTCTTTTAGAATAGGAAAGAAGGGGTAAGAACAAGTGCAGTTATAAATAAGTCTAGAAAAGAATAGAAGTTGAAAGAGTCTGTACTTCAAGGACTCCATTTTTTTTTTCTGAGAAATAGTCTAAGAATGAGAGGGTTGGGGGAAGAGCTTGAAGATATTGGTGAAACTTTGGAATAACCAAGAAAGCAAATGGGAAAGAAGAGGACTAGAAACAAGAAGTCACATAAAGGCTGGAAACTATTCTTAGTGATGCAACTACGTGGCAGCCAGGATCAGAAGTGAAGACAGCAGATGACTGGTTAATACAAATTCATTTGGTCCAAACTGCAGCAAAGATAGAAAGATGAAAAGCCAAGGAAAAGAAGACTTTCATCTTCTTATTAGAGTCATTAATATTATGACTCTATTAGAGAGTCATTAATATTATGACTCTATTAGAGAGTCATTAATATTATGGAGTTTAGGTTTGGAGCTGAGAAGGGAAATATGTAAATCATAAGCATATTTGCAGAGAAGGAAAATATGGAGGGGCAAAAAAGTAGACAAATTTAAAAACTAGCAAGATGAGGGGTGATAAAGCAAGGAAAGTGTATAAAAAAGGAAGATGAAGGTGTAAGTATGGATTAGAACATTAAAAGGATCTATAGAGCCAATGCTAGGGTCTCATGTGAGTCAATCAAACTTCCTGGAAGGTGGAATAGTAGGAGGATCCTGAGATCACCTGATCCCATGGGTACACATATACAATACCCATATCAGAAATGACGCAAAAAGTCTGGCATTACAGACTCCCCACAGCTAAATGCAGAGAAGAGGCCGCATTGAAAAGGACAGGAAGGGAGACATGATCAGGAAACCAACTGACCCATGAGACTATCTGTGGGAGGGAGGCACACTACAGGGAGGGAGAAGGAAAAGAACAGACCCCACACCAGGCACCCTAAGCATGGGGGCCCTGCATGGGAAACCCAACAACATTTGGCTTTGAAAGGCACAGGGGCTTCACTTTACAAGTTCTTACTATCAGGGGTGTTTAACACCTGGAACTTTAAAATTCACCAGGGTTGGCTCTGGTAGAGCCTGAAGGTAATAGAAAACTGAGTCCCCATCTTTAAAGGCACAACATAACAAACAGCCCCACTGAGATACAGAGTAGAAGTAGCAGTTAGAAAAATGCCTGGGGTATACGGGAAGCAAAAGCAGTTATATACAAGGGAAACCCCCTAAGACAATCAGCTTATTTTTCAGCAGAAAATTTGCAGGCCAGAAGTGGCATGATATATTTAACATGCTGAAAGGGAAAAATCCACAACCAAGAATACTCTATCCAGCAAGGCTATCATTCAGAATAGAAAGAGAGGATTTCCCAGACCAAAAAAAGTTAAAGAAATTCATTACCACTAAACCAGCCATACAAGAAATGTTAAAGGGGACCCTTTGAATAGAAAGGAAAAACCATAACCAGGAATAAGAAAAGAAGGGCAAAACAGTAAAATTAAGTATATCTATAAAATCAGTGAAGAGATTCACAAAATAAAAAGATCTAAAATATGATACCATACACCTGAAATAGATGTGAGAAAACTAACAAATTAGTACTTTTAGGATAGGTTCAAACTTAAGCGACCATCAGCTTAATATAGACTGCTTTATGCATGTTATATGTAAGACTAATGATAATCACTAATTAAAAAATGGTAAAAGATATGCAAATAATAAAGAGAAAGGAATCCAAGTGTTCACTGAAGAAAGTCAGCAAAACATGAGAGAGCGGGAGAAGAAAGGAATAGAGAAGAACTACAAAAATGATAAAAACAAGTAACTAAATAACAATTAAGTATATACCTATCAATAATTACTTTGAATGTAAATGGACTAAAAGCTCCAATCAAAAGACACATGGTGATTGAATAGATGAAAAAAAAAGCAAGACCCTTCCATATGCTGTCTAGAAGAGAATTGTTTCAGACATAAAGACACATGCAGTTTGGAAGTGAAAGGATGAAGAAGCATTTATCATGCAAAAGGATATGAAGAGAAAGTCAGAGTAACAATGCATATATCAGAAAAAATAGACTTTAAAACAAAGACTGTAAAAAGAGACAAAGAAGGACACTACATAATCATTCAGGGAACTATCTAACAAGAAGATACAGCAATTATAAACCCTAATGTACCCAACATAGGAGCACCAAAAAACATAAAGCAGTTTTTAACAAACATAATCAATTATAATACTATCTGGTAGGGAACTTTAACACCCCACTTACATCAATGGGTAGATCATCCAAACTGAAAATCAACAAAGTAACAGTGGCTTTGAATGACACATTGGACCAGATGAATCTAACAGATATATTCAGAACACTGTTTCTTAAAACAGCAGAATGCACAATTTTTTCAAGGGCATGTGGAACATTCTCCAGAAAAGATCACGTATTAGGCCACAAATCAAATCTCAACAAATTAAAAAGGATTAAAGTGATATCATGCATCTTTTTCTGACCACAGAGCTATGAAACTAGAAATCAACTACAAAAAAAAGAAAAAATCTGAAAAGAACACAACTTTATGGAGATTCAATAACATCCTACTAAACAAAAAATAGGTCAACCAACAAATAAGGAGAAAAATTTTTTAAAAAAATGCATAGAGACAGGGGCGCCTGGGTGGATCAGTGGGTTAAAGCCTCTGCCTTCGGCTCAGGTCATGATCTCAGGGTCCTGGGATCGAGCCCCACATCAGGCTCTCTGCTCAGCGGGGAGCCCGCTTCCCCCTCTCTCTCTGCCTGCCTCTTTGCCTACTTGAGATCTTTGTCTGTCAAATAAATAAATAAAATATTTTAAAAAAATGCATAGAGACAATGAAAACACAACAGTCCAAAATCTTTGGGATACAGTAAAAACTGTTCTAACAGGAAAATTTATAGCAATACGCACCTACCTCAAGAAGCATGGGAAATGGGGCGCCTGGGTGGCTCAGTTGTTAAGTGTCTGCCTTTGGCTCAGGTCATGATCTCAGGGTCATGGAATCGAGCCCTGCATCTGGCTCCCCAATCAGCGAGAAGCCTGCTTCTCCCTCTCCCACTGCCCGTGCTTGTGTTCCCTCTCTTGCTGTGTCTTCTTTCAAATAAATAATTAAAAATCTTTAAAAAAAAAGAAAAAAAGAAGCATAGAAAATCTCATAAACAACCTAAACTTACACCTAAAGGGTCTAGAGAAAGAACAATAAACAAGCTCAAAATCAACGGAAATAATAAAGATTTGAGTAGAAATAAATGTAATAGAAAATAAAAACAATGGAACAGATCAAGAAACCAAGAGCTAATTCTTTGAAAAGATCAAGAAAATTGATAAACCTTTAGTGTGACTCATTTAAAAAAGAAAGAAAGAAAGAAAAGAAAAGAGAACTCCAATAAACAAAATCAGAAATGAAAGGGGAGAAATAACAACTGACACCATAGAAATATAAACAATTATAAGAATACTGTGAAAAATTATCGTCAACAAATTGAACAACCTAGAAGAAATGGATAAATTCCTAGAAACATTATAATCTCCCAAATCTGAATCAGGAACAAGTAGAAAATGTGAACATACTGAGGAACAAGTAGAAAATGTGAACATACTGATTACCAGCAATTACCAAAAAATTCCCAACAAACAAAATTCTAGGAGCAGTGGCTTCACAGGTGAATACTATTAAACATTTAAAGAAGAGTAATAGTCTTCTCAGCCTATTCCAAAAAAAGAAGAAGGGGGAAAACTTCCAAATTCATTCTATAAGGTCCACATTACCCTCATACCAAGACCAGATAAAGACAGTACAAAAAAGACACTAGAGGCTGGTATCTCTGATGAACTTAGATGCAAAAATCCTCAACGATACACTAGCCAACCAAATCCAACAACTGCGTGTTGGCTCAGTCAGCTAAGCATCTGTCTTCAGCTGAGGTCATTCCCAGCGTTCTGGGAATCAAGCCTGGAATCAGCCTCTCTGCTCAATGGGGAGCCTACTTCTCCCTCTTCCTCTGCCTCTGCCACCACTCTCCCTGCTTCTGCGCTCTTGCTCTCTCTCTATCAAATAAATAAAATAAAATAAAATCTTAAAGAAAAACACCTCATTCACCTCAATGAAGTGGGATTTATTCCTGCAATGCAAGCATGATTAAATATTTGCAAACCAGTCAACATGATACATCATGTCAGTAAAAGGATAAACAACATATGATCATTTCAATTGATGTAGAAAAAGCATTTGACAAAGTGAAACATCCATTCAAGGTAAAAACTCTAAACAAAGTAAGTTTAGAGGGAACATATCTCAATGTAATAAAGGCTATATATGAAAAACCCACAGCTAACATCATATTCAATGGAGAAAAACTAGGGGCACCTGGGTGGCTCAGTGGGTTAAAGCCTCTGCCTTTGGCTCAGGTCATGGTCCCAGGGTCCTGGGATTGAGCCCCGCATCGGGCTCTCTGCTCTGCAGGGAGCCTGCTTCCTCCTCTCTCTCTCTGCCTAGTAGTGATCTCTGTCTGTCAAATAAATAAATAAAACCTAAAAAAAAAAAAGGAGAAAAACTTTCCCCCTAACATCAGGAACAAGGATGTCCACACTCACCAATTTCATTCAACATAGTACTGGAAGTCCTAGTCACAGCAATCAGACAACAAAAAGATAGAAAAGACATCCAAATTGGTAAGGAAGAAGTAAAATTTCCACTATTTGCAGATAACGTGATACCATATATAGAAAACCCTAAAGACTCCAAGAAACTGCTAGAACTGATGAATGAATTCGGTAAGGTTATAGGATGCAAAACCAATGTACAGAAATCCATACCATAAATAATAAAGCAACAGGAAGAGAAATTAAGAAAGTAATCCCATTTATAATTGCACCAAAAATAATATAATAATAAATAATATAATATAATTAATAATATTATTGATATTAATAATAATATAATATAATTAAGATAATAATATAATTAATAATAAATTTTTAATTAAATTTTTTTTTATATTTTAAGGAATAAACTTAACCAAGAAGATGAAAGACTTGTACTCTGAAAACTTTAAAACGCTGATGAAAGAAATTGAAGATAACACAAATAAGTAGAAAGATACTGTATGATCATTGATCATTGATTGGAAGAACAAATATTATTAAAATGTCTATACTACCCAAAGCAATCTACAGATTTAATACAATCCATATCAAAATACCAACAGCATTTTTCACAGAATTAGAATAAATAATCATAAAATTTGTATGGAACAACAAAAGACTCCAAGTAGTCAAAAAATCTTGAAAACAAAGCTGGAGGTATTAAAATTCCAGAGATCCAGTTATAATACAAAGCTGTAGTAATCAAAACTGTATGGTATTGGCATAAAAATAGAAACAGATCAATAGAACAGAATAGAAAGCCCACAAACAAACCCCAATTATTTGGCCAATTAGTCTTCAACAAAAGAAGCAAGAATATGGAATGGAAAAGATATCTCTTAAACAAATGATGTTGGGAAAATTGGATAGTCACATGTAGAAGAATGAAACTGGACCACTTTCTTAAACCATGCACAAAAATAAATTCAAAATGAATCAAAGACCTAAATGTGAGACAGGAATCCATCAAAATCCTAGAGGAGAGCATGGGCAGCAACCTCTGACTTGTGCTGCAGCAATTTCTTGCTAGAAACATCTCCAAAGGCACAGAAAACAAAAGCCAAAATGAACTATTGGGATTTCACCAGAAGAAAAAGCTTTTATACAGCAAAGGAAACAATCGACAAAACTAAAAGGGAAACTGCAGGTTCCCAGGGAGAAGATCTTTGCAAAGGACACGTCAGATAAAGGACTAGTGTCCAAAAATCTATAAAGAACTTATCAAACTCAACACTCAAAAAACAAAAAACAAACCAAAAAAACAGTCAAGAAATGGGCAGAAGACATGAACAGACATTTTTCCAAAGACAAGCAAATAGCTAACAGACCCATGAAAAATGCTCAACATCACTCTGCATCAGAAAAATAAAAATCAAAACCACAATGAGAAAAACAAAAACAAAAAACAAAACACAACACAATGAGATACCACATCACACAGGTCAGAATGGCTAAAATTAACAACTCAGGAAACAACAGATAATGGTGAGGATGTAGAGAAAGGGGAACCCTCTTACACTGTTGGGGGGAATGCAACCACTGTGCAAAACAGTGTGGAGATTCCTCAAAAAATTAAAAATAGAGCTACCCTACAATTCATTATTCATACTGCTAGGTATTTACCCCCCAAATACAAAAACACTCATTTCACTCATTTGAAAGGATATATGCACCCCTATGTTTATTGCAGCATTATCTACAATATCCAAATTATGGAGACAGCTCAATTGTCCATCAATAGATGAATGGATAAAGAAGGTGTGAGATACACACACACACACACACACACACACACTGGAATATTACAATGGAATGGAATACAATGGATTATTAAGCAGCCATAAAAAAGAATGAAATCCTGATGTTTACAATGACATGGATAAAAGTAGAGAGTATAGTGCTAAGCAAAATAAGTCAGAGAAGGAAAAATACCAAATGATTTCACCCCTGTGTGGAATTAAGAAACAAAACAAACGAACAAAGGAAACAAAATGAGACAGACCAAGAAAGACTCATCACTACAGAGAATGAACTGGTGGTTACCAGAGGGGACATGGGTTGAGGGATGGGTCAATTAGGTGATGGGAATTAAGAGTACACTTATCATGATGAACACTGTGTCGTGTATAGAATTTTTGAAATTGGAAGGGGAGGTAAACCATGAGAGACTATGGACTCTGAAAAACAATCTGAAGGTCTAGAAGGGGTGGGGGGTGGGAGGTCGGGGTACCAGGTGGTGGGTATTATAGAGGGCATGGATTGCATGGAGCACTGGGTATGGTACAAAAACAATGAATACTGTTATGCTGAAAATAAATTTTAAAAAAAGTAAAAAAAAAACTTAAAAAAAGAAAAAGAATTTTTGAATCACTATGTTGTACACCTGAAATGAACATAGTAATGTTAACTATACTGGAATTAAATGGTTTTTTAAAAAGAATTTTACTTATGAAAAATCGATAAACTAGAGACTGAGAGAAAGAAACAATGGAGATGGGCATGTTAAGCTGGTACATGAGTCAGGCTGTCTGTAAAGACATGCAGCTCTGAATCACTGAGGAAGTTTGGCTGCTGGTTTCTCACCTCCACAGACACTAGGGAGGGGTTGCCTTTTTCTACCGTTTGATGATTGCCTGGTTTAATCTTCTGCAAATGTCAGTATCTTTTTTATTTGTTTCTATTTCTTTTGAGGATATTCAGTCATTCAACAACTACTTATTCAGATTCACCATGTGTCAAGAACTGTTCTGAGCCCTGGGACACAATGAACAAAACAGATGAAAATCTCCACTCACTGGAGCTAACAGCTAATGAGGAAATTATCACCTATTGTGGTAATTATTCCTCTTACCTCACCACCCATTCCCTTGTTTATTAACTCTTTGGCTTCTTTTCCTCTGGCCAAATTAAACCAGTACCTGGTAAAGATTGGTTCCTCAAACATTTGTTGAACTGATGAATGGTGACTCCAAAGGAATGGCTAGAAGAGTAGAGCACTTTCAGTATGCATATAATGGATTTAGTGAAGCTTCCCCCTTGGTCCATAGGCAAAATTAACACCTCCCTCCCTCTGTAGTCTCAAACTTTATTTCAGATGCTAGCCCAGCCCAACTGCAGGAAGATTTGATTTAGTTTATACCTCTGTCTCTGTCAGATTAGGAATATCTCCTAATAAAGGAATTAACTGAAGTACCACTGCATTCACCAGCACTAAGACTCAAAAATTCTTTCAGTTCACTTCAATGTTGATTTTCCTTCTATCTATCTATCTATCTATTGATTTATTTTTAATTTTCCTTCTATTTAGTTGCCAGAATAATCTCTCTATCCACAGAATAGAAACTATAGCTAGGAAATTAGGGCAGACCCTGAGCTCAAGCTTCAAGCAACTTGTGTTCCCACCTGAGGTACCCATGTTGCCAAACTTTGAGTCCTAATTAATACACTGTTAAGATTCCTTTTAGCCCTAAAATTCTAAGCACTAAATAGATGTGAACAAAATATGGCATTCTTTTTTTTTTTTTAAAGATTTTATTTATCCATTGGACAGACAGTAGTAGTAGACACAAGTAGGCAGAGAGGCATGCAGAGAGAGAGGAAGGGAAGCAGGCTCCCTGCCAAGCAGAGAGCCCGAGGGACGTGGGGCTCAATCCCAGGACCCTGGGATCATGACCTAAGCTGAAGGCAGAGGCTTTAACCCACTGAGCCACCCAGGCTCCCCCAAAATATGGCATTCTTAAGCAGGAAAAATACTGTTTGTTAATCTTCAAAAGATCACATTTCTATAAGTCCTGTATGATCCCTTTTTAGGTATTTAATCCTTTTAAAAATTATTTTTAGTGGGACTTGAGGTTCAAAGGTACAACCTGTCCAAGGCCAAAGAGTTGCTCACTCTTTATCCAACATTTGAATTCCAATCTATTTGACTCCAAGACCAATGTTTTGTCCCTGTAGTAGGAAACATATTTTTATAGGTGGTTTCACTAGGTTAGAAACTGGGTTTCTAACCTAGTGAAACCTTCTAAAGGTTTCTTCTAAAAAAGAAGGCTTTTTTATAACAGGACACAATAGAAGAATTGTCATATGGTAACAGTATTAAATTATCACTATAATATTATCCTAAGTATTTTTTCCTGACTCTTGACCCATCCACTTATTAGAAGTTATATGTGCTAGAGACATTTTAAAATTCTTTAAATTGTGCTATTGAGAATGAACACAGTTCCTACTCATCAAAGGCGTTTGAGCTAGCATTATATCCTTCCCCACCTAATGCCTCCACAAACTCCCTCATAAACCCAAATTATTATGTAAAACAATCTGCCTTTGGCCATGGGATTTGCAGCCATGGAGTAATGGCAGCTGAGGAAATTCTCTAGACTTTGAAAGGAAAAGCAGCTCTTGGGACCCTTGCCTTGGAAGCAGACATATAAGAAGTCATTACTCTGAAACTGCCAATGCTATAGAGATTTCGTGTCAAAGACACATAAAGTAGAGCTGCCCAAGGAGCCCCCAGATATGGTTGTCCCAACCTATTTGAGTCTTCCTAGTGAGTGCCACACATGGGAGTATAAGAACCTTCAGAGGAGTTCTGCCCCAGCCCTCAAGCTGCCCCAGGCAACATCACAGAGAGCAGGCACCAGCACTGCACACATTGTAGATTTGAGATTAAACGCAATACAAAACCAGTAAATCTCAGCACGGTTTGTTACGCAGTCATGCTAATTAATACTCCCACCCCTAAACAGACACGGCTGCACCGTATCCAAGGAATTTTTTCTCTAGAATATCATCACCTGAAGCACCTTCATTACAAAGATATTCCCAGGCATCCAAAGTTCTTCTGCTTTAATCTTGATTCCTGAATACTTGTGGGACCCATTCACTGCCCTTTAGTGGTCAACCAGCCACACTTACTCCAGAATCTCTCCTACCATTACCACAACATGTGCATGAGAGGTATTTGCTATCCTTAAGGTCTAACCAACCACCTCATCTTTACTACTCAACCTCAGTGGGTATTCCAGTTTTGGAGGACAGTTCAAGCATGCTCTTATCAAAGTACCCAATAGTCCAGACAGATTTTCTACTACTATACCTCCAAAATCAAGTATCACTGGTTCACCTAATCAGGCTTCATTGTCTTTTCAGGGGAAAACATTGCTTTGCCCCTATGCAGACCTCTTGCTTACACCAACACTGGTGACTACCTGATCCATCCTCTACCAATCTCCTAGGTCCCCATTCCTCCAGGACCTGTTGTCACTCAGCCAATTTAGAGACAAAACATCTCATGTCCCTACTTGCCTTCACTGCCAAAATTTAGAAAAAGCAACCTATGCATGTTTCCACTTCATTGTTCATTCCCTCTTTACCTGTTAAAGTGGAAGACAGTTCAAAGGGCATAGCTAGGCAGAGAGAGGTGAGACCTAGGCTAAGTGACTGGACAGCCACCCAAACACTGCTTCAGAGAATGCGTTATTTCTTGAAGACATCTCAATCTGAAATTTAGATCTTTGCCTATGCATCCAAACATCATATCTTTCCAGAACAGGGTTGATAGGGATCCACAGTTAGGATCATGGTGATTCAACTAATTCTGATATGTAAACTGGAATTCCAATAGCATAATTTATAGTAAGAAATTATACCTGCTTTGTGAACCAGAATGCTTGTGCCCACAAGATTTACTATTGCTTTTTCTCTCAATTAGCAACAGGAGTCAGTAAAATAAGATAAAATCAGAGAGGGAGACAAACCATAAGAAACTTTTTTTTAAAAGATTTTTATTTATTTATTTATTTGAGAGAGAGATAGTGAGAGAGAGCATGAGAGAGGAGAAGGTCAGAGAGAGAAGCAGACTCCCCGTGGAGTTGGGAGCCCGATGCGGGACTCGATCCCGGGACTCTGGGATCATGACCTGAGCCAAAGGCAGTCGTCCAACCAACTGAGCCACCCAAGCATCCCAAGAAACTTTTTTTTAAAAAAATATTTTATTTATTTATTTGAAAGAGAAAGAAAGAGAACATGAGCAGGGGGGATGGGGCAGAGGGAGAAGCAGACTCCTCAATGAGCAGGGAGCCTAATGTGGGACTTGATCCCAGGACCCTAAGATCATGACCTGAGCCCAAGGCAGACTCTTAACCAACTAAGCCACCCAGGCATGTGCCTCCCATGAGAGACTCTTAACTCTAGGAACCAAACTGATGGTTCCTGGAGGGGAGAAGTGTGAAGGATGGGGTAACTGGGTAATGGGCATTAAGGAGAACATGTGATTTAATGAGCACTGTGTGTTATAAGCAACAGATGAATCACTGAGCTCTCCATTAGAAACTAATGCTACACTATATGTTAACTAATTGAATTTAAATAAAGTTTAGAAAAAAAAGGAGTTAAATTTTTATATCCTTTTCATCAATCCTAAAATACCCTTCTTCCCCCCAAATTCAACCTCTCCAAGATCAGAATGCTTCTTACAATTGACTGTGTTTTGCAGACACTGTCCGCCAGGTGGCAGTCATGACACAGTGATTTAAAACTTTCTGTTGATCTGGCAGTTCCTCAAAAAGTTATACATAAAATTACCAATACCCCAACAATTCCACTTCTAGGTATATACCCAAGAGGCTTGAAAACACAACATGGGTTCACACAATAACTTGTACATGAATGTGCACAGCAGCATTATTCATACTGGTCAAAAAAGTGAAAACAGCCAAATTCAACTAGTCATCAATTAATGCATGAAACAACACATTGTGGTACATCTATGCAATGAAATATTATTCATCCATAAAAAGGAATGAAGTACAGATTCATGCTACAACACAGATGAAAAGTAAAAACATTATGCTAAATGAAAGAAGCCACACACAAAAGATATAAATTGTATGTATACTCATGTATATGAAATGTCCAGAATAGACAAATCCACAGGCCATAGAAAAAGTAGGTTAGTGGTTGCCAGGGGTTGAGAAAAGTGGATAACGGGAAGGGACTGCTAATGGTATTAGGATTTTTTGTTGGGATGATGAAGATATTCTGAAATTACACAGTGATTATGGCACAATGTTATGCATATACCAAAACTCTACAAGGGTTAAGTATCATACGTGAATTTTATCATAATAAAAAAGGGGGAGGAGTTAACAAAAAGTCACAAATGTCAAAAATGGGAAAATACAAGATTAAGAAAGTGTCATCATCAATTTGTCTGAGATTTGATAAGAAACCATGTGATAAGAAACCATTTGATAAGAAACTGTGGCCACAGAATGAGAAAGGTATGTAAGTGACCAATAGCTTCAAGTTATCACAGTGAAGGTATTTGTCTGCTGCCATTTCCATAGCAAGGGCTGGCAATCAGTGGCCCCTGAGCCAAATCTGACCCCCACCTATTTTTGTATGGCCTACAAGTTAAGGCTGGTTTTTGTGTTTTTAGACATTTGAAAAATAACCAAAGAAGATTAATGTTAATTATAAGTCAAAATTGCATGAAATTCAAATTTGTGTCCAAAACCAGAGTTTTGCTAGAACACAGCCTTACCCATTTTGTAGTATAATAGCTACAGCAGGGGCCATATGGTACACAAAGCCTATGATATTATTCTAGAAAAGACTGCCCTCCACTGATGTAAACTACTGTTTTACAGAAGGCATTGGATTACAGAAGGCACTGTGGGTCCAGAGCAATGCAGCTCCAACACATCTTACATGTTTTCCGATTGGTATTTCTCTGGTGACTATTCTAGCTTCTTCCAAATACATTAGCCCCTTAAATTGGGCTACAAGGACATTTTCCCTTCCTATTCAATTAAGATCACATTGGAGGGGAGACAAACCATGAGACACAGTGGACTCTGAGAAACAAACTGAGGGTTTTAGAGGGGAGGGGGTGGGGGGTTGGGTGAGCCTGGTGGTGGGTGTTGTGGAGGGCACGTATTGCATGGAGCACTGGGTGTGGTGCATAAACAATGAATGCTGGAACACTGAAAAGAAATAAAATAAAATAGAAAAAAATAACATTGTTTCTAGGTTTCCTGTTGATTTTAACATTTAAACTCTTAAAGATCTAAGGGTGCCTTTCTGCTGCCTATGTGTGCCATCTTTTCTCTCAGGACTGCGGGTAGCAGACAGAGCCAGTGCCCTCTCATATCCTTCAGATCTTTTGGTGGGCCCCACATGACCGCCAACTGCTAGCATCTGCCTGTTGGTGCCCGAGAACTTTTATTTCAAAAACACAATAGGCCTCTCTGCCTAAGCTTCTGGCAGGTGGAAAGTGCAGAGGAATTAACACCCCTGGGAGTAATCCTCAAGCGGTAACTCTTACAGGTTGGCATATACATACCATCTCATCCCTTGGGCATGTATTTTGCATCATTTTTAAGAATGCAGATTTTTCCTAATCCTTTTGGGATTAAGCCCTCGTCTCTCACTGCAATAGCTCACTTGATATTACCTTTTGATTAGTTGCTGTTTCTTCCCCATTTCACTTCTCCACTTCTTATCAATGTTTCCCACAATTCCCAAATAGCCTGCGTGTACTACAGTCCTTGGGTTAGTTTCTACTTCTAAGAGAATCCAGATTAATCCAGTTAATCCAGATTAATTTTCCAACTAAAATCATCTTTCCTGCAGCCCTTGCATGCTCATCACATGGTGGGGGGTGGGGTGGCGTTGTACTCAGACTAACAAACAGAATCCCCAGAAGTATCAAATATTTCAACAAGGTCCAAGATGGGTACTGACTAGAAGGTTTGCTCCCTTCCCAAGAGGGGTTACGAACATACTGTTGCCTAAGATTACAAACAAGCTTTCACTAGGTCCCTACTCATGCCATCAGGAGAATAGTTTCCTGCTATCTGAAGCTGTAGCTCCTATTGTCTCAGTTTAGATCCATATATATAGCTGCCTAATGAACATCATCTGGTTGTAATCAACCTATATATATATTACTGTGTGTTTCTATGTATACATACACACACATACACACACACACACAGGAAAAGAGTATTATAAAATCCAAATCAATTATCTATATCCTCCCCTAATCCAACCCTGCCCCCCCAACAAATAAATTCATAAAAAGCCTCTTTCTAGGATATTCCTTATTCCCTTCATGATCTCATTCTCCAACACAGTTTCCAAGTTTAGAAATACTCTTAACCATGTCCCCTCTGGTATGCCCCAGATCTAGTCGGTTACACAGTCTCTGGTGCTGGGGCCAGAGGGATCTCTGCCTCACTGTGGCTTCTGAGACCATCTTCTGCCTTCTAATTGACCTTCTGCTATCAGTCTTTCTACAGGCCATTTGGCACTCCACACTGCTGCCAGAATTATCCTTCAAAAAAGCCATCAATTGAATTCTCCCACGTTGCTCTGAAACCTCTCTGACTCCATTTTGTGTGCAAAATAAATTTCAATCTTTTGTAGGTCTCTCAAGGCCCTTAACAATTGGTCCAGCTCCCTCTAAGTTAGCTATTCTTCACACACATATGAGTGATTACTTTTCAGATGGATATAGATGTTGCCGAGATGAAGAAAATATAAACTCATTTCAAAGCTTTTCTGAACTCCTACTGATCTTATTCATGTATTTTTCAATCAACGGGAACTACAAAAAGAGTACAGCTATTATCACGTGGAGTTGCAATTTTCTGATGTTAAAAAGTGATTCTCATATTTTAAACATTGGGAGTGACCTGGATTTGTATTTTTTAAGTTTTCTTCCAACTTTCAGCACACACTAAGTAACATTTTATGTCAGGGTCATTCCAGTGATGTAGACTTTGAGAACAATGGTATGTCTGTGCTAAAAACTCAGCTTGGTTTTGGGTTAGTGTGTGCACATGTGTATATAGTGTAGGTGGTGGTGGGTGGTGAGAAGGAAATTAGCCTAGCAGCTTATATAAATAGGCCAGGATGTTCTATCTTTTTGACAATAATTCAATTAAAACAACTCTGCTTTCTTTGTTAGGCTTCAATAAGAGAAGTGGAGAAAATTCATCTCACTTATAGCTCAGTTTTTAACAATTTAGTCTTCCTTAATATCCTGTCAGAAAAAGGGAAGATATTGGGGCACCTGGGTGGCTCAGTGGGTTAAAGCCTCTGCCTTCAGCTCAGGTCATGATCCCAGGGTCCTGGGATCGAGCCCTGCATTGGGCTCTCTGCTCAGCGGGGAGCCTGCTTCCTCCTCTCTCTCTGCCAGCCTCTCTGCCTACTTGTGATCTCTCTCTGTCAAATAAATGAATAAAATCTTAAAAAAAAAAAAAAGAAAAAGGGAAGATATAAACAGTGTTCCACCTACTGAAACCACTAGTTCTTCAGGCAGCATTACTGGATACCACCTTGTATCAGACAGTATCCCATGATAGAATCAGAAGGTGGTAACTGGAGGAAGTGAACCCTGCATTCCAATATTTGGGGTCAAATCCTGGGAACATTCTTGAGTAACTCTGTGAACTTGAACAAATCACTCTGAGTCTCAATTTCTTTATTTATGATGTGATTAACACATACATTGTATGACTCTGTGAGGAATTATAAGAAATTAAGTTGTTCTTACGAGTAGCAATATATTTTTTTCTTTCCCTATTACCATTACTAAAATTCCCATGAATACCTCATATGTTTAAGGGCTTAAACTCAGTGTCTGAGCTTATTTGGATCACTTTACTTACTTTTCAGATACGGAAACCAAAAGAGGTTATGTAAGTTGCCTCTCATTATATCATGAACTAGTGATATTTATAATAACCCTAAAAGCAAATAGGAGGGGGAAAATCATCAATATGAACAGGGGTAAAAAAACAAAAACAAAATTCACAAATGTGCATCCAGATAGGGATTTTTTCCAAAACTATTTGATGGTAAAAACCAGAAATGAAAAAAGCAAATCCCAATGATACACCTCATCCTCTGCTCCTACTTACTATTGGGAGACAATATTCCATAGGTCTCCCATGTTTTTCTTATCTTTTAAGCAGAGGCACAGACTGCCTTTGTACTCTACAACTTTTTCAAGAACTTTTGTATCATGAACAGTCTTGGGAGATATAGCATCTCCCTCCAGAGCAAAGGTTTTGCTTACTGCCTGTTACAAAAGATGGAGGTTCCCTAAGCTCAGGGTTCCTTTCTAATGCCACTAACCCACTCCACATACAGCTGTCACCTAGCCCTCTTTACATTGCCCCATGGGAATATGGGTTCAGAGAACCATTACAGGAAAGCCAATAGTTTGGCTAGTGCTATTATTGTAATTCAATTCTTTGTCTCTGACCCAGGGTCTCTCCTCTTCTACTAGCATTCGTGAAACTGTCAGGCTACTTGTTAGTTTGCAAGTAAGGGGTAAAATCTCAGACCTTCCACAGTTCTTGACATTTGCTAAGTATTATTTGCAAAGTATTAAAGCTGTCTTTAAGTCCTTGAAGCATAAACTTTATATAATAAGCTCTCTTGATGGCTTCGTGCAGACCACTAGCAACAAAGGCAGATTCAGAAATAGCAGTAATAATCACTTATTTAGTGTACGCCTCATTACCCTCCCTCCCCTCCTTGGATTTCTTCCAGAAGCTCTGTGCACTAATACCCCAGCTTTTGAGCACTTTGCTGCTAACTGCTCTCACCTGAGAGGCTGAACTTGAGCACTGGAGCTACCTTGCCTGTACAGAGTACAGGAAGCGGCAGGGACTTGACATTTCTGCCTGGGAAACTTAATGACTGACTGAAATGGAAAGAGGGGATCCCTGTTCCTTTTCCTCAAGGCAAAACTCTGGAGGAATAATTTACATTTCATAACTTCCTACGGGACAGGCTAAGGCTGGGCCTTGCCCTGAAATGGCACCTATGACCTGGCCACTTTTCCTTTCCTGTCCTGCTTCCCCACTATATTACTGGTTTCTTTGGAACAGATCCTTAATAAATACATGACAAAAGGTTGGCCTAGGGGCTTCCTCTAGGAGAGCCTGACTAACTTAAGATAACCAGTGATTCTGAAGCTGGGTTGTATATTCGATTCAACTGGGGCAACTATTCTAAAATTATGATAGGGTCCCAGCCTAGGACAATTAAATCAAAATCTCGCCAGTGGGGCCAAGGCATGTATTCTCATCCCCAGGTGATTCAAATGTTCCACTCTGATTTAGGTCATTTGAGTGCCACCATCTTCAGTAGTTTAATTTCACCATTTGCTATATTCCCAGCATTCAAACAGGTCCAGCAGAAATCCTAAGCTAGGATACTGTCCAGCCCAGGAAATCTTCCAGTCTGATATCTTGGCAGCAACGTGACCCAGCTTAGGCAGCAGCAGAATGCTTTCTCTGGGCAGTCTTGAGATGGGAAGAGCCTAGGGGAAGTCATATACAATTGGCAAGCAAGAGCAGACCACTAGACCTCCCCACTACCCTGAAAAAACCACCACTGTTGAGTATAGTTCCAAATACAGTTTATAGGGACATCTGGTGACACCACATCCATAATGAGTCTCACTCAACATCACTCCTTGACCTCTACCTACTAGTCTAAGGGCCTTGTAATGGTTATATTTAATGTGTCAACTTGGCTAGGCCCCAATATCTAGTTGTTTGGTCAAATACTGATCTAGATGTTGCTCTGAAAGAATTTTGTAGATGTGATTAATTTCTATAATCAGCTGACTTTAAGTAAAGCAGACTACATTTGACAATGTGAATGGGCCTCATCTCACTAACTGAAGGCCTTAAAAGCAAAAACTGAGGTTTCCTGGAGAAGAGTTCTGCCTCAAGAAATGTAGCATAGATATCCTACCTGAGTTTCCAGTATGCTAACCTGCCCTAGATTTCAGATTTGTCAGCTTCATATAATCACGAGTTAACTCCTTAGAATAAATCTCTTTACTCTCTCTTGCTCTCTGGAGAACCCTGACTGATACAGGTATAATCGCCATTCCCAGTCTCAAGGGTCTCTGGAAAACATGGAAAATGTGATATGGCTTTCATTTTAGTCAATACCTAAGCCACACTCAACTAATTGAATTTGACCTAGCTAGCCTCTTAGCCTTCCACATTCAACTGCCAGGTATATCCCCTTAATCATCTGTCCACCCAGTGCCCAAATGCAGCCAGGTGTTCTGCACACTCTTTTTAGACAGATAGGCAATTACATGACTTGACCACCTAACCAGCCCCAATGCCTAGAGCGAATCATCACTTTCCATCACATACAACACTGTGTATCCCCAAACTATAATTTTCCCTTTACCATCTCCCAGTTCCCCATTCCTTCTGGATTGTTCCCCAATCCAATGCTTATCATACTTCCTGGCTCAGTAAAAACCTAATGAGGGAAAGATGATCACTTAGCAAGCTCAGAAACAACAGGGCTTTTGAGAAATCTGATGAAAAGTCCATCTACCTCTTCCCCAAGTGGTAGACCCAGTGTCATCTCAATTGAATGTTATACTGTCAGGGTCAACTTTCTTCACCTGAGTGTTCTCATTGGTGTGTATTTCAAGATACTACCGTTTCTACCAAGGAGGGTGGGTCTTAAATGGGGGCAGGTAAATGGTCAAGGACAGCCATATCTTATCTTGGCAATCATCCTGTCCACCTCCTGTCCCCCTGTTCCAGCCTCCTCAGTGCCAGCCATTTCTTTGACCTATAAACTCAAGCACCCTGGATTTTATCCTATTTTTGGCCAGTGCTCTCCACCCAGTTCCATGTTCTCACAAATTGCAATTTTGAGAATCTGGATTTTAGGATCAGAGATATTCATTTTTGGAATCCCGGCATTACTGCTTACAAACTAGATGACATTTGGTCTCAGCTCCTTAACCTGCCAAGTGAAAACACCATAACAACCTTCCACAACTCTTGTGAGCTTTGGATGGAACCAGAGAATTGAGGAGATCTAACAGTACATTTGGCACATATTTTTAAATGTCAGCTACTATCATTTGAGTGAAAGTTAATATTTGACATCCAATCATCACCACAATTATTTAAAAAAAAAAAAAGATCTTACACCTGGGCCAAAACACCTTATCCATCCCTCCAGACATGAGAATCTGAGCAGAACACTTCCAAACTACTCCCATAAGTTCCCTACATACTGAAGGGAGATATCAAGAGCGGTTAAAAATCTCTGTATTTTGAAACTGCAATTTACTTTGTCATTTACAATATTCAAGCATAACCTTTTTTATATGTGAAAGGAGTTGGCTTGTCAGCTTTCCATCATTGTAGCTCACAAAAACAACTTCTCAAGGAAAACTCTACACAACTGAATTAACTCCTGTGCTTCTCAGCGCCAACTGCACCTCAAAAGAAATATCTGAACAGCTTTACAAAACGTGCTCAGACTTGCTTTCCAACCAAGAGAGCTCTACTTCTGTGGGTCTGATTGTGGCCTGGATCATCCCATATTTTCAAAGCCCCGTTGGAAGAGTCTGCTCACCATCCAGGGCTGAGCACTACTGACCTACTTGGATTACAAATAAGTCAAAATTGTACAGAAATGTGATGCAAAAATAGAAGCAGACTTGTACCAAGGAGGCTGGGGGAAGCCCTTGGCTGTTTCAGCCTTCTTCCTGCCCCCTTTCTCCACGTTCTGTTTGTCTGGCCATATCAGAGTAGACCGGAAGTCCCCTCCTTTCTGTGGGGGCCCCCAGGGCTCCACATGGGTGGAGCCTCTGCTGCTTCTAGGGAGATGCTACCTCAGACCAGAAGCCCAGGAAACGGGGGGCAGGGGGCAGTGATAGGGCAGGAGGCATCTGTGTGTGGAGTGGAACAAAGGACAGGAGCCGGGAGAGGGCAAGGAGTAAAGCTGTATCCATGCCCCTGGCTGTCATGACCCAACACCAGAGGCACTTTGCAGAGAACAAGGAGCCCCATCCCAGCTATACAGGGGTTTGCTGGTTTGCTGCACTGTAAATAATGCTGCTTCTGCTTTTCTTCATAGCTCTTTTAGAGAAAATCATTGCCTAGTGGTTTTTTTGTTTGTTTTTTTTTCTCTGCATCTTATTCTTGTTCCCACTCTGTGCACATTATTTGGTAGGTTAGTGCTCTTCCTAGTCTCAGATCTAGTATCATGACATGGTAGTTACCAGACACAGATTTGTGTTGAATTAATGAACAGTGAGCTGGTAGGCTGCCCTCCCCACCCACAGTGCCACAGATTTTAGATGCCAATCCTATTTTGTTCCAGACAAAGTGCATGCTTCCTTCCTCTGGTTCCACAGCACTTGACAGTTCACTTACAATTATTCTAACCTAACCCGCCACACAGATCTTGCGTTACATCCTTGTTTCCACGAGTCTGTGAGTACCTTGGATGCAGCAAATGCTTTATCCCACCAGCTCCCAACACAGCACTGAGCAGGCTCTTGAATATTTGCTACCTGCAAACCAGTTTTCTATCTCAGTATTACTTGTCTGGTGTCTGATTTCTTCATCACCAAGAATGAAATTAATGCTAAAAAGGAAAAAAACACAGGGAGGAGCCTTGCTCTTATGACTCCTTTTTAACATAGCTGCGGATAACCTAAGACCTTTGGGTTTCTTTATCTATAACCCAAGTGGACTAAATCAGTTCTCCAGACCCTTCTAGTCAGAGACTGAAGCACAAAACATAAAGAAGTTGGAAGCACGAGGTGGTAGAAAAGCAAAGGAATCTGTATAAATTCCTCACAGATCAACTTGATTTCACATAAACCTCACCACAACTCTGAAGTGTGGGTTTTATTTCCATTTGGAGAAAGAAAGAAAGAAAAAAAATGGAGTCTCAAAGCTTTGATTTGTTGAAAGTCAGATAGTATGCCTAGGATTCAAACCCAAATGTTTGGACCCCCCGGCCATCCTCTCTAACCTCCATCATTGCTTCTCCAGGGGGAGACTGGCCACACAAGACAGCGTGCTGGAGGATCCCCCTGAAATACCAGCGGCTTCTTTAAATGAAGAATTTTCATCTCCCCTGCTACCACAGGACATAAAGACAGAGTCTTATAGCATGACATTATAGTTTTATTCAATGATGTATTTTTCCTGCCTCTACCTTTATTCCCTGATTGGAGTCCATTAAGAAACCCAAAGGCATTTTAAAAGTGCCTGAATTTTTCTCAATTGCCTGAATTGAGAAAAAAAAAGTAAAATCTTTCCTTGCATTTTTTGGTCTTAGGGCCAATATTGCTTCACCATCCTACCATACCATCCTCCCCTGCCCTCTCTGCAAATATACATTAAAAAACAAGTTCATTTGTCCAGGTCTAACTTTGAACTTTGAGCCCATACCCCTTTAACAGCTTTGGCTAAGAAAGTTACTTGCAATAATTAAGCCCCCAAACCCAGAAAAAAACATTTCATGAAAATATGATCTAGTCGATTCCCAATATTTACATTATAAGAATCCTTTCCCTACCAAACATAAAATCACAACCCTACATAATAGTTGTTTTTTAGTACCCATTGATTGAGAAAATATGTGATAAAAAGTCAAAATGAATTCAAGTTTTGAAATGTTTGTATATTCTGCACCTCTACAGCATCTATATCCATCTGAAAAATAATCACTTGTGTGTATGGGGAAAATAGCTAACTACAGGATAGGCTAGGCCAATTGTCAAGGGCCCGAGATCATGACCTGAGCCGAAGGCAGCGGCTTAACCCACTGAGCCACCCAGGCGCCCGAGAGAGAGAATCTTAAGCTGACTCCCCACTGAGTGCGGAGCCCAACACAGGGCTCGATCCTGAGATCCTGAAATCATGACCTGAGCCAAAATCAAAAGTTGGAAGCTTAACCAACTGAGCCACCCAGGTACCCTTATAGGTTGTTGTTGTTTAAGTTAAAGATTATATATATAAATAAAATGCATGGCATGTGGTAGTTATTCAAAAAATACCAGGTACTATTATACAGATGCAAACAATCAGTATTGGTCCCAGTCCCTGAGATAGTGGAACTTCTCAATCTCAAAGAGCAAAAGAGAAAAAAAAAAAGGTGGTGCCCTGGGGATGCAATATTAAAAAAGAACTAAAAGAAAAGCAGGCAAAAAAAGCAGAGAAAGAAAGAAATCCATCAGAAAAAAGAGGATGATCTGGCAGTCACAGGAGGGATTTTAACAAGCAAAAGGTGGGTCAGATTCCTGAGGATGGAGCCTCCACATTAATCTTGACTTGGTAAGGGAGTCACAATGCCCAAAGAGTGATGTGAGATTTGGGATGGGAACATATGAGCAGATTTCAATAAAGCTGGGAACCTTGAACCCTGAAGTTCTGCTGATCCTCCTTTGCCAGCAGAAGCAGCCCTTCACCTCTGTCTGAAGAGCGTAGTCTTCCCCAGCCTGAAGAACACATCATGTCATCTCCTAAAGTAATTGCCTTGCAGGAAACCACCAGTCTTACTCAGGAGCTACCCTCATGCCTCTCATTACATGCCTTTGGGAGGGGGCATACCAAGGAGATTGAAATTTATTCTGTAGGCAAAAGGACATCAAAAGAGGTTTTCAAACAAACTGACAGGACTGGATTGATTTCTTTCTTCCCCCAGAAGGTAATTTTGGCAGCAGTGTACTTCTATACCTATAACCAGACTCAAGTTCCAGTGGGCCCTAGGAGGGAAGCTATAAAGCATGACTCCTAAGGAGGTCAACACACACACACACACACGATTTGTCAATTTATATTGACAGAACCTTAGTAAGGTACATGAGAATTGATCCTAAGTTGTACTGGATCAGAGAAGAAGACACATAATGTTGGACCCTCTGAAATCAGTTGATCTTAGGTGCACTAAGCAGGGTTTCTGGAATCAGTGTGTTGGCTCTCTAGGCTGTGAATGGCTTTGAAAGATTGGTTGGTTGGTTACTGAACCCTGGAGTTAAAGACACTTTGCACTAAATGGATTTGAAGTTTCATAACCCTCTCAGTACACAGATGAAAGGATCCCAAGGCTTAGGGAAAATGATATGCTTAAGTAAATTATGTAATACTCTCCACATTCCTCAGAATGGTCCAGAGGATACACCTTTTACTAAGGCTTTGAGAAATACATTGGGGAAAGAAGGCTAGCATCTGTAAAGAGCTCTGTGGTGGCTGTTGTCTAAAGATTAGAAATAAGAGGAAGAAATGCTGCCATCAAACAGGGGTCCATGATTCTGATGGGGATAATGAAATCATGGGGTAGCAGGAATCACTTGGCGGCATTTAATCACAAAAGATGAAGATGTTGTTACCATAATGGGCAACACAGCTGAAAGGGCAACACAGAAGTCAGACCCATAGAGAGCTTTGACATTCAATAATTGATCATGATGTCCCTATGACTGAAATAAATGATCACCCTACTAATATCTCACTCGATTAGTATAAGCAGTGTGGACTTTTCACCACTAGACCTATTTAACAATAAAGAATTGTGGACCCTCAGCCAATTGCCAGATTTAAGCCAGTTCAAAGATGCAAAGCCCCTTGAATGAAAGGACAACAGATTCTCCTTGAAGTATATTCCTACTAGAAAACCAAAAATTTACAGTCTAAGTCTTCCTCACAGCCCTGGTTGAGTGGCCTTCTACCTGGGGCAATCTTACCCTCCGGAGAATAATTGTTTATGTCTGGAGACATTTTGCTTGGTCACAACTGGGAAAGTCCTTCTGACATCGAAGAGCAGAGGCCAGGGAATGCTACTAAACATGCTAAAATGTATAGAATAGTGCCCCACAACAGAGAATTATGTGACCCAAAGTATAAAGTGTTACAGTTGAGAAACCCTGGTTTTCCCAAAAGGACTGTGACCGCTGAGTTTCAACAAGCAGAATGTGGGTCAACCTCATAATTTGCAGTGATTTGAGAGGACTGAAACTAAACATTATGCTTGGATTCAACATACATAATAAATCTGGGTAGTCACAACACAGATTGAAGATTGATGTGAGAACAGTATTCAGACACTCCTAGAGCTCTGAAAGTTTAATTATCCAAAGCATTATATAATTGCAAGAGAGAAAGGGTGATCTGGATTAAACATAGAAAGACTATAATTAACCATATTAACAGGTTTTTAAGAATGTTGTTTAAACTAAAAATGCCAAGCAATCCTCTTTCTTTCACTTACCAAATCCAATTCCCTTGGCAGCTGCACTCCAAAAATCAGTCCAAATGTGACTCTTCTTTTCTCTTCCACTTCTCTTCCGCTCCCCATCCTAGATGAAGCCACCATGATGTCTCTCCCGGAAAGCCTCTTTAGCAATCTTTCTACTTCCTCCATGGTTCCTGGAGAATCTAATCTTGAAATGCTGCTGCCAGGTGACCTTCTTAAAACGTGGATTACTTGCAATGTTCCCGTGAAGCCCAGAGTCCAGGGAGGATGTGGACCTTACCATATGAAATGAAATTGGGATCTTTTTCCTACCTTGAAGGGAAGCCCAGAGGTATGAGTAAAAACAACACTGATCCAGTTTTGCTCTGCTTGACAGAGCGCATATGGAAGGTCTCCCTGCTTCCATGCCTGATCCTGCACCATTTACACACACATACACACACTCACAGACTATCCTTCCAGCAGCAGAGTGATCCGTTCAAACCATAAATCAGGTCATTCAGCATCAAACACTCCCCCAAGAGCCTGCTGGAACAAGCGCCTAAGTTGTCCTGAATGGGGCCTGAAGGTCTTAAGAGTTTTTAATCTCTTCAGGTGATTCTAATATGTAGCCAATGTGAGAACCACTAGTTTACAGCTGTGCTTCTCAAAACTCTAACGTGCACACAAACCACGTGGGAGTCTTGTGAACTTTGCTTTCTGACCCGCTAGGGCTGGGGTGGGGCCTGAGATGCTGCATTTCTAACAAGCTCCTGGCTGGTGCTGATGCTCCCTTCTGAGGACCCCACTCTGCAAGGTCAGAGCATAAAGGGTAAATCATTGCTCCCCTCTATCCAACTGCCTTGCTCATAATTACTGCAACTGTATTTTTTTTTTAATTTTATTTATTTATTTGACAGAGAGAGGTCACAAGTAGGCAGAGAGGAAGGCAGAGAGGCAGGCAGAGAGAGAGGAGGAAGCAGTCTCCCTGCTGAGCAGAGAGCCCGATGCGGGACTCGATCCCAGGACCCTGAGATCATGACCCGAGCCGAAGGCAGCGGCTCAACCCACTGAGCCACTCAGGCGCCCCTGCAACTGTATTTTTTCACCCTCTACCAGTCCTCTGGTTTCCCAGCCTCCCGGACCCACTAATAACTCCATTGTCAGCCTGCTCAGAACTTCCCAACAAGGACCTTCAGGATAGGCTTTTGTGGACAAAAGAAGGATAGAATGACTGCGCCCACTAAGAAGAGGCCCAGAATATTTGAATGGAAAACACTGTATTTTCCCCCAAGGTACGGTAGGGCTTTCATTCAGGTAACATTAAGCAAAATTCAGGTCCACCATGTCCTATTGGAAAATAGATCTTCAATGACAAGTTACAACCTAATCATAGTACCCTCCTCTCTCTAATGTTTATCTAGAGCAGTGTTTTTAACTTTTTAGTAATTATCACCTCCCTAGGAAATTAGACTTTTTTCCTAATCACCACCCCTTCCCCCATGAAATATTAATACCACAACTCCTTCACTTGTCAAGCAGCAGTGGGTGGCTCAGTGGGTTAAGCCGCTGCCTTCGGCTCGGGTCATGATCTCAGGGTCCTGGGATCGAGTCCCGCATCGGGCTCTCTGCTCGGCAGGGAGCCTGCTTCCCTCTCTCTCTCTCTCTGCCTGCCTCTCCATCTACTTGTGATTTCTCTCTGTCAAATAAATAAATAAATAAAATCTTTAAAAAAAAAAAAAAAAGAAAGAAAGAAAACACCCCCAGGGCTATCATGAGGGTTGGGGCAATTAACACCCAGCAGAGAGCCTGGCTACCATTCAGGGCCTCCCCAGGGATAGACTGACTTACAAAGATGGTTGCCTTGGTGATGTAGCCTGAGGAATAGGTGGCTTCCCTGGGAGGGGAAATGGTTTTCAGTCTCCTTTTTTTATTTCAGGATTCAAATGATGACCAAGTTGTATCATATTACAGTACAAACTTATCACTAAAGGATTACTATTACTTTTTCCTGACTTGAATCTCTTTCCAAATTAGATCCTACCATCAATGCCAAAGACCTCTTGAGAGTCTACCACATAAGAAAAAAAATTCTTTAAACTATTTAGTATTTCAACAAATAATTAAAAAATAAGTATTTCATAAGTAAATAATTTTTGGCCATTTTCATCATTTAACCTTATATCTTGAAAAAGAGAAAGGTAATGACTTACGATTTTCCTATTAAATCAGTACGTAAAAAGAAAGTTTAAATTGAAATTCTAAATCAGAAGTGAATTTGGTATTGTTATAGTTCTCAACCCTGAGCGATCCTCAAAATCACCTATAAAAGAACTCAGAAAGAAGGATGGGTGGTTCAGTCGACTAAGTGTCTGACTCTTGGTTTTGGTTCAGGTCATGATCTCACTGGCCTTGGGGAGCTCTGCGCTCAGCAGGGAGTCTTCTTGAAGATTCTCTCCCTCTGCCCCACCCCCACTTGTGCATATGCTCTCTTCTCTCTTTCTCTGTCAAATAAATCAATCTTAAAAAAAAAACAGTTCTTCGGGGCCATAACAAATGTGCTGCTGAGAACATGTCCCAAATATCTTTTGGGGCATACACACACACACACACACACACACACACATACACATATATATATACACACACACACACACATATATACACATCCATATATGTATGTGTATATACATATATACACACATATTTGTGTGTGTGTGTATGTGTATATATATATTCTATGGAGTATATAGATCAGAGAATAGAGTTGTTAATCATAAGATATGCATGTGATCAGCCTTTGTAGATACCCTCGAAGAGCTTTTGTAGACACTCTCAAAGAGCTTCCCAAAGCAGTTATACAAATCAGCAATCACATCAACAGTGTCTGAGAATCCCTTTTATCCCATACCTTCACCATCACTTGGGATTCTGTCCTTTCTATCTCAACCATTTCAGTGATTGTTTTTTTTTTTTTAAAGATTTTATTTATTTATTTGACAGAGAGAAATCACAAGTAGATGGAGAGGCAGGCAGAGAGAGAGAGGGGGAAGCAGGCTCCCTGCTGAGCAGAGAGCCTGATGCGGGACTCGATCCCAGGACCCTGAGATCATGACCTGAGCTGAAGGCAGTGGCTTAACCCACTGAGCCACCCAGGCGCCCCTCAGTGATTGTTTTAATTTGTATATCTTGAAACACTAATGAAGTTGAACATACATTTATTGGTCATTTGTATACTTTTCTTCTATAATACTTTTGTCAAAGTATTTTTTACTTGAGTTGCTTTTTTTAACTTATTAATATGTTCTATATATGTTATTATATTCAAGGTACAAGTTCTTTGTTTTATATATATATGTATATATATATATGTATATAGAGGGAGAATATTTTTCTTTACATCTCATGCTATTAGTGCTTTTGTTGAACAAAAGTTCTTAACTTAATATATCCCAAATCTCAGTTGTTAACCATCTAGAGGCCCATCAATAGTAAAGTGGATAAAGAAATTACGGTTTATTTGCAGAATGAAATACTATATAGCAATTAGAATGGACAAATCATAACTCTGCAATAATATGGATGAATCTCCTATAACACTGAGGGAAAGAAGCTACACTCAAGAGTATATGTTGTTTTAATTTGGGTTTGTTTGTTTGTTTAATTCCCCAAATTGCTATGGGGTTCCAAGATCTGGAATAAGAAAGGAGCCCTTCAGGTGATCCTAATGCAGGCTGGAGTGGCGCCCAAGCTCTAGCAAGTGGTCTTCCTTTGGGGGAGAGCACCTGTGAAGTACCTCTCGAGGGACTTGGAGATCAACTGAATATAGGAAGGTAGAGAAACAGTAAAAGACAAAGATATTTCTAGTCTGGAGATTGGATTGGTTGGACCATGAAACCAAACAAGGAGAGGAGATACTTCGGTCTGTTCCTATGTGTTTGTAGGGGTCACAGAAGGGAAGGAGCAGGTGAGAAGTTTGGTTTCATGCCTATTTTCAGGCGTGAGAGACATGCTTGTGCTTTTGGCAAGAAGGCTCCAAGTACAGATCTGGAAATGTGAGGTCGGACCTGGAGGTCCAGACGGCAGCAAGCACTGGCCTGGCTTTCAGTCCTAGCCCTGCCACTTCTAATTCTTTGAGCTCGGGCAAGTCTTAACACCTTCCTGAAACTTCACTCCTTCATCTGACAATGAGAAGAGTCATACCTGCCCCCACTGAGTTCAGGGTAAAATTAAATGAGATAATGTTTTTAACTCAATTAGCAAAATCCCTGGCTTATTGAAATGGCTGGTCCTGCTGTGTTACAAATTTGGGAGAGGCAGAATAGAGCTGGGAAATGCAGATGACGGCGTGGATCTGATGACCCAGCTGGTGCAAGAGCAGAGAAACACGGCGGAGTCTGGGGGAGCTGGGGCTGGGAGGGCCATGTGGGAGCAGACAGAGACAGATGAGAAGGCACCCACTGAGAGGCAAGAAGGGGCTCAGGGGACAGTGGATGGAGGGGAAAGACAGACAACCGCACATGCGCCACGATGGGAATGGAGACTCAGCCATTCTATTTGGCACTGAGAAAGTCAGCAGTGACCTGGAAAACAGCAACCTCGGTGGAGGGGGCAGGGAAAGGCAGACCCCCCCCCCAGCCGCATCAGGCAATCCTTAAATGCTCTAAGTTTGTTCATCATCTCTCTCTGGAAAATAAATAAAATAAAATCTTAAAAAAAAAAAAAGGGGGGGGGGAAGAACCTAATTAACAGCATTAATACACGTGATGGAGTAAGTTTACCCAGATCGAAAAAGGATGTAGGCATCATCCTTGATTCCTTTCTTTCCTTCACATCTCACATCTAAGTCATCAATTACTTCTGTTGGACCTATCACCAAAATAATTCGGGAATCCATCCACTTCTCTGATCTACTGCTGCTGACCTAGGCCAGCCTACCCTTCTCTCCCTCCCAGGCAATACAATGACTGTAACTGGTCTCCCTGCTACCTCCCCCACCTCTCCGGATTGCCCCCGCCCCCCGCCCTCTGCCCAGCAGTCCCAGAGATCTTTTCCCATGAAAATCAATCACAGGAATCTGCTCCAAACCACTAGAGACCCTTCTCACCACCCTTAGCCCTGCTCTCCCTCTGACCCCGTACTGCCCAATATGGTAGCCTAGCCACTAGCCACAGGTGGCTATTGAGCATTTGAAACGCTAGTGAGAGCTATCAAATACATACTTTAAAATATTTGTATTTATATTCATGGAACCACATGTGGCTGGTGTGATTAAAGAACTGAATTTTAGACTTTATTTAATTAATATAACTTGAATAGCACATGTGGCTTGTGGATACCATAGGGTATAGCCTAGGGGCAGAACATTTATGTTATAGAAAGTTCCACTGGGCAGTGTTGCTCTGGCCTGATCTCCCACCACGTTCCCCCTTGCTTAGTGGACTTCAGCATCACTGGCCAACCTGTGGTTTCTCACCCGCATCAAGCTCCTTTCCCCTGAGCGTTTTAGCAGATTGTTCTCTCTGTCTAGACTTTGTGGCCCATTGATCTTCACGTGACAGCCTTGTGTCAGCTTCACTGTTAACCTCCTCAGAAAGGCCCTCCCTTTGCATCCAAATGAAAGTCTCCCTATTGTGTCAGCTTCAAAGCACTTCTGGCTAGGTAAAAATATTTTCTATATGGATTATTTGGTTATTGCCAAGCCACCCCCCCCCACTTTGGCATGTTTATTTTCCCAAGGGCGGGGACTTTGACACTCCAAAATTGGAGAGGCAGAATTTCTACTTCTCAGGAACAAGAGAGCAGAAAGTGAGCACAGGTGCTTTCCTTGGAAGAAGAAAAATGCATCCAATATTATGCCTCATGATCTCTAAGTTCTTTGAAAAATAAGAGGCAAGTTCATCTGCCAAATGTGGGCCTCCTGGGGATGGAGCAATTTGAGAATCTGGGAAATCTGGTGAGGAATTGCTGAAAAGGACTTGACTAGCTACAACTGAGGGGACAGTGAGCATCACTGAAGATCCAGAAGAAGGTGGAAGTTACAAGCAGTTTGTCGTACCATCTGTAATACGATTTTTCTCTAAAAGAGGAACAGCCCAGATGTGCTTATCACATTTAATCCTTATAACAACCTCTGAGATAAGTGCTAGAGTATCCCCACTTTACAGGTCATTAAACTAAAACACAGGGAAGTTAAGTAACCTACCTAAGACCATGAAGTTAATAAAGAGCAGAGCTACAACTTGAGCCCTAGCATTCAGAATCCAGAGCCAGAACTTTTAGCCCCATGGCCATACTGCCTCCCTCCTTATATAGAGTCACACAGAGTAGGTATTTCATGAAAATGTAAAATGTCCACTGCAGGGCTCTGAGACTTCCCATTACTTCCAAATTGGCAATCCAGGCATAAGAAACAGGATGGCATAGAGAACTTAACATTTGCATACATTTACATAAACCAAAACTTATGCACAATAACAATGCACATTATGCTAGAACGCATACATAGGGGCGCCTGGGTGGCTCAGTCGGTTAAGCAGCTGCCTTCAGCTCAGGTCATGAGCCCAGGATCCTGGGATGAAGCCCCACATCGGGCTCCCTGCCCAGCGGAGACCCGGCTTCTCCCTCTCCTTCTACCTGCCTCTCTGCCTACTTGTGCTCTCTCTCTCTCTGTCCAATAAATAAATAAAATCTTAAAAAAAAAAAAAGAAGAAGAATGCATACACAAAGACATTACATACTTTAGCATAGTTAAGTATGGGAGAATTCAAGATAAATAGGAAATTGATCAATAAAACAAGAGAAGGGCCTTGCCGGGATAGATAGTGGCAATGCACCATGAACAGAGAAGTGAAACTCAGCACTCTGCTTCTGAGATCAGGTAGTCTTAGGACTCAGTTCTTCATCTGTGATGACCAGAGGCAGATGCCTTCCTCCTCCCCACAGACCTCTCCCCACATTCTAACCTCACGGGGCTTGGGGTAAAGTAGGAAAGATTTCAGTGCCTATGGAACTGCTAATACATATGGATTTGTTTTTAACCCTTCCTAGCTTTTGTCACTCAAAAATAAGAATACTTAGCAATTTTAGGTGAGGCACAAAGTAGGCCTTCAAATCAAAAGCTTATAAATATTAATGTCATATACTTTGGTCGCTCTCATCCTTCAAAATGACTCTCAAATATTCTTCCATATATTAGGACTCCACAGCTCTGCAGCAGAGCCCAGGGGTCTGGAACGCGTGTGTCTTTTCAAAGCAAGGCCCAGAAGCCTGTCACGAGCAGCCAGTCTTGCAAAGAATCGTACTGCCACTTGCCAGTTTTCTAACCAGATGGAGAAGAGAGGAACATTCCAAGCGTGGAGAAGGACGATAGAGCATGGAAAGTTCTGGTGGGTTCAGGAAAAAGGCAGCTACGGGAGCTGGCATTTGCGGAGGTCAGTGGTGGAAGCTGCTGCAATGGGATCTGACTCAAGCGTCTCTAAGAAGCAAAGCTGAGGGCCCTGCCCCTTGCTCTGGAGACAGCAAGCCTTGGCATGGGTGACTCAGCAGGAGGAGACCTCATGGGGTGTGCTGGTTGTTAGCATAACCAGTAGCCACGAGGAGTGGACTGCAGGGCAGCGGGATTGGTGTGGATGCTAAGTAAAAAGGGAAGAAGGAAGGCAGCAGCGTGGGCCTTCTGCCCAAGAGATGAGGTAGGTTAAGGATGATGCTGATGTTTCCATCATCAGAGACCGAGTGGAAAGTGGCACGAATAACATTAGGTTTCCCTGCTTAATTTGCCAATGGAACACAGATAAAATCGGAAAGAACCAGGCAGCTGAGCCACCCTAGAAATAAATCCTCTTCCTCTGTGGAGTCATGCAAACAAAGAATGTTTATGTTTAAACTACTGCTCATTTAATCCTGACTCTACCCCAAGGGCGGACGCCTGGGAGGAATTAACTCTTGCAGCTTATTTATTCTAAACACTGTGCAGAAGCAGTTCCCTTACTTGGTATCTTATGTTTGATAATCTAATTTAGCCTTCTGGCTCCCTAGGCCTGTCTGGCCTCCCTGTATTTGCTTAGCAAATCTGCCACCTCTTTAAGCCTTAAATCAGTCTGGCAAATATCACTGACCTACCAGACGATACTGTTTGTCATGTGGGTTTTAAGCAGCTACGTCCCTTTATGTTTTAGTACCTTTTCCCTCCTGCCCCGATCATTCTCTTCTCAACTCCCTGCTTAGACTCTTTCTTTTCCTCTCTCCTTCAGTCTAGCTGGATGATTAGAAAAGCAACAGTTATATTTCTTGTATAAAGTATTGTTCTAATAAGCATGCTACAGTTCAGCTCAGAACGCTCCATGGCGGCGGCTGAGGAAATCCCACTGAGAGGCTGTGCCGTAATCACTCGAAGACGCAGTGAGGACCTGCACAAGGAGGGCTCAGGGAAATGGGAAAAGGGCAAGAGGCTAAAGAAGTCACAGGGAGACTGCAAATAAATTTGTTGAGGGGAGAGAAAAAAGATATGTAAAAGATTAGGGATCATGATTTAAAAAAGAGGGTGTGATGAAACAAAAGATGAAAAAATAACCACAGGGGGTGAGGGGCTGGGTGGCTCAGTCGGTTAAGCATCTGCCTTCAGTTCAGGTCATGATCCCAGGGTCCTGGGATGGAGTCCAGAGTCCTGGGTTGCATCAGGCTCCCTGCTTAGTGGGGGGTTGGCTTCTCCCTCTGTCCCTCCCTCTCGCTTGTGCATGCTCTCAAATAAATAGATAGATAAATAGATAAATACCACTAGGAGCAGAGATGTAGGTAAAGCAGATATTCCCCTCCCCTCACCCAGATTGTAGTGCAGTAGAATCAGGCAACACCTCAAAAACTTGGGAAGATTGAAAAAAGAAACAACCTCTTAACAGTAGTCATTCAGTCTATGTTACTTCTGTAAAGAACTGCCCCTTCTGTAGGGACACACACCAGACTCCAGCTAAGCTGCCCCTGCTCTTCTATTTAGAATCCCAAACTGCCTGCCCCCCATACCCCGCTGAGACATCGATCTCCTTGTTTCTTGCCCCCATGATGGTTTCCAAAGACCACCCGTCTTCCTTTTACATCCTCACACTTGTTCATAAGTGAACTTCTCTTCAACTTTTTCAGAATACTATATCCTGCTAACTCCTTTTTGGGGAGTTTATCATGTGCTGAGCAAAGCACCAAGTACCTTACAGAACTTTTCTTATTTAATGAACACAGCTTAGGGAGACAGGCTGTTGAACAAGATGGGACCATATCTGTGGTTTAGTATATGACCACCCGTAGAGAGGGCTCAGAACAGTCACGGAGTCTGGGTGCTTTACTTAGTAAACAATGTGTAAGAACCTTGTCAGAGAACTAAGTTCACAGCCTTCAATGCAGGTGACCTTGGTGATAAATATAAGAAAAGTAAGTCTTCTAAGTATCAGTATCTGAATCTTTCAGGAATATAGTCACAGATTTGGCTATTATGACCAGTTGATAGGAAAAGGTGAGTCCCCTGAAGGAAGTTAGATGATTTAATGATCAAATAAGAAGGAAAAGGATAAGCCCACTAGGAAGAGGACAGGGCTTTTAAAAAATGCTCCTAGGGCAACTGGGTGGCTCAATCAATTAAGTTCCTGCCTTGGGCTCAGGTCACGGTCCCAGCACTGTGGGATCAAGCCCCGCATCAGGCTCCTTACTCAGCAGGAAGCATATTCTCCCTTTCTCTCTGCCCCTTCTCCCCAACTCATGTTCTCTTTCTCTCTCACATAAATAAATAGTCTTAAAAAACAAAACAAAACAACAACTAAACCAAGAAAGTGCTCCAGGTGATCACAATGGTGTGAGTTTAGAGGCCAGTTCATTGCTTTCCTGTAGCTCACCTTATATATCTCCCAAATGACAACAGCACAAACCAACAGTGTTAATTTACATTATACGCATAAAATAGAAAGTCTGGAACATATCAATGGAAGCAGGAAAATGAAACCAACAAGGGTTAATGTCATTAGGGTTGAGGCCAGACTCACAACTGGCCTCAACCCTAATGACAAAATTAGTTCACAAAATTTGAACTTTGTTCAAATATAGCATTATTTTCTGCCACATTTTATTTAAAAGATTTTAGCTGATGCATCCATTTCCCCATCTAGGTTATGGACACTCACAGGCAGACACTGCTTTCTAGATAATCTTTGCATCTCTAGCAACTGACGGTGTACTCAGCACAGAAAAGGCTCTCAAAACATATTTGATAAATGAATGTGGTGGTTGGTTTTCTTGACAAAATGAAAATAAATGAATTTCTCAGCTAGAAAAAAATTCCTTCCAAGAATCATAGTTGTAGAGACTTCAAGAAATCAGAGTCTGTACACTGTGTTCCTGTCTCTTTAAACAGAGCAGGCCCACCCAAATGTCCTTCTACGTTTGGCCTGTAAGATCCAGTTGCAGAAAAAATTATTCCAGGAAAGGTCCTTGGTGCACTCCTCACTCATACACATTATCTACTATTGCGGCTGCCATGCTCTGCCTTTCCAGACTCGGGGTCAGACCTCCCACTTCGATGGGCTCCTCCAGGTTTGATGACACCGAATGTCCCCCCTCTGGTTTGCAAACTCTCCGCTTCCCACCTGGCTCTTGCCCCTACTTACTCCCCAATGATTATGATTTTATTAGGCTCCAGAGATACGCTCAGGATAATCAAATCAACCGTCAGTGTGCTAAGGGAAAATGGCAGTGAATATACCATGCAATGAATTAATAGAGACTCCTGTTGTCACTGGGGTAAATGACACTCTTCAGTGGTTCTGTCTTGACTGTTGCTGGCAATCACTTGGGGGAAGTCTACAACTATTGACTCCTCTTTCCCACTCCCATGGATTTTGATGTGACTGGTCTGTGGTGAGGTCTGGGCATCAGGACTTTTTAAAAGCTCCAGGCGATTCCTATGTAAAGTTTTCAAATAATTGCTTTAGGTTGAAAAACAAACTGGTACCATTTTTCCCCCCACATTGCAGGAACAGACATTACTAAATGAAAATGAAACAGTTTCTTAACTTTGTATCCTATTCTCTTATCTGAGTATACCATAACATCTATACAAGTATTTCTAGATGAATGCAGTTTGGCTTAGATGGCATATTTAAAATTACCCTGCAAGTAAAATGAGATAAGTTGGGTGGACAGCATTCAGACTTCTTAAGACAAACAAACAAAAAACTCCAAAATATTAATACCATAAGGACTGATTCTTCTGTCTAAAGTGAGAACTAGGGTTGAATGTTTCCCCCACTCCCTATCTTTTTTTTTTTTAAAGATTATTTATTTATTTATTTGACAGACAGAGATCACAAGTAGGCAGAGAGACAGGCAGAGAGAGAGAGAGAGAGAGAGAGAGGAAAGCAGGCTCTCTGCTCAGCAAAGAGCCCGATGCGGGACTCGATCCCAGGACCCTGGGATCATGACCTGAGCCGAAGGCAGCGGCTTAACCCACTGAGCCACCCAGGCGCCCCAACCCCCCACTCCCTATCTTAACACAGAAAGCTGTCAGTCCTTTCAGGATGTGGGCCAATATCCCCCAACCTCACAAAATTAAGAATTGGCATTCTCTCACTGGAAACTCTCCCACCTGCAGGTCACATGCCCAAGCTCTGGCTATTTTTAGAGATGCTGGTCTGGAGAGTCATGGAGACGTCTTAGCTCTTAACTGAGGGGACAAAAGCCAGCTTTTGGGTCTGACTCATGCCTAAGACAAGCAAAGGGAGCCCAGGGGCATGCAGGTCTCCTTCGTTGTTGTTCTTCTTTGAACACCTGATGGGAATGTGTCCCTTCCAGATGTGGTAGTTGAGGAACCTGGCCAACTCATCCTCTGCTCCCCAGGCTTTAGGGATAAGGGTAGAGTGTTGCCTTGGGGGCTGGCATCTTCCGTCTTAACCTCTGTGGGCCGTGTGTTCCTCTTAGAAAGCAGAGCCGGCTCATACTTGGTACCAAAAGCAAAGCTACAATTTCTGGGGGGAAAAACAGGGGCATTTATTAGTTTAAACTGAGCTGTTCACAATGCCATGAAAATTATACTATGTGTAGTTTAAATTAGCCACACACAGCGTATTTGTCTTCTTTTATTATGTCCATTATTAGAGCTCTCTTGGGACACTCTTCAGAATCCCCCACCTGGGGAGTCCAGGTCTGAGGCTCGTCTCAGGACAGAGCTGGGAGAAGTCACTAACTGTTTATAACTTGCACCATCCCTAACAGACATCCCAAAGGGGTCCTGCCACAGCCCAGTTCTCACAGCCCCCAGGGGTGTGGCACTGTCATTTAGGAAGACTACTGGCTCTTCAGCAAGGACATATTTGGACAGATGTTGTGACCAGCTGTCTACTTGCTGGTGGAAGAGGGATAGGACATCCGTTATTGGTTGGAGCTACAACTTGAACACAATGGGACAGGCAAAAAGAAGCCAGCAGGAGATGACCGGATATACTCCACTGACAGGACAGTCCAAAAGCCAGAGAAAGCTCCCAGCGGGGCTCGCGTGGATTATGGAGAGGGTGAGCATAAATGGCCGACTCCCCAGTATCTTGAACCACAGGCACCAGCCTGCCTTGTCTGTGGAGTCAGATACAGACAGGTCTCCTTGGCAACCAAGGCACTTGCTCTGCAGGGCTCTGGGGCAGGCGTCTGCAAGCCTGGAAGGAGTGTACTGCTCCTGCCTTTCCAGACATGTGTCGTCCCTTCATCGCTGTCATCGACTGCCTTCGGGTCACTCTCTGTCATTGAGGAAAATCTGCCCCCATTCCAAAGCCTGAGAGATTTCAAGCCCTGTGAAGACAGCCAGGGAGCAGTTTCACTTCACAAGTCCTGAATCTCCCTGGCTGCATTGAACCTCAGCAACCCCCACCCCCACCCCAAGCAAAGAGCCCATCCTGGGTCTTACAATCCTAGAAATGCCCCAACACAGAAATTTTACACTGCAGCCACCCACGTGTGGATCCTCTCCTACTCTCTCCACTTTCTCTGCCTCATCCCTGCCCATACTTGTTTCCCCAAAATCTCTAATTCCTTCCTGGCAGGCTAGGTGGACCCTCTCTGCCTCTACTCTCCAGGACTCGGCTCCTTTGTTCTGAATTACCAGCTTCTGGCAAAACCACACCCATGATCTGTGCCATCAGCTGCCTTCTCTGAAGCTGACCTCTGAGCCTGCTGCGGCATTCGCCTAAGGGCACTCAGGGACTAACAGAATCCAGTGCTTTGCCCCTCAGCTGAGCCCTGAGCACTGTTTATCAGCCTTTCTAGCTGTGTTTGACAAACTTCTTCATCCCTTCTTCTCAGTGACTCTCGGATAATTGCTTCACTTCCTACTTTATTCACAAAACGGACAGCAGCAGCAAAAGCACAATCCATGTCCTACCTTTTTCATGCATACACCCTTCAGACTGTTTCTCCAACTCCACCGGGGGCTCAGTGGGCAAGCCCCCTCCCCCACCTCCAAACCACCCAGGGAGGGCTTGGCCCACATGCGCCCTCTGGAAGTGGCATCAATTGGTCTTCCTCCCGTTTTCCTTGACTTTCTACATCTGCTTCTCCACTGGCCCCTCCTCTGGTGTCTGCAGCCCTGCTCAGGTTCCTCTCAACCTGATGTTCCACCCTTTGACCCAGCAGGCCCCCTCTGAAGCTAGGTAGGGGAGAGCCCACAAGAAGCCTGTGTTGGTGAATAAAATTCCATTGGGATATCAGTGTGCTCATTTGTTTATATATTGTCTACAAGTGCTTTTGCTCTACAACAGCAGAGTGGTTGAGTGGTTGTGAGAGAGATCATATGGCCCACGAAGCAAAAAATATCTGCTCCATGTCCCTTAACAGAAAAAATTCTCTGTTCCTCCATACTCACCACCCACTTCCCTCCTCCCTACTCCTCCACCCACCACCACTGTGATCTTATTTCTGTGCCTTATCATCTTCTTAATCTTTCCTTACTCAGGTCATTCAGATGACTCATAATTTCCTAATCAAAAGGCAGGGGAGATGTTCTCATTTGTTTGTTTGTTTGTTTTTTTAAGATTTTACGTATGTATGTATATATTTGAGAGAAGGGGGAGGAGCCGAGGGAGAGGGACAAGGGCTGAGCCCCTCACGAGGCCCAATCCCAGGACTGAGATCATGATCACAGCCAAAACCAACAGTCAGAGGCGTAACTGGCTGAGCCACCCAGGTGCCCCAGATTTTCTGATTCTTTATTCATTCCTCTGGCACATTGGACATTTGTCTGTCACACCCTTCTTGAAATTCTGCAGAAAGACCACAAACTCAAATGTCCAGAGAAGCCAGGCAGACCATGTCAATAAACGAAGCAGGCCACATCGAAATATGAGTATGTGGGAACCTGGAGAGCTTGTCCCCATAGCAAAGAGGCAGCCCCATGAACTCGTATAGATCCCATATACCCAGCTTTTCCAATGCTTCATGGGAGGATAGAAATGCAGATTTTATGTGACCTCTCTCAACCCTAGAGTGTTGGCAACTATTTAAAAAAAATTATGAACCCTGATGAGTGAAAAGACAAAATTTTTGACCAATCTGCCCTACAGGCTGTGGATTAGTCCTCTTGGATTCCAAGTGCATGATGGAATTTCCCCAGTTCTCTTGGAGAATCTCTGATTTTTGCTGCTAGAGGTTCTCTGTGAGACAAACCACTTCTGCCTTCCCGGGTGTTCACCCCCAGTCCATGGGTTTTTTATTTGCTACACAGTCACTCTAGGCAAAACCCCAAATTCATATCTCACTCTCTCACCTGTGCCCTTGCTTCTGACTCTGACTTCCAGTACCTGCTGGATCACTCTACCTGCAAATCCATGGACACTTCAACATCCGCATCAGCCCTCCACCATCCTTAACCCCTATCCCCTACCCTCTGCCAAGACAACACCTATTTAAGACTCAGGATCACCCACGCATGAAACCGCCCTTCTTTCTATCTTTCCATGGAAGGATTGAGGTCCCTTTCTTTATGTCTTTTTTTTTTTAAGACTTTATTTATTTATTTGACAGAGAAAGAGAGATCATAAGTAGGCAGAGAGGCAGGCAGAGAGAGGGGGGGAAGTAGGCTCTCTGCTCAGCAGAAAGCCCGATTCACGGCTCCATCCCAGGACCCTGAGATCATGACCTGAGCCAAAGGCAGAGGCTTAACCCACTGAGCCACCCAGGTGCCCCTCTTTATGTCTTTATAATATTTGATAACTATACTTTCTACAAAATATTATAATTATTTGTCTTTGTGTCTCTCTTAGCCCCCTAGAGTATGGCCTTTCAGTGGGCAGGGACTGTGTCTCTTTAATCTCTATATTTCTACCTTTTAACAGAGTACAGACATATAATAATTTCCTAATAAAGGTTTGGCAAATTAATATACACACAAATAAATAAGAGAAAGATGCACTAAAAATTAAACTGCCAAGTTTTCCATGTATACAGAACACTTACTAGCATTATGTTTATTTTACAGTATCTTCAGTATATAAGCAGCATTAGTGTTAAGATTTTAGTATTTATCAGGAGAAGATATAATTTTCTCTTATGATTGTTCAAAGCATTTGTTTTCATGTTATAGTAAAACTTTATTATGTCCAGCAATAAAAAATAGTAAAGTTTAATAAATGGAAGTCAATGAATAAAGTAGGATTTGCAAAATAAAAATATCTTTAAGCAAAACATAGCAAGGACACATATTTTTTAATACATGTGAGATTTACTGGGAGAATTTACTCCTGTCCAGAACAGAAAAAGTAGTTTTTTGATCTTCAAATCTTGTCGTGTGGAATGATAGTTGACAATGAAACAAGTTTCTCTCAAGCAAATGGAGGCAGTGATTCAAGCTTTCCAGAGGCACTTCCAATGCCCTACCATATATTTGGTTTTGTGGCATACTTTTAAGAATCCTATGAGCTTTATTCTGGGGGGAGGCTCTGGGGGCACAGCAGGGTGAAAATGCTGAAGTAACATTAGTTTTATTTTTGTCCATGGTTAATTGCCTGGGACTCCCCATCATTATTACCACTTGCAGATTAAACATTAAGGAATAGTTCTCTTTTTGTACCAATAGGTGGCAGTATTGCTTTGGAACAAACAATAACTTTTTTTTTTTTTTTAAGACTTCTATACCTATGTTTTATCTTTATTTCATCCCTAGACTCTAGGCCTCAGAACGCCCGATATGAATAACAATAGAATAAATAAGACACAAACATGATATCTGAAGAAAACTGAAGAAGGTTTACCAATATCACCTCTTCATTCATGGTCTTGCTTTTGAAAGAAACGCTCACTAATTTCTCTCCCTCCAGGAAGGCTTCTTTCTTATCAGATAAACTTAGAGTGATGATTAAGGCATAAAAAATAGGTTCCATGTTGCAAGTGGTAAATTTGCTTCTCTTGAGAACCTCCAGATTCACTAGTTCTACTAATTCTACTAATCTATTCCCCAGCCTGGCAAGAAATCTACTCCAAGGGGCACCTGGGTGGCTCAGTGGGTTAAGCCTCTGCCTTCAGCTCAGGTCATGATCTCAGGGTCCTGGGGTTGAGCCCCGCATCCAGCTCTCTGCTCAGCTGGGAGCCTGCTTCCCCCCCCCCCTCTCTCTCTGTCTGTCTCTCTGCCTACTTGTGATCTTTGTCAAATAAACAAATAAAATCTTTAAAAAAAAAAAAGAAAGAAAGAAAAGAAAAAAGAATCTACTCCGAATATGTATTCACATCAGTCTCTTTCTTACATTGATTGTTAGCATAGCACTGGAGTCAGGCTGACCAATTTGTTGATTATCTCTTAATTATTTTAAAATTTATACATATATATGTGCCCATGTAACCATCACACTGATTAAGATTAGAATATTTCCAACATCTCAGAAGGCTCTCTTATAACTGGGAAAACACTTTATTTCTCAAATAGTGTGTTTAAAACAAAAACAAACAAAACAACAAACTCATGAGGCAGAAAAATTGGGGAGAGGCATTGCCCTGCTTTATATGTCAGGTCAGGGTCTGTGTAGCCTTGAATGGGAACTCTGCAAAAAGATGCTTTTGCAGGGATGTGCTCAATGTAAGGCTGGGATAGAATGTACCAAGTTACAGTGAGGATGTGGAGCAACTGGAACTCTTGTGCATCAGGAACTGGAACTCTTGTGCATTATCTTGTTTGATAAACAGGTACAATCACTTAGGACAACCGTTCAGTAGTATCTACATATCCGTACCCTATGGCCCCAAACTCTACTCCTGCATACATATGCAACAAACATACATTCACAAAAGACATCTACTAGAATGTTCTAAGAGCAAATGGCCATGGATGCATAACCAGATTGTGGTATATTCATACAATGTAACATATAGTCACAATGAGTAAGTCATCCACAAATACATAGAATGATATGAATGAATCTCACAAATATATCAGCAGAAGGAATCTAGATACAAAAAGTGCATACATTATGATTCCACTTTTATGAAGTTCAAGATTAATGTATCCTTTGAAGTGTGGATTGTAGCTACCCTTGGGTAGGTGTAGTGATGGGAGAAAGATTTCTGGGGTGCTGGTAACATTCTGATTCTTGGTCACACAAGTGTGTTCAGCTTGTGAAACTTCTTCAACCTGTACACTTACATTTAGGTAAGTATGTTAAGTATGGAACGAAGTATATAAACTTCAATTAAACTTCAATTAATGTTTAAAAAAATTAAACTCTAGCCAAGTATAGATAAAAGTCACTTCTACATGAAATGACAGATGAAGGAAATCCCATTCCCATTAGACCCTCAAAGATGGGCAAGCCCTCCTACATAGAGATGGAGAATGGCCATTCTATAAAAAAGCAATCTAAAAAACTGTGATAAGCAAAAGCATAGAATGTGGAAAGAGTAAGGAACACTTAGAAAGTGACAAAATCTCCCTCCCAGCAGCACATCAAGAAGCTTTGCCATAAAATAAATCAAAGTCTGTAAATACAAAACTTGTCTTCAGGACCAAAGAGTTGTATATAAACCAAATAAGGAACATAGATACAAATAGTCTCTATGGCCAGATCACCTTTTTTCTGAAGGAAAAAAAAATCTATTGTTTTTCAACATATTAATTTATAAACAACAAAGTTTCCTTCAGTAGTTTCTCAGCACTCCTGAGTCTTACTACTTTCAGTAGTTTGATGGTAGTCTTGATAACTACAGAAACTTGTAATAATATCTACAATATCTAAAGTGATAAACCACCAGGGATCACCCCAGAAAATAACTGCAGCCCAATTTTGTTTTTGCGTACTACATGCTTTGACTGCACGTGCTGTCACCACATACTGTGACTCTCCCTTGCCATACTACAACCAGGAAAACACACCCTGCTTTTTGGCAAGAAATTAGAAATTGGGTATTGCATCATTGGATTTACCTATATAGGCTCAAATTGCAAAATGTTTGAAGAAAATGTAAAAGAGCAAAAGAGAATCAACTGGACATTGTCCAAGGTTCAAAAGGAAATAGGAAAACTTAAGTAGTTCATATCCTGTACAACTTCTAAGCAAAACACACCAAATGGTGTTTTGCATTAAGTGCAGCCTGTTGAAAATGCAAATATTGGCAGTGACACACATGCCAGGCAGTGGAAAATGTGAGGCACAAATATGTGTAGGGAATGTTCAGTGCCAGAACCCAATCCTGGTGAAGAGGAAGAATGGAAACCAGCTGTTGCCTCTTGGAACAGGAGGGGCAGCAGTGAGTAGGTCAAGTGAAATGAAGGGGCAGGAAGGATGTCGAATTTGAAAGGTTCTTTATAGATTTTGGATACTAACCCTTTATCAGGTACGTCATTTGCAAATATCTTCTCCCATTCTGTAGGCTGCCTTTCAGTTTTGTTGACTGTTTCCTTTGCTGTACAGAAGATTTTTATCTTCATAGAAGTCCCAATAGTTCATTTTTGCTTTTGTTTCCCTTACTACAACCAAAAAACAAATAATCCAGTTAAAAAGTGGGCAGAAAACATGAATAGCCACTTCTCCAAAGAAGAAATCTAGGTGGCTAACAGACACATGAAAAGATGCTCAACATCACTCATCTTCAGCGAAATACAAATCAAAATCATGAGATACAAACTTATACCCCTCAGAATGACTAAAATTTAACAACACGGGAAGTAACAGATGTTGAAAAGGATGGGAAGAAAGGGGAGCTCTCTTGCACTGTTGGTGGGAATGCAAACTGGTGCAGCCATTCTGGAAAATGGTATGGACATTCCTCAAAAAGTTAAAAATAAAACTACCCTACAATCTAGCAATTGCACTATTGATTATTTACTCAAAGGCTGCATTGAAGGGGTGCATGCACCCTGATGTTTGTAGCAGCACTATCAACAAGAGCCAACTATGTAAAGAGCCCAAATGTCCATTGAGTGATGAATAGATAAAGAAGATGTTATTTATTTATTTATTTATTTATTTATTTATTTATTTATTTATTTATATGGTGGAATATTACTCAGCCATCAAAAAGAATGAAATCTTGGGGCTCCTGGGTGGCTCAGTGGGTTAAGCCGCTGCCTTTGGCTCAGGTCATGATCTCAGGGTCCTGGGATCAAGTCCCGCATCGGGCTCTTGCTCAGCAGGGAGCCTGCCTCCCTCTCTCTCTCTGCCTGCCTCTCCATCTACTCGTGATTTCTCTCTGTCAAATAAATACATAAAATCTTTAAAAAAAAAAAAAAGAATGAAATCTTGCCATTTGCAATGATCTGGATGGGACTAGAGTATATTATGGCAAGTGAAATAAGTCAGTCAGAGAAAGACAAATACCATATGATTTCATTCATATGTGGAACTTAAGAAACAAAACAGATGAATTTATGGGAGGGGAGATAAGAAGGGGAGAACAAACCATAAGAGACTCTTAGAGAACAAACAGAGGGTTGACACAGGAAGGCGGGTGAGGGATTGACTAGATGGATGATGGGTATTAAGGAGAGTACTTGTCATGTGAGCACTGGCTATTGTATGTAAGTGATGAACCTTTCATTCCTGAAACAAAGATTGCACTGTATGTTAACTAATTCAAATTTAAATTAAAAGTTTGAAGGAAAAAATGGGGGGCAGGAAGGGAATTGCTCATTTTAGGACAAAGGTCTTAGCTGAAGATCAGGATATTAGAAGCTTAAAAATACTGATCCTCAGCCCCTATCTCAGATTAAATTGTCTAGGGAGGGTCCCAGATATAGAGATTCTCCAGGTGATCCCAAGGAGTAGCAAAGTTTATGAACCTTGCAAAAGCAAAAAGGCAGTAGAGTCAGACCTGTGGGAAAAGTTCAGGTTGTATTACTTCCCTGACGAAACTAATTCTGCTACTCACTTACCCCACCCCTTTCTACCGTGCCCCACCTCACCTCACCTCGCCCCATTCACACTCCCCTTATAACTAGAAACTGGGTTTTGACTTCTCTCAAGTTAGGTCCCTGGAAGTTTCATCTTTCCCTCCCTAACCCAGCACAACTTTCTCAATCAATCAATTAATCACCAAGTTATGTCTTTTTCTGCTTCTTAATTCTCAAATCTACCCTTTCTTCCCCATCTCTATAGTTTCTACTTTATTCTGGGCATTTGTTCAACAAATAACTATGAGTGCCTATTACTCTTTAGGTGTAGGTATGTATACTGTTTGAGTGAATAAAACAGACACAGCCCCTGCCCTGAAAGGCTTACAGACCATAACCAAGTAAGTGAAAAAGTTAATTTAAGATTATAAATGCAAGTACTGAGGAAGAAACAAGCCAGGTGTGGTGACGGAGACTAGGGAAGGTAGAGGGAATCTGACTGGACAGGGAGGGCAGGAAGGACTTCTAGGAGAGTCACCTAATTTCCTTCTAAACTCTCAGCATCCTAAATAATCCCCAGCAACCACTAGAGTGACTTTTGTAAAAGTCCAGACACTTTAATAAGACTCACAGCTTCTTGGAGACCTAGCTCCCTCCTGCCAACCCAGGCTCACATGCCCAATGGGGCTCTAATTTCTTCAGGCCACAGCAGCTGCTAGTGCCATCTTTCTTTCTTTTAATTTTATTTTGTTATGTCCTATTTGCCATCACACAGCATATCGTTAATTTTTGATGTAGTGTTCCACAATTCATTGTTTGCATATAATACCTAGTGCTCCTTGCAATACATACATGCCCTCCTTAATGCCCATCACTGGGCTAACCCATCCCCCTACCACCCTCTCCTCTGAAACCCTGTTTATTTCCCAGAGTCCATAGTCTCTCATGGTTTGTCTCCCCCTATGATTCCACCTCCCTTCATAATCTCCTCCAGTTCCAACCATGTTGAAGCAAGTTGTGGGTATTGATCCTTTCTGATGGCTGAGTAATACTTCACTGTATATATGAACCACATCTTCTAGTGCCATCTTTCAAAGCCAGCTTATATACATTGCCCTGCCTCCAATGCCCTTTTCATGTCTTCCATCTGGCATATTCCTATTTCCTTTTCAGAACACATCTTCTGTTGCCTCCTATGAGAAGCCCCATTGGACTCTCCCTTTTAGCTGGTCCTGGTAGGTCTTGGGGGAAAACATGGCGACTGACTGTCCCAGTTTGTCATAAGTACTAAAGCCAGGGTTTAAAGACAACTTCCATCAACAAATTTCATATTTCTTTCACTTAATGAGCTCACAATTTTCTCCACACTGTTTTTAAAGTCATTGATACTATCTACATTGCATAGCTACTTAATACAAGGTCACATTACAAAACTTTGAAAAATACAGAAAAATGAAAAGAAAAAAGCCACTCAAACGCCATCTCTAACCACAATCGCTATTAACCTCAGGTTGGTCTTCTTCCAGATATTGTCCCACACAAAGCCATCGTATACAAACATATACATTTCTGTCACCAGGCTTACAGATATTGTGTGCAGACATTGTTCTCTCCTATACAGTTTCAAGCTTATGACCACAGTTTTCTTTTTACTCAGAAGAGACTACCCTTGTTCAGGATTCAAAATCTGGGGTTCATAAAGAGTTGTGCTGGCTGGTTGTGGTTTTTTTGTTTTTGTTTTTGTTTGTTTTTTTACACTTCAACACTTGCTTTAACAGGACATGCTGCTTTTGGACCATGTGCTCTATTCCTTTATTACATCCTCGGTTTATCAAGCCCTCTGTGATGAACCAATCCAAGCCACTGCAGTCTTGTTCTGAGTAATTCCTCTCTGGGGTCCTCCATCCTTCTGCTCCAGAACATGCTGGATGTCCTGTAGCCTGATGCCCAGCAATCATCCTGACCCCAACCCTTTCTTAGCTCTCTCTAATGGGTGAAATCCATTTTCAAGTAACTTTTTTTTTTTAAAGATTTTATTTATTTATTTGACAGATAGAGATAACAAGTAGGCAGAGAGGCAGGCAGAGAGAGGAGAAAGCAGGCTTCCTGATGAGCAGAGAGCCCTACACAGGGCTCCATCCCAGGACCCTGGGATCATGACCTGAGCCAAAGGCAGAGGCTTTAACCCACTGAGTCACCCAGGTGCCCCTCAAGTAACTTTTTTAAAAAAAGGTAACTTGGAGAAAAAAATTCTAATCCTTAAAGATTTGAAAATGTCCCCTTCCCCTCTCCACCCCCATTTCATTCATAGTTTGACTGAGCATAGCAATCTAAATCTATTTTCCCCAGAATTTTGTTTTCCTTAGCATCTCATGAAGCTGATACGCAGTTTGATGCAATTAATGGCAATTGTCCTTTGTAAATTTTCTATTTTCTCTCTTACTCTCTTAGATTTTAGGGTGTGGGAGTTGTGTTTATGTATGTAATTGTTAGGTAAAAGGAAATGTATATTTTACTGAGTCAGACAGAATAATGTTCCCACCCTCTTAAAGATGTCCATGCCCTAATCCTCAGAACCTATGAATATCTTCTCTTGCATAGCAAAAGGGAGTTGGAAGACATAATTGTTATTGTCCTAGAGCTGGGGAGATTATTCTGGAATATCTCGGGGGACCAACCTAATCACATCAGTCCTCAAAAGCAGAGTGCCTTTTCTGACCAGGTCAGAGCTGGGACAGGAGGAGGAAGAGATGTGAAGTGTGAGAGAGACTTGAGCTTGGTCACTGCTGGCTTTGAAGGTGGAGGAAGGGGACCATGAGCCAAAGTTTGCAGGTGGACTCTAGGATCTGGATCTGCCCTCAGCTGACAGCCAGCGAGAAAAATGAGGAACTCAGATTAAACATCTGCAAGGAACTGAATCTACCAACAAGGGGAATAAACTAGAAACAGATTGTTTCTGAGAGCCTCCAGAAAGGGACACAGCCCTGAGGAGGCCTCGATTTTAATCCAGTGAGACCCATATTAGAGCTTAAGTTAACAAATGTGTGTGTGCGACCTTCAGAGCTTAAGTTAATAAACGTGTGTGTGTTTTAAATATGTATTGTTTAAATTCAGTGAAGTTTGTGGTAATTTGTTACAGCAGCAACAGAAAACCAATACATTTCTATTTTGATAAATGGTGCCAAAACTTGATCCTGACAGTCTGGATTTATTTATACATACACCAATAGTTGTTGAACAAACTTTCTCAAAACCTTCGCTAACATGGGTTATTTTTAATATCTTAATTTTTCTAAGCTGATCCTGAAAAACATTTCATTTTTGTTTTCATTTGTAGTCCTCTACTGTTTTAAACAAGGGTGAGCATCTTTTATATATTTGTTAAACATGTTTTGTTTTGTTTGAAATTATACTGTCTTTTTTTTAGCTTTAGATTTCTAGCATTTCAGATTATTATGACTATGTGTGTGGGGCGCCTGGGTGGCTAAGTGGGTTAAGCCTCTGCCTTCGGCTTAGGTCATGATCTCAGGGTCCTAAGATTGAGTCCCGCATTGGGCTTTCTGCTCAGCAGGGAGCCCGCTCCCCCACCCCCTTCTCTCTGCCTGCCTCTCTGCCTACTGTGATCTCTCTCTGTCAAATAAATAAGGAAATTCTTTACAAAATGTATCCTGTTGGGTGTTTGTTAGGTACTTTTAATTTCATAATTTGTATCTCTTTTTTGCTCTAGAAGCTACATTGCATTTTAAACCATTTGCAGAAACTGCTGGCTGCCCAACTCAAGGAATCCTAGTCTTGATCTGATCATATTGCTGCTGAGAATGAAAAACTACACGTCTTAGCTTTTCTTGCAACTAAGTTTGACAAAAGTGATAAAAGCAAAATTATGGGAAACCTGCTTAAAGATAGTTGCCACAGCTTGGAAGACCTTTTCTTTCTTTTGCTTGCCTGCCTTCCTTCCTTCCTTCCTTTTTTTCTACTTTCTCCTTCCAGCTTTACTTCTTTTTTTTTTGTTTGTTTTTGTTTTGTTTTTAAGATTTTATTTATTTATTTGACAGAGAGAGAGAGAGAGAGAGAGAGAGAGAGAGAGACAAGTAGGCAGAGAGGCAGGCAGAGAGAGAGAGGGGGAAGCAGGCTCCCCACCGAGCAGAGAGCCCAATGCGGGGCTCGATCCCAGGAACCTGAGACCATGACCTGAGCCGAAGGCAGAGGCTTAACCCTCTGAGCCACACAGGCACCCCCCAGCTTTACTTCTTTTTTGGACTGGAATCAGGCGAGATGGTTACGGATTCTGCAGCCAGTTTGGACTATGAGGTGGTCTTGAGAATGGAAAACATGTACTGGATGATAGAATGGGAAGGAATAGCCTGGTATTCCTGGTGACTACTGAAGTCACCAAACCACCTTAGAAATACCAACTTGTTTTATATGAGTGAGACATTTCTATCTTATCAATCTCCGATTCCTCTATGACTTTCTATTGTATGATGCAGCCAAATCTTATCCTAATACAGAATCCTAGCACCAATCTACTATGCCTTTTATCTCTTATCTTTCCCATCTCTCTCTTTTGTTCTATTTTCTACGTTTCTTGACTTCATCTTTAAAGTGTCCTATTTTTTTAATTTCTGCAATTGTAATTTTTTTTTTGCAATTATAATTTTTTAAAAGATTATTTACTTTAGAGAGGGAAAAAAGAGAAAGAGCACAAGCTGAGGGACAGAGGGAGATGGAGAGAGAATCTCAAGCCAACTCTGTGCTGAGCTTGGAGCCTGATGTGCGGCTTGATCTCATGACCCTGAGGTCATAACCTGAGCTGAAACCAAGTCAGAGGCTCAACTGACTGAGGTACCCAGGCACCCCTGCAATTACAATTTTATTTTCCAAGAGTTTTTTTCTTTTTTCATAGCACATACTTCCTTATTTTATATATGCCATAACTTTTGCATCTCAGAAGCTATCAACTAGAGTATCTCCTATTTTGAACTATACCTCTGGCCTCTGAATTCTCTTCCCTTTCCTTTCTTCCTTCCTTCCTTCCTTCCTTCCTTCCTTTTCTCTCTCACTCCCTCCCTTCATTCCTTCCTTCCTCTCGTCCTTTCATTATTCTGTTGGCTTATCTTGGGTTTTCCTTTTCATATTGGAAACTTTCATCTGATATATATTAATTCTAGATTTCTGTTCACATTAAGAATGAGGCAATAACGACACAAATTAATATCATATGCCTCCTGATAAGATGCACTGAGAAAAACACCTACTTGTGTGGTATTCTGCCAAAAGTATATAACCTGAATTTAATCATGAGGAAATACCTGACAAACCAAAGCTGAATTTCTACAACATAATTAAAGAGTAGTCACAAATGTCAATATCATGAAACACAAATTGGTGTTTGGTGATCAGCCCCCATTGAAAAAGATTTTAAAAGATATGGATGGCAGCTGAATGCATCATGATCTGGTCTTTTTTTTTTTTTCCCTAAAAAAGAACATGTTAAAAAATAACTGGCAAAATCTGAATAAGATCTACTATTAGATAATAGTATTATGTCAATGTTAACTTTCTGATTTTGGTAATTTTTCTGTCCTTATGTAAGAATGTTTTAAAGAAATACACACTGAAGTATTTAAGTATTGTGTCTATAAATAACTCTAAAATGGTTCAGCAAGAAATAAAATGTATACACATATAGGTCTACCTATCTGTTAAGAAAGAGAGAAAAGGACAAAGTAACTATGTTAAAATGTCAATATTATAGGAACTTAGGCATAGTGTATATAGAAATTCTCTGCACTTCTCCAACTCTTCTATAAATCTAAAATTATGCCAAAATTAGAATAGAATTGTGCCAAAATAAGAAAAAAAAAAAAACAACTTAAAAAAAAGAGAGAGAGAGAGAGAAGGGGCACCTGGGTGGCTCAGTGGATTAAAGCCTCTGCTTTCAGCTCAGGTCATGGTCCCAGGGTCCTGGGATCGAGCCCCGGACCAGGCTCTCTGCTCAGTAGGGAGACTGCCTCCCTTCCTCTCTCCGCCTGCCTCTCTGCCTACTTGTGATCTATCTGTCAAATAAATAAATATAATCTTTAAAAAAACAAAAAAGAGAGAAAGAGAGAACATGGCAATAGAAAGACTCTCTGGGAGCTGCATGTACACAGACTGTTTGATGGCAGGCTTCAGCTGAGTTCACACAGGCATGTGACTCTGGGAACCCTTAAATGCCAGAATAAGAAGGCATTTACCCCAAGGTTGTTTTCTGTAGTCATCTGCTCTAGTTTTTTGTGGGCAATTTCTCAGGATTATTTAAACCTTCCAATTTTTGTCCTGGCCTAAATGGCTATCTACAAATCCTTTCAGTCCAATGTCTTAGTCCCACCCCCTATTACATCTGCTGTGTTAAAGTTCTAGGGCCTGTCTGGGGCTCTACCAGACAGTGAGATCCATAGGTGTTCTCAGCTATGGCTTCCTCTACTCTGCTTCATCAAACAACACCCACTAATCTCTTTTTCATTTTCCAGGTATTTGTTGAAATCTTTAATTTGTTGAAAGTTTTATCTACCCATAAGCCCTCTCATTCCTTTCATTTGTGTTACTTTTGTTTTCATATTTTATATATTTTTATTATTTTTTTTAAGATTTTATTTATTTATTTTACAGACAGAGATCACAAGCAGGCAGAGAGGCAGGCAGAGAGAGAGGGGGAAGCAGGCTCCCCAATGACCTTGGGATTATGACCCAAGCTGAAGGCAGAGGCTTTAACCCACTGAACTACCCAGGTGCCCCTATATATTTTTATTCTTGAGCATGTACTTCATCAGCCATACTAAACCAGAATTCTTTAGACAGTTTAATGTAAATTTTAATCTGTAACTTATTACTCAAGGAACACATCCTTTTTCTACTTTTTTTTTTTTTGCATATCTTTTTTTTTTGCATATCTGACAATCCATCAGCTTTTCAATATTCCATGTTATCATAAGCTTTCTCAGATCACTATAGGTCATATTGAATTTTTAGACCTTTATACTTTTTGTTATACTATTTATTTGGTCACTGGGTAAAGTTATATTATTTAATTATTTCATGTGTATTGTCTTCAACAGCTTCACTCTATAGATTTGGGCTCATCAAGGCCAACCTCAATTTCTTTCTTTCTTCATACTTTATCTGAATTAATGATATGCCCAGAAGATTGGGGTAGCAGAGCACATCACATACTACCTCTCCTTCCAATCCATAGGTTGATTAGAGGCCTTGGATTGATGTGGCTTGACTAGAACAGATACATAGACCAATCAGATCCCCTCCATTATGAGTTCAAATTACAAAATACAGAGATGGCTGCTGGTCAGGGATGGGCACTGAATCGGCAGTCATGTCAGCTTAGTGATTGAGGTAGACATTTGCAAACAAATGAAACTGATTTTCAGAGAGATGAAAATGTTGTAAGTGTGGAAAAGAAGCTGCAATTGTGTGAGAAAGAGAATTTATCTTGCTTCTGAACAGCTCTCTAGTTTGTGTGAGACTCAATCACACAGAATTCTCTGAAATATCTATAGCATTGAAACAAAATGTCCTAATAATGAAGCTAATTTGTGTGGGTATCTATTCCTTGCAACCAAAAAATAAAAAGCCTTAACTTTATTATATTCATTCCCTGGTTCTTGTTTTCAAAAAACAGAAAGAACTATTTGTTAACAAAGCTACTCATACAAATTAACACGTATATCAAATGGTACACAAATTAAAATGTCATAAGAATTAGGAGGGTTTGTTTTTAAATCCTCCAATAAAATGTGGGGTCTTTCCCCTAATCCTTGACTCTTTTTAGTTAATTAATCTAATCCCACCACTAGAGTAAAAATTTTTTAGGGCTGAATTCACTTTTGTTGTTTCAAGAGTCAAGGACTAGGCATGAATTTTCCATTGTGAACTCTCCTATAAGATTTCCTGCCAACAACACATTAAGGAAACCTAATGCTTCCTCTGCTCCCTTTATTTGTCCTTCATCTTTCTCCAGAAGCAGTAAGAAAAAAACTCAATGACTTCAATATGTTTCCACATTTGCTACTGTGAAATTATGTCTTACTCTAGCACTATGCTCTCTATGCATCTTGCCCTTTGAAGATACAATTTCTTCTTGTTTTTATATCAAATGGATCAGATATATCTTGGGTTTTGGAGAATGAATGCACAGAGTTATAAGAATATTCAGCCAGAATAAAATTATTTAAACACACTTAAACAAATTCTACTTTTAAAAGAGTTATAAAAGAGTTCTACATTATGCCAATAAGAATGGCAAAAATCGGCAAGGCAAGAAAGAACAAATGATGGAGAAGTTGTGGGGAAAGGTCAGCATTCTTACACTATTTGTGGGAATGCAAATTGGTATAACCACTTCAGAAAACAGTCTGTAGTTTCCTCAAAAAATTAAAAATAGAGCTACCCTATGACCCAGCAATTGCACTACTGGGAATTTACCCCAAAGATACAGATGTAGTGAAAAGAAGGGCCATATACACCCCAATGTTCATAGCAGCAATGTCCACAATAGCCAAAATGTGGAAAGAGCCAAGATGCCCTTCAACAGATGAATGAATAAAGAAGATGTGGTCCATATACACAATGTAATATTACTCAGCCGTCAGAGAGGATGAATACCCAACTTTTGCGTCAACATGGATGGGACTGGAGGAGATTATGCGGAGTGAAATAAGTCAAACAGAAAAAGTCAATTATTATATGGTTTCACTTATTTGTGGAACATAAGGAATAGCACAGTGGACATTAGGAGAGGAAGGGAAAAATGAAGGGGGGGGGGGAGAAATTGGAGTGGTAAATGAACCATGAGAGACTATGGACTCCAGGAAAAAAAAACTGAGGGTTTTAGAAGCAAGGAAGTTGGGGGGATGGATGAGCCTAGTGATGGGTATTAAGGAGGGTGTGGATTGCATGGAGCACCGAGTGTTATACACAAACAATGAATCATGGAACACTACATCAAAACTAATGATGTACTGTATGGTGACTAACATAACGCAATTAAAAAAAAAAAAAAGGAGAGTTCTACAATAGTCATCTCAAGTGAGTTCCCGAATTCAGGGAACATGTTCTTTAATTTCTTCTACGTTCCCTCAAAAAAAAAAAAAAAAAAGATTCAGAACTATGTAACTTTCAGCTATCCAATTAATGTAGTTGAAGCAAATCATTTCAATTACCAGAAGCAAATTTTATTAAACTTTAGTGCCAAGTTTTAAAATGAAAATACATTTAAAACAAAGTTAGGAAATGACATTAAAATGTTTAAATTGCAAAAGTCAGCAGTTAAGAGTAATATTCCAAAATAAGCACTGCCCATCTTCTGTGAATAAGCAGTTTATTTTGGCAAGTGTAGAAATTTGTCTTGGGTGGATTCATGATGATCCTTGCCATTGCTGTTCTCTTCCAGACCAGTTAGAGGTTTACTTCTTATTCAGCTATCTGATTGCTTAGAGCTAAAACAAATATGTTTCATATCATCTTCAAACAACATTTTTTTCCAATTTAAAATAGTTTGTTCATAAAAGAAAATTCTGAAAAAGTGTAATAAAATTTGAAAAATAAATTATCTGAAATTCTTCCATCCAAACAGATCCACTCTTTTTCTTTTTTAAAGATTTTATTTATTTATTATTTGACAGAGAGAGATTACAAGTAGGCAGAGAGAGAGAAGGAAGCAGGCTCCCTGCTGAGCAGAGAGCCCGATGCGGGACTTGATCCCAGGACCCTGAGATCATGACCTGAGCCGAAGGCAGCGGCTTAACCCACTGAGCCACCCAGGCACCCCAAACAGATCCACTCTTAATGTCTTCTTCTAGTCACTTTATACTCATAAACCAAAGAAATATGTTAATTGCTTTTTGCATAGGATAATAAGCTAATCTGTATGACATGGTGAGGAATTTATGACCTAAATTGTAATGTACCATTTGTCCATGAATTCTCCCAGATTTATTTTTGTAAAAAGGTCGAAGTTGCCCTGCTGGAAGGAATGGTTTGCAGCCAAAGACATTATGTTCAGGTACATGAGTGCTGAAGGAGAAGGAAGCTTTCAAAAACATTGCTTCTCAAACTTCATGGTGCATAGGAATCATCTGTTGTTCTTGTTAAAATGTATAGACAGTCAGCATTTTTAACAAGCTCCCAGGTGATGCAGGAGCTGCTCGTCCATGAACACATTTTAATAGCAAAATCCTAATATAACTTGAACATAAGAGAATTTTATGGAAGAAATTTTTACCTTCACACATCCATCTACCATTAAGCCACTGCCACATTTCTGACCCATTTCTGGGAAGACATGGGACTATTTTTCACACTTGGAAAGTTTGCCACAGGCTGAGGGTGGAGTATGGACTTATTTATTGCAAAACAAGTGAAAATATTGAGCAACTATATTGAGTCTGTCCTCTGCAAAGGAAGCCTTGCAGAATTCACAATGTATCTGCTCATCTCTTCTACTTTGGTAGTGGTATCTATGACATCTGAGCACAGGGTTTCCTAGAATGAAGGCTACTTTTCCCAGCCTCCATTGAAGCTGAATGTGGTCGTGTTACCAACTTTCCAGCCAATGGAATCTAAGTAGCATTATATGTGCAAGCCGTGTTTTGGGGATGACAATTAAGTTATTTTATTTGTCCTAGTGAGGATAAGCTGCAACCCAGGTACAGTCAGCTAAAAGTTTAACTGGAAGTGTATACCCCAGAGGTTGTCCCTGATGTTCCAGTCAAAAATCCCATAGCCTACAAGTGACTAAGTGTTTCTGTCATCAATATCTGGATCAACACCAGACTTGTTGCTTATGTTCTCAGTGAATTTCAGAAATGGGGTTTTAAGGGTGAGACCTTAGCAGTCTACTAACTAGAATAATGAATGCTAGAGAGGAACTCTCATTGGTTAATTTGAAGATACATAAGATATACGATAGACTAAACTCTTACAGACACTTCCCACACTTGCATGAATAGAGTAAAAGAATCCAGTGAGGCCTGCAGCTGGGACCTTTAGGAATGGTGCCTGAGGTTTGATCTCTAATGATCCCGGGTCAACCCTTTGCTTTTAGGCTACCTAATGTTAACTATATAGATAACAGATTCCTGCTCTGGAGTGTTGTCATGCCTACCTTGATTGAAGTTTTCACTCTAGGTAAGACTGGAGATTGGAGGAGATTGGAATTGAGACTTCGCTGAATTGAAAGACTGGATAGTATATTCTTATGGTTGCTCATAAATAAATGTTTTGTTAATAAATATTGGCTCTTGTGGAAGAATTTGTTCTGAGACTTGCTTACCACCTGGTCGCAAGGTTGGGGAAGCACTTTGAATCTACTGTTATCTACCAAAAAAGACCCTAAGGACTGTGCGAGATCTGGTTGGCTGGTGTCAGCTCACAGTAAAGAGAAAGAGGGATAGAAGGAACTAGATATCCTGAAATCCATGGAGCAAACATAGAGCTCTGGACTTCTCTCCTCCAGATGTGTTTTCATGTCAGAGAGAAATAACTGTCCCAAGTTATGTCAAACATTACCACCTTACATTTTCTATTACTCACAGCAGAGCCTATCCTGATACTCCTGGAAGCCCCAGTCACCATCCAAGGGAAAACTATTCCATGGAGGGTTTTTATGATTCCACCTCTCCTCCTCATTCTTATTCTCTTCTTTATTTAGGATTCTCTTCTACCACCACCCTTCTCCTCCCTCTACTTTCCGATACGTTGCACTCCCCTTCAATCCTTTCTAATCAGAAATAACTACTCGCCTAAGGAAGACTCATCTGTGACATTGCTGCCCTGGTCCTCACCAAGGGTTGATCACTCACCCTGACTATTTCAAGGAAAAGAAGTTGCTAACCTAACTATTTTCCAATGACAGGTATATCAGAAGGGAGGCATTTTATCTTTAGACTTCACATCTTAGCATATATGATTTTAAAAATAAAAATGATCAATTGTTCAGGATCAAATATAATTCAAAGCTCATATAACATGCTATGGAACGTCTCACCATTTTTCATCTATTTTCTTTATCTCATCCTTTACATTCATTTCATAGATTTTTTTTTTTAAGTGTTTTTTTGGGGCACCTGGGTGGCTCAGTGGGTTAAAGCCTCTGCCTTCGGCTTGGGTCATGATCCCAGGGTCCTGGGATTGAGCCCTGCATCAGGCTCTCTGCTCAGCGGGGAGCCTGCTTCCCTTCCTCTCTCCCTGCCTGCCTCTCTGCCTACTTGTGATCCATCAAATAAATAAATAAATCTTAAAATTTAAAAAAAAAAGGCGGTTTTTCAAGATTACAAATGCCTCAAGACTATATAACATTCATGATTATGTACATGGCCTTGACAGAATGCCTTTCAGGCTTATTATCATTCTTTATCCTACTCTTCACGCTTCCCTTCCCATTTCTTCAATAACATAGAAAATGGAACTAAATAAAGGGCTTCGTGTTCCTCACACCTCTCTTTTTGCACAGCAGAATACCATAATTTCCATTTGGGGAGACTTCTCTTCAGGCAAAGTGTGTGGTCCATGATGAAAGTGGTAGTCTGGGTGCCTAGGTGGCTCAGTTGGTTAAGCCTCTGCGGCGCAGGTCATGATCCCAGGGTTCTGTAATCAAGCCCGCCTCTGGTTCCCTGCTCAGCAAATCTGTTTCTCCTTCTCCTTCCACCCCTCCCCCTGCTTGTGTTTCTACATGCACACATGCACGTGCTCTCTTTTTCTCACTCTCAAATAGATAAATACAATCTTAAGAAAAGAAGAGAAGAGAGAAGAAAGAAAAAAGGAAGAAGGCAGTTGATGAAATGATCTAGCATATGCTCTAGAGTCAGTCTAAGTTCAAATTCTGGCACAAGCTATGTGTCCTTAGGCAGCTAACTTACTTTGTGCCTTAGTTTGCTCATTTAAGAAAATGGAAATAATGAAAAACCCTCCCTTCCAAGATTGTTGTAAGAATTACACAACACAATCAACTTAAAGAGCTTAGTGTAGTGCCTGACATGCAGTAAACTTGTAATAGCATTCATTTATTCAACAGGGAATTACTTGCTGTGTGCTATAAGCAAAGTACTGCCTAACACTGTAGTGAATTGAAAGCTGAGAGAGAGTGGGTTCCTTCCCTTAAGAAACTTACAGTTTCATTGGATAAATAAGACAGCAAAGTAGATTACCACCATAGAAATGGATATATGTCAAGATATTCCAAAAAATTATTTATTGCACTATCTTAAAGATAGTTGAAAACTCTCTGTTATTCCTGATGTAGAGTCTAGTTCCTTCCCTTTGAATTTCGGTTGGCCTTTGTAACTTTCTTAACTAACAATGCAACAGAAGTGATATTGCGGGCCTTTCACAGGTTGGCTAAAGGTTGGCTTTAGAACACTTTCACTCTGGGGAAAGTAACCTTCATACAAGAATGATGATTCTATGGAAGCCCAAGATATCCAACTAGTGAATCTGCATAGACAGAGTGCGAGGTCTTGCTGTTTCAGCCAGCCCAAAATCAAACATGAATGAATCGGCTGTCCTGGCAGCATCTTAGCAGCCCCAGGAAATGTGATGTGGAGAAGAACCGAGAATGCAGGTAAAAGCCACAACTGAGGGGCGCCTGGGTGGCTCAGTGGTTAAGCCGCTGCCTTCGGCTCAGGTCATGATCTCAGGGTCCTGGGATCGAGCCCCGCATCAGGCTCTCTGCTCAGCAGGGAGCCTTCTTCCTCCTCTCTCTCTGCCTGCCTCTCTGCCTGCTTGTGCTCTCTCTGTCAAATAAATAAATAAAATCTTTAAAAAAAAAAAAAAAGCCACAACTGAGTCTGAAGATCTATGGTCCTGGGTCAAGCCATCCCAACCAACTAACTAGATAGGACTTTAGATAAGCCATGCAAACCATTCTTGCCACAGGTTACTTACTTCAAAAGGGTTTATGAGAGATAGTTGTCTTTCTTATGTCTCTCTATGTGCTAGAATAAAGAAAATACTATGTGCAGAAAAGAGCAGAGCAGTCCGGAGACTGTTAGCCTTAGGAAGGTTTTCTGGCAAAATTGGCCCTGGGCTGGCATCTGGGAGCTTGACTGTTCCCTACATTGTTGGTATAAAACTTTCCCTAAAGGACCAGGGTGGCTCTCTGTGGCTAGACTGCTTCTACAAATAGTATGGTTTGTGTTGAGCACCTGCTTTCCTTCTAGAAGTCTGCAGTTAGGGGTACGTGGTGAGCAAAGAATGCTTCTTTGACCACCCTTGATAAAAACCTTGAGCACTGCTCGTGAGCTGTCCCGGGAGACAACACTTTGCATGTGTTATCACTGCTCATTGCTGAAGGAGTTAAGCCACCCCACTGTAAGAAGACTCTTCAAACCTCGAACCTATGGTTGTCCCCAACTTCACCCTATGCACCTTTTTGGATTTTTTATTTTGTTCTGCATGTTCTCATGGTGGTAAATCTTAACCATGAGTACAAACAGATGCTGAGTTCTGTGAGACCCTTTCTATCAAATCACTGGACCGAGGGGGTGAACTTGGGGACCCCCGATACAGAGCTTTTTTTGTTTTTTTTTTTTTTAAGATTTTTTTATTCATTTATTTGACAGACAGAAATCACAAGTAGGCAGAGAAGCAGGCAGACAGAGAGGAAGGGAAGCAGGCCCCCTGCTGAGCAGAGAGCCCGATGTGGGACTCGATCCCAGGACCCTGAGATCATGACCTGAGCCGAAGGCAGCGGCTTAACCCACTGAGCCACCCAGGCGCCCGATACAGAGCGTTTTAAAAAATGTGTGAGATGGGGCACCTGGGTGGCTCAGTGGGTTAAGCCTCTGCCTTCGGTTCAGGTCGTGATCTCAGGGTCCTGGAATCGAGCCCCGCATCAGGCTCTCTGCTCAGCCAGGAGCCTGCTTCCTCTCTCTCTGCCTGACTCTCTGCCTACTTGTGATCTCTCTCTTTGTCCAATAAATAAATAAAATCTTTTAAAAAAAATGTGAGAAATACTGGAAAGTTCTTCAACTTTCTCTCCTTAAAAGGCGGTATCCCTCCTAACTTTCTCACGTTCTCCCTTGTATCCCGCCTCCCCAGAATACACATATTGAACTTCCTTCCCACCTAAATCCAAAGTTCCCTGTGGACATAAACACACTGTTGGTTCTTCAGGCCTAGAGCAGCTCTGTAACTACTAGCTCGCATACATATAGAACAAGGGTTGCCTGTATTTTATTCATTATCCTACTGTGTTTGCCTTGTGTGCGTATAGTATAGGAGCTTCTACCTCATTGGGCTAAAGGTATCACTGAAGTTCTTTTTACAATATTTACTCTAAGACTAAACTGGTGATAAAAAGTATTTTCTTTGCAACTGTATAGCAGGACTTTATAAACTTATGACTAGTCACAAAAGAACTGGCACAACGTCGGCAAGAACCTAGATCTCTCTCATGAAATCCATTGCAGCATATCCGGCAATGCAGCATATCCGTCTCACATTGTGTAATATGCATGACTTATTTTCAGATGGTTTTCCTGATAAATTTTATGATTTTACTTGGACAGGGCTGAGTACCATTTCTTTAATCTCAGAGAATGGTAAGATCTGAGGTACTACAACAAGCAAAGTCCTTGGATTTGACTCTAGAAATCCACCGAGCACACTATGTTTTAAGAATTCACACAATAAGCCAGCAAACTGAATATTATGTGCTAAGCACTTAAAATCATACTGTGGATCCAGGACTGAGATTAGGAGACCAACTCTTAACCGAATCTATGTTCTAAAGACACGATTTTGGTAAATAATTTATCACTACTGGATCTCTGTCACATCAGCTGTACAATGAGAGCATTTACATGAACCATTTTTTCAAACTCAAACATTCTATGACTCAATGATAATATGAAGGGTGGGAAGATAAGTGCCAAATAAGACAGTGCAAGTTTATTTTGTGGGAGGGAGAGGTTCCTGGAGACAGAGTAAGAAAATTTAATTGGCCAGAAAAGAAAGAGAGGGGTACTCATCTCACAGGAGGAGCTTGGATAAAGGGATACAGACAGAAAATTTTCAATATAAAATAACAATGACAATAATGGCCAACGATTATTGGGTACTTGTTTAAGGTATTATACATCATCTTATTTAACTTCCCTAACAACCCTAGGTATTGTTATTATTCTTGTTTTACAGAAGAGAAAACCAAAGCATAGAAGATTCAGAATTTTCACGAGTGGTAAAACCCAGATATGAAGGAATCTGACACTCTAGAGAACAGTTCTAATTGCTACTATGACAGTCACGTGTGAAAGTCAGCAATAAAACTCTCCTCCAAAGCATTGTAGTTTAGATACAATTGACTGGAAGACTAGCATGAGCAGAAAATAATAGGCCATCATCAAGAAGAACCATGATAGTTATTTTTCATGGAGTGCTATTTATGCGCTCTAACCTCTGCAGATTTTTTTAAATTTTTGTTTTAAATTACCATTTTACAGTTAAGAAATTTGGGTACCCCAAGTTCAATTAATGATAGGTCAAGGGCTGTTAGGTGGGAGAGTTGGGATCCAACCCTGAGTTTGACCTCAGAGACCTTACATATTCTACTATGCTATGCTAGATTCTTGGCAAGAAAAAGAAAACTATTTGTACATATTCAAAGCATATTCTGCTGTATATATTCTGCTGTATGCTTTTGCTTACATGAAATTCTAGAACAGGGAAAAGTAATCATAGATACAGAAAGCAGATCAGTGGTTGCTTGGGGCAAGGGGAATGAGGAGACTGACTGTAAACAAATATAAGGGAAGTGTTTTTGAATGATGGGAAAGTTTTATATATTGATTACAGTGTTGATCACATTTACACCATATTTGTCCAGGCTCACTGAACTGTATTCTTAAAACAGGTGCCATTTATTATAAGCAAATTATACTTCGATAAAGTTGATTTTTTAAAAATCCAACTGAGGGGTGCCTGGGTGGCCTTGTTAAGCATCTGCCTTTGGTTCAGGTCATTATTTCAGGGTCCTGGGTTTGAGCCCAACCTCTGGCTCCCTGCTCAGCAGGATATCTGTTTCTCCCATGCCCTTTGATCCTCCTCCCCACTTGTGCTTGCTTGCTCGCTCTCTCTCTGTCTCAAATAAAAAAATAAAAATAAATAAAAATAAAAATCCAAATGAATCCAGTATTTGGTCCTTTAGACATAAACTTGGACTACTGGCATTATGTGTCTTTTCATATGTATGGATCATCATGGTGGATATGAAATACTAGCTCTTAGCAATAATTCTGAACTCTTCTGTGTATTGCCATGGCTGAGAAGCTCGAAATCACATTTCTCTGACCCTTTCACAGCTAATGTTCAGATTGTGAGTTAAATACCCTCAAGAGACTTGAAAGGAAGGAGTGAGACCAGGGCCACCTTCCTGCTCTGTTATTTGTTGCTACTGGCAAGTAAGGTCATGCAGACATTGAGTTTTTTGGCAACCACATTCCAAACACCCAGTGTCTAGCTTCATGAGGATTAGAAGTCAGTGGCTGCAAGAGTGACAAGGGTTTTCATGATCCTCAGGATGCAACTATACAGTGTCCACAAGATTCAAAACTTCCCCCAAAGACGCTTGACTTCAGATCCTTACAACTGTGGCAGGGGTAAGAGCTCCCCTGGGAAATCAGATGAATAATTACCTCCTGGGAGTTATTTCTGGCATTTCAGTTTAGAAACTGCTCCTAACTATCTGTATTAAATTTCTTTCTACTTATAATTGCTGGAATGGTTTCTCTCTCCCCAGAACTCTACACTGACATTGCTAGGAAAGATGGTGTGGGTTTCTTGGTCAGAATGGCAACTAATAGCAGCAGCAGCAGCAGCAACAGCAGCAACAGAGTAAAAGCAACTTTTTCTGAGTACTGACTTTCTCCCACATGAACTCACTAAGGTCCATGCAAAGAACAGTTTTATTCTTTCCTCCCTCCTACTCAAACTCTGTGGGTAGATTCGTCCACTCCTTACTTTTTCAGTCACTCTCAGATCATAAAAATCCTCCAGTTCCTTGCAGTCCTCCAGATCAACTCATTTCAGTCCTTAAAATGTCCAGTCCAGGGCCATGTAACCCAATGCTCTCATCTAGGTTAAAGCTTATTTATGCCCTCAGCTTGAGCTTCCTTTGGGCTGGAAAGTCTGTCATTTCAGAGGAAGAGAACACAGTTGGTTTCTCCTCCTTTTCTCTATAAAATATTTCTGTTTCCCTTCTCTTCCCTGTGTCCCCTTGCCCACTATGCTGCTTCAGGATCTTCTGAGGTTGGAATGTGGTAGGGAAGAGGTACAACTAGTCTCTAAAAAAGTCTCTAAACTGGTCTGGATACACTCTGGCATGTGAGCCCCCTGGCTATGGCAGATGTCCAGCACTGATACTTTCTCTGCTGGCTGCCAACAGGGCTTCCTCAGAGAAATCCCACGGCAGCCTTGAGCCTCCAACTCGCATCTTTCCAGACTGCACAGTCAGGCATCCGCCTCATCTCTGTATAGGAAAGTATACTCCAACGTCTTTTTGCTGAGGTCCATTTTGGCACAAAGCCTTCTTGGGCAGTCTTTCCAAAATGACTCCCAGCTAGCTCCATCCTGCCAGCCCACTAGGCATACGAGAAAATTTCCCACTTCCTTGCTCTGTTGCCAGTGAGGGAGCATCTGGGTCTATGTGGCCACCAGGCAGGCAGCTACACCCATGGTCTTCCACATTTAATTTCTCAGAGCACAAGTCAAACATCAGCTCCTACTTCCCTTGAGCTCTGAAGATTCCCTATCACCTGACTTGAGGTGAGAGGGAAGCACTCCTCTTCCCTCTCACATGAGGAGGAGGAGATCAACTCTCTAAAAATAATTTCTTTTTGGCCTTGTCAGCCTTGGCCCCTTTGTCAGTAGAAGATGGGTGATTGCGTACGCCAGCTCAAGCGGTCTCATAGTCTATGAGCATGTCTTACATCAGTGGTCTGGCAGCTAACTTTAGAATATGGAGGCACTTTGTAATTGTTTACTTTGTTTTTGGTCTTGAAGCCATGAAATTTCGTGTTCATGGCCAATACCAAAATGGAATGTTGTTGAATTATTCCAACAACCCTAAAAGGTAATGAATGACTAATGCTCCCATTTTAGAGACAGAGAAACTGAGGTTCAAAGGGCAGAAAATGAGATTTCAACACAAATGAGTATGACTTTAAGGCCTTTGGTGTTAAACATTATGATTATATGTTTGACAATGCAAATGCTAATGACTGCTATGGGTTGAATTATGTCGCCCAAAACTCATATATTGACGCCTTAAGGTCTGGTGCCTCAGAATATACCCTATACCCTATTTGGGTATAGGGTTGTTGCCAAAGCAATTCATTAAAATGAGGTCATATCGGAGTAGGGTAGGCCTCTACTCCAATCTGACTGATGTCTGTATAAAAAGGGGAAAGTCTGGACACAGACATGCACACAGGGAGAAAACCATGTAACAATGAGGTAAGCTGCCCCAAGACAAGGGACTGCCAGGAGCTAGGAGAGAGTTCTAGAACTGAGAGTTCAAGCTGGTGGCTTCTGAGGGACCATGGCCCTGCTAATACCTTGATCATGGACTGTGAGCCTCCAGGCTGTGAAACAATAAATTTCTGTTTTTCAAGCCATTCAGTTTGTGGTACTTTGTTATGGCAGTCCTAGAAAACTCATAAAACAACCATGTGACAGCCACGGAAGTAATGAAATTTTAGCTGAAATAAGCATTGCGTGAGAGAACCAAGCTGCTAGAAGAAGAAAAGGTATTGGAGGAGCCAGAGTAGGGCCAGCTATTTGTTCATGTTGGATGACAGAAAATTGGGCTGGTCATTAGGAGCCTTTGAATAGGTTATTAGGTAGAAAGCTTCCAAACAAATTTTACCTCCCTAAGAACAGGGAAGGATACAATATTCACCTTGAAAAACCTTAAGAAAACAAAGCTCCAGCCAGGATTTTGCACAATTGTTTCTGGGAAAGCTGGAAGAAATTTGAAAGTGGGCCAGCAGGAAGTTATACCTGTATCTGAATATACAGAATGAGGAAGTGAAGGGACAAAACAGTAGAAGCTTATATTTCATATTTCATACACTGATGGCTTTGAGAATAGGAGTACTAAGATATTAGAATACCTTAATAAAATTTGCTTATACATTAATGGGACCTCAAAACATATAAACAGTTATAAAGATTTTCCAAATTATAATTTGTGCAGAATGTGGAGACACAGCTGCATGTCCTAAGCAACATAAACACACATGCACACACACAAACACATGCACACACACAAACACATGTGATTTTAGAGATTTTAGGTTTTAGATTTTAATTTCCAAAAATGTTGGTCCAAGTAGCATAGGTATATAATTAAATATTAATAAAAATTAATAAATACTTATTTAAAGATTAAAAATCTCCAAAATATTAGTAAAATATCTCAAAATATTAATAAAAAACATCTCGAAATCTCAATGGCTTGTCACAATAAAGTTTTTTTTTTTTCTACTACCACCACAGTCCGGTGTCGGTCAGGTGGCCCTCCTGAAGCTTGTAGCTCTGCCATCTGGAATGCTTGGCCTACACTGAGAGGAAGGGAGAGATAGGAAAGGCACACTGGTTCCAAATTGCCTTAGTCCCGAAAAGACACATCACTTCTGCCCAGAAGTGTTCAGTTGCTCAGAACAAGTCACATGGCCCAACCTAACTGCAAATGGGGCTAGGTAACACGGGAGAATACTTGGAATATTTAGGGAACAATAATTATCTCTGCCATAAAATTATACAGGGAATAAATGTATAAAAAGGTGCTAACCCCAAAAGTGAGATGTTTGTTAGATGATAAATCCAATGAGAATCTGATCTCATTCATCTTAATGAGTGGCACTCCGATGCCTTCCTATCTATATGCAAATTACTACTCCCTGGTAATTTGACTATTCAAATTTAGTGCCGCTCAAGAGCCCCCCCCAATACTTCTGATAGTTCCCAGAGGACTGCCTCACATGTGACCCCTCCCCCCAAACTAAATCACTTCATGTATAAAACAAAAGGAAGGGCATTTGGGAGGGGGCAGTCTGGGAAAGGGAGACAGCAGTGAGAGTCCCAGGACTTAGAAGAGAAGTAAAAAGATTGAGGAGAAGGTCTGAGCAGAGGGAGGGAGGCCAAGTCAGATGGTAGCCGGCTGGAGGCCTAGAACAAAAAGGTGTCTAGTGTACTTCCCCCACATCAGGACAGTGATACCTAATCTTCAAGTTTAAATTATTTTCAATTCTTTCCTGAGCTGTCAGCCTAAATAATACTAAAACACTGCTATCCCAGAAAAGGAGCCTGGTCTTCAGGATTAAGGAGGCTTGGAATAACTATAGAGACCTTGGTACCACATGCAAATCCATGACCACATGCAAATCCATGATCTGGACCCTTATATTATACAAATTCACTTCTTAGACCCTATGCCCCAAGTTTTCTTCTCAAGAAATACTGCCACTGTGGAAATCATCTCTGTAGGAAAATGGAAAAGAAAGGATTTTTCTGGGCAGGGGTAAGGCCTCAGAGAGAGCAGATGACAGCACAGATTTGAAAGTGGGTCCAGGTGGCCTATTTTCATAGCTTTTGCCAGCAGTGTTCAGCAGGGGGGGTGGAAAAAAGCAGCTTTCTATATTTGCATTGTATTATATTTGCATATGTAAACCCTAGAGGGATACCAAAAAAGCTAATAAAATAGCTACTTAGGGTGGGAAATGGGGGGAAATAGGACAGAGAAGCGCAGGGGTAGAAGTGAGAATTTTCACTAGGCACCCTTCTATATAATCTGATTTTTAAACCATGGGAATATATTATCTATTCAAAACTGTAAATACAAGCAGGGGGGAGAAAGTCTTCCAACCACCATAGCCTTGTGTTCAAGCTGCGTTGGGAGAACAAAAGACTTGAAGCAAAATCAAGAGTAAAGCAGTGTAAAGTAGCCACCAGAAGAATGAGACTGTGAGCACAAGCAGGAAATGGGAGGGAGAAATAACTAAGGGAGCAAAGAGCCCCTGATTCTACTCCTCATTCTTTTTTTTTTTTTAATTTTTTTTTAATAAACATGTAATGTATTATTAGCCCCAGGGGTACAGGTCTGTGAATCACCAGGTTTTTTACACATTTCACAGCACTCACCATATCATATACCTTCCCCAATGTCTATAATCCCACCACCCTCTCCCTACCCCACTCCCCCTAGCCACCCTCAGTTTGTTTTGTGACATTAAGAGTCTCTTATGGGGGGTGCCTGGGTGGCTCAGTGGGTTAAAGCCTCTGCCTTGGGCTCGGGTCGTGATCCCGGGGTCCTGGGATCGAGCCCCGCATCGGGATCTCTGCTCGGCAGGAAGCCTGCTTCCTTCTCTCTCTCTGCCTGCCTCTCTGCCTACTTGTGATCTCTGTCTGTCAAGTAAATAAATAAAATCTTTAAAAAAAAAAAAAAGAGTCTCTTATGGTTTGTCTCCCTCCTGATCCTATCTTGTTTCATTTATTCTTTTCCTACCCCCAAACCCCCCGTGTTGCATCTCCACTTCTTCATATCAGGGAGATCATATGATAGTTGTCTTTCTCGATTTGATTTATTTCACTAAGCATAATACCCTCTAGTTCCATCCATGTCATTGCAAATGGCAAGATTTCATTTCTTTTGACGGCTGCATTGTATTTCATTGTATATATATACCACTTCCTCTTTATCCATTCATCTGTTGATGGACATCTAGGTTCTTCCATAGTTTGGCTATTGTACTCCTCATTCTTTAAAGCTCCCAAGATCTTTGGGGGGGAAACCAGAAGAAGAGGAGGGTGATAGTGGGCTCTCTGTACAGTGCAGAATGCAAGGTAAATACTTTGTCATTTTGAATATAAGATGAAAGGGTGGCCTGAGAAGGGGAGGATGTGGGGACATCCGGTGGTAGACACTTGGATTATTCTAGCATGACATTCAAGACTCTTGACAATTTGACCTGATCCTTTCACTTCTTTACGGGAACACTTCTCTCATTAAGGACCAGTCCAGGCTAAGTGTTAGTGTTTTATTCATCCGGTGATGAATAAAAAATTTAAGAAGCTCATAGTTGGGTTGCTAAAAACTGACTTAAAAACAACCAAGTGTTACTTGTGTTCTGCTAGGAAAGTATACAGTTTCAGTGGGGCCACAAGTGAGGAGTGGACAACTGTGCCTGGAGGACACCTGGTCATGAGGCTTCATGGTCAAGGAAATCCTTGAGTGAGGTCCTGGAGGGTGAATGGATATGCTGGGAGGTGGGGGAGGCAAAGAGGGCACTCCTGGCACAGCCATCTGTGCATAAGCTCAGACCAGTGACACAAGATGGGGTTGGGCTGGGCAAGCAACTCCACGTGGCAAAAAGATAAATGAAGGGGGTGCTAAGAGTTGCAGCTGGAGAAGCAGGCAGAGAGGTTTTGTATGCCATGGGTTTTTATCCTATAGACAGCCAGGTGTTATTAAGGGTGAGCCTAAGATCCCATAGTCATCTGATAACACTGGCTTCAGTCGTGGGAACTGATTGGATCCACCAGAGGGTTATGAGGCTGGAAGCTTAGTGAGATGCAGAAGTGACCACTTCCATAGAAACAGGGAAACTGGAGAAAGCCTGAAATGAAGCATTTACCTTCTACCTGATATCCTGCAGTGATTGTGCTCCCTGGGAGGCCTTGAACAGTACCTTAATGTCTCTGTGGTTTAGTTTTCTCATCTGCCAAATTACCTGCCATACAGGGTTACTGTGCAGGTTAAATAAAACAAAGCAATGTATGTGAAGTACCAGGCACATAGAAAGTACTTGATGATGGGTAAAATTATTTCCCTAATACACCATTTGCCCAGGAGTTCAGTACTCTCACTTCTAGGAAGTCATGGTGCACTGTGGGAATTTCAGTTACCTATGGCTGCATAGTAATAAAATCTCACAAAACATAGTGGCTTCAAACAACCGCCACGATTCTGTTGGTCTTATTGGGCTCCCTTATAAGGCTGCACTTAGCTGGTTGCTCAGCTACCCTAGGAGGCCTAAGGAGGTGGCTTTACCCACAAGCCTGGGGCCTTGGCAGAAATGACTGGCAGGCTGGGACTTAACTTTCTCCACATGGTCTCTCATTATTCCATTATGTAACTCAAGCTTCATACATGGTGGCTGACTTCCAAGACAGTGAAAACAGAAGCTGCAAGCCCTCTTATGTTCCAGGCATTTAATACTATGAAACAAACCATCCCCAAACAACCCCAAACATTAATTTTATTTATTTGCTTATGATTCTGCAACTTGGGCAGATTGGCAACTCAACTCTGTTCCACATGGTATTGGCTGGCGCAGCTCATCGTAAAGCCACAGGATCCAGGGTGCCAGGCTTCACTCCCATGACTGACACCCAGCTGAGGTGACTGAAATAGCAGCATTTCAGGGCTGGGCCTCTCTTTCTACTCCCCACCTCATCATTCAGTAATCCAGCCTCAGCTGCCTTACATGGAGGCCACATCCCAAGAGGGCAATAAGGGAATCTGCAAGGCCTCCTAAGGTCAGGGTGTACAAGTCATGCCACATCATCTTCACCACATCCTATTGGTCAAAGCTAGTCACACAGGTCTAGTCCAAATTCAAGGCAAAGGAAATAGACTCCATCTCTCAGTGGGAGGATTGGAAAAGTAACCTTGGAAAAAGGTGAGTGGAATGGGAGTTGGTAGCTGGCTATCTGTCAGAAAGCACTGGTGTAGGAGGGAGATCCTCATTCTGCCACTCAGTAACCATTTTCTCCCAAATTTAGTAAACTTAGATTGACCATCCAGTACCTGGATTGTCTTTTTAAATATGGGGTATCCCCCCTTGTGAGCACCATCTTTTATGATCCACCACATATTAAGGAAAAGATTCTATGGTAACCATTTCTCTACGTTCAGAATTTTGCATGCTGCCTGGCACTGAGTAACAGTACAGTGCTCAGTAAGTATGTGTACTAAACGAATACATAGGGCGCCTGGGTGGCTCAGTGGGTTAAGCCGCTGCCTTCGGCTCAGGTCATGATCTCAGGGTCCTGGGATCGAGGCCCACATCGGGATCTCTGCTCAGCAGGAAGCCTGCTTCCTCCTCTCTCTCTCTGCCTGCCTCTCTGCCTGCTTGTGATCTCTCTCTGTCAAATAAATAAATAAAATCTTTAAAAAAAATAAATAAACGAATACATAAACAAGTAATAAATAAATAAATAAGCACCAGTATTAACTCTTCACTGGGTACTTCCCACACACCAAGAACTATTCTAAACACTTCACATGTATTGAGGATTCATTTAAGTATTAAAACCAAAGGAGGTAGGCACTATCATTCCCTGTTTCAAATGAGGATTCCAAGGCACGAAAGGCTGCGGGGTTCACCCAAGACTACACAGCTAATATGTGGTGGCTCTGAATCTGGACCCACTTGACCTGGCTCTAGCCCCTGCTTTGAATCAACATGCTTTGCTGCCTTTGTAAAAGTGTAAACAATTGCAATGAAGACAGGATTGAAAACTGAAGAAACAGTGGACTTGGAAAGGGGTAATTACACAAGGCATGAATCATTCTAGAAGCACTATAGCATGCATATAGAGTCTGGAGTCAGATAGGTATTGACTTCAAGTACAATTCTCCACCAAGTACTACTCTATTACTTTGGATGGGATACTCCCCAAGTCTCAGTTTTCTCATCTGAAAATTAAGTCTAAGAATAATACCTAACTCAGAGGACTGTGGTGAGGCTCCAGAGAGAGAGCAGGTGCAGTCCTCACTTCAGTGTTCGTATGTAAATATTCCCACAAACCAGCAACATGGAAATGACATACATAATTCAGGATAAAAACAGGAGGGGAGAGGTTATGAACCTTTTTAGGCTTTGTCCTTTCCCTTTCAAAGGTCTAACCCACACCAAGAGATTCTGGCATATGGTAATTTTTGAATAAACTTTGAAGATCCTGGCATATAGAAATTTTTGTTAAGTGACACCAGAGCTATCAGTGGTCTCTAAGGCAATGAAAACAAGAAAAAAATTAGGGTCAGATGCAGGTACATGTACACTCTCTCCCAAAAAAGTTTCTTTTAATTTGTACTTAATACAAGGAAGTGTTTTTCCTTACCTTGGGAATTAAAAGTCTTCATTAGAAAGTTAAGAGGGGCACCTGGGCGGCTCAGTTGGGTGAGCATTCAACTCTTGATTTTGTCTCAGGTCATGATTTCTGGGTGGTAAGACTGAGCCTCCTGAGGGGCTCCATGCTGAGTATGGAGCCTGCTTAAGATTCTATCTTTCCCTCTCCCTTTTGAAGTTTGAATATTAAAAATGTCATTTTTAAAATCCAGAATGCTATGTTGACCTTTTGGTAGAGGTAGAGTCTATCGATAAAAGTTTTTAAAGGGCTGGGCGCCTGGGTGGCTCAGTGGGTTAAAGCCTCTGCCTTCAGCTCAGGTCATGAACCCAGGCTCCTGGGATAAAGCCCCGCATCGGGCTCTCTGCTCAGCAGGGAGCCTGCTTCCCCCTCCCTCTCTCTGCCTGCCTCTCTGTGTATCTGTGATCTCTGTCTGTCAAATAAATAAATAAAATCTTTTAAAAAAAAAGTTTTTAAAGGGCTACTATAAGCAGAAAAAAAAGGCTAGGTAAAATAGTAAAGCATTATAAATCTCAAGTCAAGGGGACCACCCAAAAGAGCAAAACACAGAAAATGATTGATTTCTATAAGAAAGAAAACTCTAGCATTCTAAAAAGCTAATGCCAGTTTTCAAATTAAGTTTCAAGAACACTATAAAGAAAATCAATATGTAAACACAAAGTGATGAAAGGTTTGGAACCTACCGACACGGGTTTTATTAAAAGGAGATCACACTAGCTAAGTTGAATAAGTCTGTGATTGATAGATGAAGAAAGAAAAGTTATGGACATGGTCCCTGGGGTTGTCTAAATAATTTTTTTTTGGCACATCAATGAAGCCTTTATTAGAAAATTAGCAGACAACTGTTGTAAAAATAGAAAATGACCCATCTTAAATTTCACTGGCAAAGATGACAGTAGAGAATCCTCCTGTCCTCAGGCAAGGGAGGTCAGTGGGAGTAAGAATCTGAGTGACAACAGTGATGGTGGGGAGAAGGTGGGTGGGAGCTTCTGAGCCTCCACCTTCCTTGCTTCCACCACACATAAGAACCACCAAAAAGGGTTTGTTTTTCATGCAGAAACTAGATCTCTTTTTTGCTTCAAATTATAAATACAAGTTGAAGTAGATGGTTATAAAACTGCAATAGATCTTTCATAAGAAGACTTTCATAAAAGAATTGGCTCCATAAGCCTCTGGAAGATGAGAGACTCTTCAAGGTATGCAGTGTTCCTTTCTTACTTAGCCTGTTCATTATGCAGCTCCATAGACTATAAATGATCCAGCATAAGCATTTTTTTGGGAAAGAGGCAGAAAAGGCAATATTTACTTTAGGTATAAAAGCCTAAGAGTATTTTAGAAAGAGAAGATAAAAATAATATACAAGGCTGCTTGACTTTCATGGACTAAAACAATGGGATTCATTCAATCATTTATGTAGCAAATACTTGTCAAATAACGGTATGTGCCAGGCATTGTTCTAGAAACTGGAGAGACAGCAATAAAGAAGACAAAATTTCCACTCTCTTGGGCTTGCATTCTAACAGTAAAACTGACAATAACAAAGAGACATATAAAATGTGACTGGGGTGTGTGGCTGGCTCAGTCAGAAAAGCATGTGACTCTTGATCTTGGGGTCATGAGTTTGAGCCCCATGTTGGGTGTAGATGTACTAAAAAATATAAATAAACTTAAAAATAATGTTTTAAGTGATTGAGTTCTAGAGGAAACATAATTCAGGGTAAAAACAGGAGGGGAGAGGTTGTGAACCCTTTTAGGTTTTGTCCTTCTCCCTTCAAAGGTCTAACCCCACACCAAGAGATTCTGGCATATGGTAGTTTTTGAATAAACTTTGAAGATCCTGGCATATAGAAATCTTTGTTAAATGACTATCAGAGCTATTAGTGGTCTCTGGTGAACACAAGTCTCCAGGGTATTTGCTGGTGAGCATGCTAGAGTCACATGGGAGGAGCCCCATGACAGGTCACAGGGACCAGGGGGATTGAAGAACTACAAAGGAAACATAAACCATGGGGTCTTTTTCATGCAGTTCCTGCCTGATGAAGGTATCTTTTTACCTCCAAAAATGACCCCAAGAACGCAGGGCTGGGCAGGCTTCTCATCTGGCCACCACATGAAACAATACTCACTCACAGAAATTCCTTTCATTGTGCACAAATCCTGACACTTCCTGGGTCTCAACTCATTCCCAGGATACCCCACCTGCTCTCCTTTAGACCCTAAGGCACAAAAGATTTATTTCCCTAAAAAGAAAATTATACTACCTTTGAGAAGGACCCAGAACTGAGAAAAGCTGGTTTATCCTCCCTGAGAAGTAAAAAGGTCCAAAATTTAGAAGCTTTCAAGGACAAAGAGGTTCTTTTACTCTCTCCCAACACTGAGTGTGAGTGTGAATATGAGTGTCTCTGAGGGACTGTGTGTGCATCCCTATTGATCCTCTCCTTCAGTCTCCTGTTGTCCCTTCTGTAGTGGGCTACCAAATTGCTAATCCTATTATTTGAACACTTCGGGAAACTGAAACGGTACTAGAAGTCATAGTGACATAACTGAATCAGGTTTTTTCATATAAACAATGAGAGAAGATTTGGGTTTTGACCAAGGGTTTAAGAAATGATCAGGAAGCCAGCCCCAGCAGCCTCTCCAGATCTGCACCCGGCTCTCAGGACACTGAAGCACCAAGAGGTGAAGCAAGCCACTGAGTCACACAGCTGTTAGGCCAGCCTGCCTTAGAAGCCAATGAGCTGGTTGATAAAGACAGTCCCTTCTAATATGACTGGGAAAGCCTGCAGCTGGGCGGCATGATTTTTGGAGGGCTCCTGTGCATCACTAGAATCTTGATAGCCCTAAGTGGAAAATGCAAATCCAAGTACAATCAGAAGCACAGCCCCTTACCTGAGAAAGCCATTCCACTCATCACTCCAGGCTCTGCCAGTACCTGCTGAGCACAGGACCAGCTTCCTGGCACTCTTGGTACTGGCTCCGATGCTGTTCCTTCCCCACCTGGGGGCCCTACGTTCCATGATGGCCTTTTCCCCCCATGGTGGGCCCTTAGTCTCCCTTCTGATCAGAAGGCTGTCCAAAGCTTATTTCTAAATTAAACTGTCTCACCCCTCCAAAAAAAAAAAAAAGAAATGATCAGGAAGACCAACTGTTTAATCAATTACAAATTATAGAGCTATGTCATAGAAGTGTATATACTTAAATAGAGGCTTTTAGTAATAAATCTAATATGTTGGTTTCTTGAATGTTTGCATTAGTTAAAGGCTATAACATAAATGGTTCTTTACCAGTTGAAGACTCAATTATGTTTACTTTTTAAAATAGATACTATTATTAAAATGTTCATTGCACTAAAACACATTTTTAATTGATGTTTCTTCTGAAAGAAATACGGAGACAGAAGTACCACATTTATTATTATTAAAGAGAAAACTCAGGCCCAAAATGGTGTCACTTAGGTTAAGGCCCCAAGTCAGTAACTGGGGCTTAAAACCTAATCTAATTGCAATTTCAACCTCTTTAAGAGAGATGAGTCTTAACCAGGTCAGTCAGGAATTTTCGGATGAGCACCAATGAGGTAATCTGTCTGGACTTTCTCTATTCCCTCAAAGGAACATGAGGTCATCTGCATAATAAAATCTCTTGTCTTTCCCCCTAAGGGAAGGTGATCTTGTCTGAAACAATCCATTCTTTATTTTGCTTATAACTTTCTTGCTTTACCCTCCTTCCTAGGAAAACCTTCCATTTTGTCCAACTCCCCTGAGAGCCCCTCTACTTGCTAGATAGGTTGCTGCCTGATTCATGAATCTTTTAAAAAAGCCAATTATATCTTCAAATTTACTCAGTTGAATTTTTTTTTTTAACATTATAAAGGGCAAAATGAGTTTACTGAATTGTTACACTCAGCAAAGGTGGAACTTGGCCAACCAAGAAACAAGGCCATTTCCATGTTCAGGAACCAATACAACTTAATTAAAGGTAATCGAACAAGCTAATGGTTATGTTAAGTAATAAATAAATCAGAAAGTGAGTCAAGGTCAAGTACATAGAAACAAATGGCTCCAAGAAAAGCAATTGCCTAAGGAGGAATATAAAATGAAATAACAGGCTCACCTACATAATAGCGATATATTATTAGCTAGAAATGATCATCTCTGCTATTCAAATACCACAGTAAAACAAATCATTTTTATTCCTATCTCTGTTGCAACCTTTGAATTGCAATAGTGAAAGAGAAAGAAGGATGCAAAGGTGTAAATCTAAACTCATACAAATAGGTGGAAACTAAAATTTGAAGATATCTACTATATACCAGTCATATCCATTATTCTATTTCAACCTCCTCAAAACTCCTCAAAAAAAAAAAAAAAAAAAAAAAAAGAGAGAGAGATGGAGATTGGGCATTAATTTATCCATTTTACACATATTAAAATAGTCTCACAGAGAGGTCTTGTAATGGATCTAAGTAATAAAACTATCAATCAATCAATCAATCAAACTAGCAAGCAGTGGTACTGGAATTTGAACCCAGGTCTGCCTACTTCCAAAACCCTTGTTTATCCTGCTCCATAAACCTAGCCTCTTTTCCGATCCCAATTAAATAGGTCCTGGTAAGTGAGATGTAAGCACAGGTTCTGAGAGCCTGGGTGTGGAATGGAACAGGACTGAACTTTGGGCCTCAGAGCCAAGAGCCAAAGATACCAAATAATAAAAACAACAATGATAATGATAATATATACCAGACACAGAGACAGAATAAAGAGCCAAGAAGACAGCCAGAAAGTCTATCAGAAAGATACCGACCAGTGTTTCAAGAAGTACTGGGCTCTTGTTGGACACTCATCCTTTCAAAACAACTCATTAAAAAAAAAAAAAGGAATCTTTAAGACTCAGAGGTATGAGATGGTATAGACGGGAAAGCCACCATCACCTGTAAGATTAGACAGTGACAAAACCCAAATAACTACAGGAAGCTAGGGCAAGGGAGCACTGGCACCTTCACATCTCTCAGATGGAACAATGGTAGTAGTAAGAAGAATACCAACCACAGCAGGAGCAACAGCACCTCATGGAATACAGAGAAGTGAGGCCCAAGGTTGCAGATCCTTTCTATCCATTGTACTGGGCAGTACAGGCACAGTGTCCAGGCCTAGAAGCATTTCAAGGGCCTAAAAAATGGTTTTATACCTGAAGAAGAAAAGAAAGTATTGGGCTCATAATACAAAAGAAGAAAAAAATGGAAAAATTGGAATTAACAAATATTGAATTAAATATCTAAAGGTAATATCAAGTCACGCAGTCAATTGCTGTTAAACCTTCACTTGGTTATATGAGAATACCTCTGATGAGAAATGGTTGCCCTTGAGTATGTCTGATATGACATGGAGCGGAACCAACAAAGGAAGAGGGGCTGAGTGCTGTTCCACTCCCAGCCTCCAAGATGTCAGCTGGGGTTGCCCTCTATAGCTTCTCCAGACTTCTTCAGCCCCAAGCTATAAACAGGAGGCTTCTTTCTTCCTCAGAACCACATCTAATTATGGCATCTCCATAAGAGGCCTGATAAAAATGGCCAAACATATTTAATTCCAGTTTAGCACTCACAGCCACTTTCCCCTAGGCATATAGTGATTCTCTCCACTTCTTGACTACTCTCTTTTTCCCAACCCTAGGAAAAATCCCATCTGATGACACTGACTCCAGGTTTTAGGGGGACCTCAGGAGGTGTAACTAATCAACTTGGCAAGTTTAAGATTTATGTCAACTAAATATAAAGGGAGAACATAAATTAAGAACAAAAGTTATACTATTTATAAATGATATTGCATGAACTGAAATCATGTACTACTCAGGAAAAGAAAACATAAGATAAACATTAGAATTGATATTTCTATTGATATAAGATCCATTTTAAAATAAAGTATTTTCCTGTGTTTTGTTCTATATTTGATAATGAAAGATGACCATGATATGACTGATATATCAGATATGACATGTAAAAGACTATAAAACAATATGACCATATTATTCTCATTTTGTTTTAAACACAATGTGTGTTTGTTCAAAGAATGAAAAAGTCTAAAAAAGTGAAGATAAAAATGTAACTCATAAGAGTTTTGTTTGAAAATAGCATGGAGGACAGAGGGGATGGAGAAGAGAAGGGAGTTGAGGGAAATTGGAAGGGGGAGGTGAACTGTGAGAGACTATGGACTCTGAAAAACAATCTGAGGGTTTTGAAGGGGGGGTGGGAGGTTGGGGGAACGAGGTGGTGAGTATTAGAGAGAGCACGGATTGCATGGAGCACTGGGTGTGGTGCAAAAAACAATGAATACTGTTACACTGAAAATAAATTAAAAAAAAAAGTTTTGTTTGGGTGATAGGATTATAAGTGAAGGGTTTTTTTTTTTTAAATTTCTCTATAATAAACATATTGTTACTGGAAAAGTTATGACCTAGTCTTCAAGAAACATTTTACTATGGGATACAGAGAACAGGATTAGTTTATTTTGGGGGGAAAATAAATGATGCTATTTAAAAGTTTATACCTTGTCAGCAAATGAGTTTTTAAAGAGAAATTCAATAAGCTTCAGAAAACTCTGGATCCCTTTCCTGGCTCACCCATGGGCTATTTGTGCATCTTGGGCAAATCATTCTGAGAGTTTATTCGTCTTGATCTAAAATTTCCCCAGAACTGGGATGCCTGGATGGCTCAGTTGCTTAAGCTTCTGCCTTCAGTTCAGGTCATGATCCCAGGGTCCTGGGATCAAGTCCCGCATGACCGAGCTCCCTGCTGAGCAGGGAGCCTACTTCTCTGCTTCTGCCTGCCACTCTGCCTGCTTGTGCACTCTCTCTCTCTCACACACACACACAAATAAATAAATGAATAAAATCTTTAAAATTTCCCCAGAACTAACATTCCCTGACTTCACATTGCTACTGTTAACTACTAATAGGGATAGCTCTTTCCTTTTCCCTACCAGGTAAGAATTTGAAGAATAAATTCACAAATTTATTCCTCAAATGTGTCCATACATCTATCCACTTGTTCAACTAACATTTATTGGCAAATTATTATGCTCCTGGAACTTAGCTGAAGCATCTTATGTTACTTGATTGCCTGAATCTTGTTTTCTAGGTATATTTTTCAGGGAAAAAAATTCCATGAGTCCTTGCATGTTCACAACTGCTTTGCTTTTCTGTAGTTTATATTTAAAAGCACTTTTCATGTGTGTAAAATCTCTGTTTCATGTTTTCTTTTCTTGAGTCTCTTAAATATGTTGCTCTATTATATTATGTTGTGGATAAATCTGATGAAAATGTAATTTTATTTTTTCTTCATAAGTAACTTTCTCTTTATGCCCGATGTCCAAAAAGTGCTTGCTTTACCATCCAGTTTTACTAGATGATATCTTAGTGTTTACAATTCTGAGTTTATTTGCCAAGGTTAATGGGGTGATCTTTCAAAACAGAAGTGCCAATTTTCTTAAAGAAAGATTTTCCAATTTTCTTAATGAAAATCTTCTTGTGCTATGGATTTTTTTAATTTGTTTTGTTCTATCGCTTTCATCTTCTTCCTCCAATATAAATTATGCTTATGTTGGATCTTCTTTTCCTGTCTTCCAAAGCTCTCATGCTCTCATTTTTCTCTTGAATTATTTCTCTCTCCTCTTCTCACTTTCTCTCTCTCTTTCTTTCTTTCTCTTACTTTTTCTCCTTTATAAATTGTATTTCCCAATTCCTATTTCTGACAATGGTGGACTAGATTGTCTTAGGACAATACAAAGGTATTTGAAGAATCCTCACTCAGGCAGTGAGGATATATGGGGACATGATCCAGAAAAACATAGGAATCTGAGAAGAGTAACTGAAAAGATGAGAATTTGAACAAAACTTTACATAGGTTCAAGGTGCATGGAGAAAATTATAGTTCAGAGCCATGCAAGAAAGAGAGGAATCTGTAAATTTCAGTTAGGACCAAAAAGGGACACACCTGTAAATAGGCCATCCCTTACATGACTTGAGCCCAGTTCTGAATCTTACCAATCCCCAATCGATGTTTAGCCACCTCATTTCTCAGTTTCCTAATTATAATGTATGCTGTTCTTTCATACTTTTTACTTATAGTTATCTTAATTTCTTTTAGATAATTCTGTTATTTAGTTTTCATCTGATTTTTGTTGTATATTTTCTAGAATACATTAATTATCCAGTTTCATCATGTGGTCCATTTTTTAAAATACTAGTATATTTAGTAATTTGACAATATTCTTTTCTGTTGTATAAACAAATCCAAGTGTTCCATATCTTTGGAAAAATGATTCTCTTGTAGGGAATTGAGATGCACTATGGTAGCTTTCCTACCTCCACTGCTTGAGAGCTTTCTCCTGCACTGTTTACAAAGACTATAGCTAAAGATACAAATAGAGATACAAATAGCCTCCTCATGCAGTCATACCCACTTTCTGAGATCTGTCATCTTTGGAATCCTACCTTCCCCCAAAGTGTTTGGTCCTTTTCTCTCCTTTGCCCTAAGAGTTCCTGTCCTGCTCAATTTGAATTCTCTTCACAGTATTCTCCTTAGGACAGGAATTTTATTAGATATTTCTGAGTTCTTTGAGCATTTGAGCCACAGCAGTACCTTCTGATCTCTCCATAGTTCTTGAGTGTATAGCTGTGCTCTTCTCATTCCACTCACCCATAACTGGAGCCTGAAGTCTTCTCCTTTTCACTGTTATTCTCACAATATTCAATTTGCTGAGAATTCCATTCCAGGAAGGACTCTCTCTCCTTTGCAGTGTATCTTGGCAACCACTGTAGTTTTCCTTCACTATCTGAAAGTAGAATGTTCTTATGAAAGCTTTCACAAGCCAAAATCTCATGAAGTGAAGAACTAATTATGATAACTTATATGAAAAACTTTTTAGAGTTCCCAGCCCCCTCCCCCCAAATAACCTCTCTTAAGCTTTTCTGATACGTAAGGACACATTTTGCTAATGAATGCACAAAATAAATTGAGATAAAGCACAGATGCTCATGGATAGAATTCAAAGCTATGGCAGCTGGATGCTGAGATGCTAAGTGTCGTTCCCAGGGAAGGAGCTTCAGGGTGCCACTCTCACTGCTCTGGGTGCTCACTTCATCTATAAACACTGAACACTATTTTTGCTTTTTACCTTTCTTCATAAAAGTAAAAATGCTCTTTGGACTTCTTTTAGATGGCAAAAAGAGGTACCAATGTAGGTCTTTTGTACAAGTGAAATGGCCTAACATGAACTTTCTAAAATCAGAGGAAATCTGTATTCCAGTGTTCACAGAACCATTAAAACTCTCTTTCTCTCCCCTCCACTACCTCTGCATAGCTGGTAAGCCTAGGCATGTCCTGTATTGTTTGTGGTTTGGGTAAGGCAAACCATAATCTGAAATGGTATTCTGAGGTCCATGGGGGATGTTTTTTTAGTTGAGGATGTTGTGACGTTAGTTTTGTTCATTGAGGATGTTGTGAATAGAAGTTTTCTTTTGCGATTTTAATTGTTTAGTATGTTTTTAGGAAGGGGAATTGGAGAAATTTAAAAACTACGCATAATGAACTTGCCTTGACCTGAAGTCAACATGGACTTATTTTTAAATCATGATACGATCAAGCAAGGCAACATAATCACTGATTCTTCATTATTCCACTGTCTTGACTGGCTTCTAAGATGATAGTTACTTCTAAAGTACTTTCTGTTCAACTTTGTTTAGTGTTTATTAGCTTCCCTAAAATTATTCTTTAGAAATATAATTAGCCTCTATCTCAGAGTTGTCCACATTCTAATATTGCTTTCATTTTAATCACCAACTTCTCTTCAAATTATGGCTTCCATCATTAGCTAGCCTCAGATCATATACATACATTCTGAACAATTTATTGAATCAATGATTTTCTTTTTCCTTTAAAATCCGACTTTATTTGAGAACTTCCTTATGCTCCAATTGCTGTATTTTCCTCCTAGGCATGTTTCAAATTGTTCTTTATATTTCAAGAACTTCAGTCAGAATACCTCCTTTAATATTCAGAGGACTTAGCAAATCAAAAATGGTTTCCTCAAGTTAATATTGTATTAACTTGGCGGTAATTCCTTCCAAATGAAAATTGGCACATTCAAGTCCGTTACACTCACACTGCTAGAACTGACATATTTCTCTGATGAATAGAAGAAAATTACTATATCTCTCTGCAATTTTGTAGACTCTCTCTACTCTTCAGAACTTGTTAAAATGCCCCTTCCTTTTCTCTAAAGAAATGAAATTAAATGGTGAATAGGAGTGGGGAGAGTGGCCTCAAGTCTCCAATGATCTACTGCAGGGTTCTGTACTTTACTTTGTTTGAATTAATTCAATCACTACTCCAACCTTCCATGAATACCTCCTATGTGCTAACTTTTGTGTTGAATAGAAAAGATATGTAAGAAATTATATTCCAAGAGAGGCCTAGAGTAAGATGTGGGTTAGAATCTTTATCTATACCTCCTAATAGGTGGCTTGAATTAGCTATTTGATCTCTCTGAGCCCCAATTTGCTTATCTCATTGTAAATCCTACATGATACAGGTGTTGTGAAAATTTAACATGCATATAACATTTTATATTATACATACTTTATATATTAAACACACACATATATTTGTATATAAATGTACATATATAATTTTTATAGCAGCTATATCATGTAGGAATTTTATACATAGGTATGTTTATGGTCAGCAGTGTTCAATAAATGTTTGTTCCTTTTGGATGATTATAATCTACTAACAATCTGATAATATTTCTTCTCCTTTTACCTCTCCAACCACACAAAATGGCTACTATATAGCCTATTGATTTTCTTAACAAAATGAATTAAAATTGATTATGTTCTATGATGTTTTAAGATTCCTCCTATATCAAATTGTGTGACGTTTGTGAAATGTATTGCAATAACTGGCAGATTCTTAATCTGAGGTCATACACTCCCCTAAGGGGTTCAGGGAGTTTTTAAGCATCCTGAAACTGCACACAAATCAATTATGTCCATGACTTAGGCATTTTTGGAAGGAGGCCGTTCATTGCTACCACCAGATTTTTAATGGGACTGAGAAACAAACAAACTAAAAGCAAAAATCATGAGGGTGTTATAGAATCAGAGTATACATTGTATACTTCAGAAGTCAGACACTATCTATGCAATTTCCTTTTTATACTGCTTAGCACAGAGCCAGAAGGAGCAAAGAATTTAATCTTTTCTTTCAAGCACAGAGCCAGAAGGAGCAAAGAATTTAATCTTTTCTTTCAATGAAAGTAATAATGACATCCCTTTCTCTATTAGGAGCAGATATAAAAAATATAAAAACAAGAACTGAAAAATAAAAGGAAGAGATTGAAAGGAGTCAATCACAGTCAAACACTGAGGGCAGTGAAAGAGCAGGAAGCAAAGAAAAAGAAGAGAAAAACAACCCCTGTCACCCTACCTTCTCCCATCCTCAAAACACATGCAAATGAAAAAAGAAGGTGAGGGAAAGGGGGAGGAGGAGGAAAGAAGTAGATGGAGAGAGAAGTAGAAATGCAAAGCAGTTGAGAGAGTAAGGAAAAGAAAGTGATTTTTCTGTCAGACTGTGGTTAAGTTTGTTCCCTTCCTGACTGGATCCTCCTCCACCAATACTGCCCTCCAGGCAAATGTTCCCCAGAGATTCAACAGAAAAAGAAGTTTCACAGATTGAATGAAGGTAAATAAAATTCTAATTTTAGTTCAGTTTGATCATAATGCCTTTTGTAAGTCACTGTTTTACCTGAATTTTCCTTATCTGCAACATCTAGATAGTTAATGTCAGTAAACTAGAAAAAGTTCCTGTCTCCATGTGAGCTGTATCACAAAAATTCATTTTAAGGTGATCTAATTTGAAGAATGCACTTTTCTATAGAAATAGTGATAAAACATTATCATAACAGTTCACAAAAACATATTTAACATACAATGGAAGAAAAGGGAATTGGCCTTTCAGGCATCAGCTGGATAAATGAGTACAGCATCTCTCCTCATTTCCTTTCTCACACACTTCAGGGAGCTTTATACTCACCAATGTTGCTAAGTTGGGGGATATGTCTGTACTTAAAAGATAAAAGGCAGAGATACTATAAAAGACCATTGACACAAGAAAAGCAAAACTAGCTGAATTTCCTGATGCTTATTTCTTCCTTGAACTCCTTTTTTGCCCCACATGTGTGTCTTCTGTGTCTTTCTTGCCCCCATTATCTTTGTGTGTGGGGGGGATGGGGAATGTAGAAACCATCTTTCTTTCTTTTTTTAAATTCAATTAGCCACCATAAGTACATCATCAGTATCAGATGTAGTATTCAATGATTCATTAGTTGCATGTAACACTTGGGCTCATCACATCACATGCCCTCCTTAATGTTCATCACCCAGTTACCCCATCCCCCCCACCACCTTCCCTTCCACAACTCTCAATTTGTTTTCTGGAGTCCAGAGTCTCTCATAGTTTGTCTCTCTTTCTGATTTCTTCCCATTCAGTTTCCCCCCCTTCCCCTATGATCCTCTGAGCTATTTCTTATATTCCATATATTAGTGAAACCATATGATACCCTCCAGTTCCAACCACATCAATGTAAATGGTAGGTATTCATCCTTTCAGATGGCTGAGTACCATTCCATTGTATATATGAACCACATCTTCTTTATCCGTTTATCTATTGAAGGACATGTTGGCTCTTTCCACAGTTTGGCTATTGTGGACATTGCTGCTATGAACATTTGGGTGCAGGTACCCCTTTGTTTCACTACATCTGTATCTTTGGGATAAATACGCAGTAGTGCAACCACTGGGTCATAGGATAGCTCTATTTTTCACTTCTTGAGGAACATCCATACTGTTTTCCAGAGTGGCTTACCAGCTTGCATTCTCACCAACAGTGTAGGAGGGTTCCCCTTTCCCCACATTCTTGCCAACATCTGTTGATTCCTACCTTCTTACTTTCAGCCATTGACTGGTGTGAGGTGGTATCTCATTGTAGCTTTGATTTGTATTTCCCTGATGACAAGTGATGTGGAGCATATTTTCATGTGTCCGTTGGCCATCTGGATGTCTTCTTTGCAGAAATGTCTGTTCATGTCTTCTGCCCATTTCTTGACTGGATTATTTGTTTTTTGGATGTTAAGTTTGATAAATTCTTTATAGATCTTGGATACCAGCTCTTTATCTGCTATGTCATTTGCAAATATCTAATACTATTCTGGTGGGTTGCCTTTTAGTTTTGTCAACTACTTCCCTTTTTTTTTTTTTTTTAAAGATTTTATTTATTTATTTGTCAGAGAGAAATCACAAGTAGGCAGAGAGGCAGGCAGAGAGAGAGAGAGGAGGAAGCAGGCTCCCTGCCGAGCACAGAGCCCGATGCGGGACTCGATCCCAGGACCCTGAGATCATGACCTGAGCCGAAGGCAGCGGCTTAACCCACTGAGCCACCCAGGCTCCCCTCAACTACTTCCCTTGATGTGCAGAAGTTTTTATCTTGATGAAGTCCCAGTTGTTCATTTTTGCTTTTGTTTCCCTTGCCTTTAGAGATGTGTCTTTAAAAAAAAAAAAAAAAAAGATTTTATTTATTTATTTGATAGACAGAGATCGAAAGTAGGCAGAGAAACAGGTAGAGAGAGAGAGAGGAGGAAGCAGCCTCCCTGCCAAGCAGAGAGCCTGATGTGGGGCTTGATCCCAGGACCCTGGAATCATGACCTGAGCCAAAGGCAAAGGCTTTAACCCACTGAGCCACCCAGGTGCCCCTAGAGATGTGTCTTGCAATAAGTTGCCTCAGCTGAGGTCGAAGAGGTTGCAACTTGTGTTAGGATTCTGATGGATTCCTGTTTCATATTTAGGTCTTTCATTCATTTTGAGTCTATTTTTGTATATTACGTAAGAAAATGATCCAGTTTCATTCTTCTGCATGTGGCTGTCCAATTTCCCCAGCACCATTTATTGAAGAGACTGTCTTTTTTCTATTAGATATTCTTTCCTGCTTTGTTGAAGATTAGTTGACCATAGAGTTGTCATAGAGTTGACGGTCTATTTCTGAGCTCCCTATTCTGTTCCATTGACCTATGTATCTTTTTTTGCACGAATACCATGCTGTCTTGATGATCACAGCTTTGTAATATAACTTGAAGTCAGGCATTCTGATGTCCCGGCTTTGGTTTTCTTTTTCAATATTCCCCTGGTTATTCAGGGTCTTTCCTGGTTCCATACAAATTTTAGGATTGTTTGTTCCAGTTCTGTGAAAAATGTCAATGGTAATTTTTTAAAAAGATTTTACTTATTCATTTGATAGAAAGAGAGAGCACAAGCAAGGGGAAAGACATACGAAGAAGGAGAAGCAGACCTTCCCCACTGAGGTGGGAGCCTGATATGGGGCTCAATCCCAGGACCTGGAGGTCACAACCTGAGCTAAAGACAGACACTTAACCATGCGAGCCACCCAGGCACCCTGGTATTTTGATAGGGATTGCACTGAATGTGTAGATTACTCTGGGTAGCATAGACATTTTAACAATGTTTAATTTTCCAATCCATGAGCATGGAATGTTTTTCCATCTCCTTGTGTCTTCCTCAATTTCTTTCATTAGTGTTCTGTAGTTTTTAGAGTACAGATCCTTTACCTCTTTGGTTAGGCTTATTCCTAGGTATCTTATGGTTTTGGTACAATTTTTGTAAATAGGATCGATTCCTTAATTTTTCTTTCTTCAGTCATATAGAAATGCAACTGATTTCTGTGCATTGATTTTTTATACTGCCACATTGCTGAAATGTATGAGTTCTAGCAATTTTGGGGTGGAGTCTATTGGGTTTCCCACATAAAGTATCACGTCACCTGTGAAGAGTGAGACTTTGACTTCTTCTTCACCAATTTGAATGTCTTTTATTTCTTTCTGTTGTCTGAATGCTAAGGCTAGGACTTCCAGTACTATGTTGAACAATAGTGGTGAGAGTGGGCATCCCTGTTGTGTTCCTGACCTTAAGGGAAAAGCTCTGTTTTTCCCCAATGAGAGTGATAGTCATTGTGGGTTTTTCATAGATGGTTTTTATGATATTGAGGTAGGTTCCCTCTTGACCTATACTTTGAAGAGTTTTAATCCAGAAAGGATACTGTATTTTGTCAAATGCTTTTTCTGCATCAATTGGAAGGATCACATGGTTCTTGTCTTTTCTTTTACTAATGTGATCTATCACATCGGTTGATTTGCAAATGTTGAACCACCTTGCATCCCAGGAATAAATCCCACTTGGTCGTGGTGAATAATCCTTTTAATGTATTGTTGGATCCTATTGGCTAGTATCTTGGTGAGTATTTTGGAATCCATGTTCATCAGGGATATTGGTCTGTAATTCTCATTTTTGATGGGGTCTTTGTCCAGTTTTGCGATCAAGGTAATGCTGGCCTCGTAGAACAAGTTTGGAAGTTTTCTTTCCATTTCTATTTTTTGAAACAGCTTCAATAGACTAGGTATCAGTTCTTCTTTTAATGTTTGGTAGAAATCTCCTGGGAAGCCATCTGGCCCTGAACACTTGTTTTTTGGGGAGGTTTTTAATTACTGCTTTAATTTCCTTTGTGGTTATTGGTCTGTTCAGATTTTCTATTTCTTCTTGTTTCAGTGTTGGTAGTTTATAAGTATCCAGGAATACAGCCATTTCTTCCACATTGCCTAATTTGTTGGCATATACTTGCTCATAATATGTTTTTAAAATTGTATTTCCTTGGTGTTGGTCATGATGTCTCCTCTTCCATTCATGATCTTATTAATTCAAGCCCTTTCTCTTTTCTTTTGGATACGTCTGGCTAGAGGTTTATCAATCTTATTAATTCTTTCAAAGAAACAGCTTCTAGTTTCGTTTATCTGTTCTACTGTTCTTCTGGTCTATTTCATTGATTTCTGCTCTAATCTTTATTATTTCTCTTCTCCTGCTTGGTTTAGGCTTTTTTTGCTGTTCTTTCTCCAGCTCCTTTAGGTGTAAGGTTAGCTTTTGTATTTGAAATTTTTCTAACTTTTTTTTTAAATTTTTAATTTTTTATAAACATATATTTTTATCCCCAGGGGTACAGGTCGGTGAATCACCAGGTTTACACACTTCACAGCACTCACCGAAGCACATACCCTCCCCAATGTCCATAGCCCCACCCCCCTTCTCTCAACCCCCCTCTCCCCAGCAACCCTCAGTTTGTTTTGTGAGAGTAAGAGTCACTTATAGTTTGTCTCCCTCCCAATCCCATCTTGTTTCATTTATTCTTCTCCTACCCACTTAAGCCCCCATGTTGCATCACCACTTCCTCATATCAGGGAGATCATGGAAAGAACCTAGATATCCATCAACACATGAATGGATAAAGAAATTTTTCTAACTTTTTGAGAGAGGCTTGTATTGTAATGTACTTTGTTCTTGGGACTGCCTTTGCTGTATCCCGAAGGTTTTTTGTTTTGTTTTGTTTTTAAGATTTTATTTATTTATTTGATGGAGAGAGATCCAAGTAGGCAGAGAGGCAGGCAGAGAGAGAGAGGGAAGCAGGCTCCCCGCTGAGCAGAGAGCCTGATGCGGGACTCGATCCCAGGACCCTTAGATCATGACCCGAGCCGAAGGCAGCGGCTTAACCCACTGAGCCACCCAGGTGCTCCTGTATCCCGAAAGTTTTGAACAGATGTATTTTCATTCTCATTAGTTTCCATGCATTTTCAAAATTCTTCTTCAATTTCCTGGTTGATCCATTCTTTAACAGGATGCTCTTTAACTTCCAAGTATTTGAGTTCCTTCCAAATTTCCTCCTGTGATTGAGTTCAAGTTACAGAGCCAAAAACAACTGTTGTCTGAAAATTTGCAGGGAATAATCTCAAACTTTTGGTATTGGTTGAGACCTGATTTGTGACCTAGTATGTGATCTGTACTGAAGAAACTTTCATGTGCACTCGAAAAGAATGAGTATTCTGTTGTTTTAGGGTGGAATGTTCTATATATATCTGTGAAGTCTATCTGACCCAGTGTGTCATTCAAAGCCCTTTTTCTTTGTTGATCTTCTGCTTAGATGATCTGTCCATTGCTATGAGTGGGTTACTGAAGTCCCCTACTATTAATGTATTATTATGTGTTTCTTTACTTTGGTTATTAATTGGTTTGTGTAATTGGCTGCTTCTATGTTGGTGGCATAAATGATTACAATTGTTATATCTTCTTAGACAGATCCTTTAAGTATGATATAGTGTCCCTCCTCCTCATCTCTTACTACAGTCTTTGTTTAAAATCTAATTTGTTTGACATAAGGATTGCTCCCCAGCTTTCTTTTGAAGTCTATTAGCAGGGTAAATGAATCTCCACTGCCTCACTTTCAGTCTGGTGGTGTCTTTAGGTCTAAAATGAGTCTCTTGTACACAGCATATGGATGGTTGTTATTTTTTTATCCAGTCTGATACCCTGTGCCTTTTAATTGGGGCATTTAGCCCATTTACATTCAGACTAACTATCGAAAAATATGAATTTAGTGCCATTGTATTGCCTGTAAAGTCCCTGTTTCGGTAGATTGTCTCTGTTTCTTTCTGGTCTATGTTACTCTCGGGGTTCTCGCTTTGCTTACAGGATCCCCCTTAATATTTCTTGCAGGCCTGGCTTGGTGGTCACATATTCATTCTGCTTTTGTCTGTCCTGGAAGCTCTTTATCTCTCCTTCCATTCTGAATGACAGCCTTGCTGGATAAAGTATTCTTGGATGCATGTTCTTCTCATTTAGCACCTTGAATACATCATGCCAGCCCTTTCTGGCCTGCCAGGTTTCTGTGGATAGTCTAATGTTAGTCTGATATTCCTCCCTCTATAGGTAAGTAGCGACTTGTCTCAAGCTGCTTTTAGGGATTTTCTCTTTTCCTCTAAAATTTGCGTGTTGCACTATTTTATGTCAGGGGATTGATCTATTTTTATTGATTTTAGGAGGGGTCGTCCCTGCCTCTTGGACAGGAATGCTTGTTTCCTTCCCAAATTAGGGAAGTTCTCTGCTATGATTTTCTAAAATATACTTTCTGGCCTTCTCTCTCTCTTTTCACTCTCAGGCACCTCAACAATCCTGACATTGGTATGTTTCATGACATCATTAATTTCTCAAAGTCTTTCTTTATGGGATATTAGTTGTTTTTCTCTTTTCCTCAACTTCCTTCCTTTCTATCAGCATGTCTTCTAGATTACTTAATCTCTCTTTTGCCTCATTCACCCTGGCTGTTAGAGCATACAATTTAGTCTGCATCTCAGTTATATAGCATTTTTAAGTTCAGCCTGATTAGATCTCATTTCTGCACTAAGAGATTCTCTAGTGTCTTTTATGCTTTTTCAAATGCGGTGATTAACTTTATAATTGTTATCCTGAATTCCATTTCTGACATTTTACTTATATCCATATCAATTAGATCTGTGGCAGAGAACATTACCTCTTCTTCTTTCTTTTGTTGTGAATTCCTCCTTCTAGTCATTTTTCTCAAAGAAGAATGGATGAATGAGAGAGCAGAATCAAAATACCAATCACTAGGGGCGCCTGGGTGGCTCAGTGGGTTGAGCCACTGCCTTCGGCTCGGGTCACGATCTCAGGGTCCTGGGATCGAGTCCCGCATCGGGCTCTCTGCTCAGCAGGGAGCCTGCTTCCTCCTCTCTCTCTCTGCCTGCCTCTCTGCCTACTTGTGATCTCTCTCTGTCGAATAAATAAATAAAATCTTTAAATAAAAAAATACCAATCACTAGCAAAATACACACAAGACAAATCCGAAGTGGTCAGAAACCAAAACAGAGAAACAACAAAAACAAAACAAAACAAAACATCATGGGTGGAGTGGAAAGACTATAACCTCACAGGGTTGACAAAGCAGAGTGATCCACTTGTTCCTGAGTGAATTTTCATCTGTTAGAAGATACTGAATAACAAAATTGCAAAGAAAGCAAAACTTATACATATACACAAATAAAACTGAGTAGAGAAAAAAAGGCCAAAAATGAAGCCTATATCTATAAAATGTAGATGTAAAAAATAAAACTGAAAAAGCAACTTAAAAACAAAGGGTTGAAAAGGAAAAAAAAAGAAATGGAAAATTTTAGACTGAAAGTTAAATGAATCATGAGAAAACCCTCAAGTTCTATATATTAGTTCCTCCTAGTGCTGGAGTTTTACAGTCTCCATAAACTACTTGTGCACCTGTTCTTCCAGTTGATCTTCTGGGGGAAGGACCTGCTGTGCTGCTTCTCAGGTGTCTTTGCCTTGGCAGAGTTGCACTGCCCCTTGCCAGGGGGCTGGGCTCAGTGTGGCTTTTGTTCCCTGAGGGCTTTCCATGCTTCTTTAGAGGATCAAAATAAAAATGGCTGAGCCCCAATCACCAGCCCCAGAGCCAAAATATTGTGATTCTCTCTCTTCCGTAAACCTTCTGGGACAAACAGTCTTCAGTCTTCTGTGTGCCAAATATCGCAGACTCTAGCAGTGTGGGCTCACAGTAATCCTTCCTGGAGGATTCCGAGGGTCTTGAGTTACTGCCCTTTGTAGTGCCCTGAGGCTGACAGCAGTTGTGGGCTTGTGTGTGTATACCTGTTCCACAGTTCCTGGGGGACAGCTGAGTGTCACCGTACTGTCTTTTATGGGGTCACCACCCTTAGAGCTGTTGCCTGGTTGTGGGCACACCCATTCTGCCCCTACTGGGCAATGACAGATGGTCTACGCATTCCAGTCTTTTTTAGTGTTCCCAGAGAGAGAGTAGTGTCCTTGATGGGCCTGGCTGGCCTTTATGGTGACCTGAACGGAGAATCACCTCCTGGACTCAATAACCATAACCAGTTTCCTTGCTCCATTGTTTTGACACTCTACCAGGTTAGGCATCCTGGTTAGTTCTGATTCCTGAGATCCTGAGAACACACTGACCCACCTGGAGTTCTGCCCTTTTCATCCCTTGAGCCCCTTTCAGACAGGGAAGTCCCTCACTGGAGTAGATTTCCAAGGGTTCTGATTTTGCTCTCTGGGACTAGATCCTTTTCCAGCAGCCAGGGCTATATCCTTTTCCATTTCCCACTCCGTTTATCTTCCAATTTTCCCCCTCGGATTCATGTCTCTACAATTTCTACCTTGCAAAAAGCAGTCACTTTTCTACTTATAGAGTTCCAGATATTGTTTTCTTACATCTCAGGCTTAATTCATGGGTGTTCAGAATGGTTTGATAGTTATTAGGGACTAGATGAAACAAGGGTCCTTACGGTACTGCCATTTTGCCTCTGACCCTGCCCCCACTATCTTTCCATATTTTATATTGGGCACAAATTCTACTCCCTTATAAAACTAGAGTTCTGATTCTCCTGAACTCTGGAAGTTTCTATTGTTTCTGTATACCACCTTCACCTTTCATTTAAATCTGCTCAGCTTCAACTGAAAAGAGTTACCTCCCTACTCAGTCTCTGCCTTCCACCCTAAACCCTTAGCCCCTGCCATTTTCTTCCATCATTTATATCTTTGACAAAAGTTCAGTGTAAAATGGGGGAGGTAATGTTATCTTGATTGACAATGTTCTTGCACTTACATTAGATGAGATGGTTGAAGTAGTGTGAAGTAGAGTAGGGAGAAAGACAAAATGCTACCCTATTTCCTATGAGAAAGGAGGTCAGACTCTCCTTCTTAGGCAGAAAGTAAAAATATGGCTGTAGAGACAGATATTTAGAAAGGGAGGAAAATAAAGAAGGTCTTATGTGTCCACTAGCTTCGATCAATTCAGCAAGAGAAGACAAGTCAAACTCAAAGTAGAGGTAAGGCTTGACTCTAACTTGGTTTTAGAGGATAGACATATGTATGCAACTCATTCTGGAGACAGAAGATAAAATGGGCGGGAAAGGGAGGATGAGGGGCATGATCCCAAGGATGTGTCTGAAGATGTGAGGTAGATGCAGAAACTGTATTAGAGAAACCAGTTCCTGGGAGAACCCTATTAACAGATGACAGAGGGAAAGCTAAATTCTTCCCTTCTGTTTGGGCAGAACTGCTTCTGTGTTTTAGTAAATATACTAATCAGCAGAAGGAATTAGTATTGAGAGAAAAATAATGAGCCATAATATATAATCAATTTAAATAGAGTTTAAGCAACTGTAAGCTAGAGCTAAATACTGGAACGTCACTTCCATTTTCATAATAATTTAATCACTACTGATTGCTTCTATACTGACAGGTATTTTGTATACACAATGGTATAACAGATTGAGAGTCTGAATTATTTTCCAGAAGACTATTAGTCAAGAAGACTTAGAACTAAAGTTCTGTTGATATGCAGACACCCTTAACAGAGAGAGCTTCAAATCCCAGAAATAGTTGCTTCTATTTTTGGAGGGTCATCCTAATGTCAATCAACCCATAGATTCTTGAGGCTCTAACTGCTGAAAAAAGATTTAGAAGTCATTTATTTCAGCTCCTTTCCTTTAGAGATAATTGACCCGTGGATGAAGATCATTTATGTACATTTCAGTATAGGGATCTTTATAGTGAATATCTTTGTTTATCAATTAATATTTGCTACTAGGGGACTAAAAATGTGGCAATAAATTGAAATATTTGTTGAAAAGATACTTTCTCTTAAAATTTTTAGCCAATCCACTATGTCATTATTATACTTATTTATAAAAATAGCTACCATTATATCACATGCCTTCTTTAATTCCCATCACCGTTAGCTATGGATATTATATTCAACAAATGAATCATTGAACACTGTATCAAAAACTAATGATGTACTATATCTTGGCTAATTGAATTTAAATTTAAAATATTAAGGAAAAATACACAGCTCACAGCTACCATATATCAAATACTTGAATGTGGTAGGCCCTTTGCAAATATCCCTTCATTTAACCAACACAATCACTCTAAAAGATGGGCATCATTACCTCTCTTTTATAGGTAAGAACCATGAGACTCAAAAAGCAGCTAGTGACAGAGCAAGGATTAGAACACATTTTGTCTAATATCTACTACTCTACCAGATTGTATCACCATGGAAACATTTGAAAAATATACCTGAAAAAACAGAAAACAGTCTCTAGTATTTAATCTTTCAAGTGTCCTTTATGTATGCAAATGAATATTTTATTGAGGTTTACCTGAAGGCAAATATGGTCATAAAGAGGGCTGACACGTGTTAAGTATTTCAAAACCCTACCTCTGATTAAATGTGAAAAATTTAAAAACCAGTAATTATCTAAATCAACATTGAATAGCAGAGTGAAATGACTGTGGGCTAATTTGTGGACAGAGAACAAGACTGAGAGGTTGCACTGTGTCTATCTGTCAACATCTCTCACATGGAACACTGGTGTCGATGCATGAAGAAGTAGCTCTACGTAGGCAGAAGTCACTCAAAATTATATCACCTATTGATATATGTAAAAAAGAGCTTGGATTTCGACAGGGTTGAGAAATAGCTCTCCTCTTGTTTTAGGTTTTGTCACAGGTGAAGTTCCCCAGAAAACAGACTCTGAAACAGAGATCAGCATGCATAAAGGTTATTAGTAAGTGCTTTTGAGGTCAACGCCTGTGAAAGAGAAGATGAGGAAGCAGGATTGTACAGAGGAAGAAATGGGCTATGTGTAGTTTTTCTATGGAGAACTCTGATGTTGGAATGGCCCTAGAGAATACCACAGGTTGAAGTTGGAGGCTGAGTTTCTATGCCCTTATGTTGATCAGTCATTGCATGTGGGTGCCCTGAAAGGAGGCATGACCTTGAGTTAAGACAGGTGTTTGTACCTGAGGCAGTTCCCAGAGAGGGCTGGCAGCTGTGGGTTGTCTGTTGCCAGCACTCCCAAAAACTAGGGAAACAATCTTTCAGTCCTGAAGCAGGGCATCAGAGCAATGCATCACAGCATCCACCTCAGGTTTGCTGCCTTTGATCACATGTACAGTATCATTTTTTATTATTTCAGATGTCTCAGGTGAATCATCAGAAAATGTTCCAAGAATGCCCAAGCCTAGTGAAGATTAACATCTGTCAATTTATATCCTTTAGACCCTGAGACCCTCAACTGAAGGACAAAATGGTGTCTAGCAAGTTAGAACTTAAAGAGTCAGGCTTGTATTTTTCTGTGGGCAAGACAAGAAATCACAGAAGTCAATGAGAGAAAATGGTCAGATAACTGAAAAACAGAAGGCATGTTAGGAAGTTGTTCAGACAAGGTTGTGCCCACCCACCTGTGTGAGAGGATGTGATCCTTGTACAAGCGAACCTGGAACTCAATAATGCTCTTTTGTGGGCTGGATTTAGCCCAAATGCTGTAGTTTGCTGACCTTTGATTTTTAAAATTAGCATTAAAAACGCAGGTCCAGGAATCTATTTGGTTTCATCTGCATTTAGTACTGTAAGATTTCTGTGTGACCATGGGCAATATGCCAAACCCCTCTGTTTCACTATCCATATCTGTTAAGTGGGTATAATAATAGTACTGGCCTTACAGGGTTGTTTAGAGTAGGTGAAAGTCCCAGTTAAACAACCAGCAGGTAGTCTGGTACTTATCAGGTATTCAGTAAGCAACTTTTGGAATTGTTATTGTTGCTATATTTATTATTATACTAAGTTAATTGAGTATTTGCTACCAAAGCCACTACTAGCCTAAATTTTGGAGGCAAAAAAATAAGAGAATTGTTTAAATGAATTGTTAAAGTTGTAAAGCAATAATCAAGGAAAAGATTTTATCAAGATTCTTTATACTACTCCTGCAATTTTCCTGTAAAATCTGAAATTATGTCAAAATAAAAATTGAAAGTTAAGAAAAACGAAGCTCTCTGACTTACTTTGCTGGGATTATTTGGGAGAAAAGCAGGTTCTGGAACCCTTTACTATTTCTGCAGTTTGGTTTTATATATTTATACTCTTTAATTTATCCCTTAATTTTTGTGAAAATATCACCCTATTTCAGCCATGGTATGAGAATAAGAAAAACGAGTTTGTGTCCATATCTGGATTAGAGAGAAAAGGGGAACATATCCATGAGGTGCAGATAATATGTAAGAAAGGGAAATTAAAGTGAGCAATCTTCAAGAATGAGGTGAAACTGCAGGAAGAAAGACTCCAGAAAGGCATATACTGCTATATATTTTTTCTCTTTTCCCTCCTGAAGAGATTTATTTCCTGAAGAAGATGAATATTAATAAGCATCTACTGTTTGCAAGGCACAGTACTATGTACTTTCATGTGTTACATCACTAAAAATGATCCTGTTTGGAAAAATATTATTGCCATTTATACAATGAGAAAAACTGAGGCTCAGAGAGAATAGTTAGGTTTCCCAAGATCACAAGTACATGAGGGAGCTGGGGAAAGAGTGTAGTATGGGTTTAGGGTCAGAAACAATTGAGTTAATTGTCCATCAGTGAGTGAATGGATACACAAATTGTGGTATATCCTTAAAATGGAACACTACTCAGCAATAACAAGAATGAATTTTGATGAACAAAATAACATGGTTTAATTTCAACATAATTATACTGAGTGAAAAAAATCCAGATTAAAAAAAAAAAGTACAAATTGTGTGATTCCATTTATAGAACACTAGAAAATGCAAACTAATCTATAGTGACAGAAATCAGGTCAGTGGTTGCCTAGATATGGGAAGGGGTGGGGAGTGGCAGGAGAAAACTTTGGATGGGGAGCAATAGATTTTTTCAATATCTTGATTGTTTACATATGTCAAAATATCATATCATACATCTTACATACATCTTATTGCATGTCAATTATACCTTAATAAAGCATTAAAAAAAAAGACTGGAGTAGAATCCCTTTACTATTTACAAGGACTTAATCTCTGAGACTAGTTTCTTTATAAGTTGGTAATGCCTCCTCAGAGAGTTAATGTGAAGATGAAAATAAATCAGTGAGGGAAGTGTTTAATATAGTGCCTAATACAATAGTAACCAAGAAGCAGAAGTTATTTAAGTCCTACACCCTGAGTTCTTCCTATGAGAGCTTTTTCCATTTCAGTTAATAATGCTAGTCATTGTTAATTTTATTCATAGCTATAATTCAAGCACATCGATCTTAATCCAAAGCACAAGATCTTTCCACTAAACCATACCAAACCATGATAAATTTTATGATTTGAGTTCAGGGACATCATCTCCTGATGGGGGACCAGGCCAGAATCTTCTGCAAAAAAGCTGTTTTGTCTTAGAGCCAATAGTTTGTCCAAGTTGTTGCTACTGTACTGTTCAGTCCCAGAATTTTTCTTTAGTTCCTTTTTATAATTCTATTTCTTTATTGATATTCTAATTTTGTTCACACATCATTTTCCTCATTTCCTTTAGTTCTTTGTCCATTTTTTTCCTATTGGTTCTTGGAGCATATTTAATACAGTTGTTTTAAGATCTGTCTAGTAACTTCAATGTCTGCACTTCCTCACAGATGGTTTCATTCCTTTGAATGAGCTATTCTTTCTTGTTTCTTTATATGTCTTGTGATTTTTTTTGTTAGAACTGACATTTGACTATTATAATAGTCACATTATAATAGTTACATTATAATGTAACTGGAAGTCAGAATCTTCCTCTTTCATAGGGTTCGCTATTTTTTCATTGTTGAAGGCTGCAGTAATCTGTTGATTTAATGCCCTTCCCAAACTATGATTACAGACTGTATTCTTTGTCACATGTGGTCACTGAAGTCTCTGTTCCTCAGCTTGTGTTTAGCAAGGGATGTGACAGAAATATCTTTGAATGCTAGGAACCTCCCAGTTCTTGCAAATTCACTCTGAGCCAGAGCCCTCCTTCAACTTGCTAGTTTTCACTGTACCAAGAGATGAGCCCAATATGAAAGCACAGAGTCTTCTTGAGTGTTTGAGTATGTGTCTTGCCTGGAGTATGCATATGGTTTTCTTTAAATTCCCCCATTTACATAATTGTTTTTGAATGTCTTAACTTCCCAAAGAAACTCTACCCAACTTTTATCTTAGGTAGTCTGTTGTACATTTCAGCCATAATATCTGCCTCAGGTGTTTGAGGATTGTTAATTCAGCTTGCAGAATTTTCAAGCTTTTTCACCTGAGTTCTGAGTTAGACAAAACAGGAGGGACATATTGCATCAGAGGCTGTCCCATATTAGTCTTCTTGGATGCCATATCAAAATATCACAGCCTGGATGGAATAGACACAAGAAATTTATTTCTCACAGCTCTGGAGGATAGAAAGTCCAAAATCAAGGCACCAACCAATTCACTTTCAGATGAGGATCTTCCTGGTTTGCAGACAGCTGCCTTCTTACTGTGCCCTCACCTGATAGAGAGAATGAGCTTTGCTGTCTATTCTTTTTTTTTTTTTTAAAGATTTTATTTATTTATTTGACAGACAGAGATCACAAGTAGGCAGAGAGGCAGGCAGAGAGAGAGGAGGAAGCAGGCTCCCTGCGGAGAAGAGAGCCCGATGTGGGGCTCGATCCCAGGACCCTGGGACCATGACCTGAGCCGAAGGCAGAGGCTTTAACCCACTGAGCCACCCAGGCGCCCCTGGTGTCTATTCTTATATGGGAACTACCTCTACTAGATGAGGGTCTTATCCTTATGACCTCATTTAACTTTTATCACCTCTTATAAGCCCTACAGTTACACTGGGGGTTAAGGCCTGAACATATGAATTTTGGGAGACACAATTATCTATAGCACCCCCAGACAGATTAGAACAGAGATCACAGTAATCTCTGAAAAAGGTTAGTTTGCTCCCTTCAGAGCCAGGGAAACAACAGCACAGTGGGAAAATGGGCAGCTGCAATTTTGGATTGCTGCACTTTAAGACTCTTCCTCTTTATAACTGTAGTAGCCTTATGACCACCGCCTTAAGACAGGTGCCCCTTTAGACTACTGACATTGTAAGACTATCCCCATTCAGGGAAAAGGATTCGGAAAGACAAGTAAAATGACCACAAATACTTTGTACTGTTTTGAGGTGCATTTTTCTTGATCTAGTGTTCAGTTAGTTGTTATAAACTTTGAACTATTTTCTAGAGTTCTCACAAGATTGGTTCTGTTTCTGCTTGTTTTTTGATGTTTCTATGGGAGAGTGAGATCTTAGAACTTCCTACTCTTGCTATTATGCTCTTCTTATTCAAAAGACTCTAATTTTTGCATATTTTTCCTAAGCCTTATGTTACTCTTCAGACCAAAGCTTTCACAATGCCTTTTCTTCTTATAAATGAAAAGAACTATTTAGATCTCCCTTAAATGATATTTATTAGAAATGTGGTTTTTTTTAAAGATTTTATTCATTTATTTGACAAAAAGAGATTACAAGTAGGCAGAGAGGCAGGCAGAGAGAGAGAGGAGGAAGCAGGCTCCCTGCTGAGCAGAGAGCCCGATGCGGGACTCGATCCCAGGACCCTGAGATCATGACCCGAGCCGAAGGCAGTGGCTTAACCCACTGAGCCACCCAGGCGCCCAGAAATGTGTTTTAAAGAATGGAAAAATTAGCCATTTAATCTAACAACAAACAAAGTGTAACTTAATAGGAGAATACAGTGTAGGGACCCACAGAATCCAAGAGCAGGCAGGCCACCTGCAGTATGGGGCCATAGAAAATCTGTGCAAAGCCAGAAAGTGACTCCCTTCCCTTTTTCTCTCTGGGAGTACCACAGCTTGCGGTCACTACTCTTCTCACAGAGACTGCTTCATTTCTCTTTCTCTCTACAGAGTAGATTCCCCTTCCCCTTATCTTGGCCTTACATATCTGAGGTTACAAGCCCACGTATGGGTTACAGTTTCAGTGTGCAACAGAAAGAAACTAAGACTTCTCTCCCCATTCCAAATTCCCAGAACAGGGAATCTGATTGAGTTCTCTGAGGATCAAAGTCTATCCAATCAGCTATGACCAAAAAGTGGGAAGTGTCCTCATATGAAGAGTACTCTGGAGACTCAACCTGTAGATGAGAATTGGAGGAAAAGTGATGAAGAGGGTGCTTCGCAATGGATTATGGCCAGAAACCCAAACAAGTAACTACCACAATCCATTTTTAGATATGCATACATTTAAATACAACTTAAAAGGAGTGAGAAAAAAAAAAGATGTCACAATATGCAGCTAAGATTTGTAAGTCAGTTAGTTCTGTAGAACAAAAGAAGTAGCATACACATTTATAATTTATTGCTCAGGGATTTTAAACTAAAACTAGCTTCACCTATCCTATTTAAAACAAATGCTTTCTGTTCTTGTTGAGCCATGAGGGAAAACAATTAAGGAATATTTTGATTCATATTCCAGGAAACTAGAGAAACTCAGGGTAAGTAATCCCAGAGAGCCCAATCTCATAAATTGAGACTATTTCTCTAGATGACACAAGGTCCTCAGTGCAACCATGTCAGTCTCTGCTTTCAAGCTAATATGTTGTGACTCATGCTGAGTCCTCTTCCCTTGAGGTTAAAAGTATTTCCTAAACTTTCTTCTTTTTTTTTTTTTTTTCCTTATCTTCTCCTCTCCTCCCTTCTCTATCTTTATCCCCTTTACATATCAGTCAACATAGAAAATAACATTAGCATTTTCAACTGTCTCAGAATCTCGGTAGATTTTGTGAAGATGCAGCGGCAAGGAATAAAAACTCTTTGGAAATGCCCTTTTAGCTTCTGTAGGATGAAAAAACTTTATCTTGGCAGGTATTTTCAATATGGAATGAGAAGCCCTGCTGAAAAGCATGTCATCACCAGAAAAGAATGCTCTGTCCTTTTTTATCTAGAGTTTTTCTTCTTATTATTCAAGTAAGTAAAGATGGTAGGAAGTAGGGGTCATCTACAACAACAAATACCTGATGTTTAGTTAAGTCAGTAGTTTCAACTGATAGGGAGTCATACTGGATATAAGAAAGCAAGAAAGAACAATACAATAAAACCAGGGAATTTGGATAATTCATCCAATACATAATCAGGGCTTGAATCCTACACCAAGGCTCTATCTTGCTCATCCTCACCTATTTACCTCTGGGGTCATCCATACCACCAAACTGTGCATTGTCAATAATTGCATAATCTCTGGTATTCCACTATATAAAGACTTCCCTGTGTGCCCAAGTCTTCCTCTCTGAAAGAGAAAAACATATATTCTATCACCTATTTTCTTGCTGTTGGGTGCAATTTTGCTTTAGGATAAACTCTTAGGCTCAGACCAAATTATTGGTTAAATGTATGCTTATTACTAAGTATGCTTAACTACCACTGTTACCACAAAGAGGGGCACACACCCAACTGCAATTACAAATTAATTCATGGGAAAGAAAAGGAGGCAGTCATAATTATGTATTCTTTTTAAAGTGCAATAAATTTTCAACAGGCTAATAAAATAAGATCTGACATATCATAACCTACTATCCTGCCATACTCTTAAATCTTAACTGCTCACTATGAATGATGCTAATATTTTACAAAGGTACACAGTAAAATCAGTAATAAGTTATCACCTCTTGAAAGAAAACGCTTCATGGTGTACACACCTAAAATATTTAACACTTAATTGCTTAAAAATAAAATAGATCTCATGAGCCTAATGTAATTAAAAGAATGTTCATGCTTTTCTTTTTCTTTTTTTTTTTTAAGATTTTATTTATTTATTTGACAGAGAGAGATGTCACAAGTAGGCAGAGAGGCAGGCAGAGAAAGAGGGGAAAACAGGCTCCCCACTAAGCAGAGATCCCGATGTGGGACTCAATCCCAGGACCCTGAGATCATGACCTGAGCCAAAGGTAGAGGCTTTAACCCATTGAGCCACCCAGGCGCCCCTGTTCATGCTTTTCAATTACACTATCACATATAATCTGATTAGCCACCTTTTGAGGCACGTTGGGATTATTTTCCCCAATTTACATATAGGGAAATTGAGATTTAGAAGGTTTAGATAACTTGCCATGGGCCACTCAGCTCATCAGTGACAAAACAGGGGCCACTCTCCAGGTCTCAAGGGCTTCACTGCTGTATTCACAATATGTTTCCTCCAGGATTGTCAGTGTTCAGATCTTAGTTAAGAGTCACAATTGATTTCTCTATGATCACATCAGAAAACCCTTATATAATACAGGTGTCAGGGAGCAAAGACAATTCCAGAACTTTATATTACCCTTTAAAGTGAAAAAATATATATTGTACTTCACTTACTCGTTTGTTCATTCAAGCAAGAAATCATTAAACACCTAATTATGTATCAGCAATTGTGCTAGGCTCTATTATACCCAGCTGTGTTAGTTATTTTTGCTGCATGACAAATTATCCCAAAATTTAAACATAAAACAGCAAACATGTATTCTCTTACAGTCTCTATGGGCCAGGAATTTGGGAGTAGCTTATTGGGTTGCTTCTGCTCAGGATCTCTCCTAAAGTCAATAAAGATGTTGATGAGGGAGGTAGTCAACTGAAGGCTTGCCTAAGACTGGAGCATCTGCTTCCAAGTTCACTCACATTGCTGTGAAGAATCCTTGGTTCCTTACTGGCTGTTGGTGGCAAGCCTTGATTACTCATAATGTGGGCCTCTCTATAAAGTTGTCTGAGAGCCCTTATGACTTGAAAACCATCTTTTCCCAGCAAGCAGTCCCAGAGAGAAAAGAAGAAAAAACTAGCATCGGTTTTCTTTTTCTTTTTTTGGCATATGTTTTATAATCTCCTCTAAGAAGTCACACAAGTCACTTATACATCCTATTCATGAGAACAAGTCACTAAACACAGTCCAAACTCAAGGTGAGAGGAATTAAGCCCCATTGCCACCAACTAAAGGAAAAAGCACCAAAGAACTTGTGGACATATTTAAAAATCATTATATCAGTGAATATAATTTAATTTACAGAATTTAATCTAATTATATAAAATGATTTGTTAATCTCATTGTAACATTTGGGTATTTAAAGGGAAACTAAGTGTATTAGAGAGCATTTTTTCTTTTTTTGTGTGGTTGTTGCTTATTTGTTTCCATTTTGTGTTCCCATTTTTATTTCACCCTATTAAAAAATTCCATATACAATGCTGACTAAATGCTGACTTGTCCTATCCTACTGTATCATTGGGAATTGCATTCACTGCTTATAACAGAAAACCAAATAACAAAGCCTTAACTAGGAGGGATTTATTTTCCCTTACACAACAACAAACCCAGAAATGGGTGGTCTAAAGCTAATAAGCTGGCCCTCTAAAGCAATCACAAAGCCTTGCACCTCTGGCTTCCTACACTGTTATTATGGCTGAAATATGGCTGTTCCACCTCCAGCATTGCGTCACCATTCCAGGTGAGGAAAAAAAAAATGGATATAGGCCCAATGGCTAAAAGGACATTTCTTCCATAAAGCTTTGAGCCTCTCCTAGCAATATCCATTTTCATTTTATTGATCGGTCACACAACCAGTCATGGCTTACAGAAATCTGGAGACCTAAATATTTTTAATTAGACACACTGTCATCCTGAAAAAAAATCAGAGTTCTGCTGATAAGGAAGAAAGGATTTTGGCTTAAACAACTAGCAGTGTTGGCCACCCTGCTCCAAGGAGCCTCAACACTGCTCCAACAAGCTTTGACACATATTACTGAAATACCACACCAGACAGACAAAAGTACTGCTCAAGATTTATCTGTTTCAAATGGGAGAATCCAGTCATTTTGCATCCCATATATAAAGGATATTTTTCAAAGTAACCACAACTTTCTTTTTTCTAGTTGATAAATTGAAGAATTGGCTGACATTAATGTCACTTCTAAGAATCTGTCCAAGTAGATAATTACACAGTTGTGCAAAGGTATGTGCATAGGGTAGTCCATCATAGAGTTGTTTATTATATTAAAAATTTGGGAAAAAACCAAACAGCAAAAGAATACTGGTTAGATAAATGGTGGCACATTCATTTATCTTTTAAAAATGATGTTAATCATGATATATTGTTCAGTGAGAAAGAACTATATACATAATAAAATCCAGTTTATGAAATATTGTATTTATGCCTTTATGTGTTTTTTTTTTTATTCTTTATATCTGGAAGAATGTAACACACACTTTAAAAAATGATTTCCCGTGGATTATGGGATTTGGTTATTTTTTAAAATTTGTTTGAATAACTATGTACTGTTTTCATGAATATAAAAGTGATTTTCAGGGGGCGCCTGGGTGGCTCAGTGGGTTAAGCTGCTGCCTTCGGCTCAGGTCAGGATCTCAGGGTCCTGGGATCGAGTCCCACATCGGGCTCTCTGCTCAGCGGGAAGCCTGCTTCCTTCTCTCTCTCTCTCTGCCTGCCTCTCTGCCTACTTGTGATCTCTCTCTATCAAATAAATAAAGAAAAATCTTAAAAAAAAAAAAAGTGATTTTCAGATACCCAAAATGATGGGAGGGACTTACTTGATCTGGGTTTGTTCATATCAATAGCGTTTCCTGACAGTAATTATCTGAGACCCCGCTATGGCTGAACTTATAATTGGAAGGGTTTCTTATCTTTGCTCAATGGAAAAGCAAAGTTATTCCTTATTCATTAAAAATTTCAATAAAATTAAAATGAGCTAAGGAATCTTGCATTTTTGTTTGTTTTGGTTTCTATTTGGAACACTGTGACCTCGGGAAGGGTCTCCTTTTACTGTTTTGCAGTGGTTGTGGAAAGGAAGGGGATGAGGCTGGGCAATTAACTATATACAAACTGGAGAAGAAAGAAGAGGGCACAAGTAAGGATGTAAGGGAGAGAAGTCTGGAGGCATCCACCAGGAAAAGAGCACTAACCTGAACATCAGGCAGGATACTTGCGCTTCTAGCTTGGGCCCATCAGCTTATCTTTCTGACCTCAGTTTTCTCATCTGAAAAAATAAAAGGTTTAAGTAAGAATCACTAGACGTGCTTAAATTCTTTTGGAAGATTGTCTTGGATCTATTAGCGGCATATCATGGCAAACTATTAGAGCTGAAGCTAAACAAAGGAAAAAGAACAACAATAACGTACATACATTGTTCATTATCTCACCCAGGCATGTTAAGTAACTTGCCAATGTTGCACAGGAAATAGGTGGAGGAACCAAGAGGCCAGCCCAGAGCCCATGCTCCTAAAGGTTATGCTGACAGGCACTACAGAACTGACAGCGACGGGCTTTTTTTTAAAAAAACCGCAGCATAGTTTTCTCACCTTCAAGCTAAGGCCGCGTAGATGATGTTAAAGCCAAGAACTTATTCCCACCTCCTGGCTCTGTGGGGTTGCCTCAAAGGCTCACAGGCTCCTCCCTCTATCCAAAAACACTTTCTGATTCAAAGTCCTTTAGCCAACTAAAAGGAAGATGAGTTTTGGAAAGCCCTAAGGAAGCTCTTCCTGTTATTGCCTGACAGAAGCGAAGTAATGACAGACGAAACCACGTGCGATACAGAAGGCTTTGTGGTACCACTGTTTTCAACCCTTTCACCCTGGTATCTGGTTACCCAGCACCCATTTGTATACCTCATCTCGCTTATTTCCTTTTATTAAGGCCAGAGAGATACTGACTTCAGAGAGTACGGAATGGGTAGGAGAGTGGGGGACAGGAGAAAAAAGAACAGGAAGCGGGCTAGAGGCCGAAAGACTTCTGCAGGCTTAGAGCCTATCCCTCACACAGAGGTCCTCAGGTACCTCTAGCCTCAGTCTCTGTAGTTTCACAGCTTTAGCTTCTCTCAAGGTCCGGAAGCTAAGACAAAACCCTGCAGCAGAATCAGGAAGGAGAAGGCCGACAGCGAGAAGCCGCAAGTGGGCTGCGACTACTGCTGATAGAAGACCCGACTTCCCAGACCCCTTCGCAGAAGGGCGGGGCGTGGGCTTGGTGGCCAATCCCCGTCCGCACGTCGCCATAGCCCCGCCCCACCCTACTCCCTCTCGCTCCGCCCTTCCCTGGGGCTGGTGCGGCGGCGGCGACGTCAGCGCTAGGAGACCCCTGGGTGGCGGCTGCGCCGTCGGCGGGCCGCGGCCTGGACGCGCTGCGGGGAGGAGCGGAGCGAGCGAGCAAACGGGCGCGCGGGCGGGGGTTCGGGGGGGGGGTAGGGAGCGAGAGCTGGGACCGCCTCAGCCGCCGCCGCCGCCGCCGCCGCCTGGGAATGATCTGGGCGGCAGCGGGCGGCCCCAGCTAGCGGCCGCGAGCCACTTCTCCGGGTACCGGGAGGAGCTAAGGTTGCCGGTCTCGAGTCGTCCCCTCTCCGCCCCCCAGGAGGGGCGAGAGGGAGCCACGGCTGATGTCAGGTACGGCCGGCAGAGGCGCCCTCAGGCTGCGGGTCCGGGGTCTGCTCTCCCCTCGTCCTCACTACTCGGAGTCTGTGTTGGGGGAGTCTAGAGGGTGGAACCAAACCCGGGCGCCGCCAAACAGGTGTCTCGGGGTCGCTGCCGGGGCTGGGGACTTGCGGGCTCCTGAGGGAGGTGTGGGGGCACTCCTGCTCCCGGCGCCTCTGTGAACTGCCATTGGGGCCGTCTGCCCATCGGGCCGCTATTTGTTGACGAGTAGCCTTCTCTTCGTGGTGGGTTATTCCTTTCTGCCCGCGGGTGCCCCTCTCCTCTTCGCTCTCTGCCCGCCGTCGGGTGGCGGCAGTGAGGCGCGGGCTGTGCAGGGTAGTGGCCCGACCGCCCAGAGGTGCTGTCCGTCTGGCCTCCCCGCCCCCCCGCCGTGTGACCGGTGGGTCAGGCAAGATCCAGGGTTCAGGTGTGGGCACGTTCCGCGAGAAACGCCGGGCTGCGGGGGAACCGGAGTGCCGGGCGAGTGGGCGTCTTTCACAAGTGCCGGGGGACTTCCTTGGGACTTTCTTGGATCATCAGGTTTGTCTGTGGCTGATTTATTAATTTTTTTTAAAATTTCACTGCCTCTGGCAGAATAAGTGAGCCAGGTGTGTTTGACTCACTTGCTGCGTGGAGAAGGAAAAGAGTTTTTTCTCCTCTTCCAACCCCCTGCCTCCCCACCGCGAGTGTGATGTGAGTAGTAGGTACTGACAAGTTGGCCATACAGCCTTGAATTTGGAGAAATTGTAGACTCTTAAAAGAAGAACGCAGTTCGGGAATGGGGATTTATTCTTCCCTAGCTCTTAACTCTCTTACTTTTTAAAATAATAATAAACAAGGAAGCCCCACATGCTCTGGAAAAGTTGATTGGCTTTATAATCTAGTTCCCTAAATTTGTTACAGATATTGTAGTATATCTTTTTAACGCTTTTCAGATTGGAAACGATTATACTAACCATGAATTGACTTCATTATGAATTAAAAAGTTGTAAAGGCAGAACTTTAACGCATTAAAGTGAATAACTAGGCCAATGTGATTGGGACAGAAATATGTTCATTTAGTAAAAGTTAGGCACAGAAGATATATATAGCTCGGCCTGGGTGCCAGGAAAAAGCGTTGTGCATGATTTCAACTTGCTTGATTTTGGTGTAGGTTTAGACAGTGGGAACCTGAATTTTTAGGAGATACTTAGCTTTCCATACCCTTAGCAGATAAGTGTCAAGTGAACCTTATGCACATGATGCTTTGTGTTCTAAGTATTTTATATAGTAAACTATACTATCATTTTTCACTAGCCTTAGTATATATTGATGTGCACTTTAAGTGAATATAAAGTTTCAAGTTACCAGACAGTTAACTCTTGTCACCATATGTTAAGTAAAACAGTGATTTAGTGAGGAAAGTATGACTCATTTAAAATTCTTCATAGGAAAAGAGTATGGTTTTTCAGTACTCGTGGAGAACTATTAACTCTCTTCAATTTGCCTGTGATTTGTGTTTTTCTCTATCTTTTTATTTAGGCCTCAGCATTTTAAAAATATTTTGTGGTTACTACCCATTGAAGGATAGATTTGGTTTTTTCTTAAATATGCTTTTTTTGGCTTAGGTTATACTAGTCTGTATTTCTGAGGAAATGTATATCCAGAAATTCTTAGAATTTTACCACAAATTTAGTTAGTAGTACATACAATGGATTCATTTTCACCCAGTCATGGAAATAAAAACTGTGTCATTTAGACATATGCAGCTTACTATTTGTATATTGATTTGTGCAAAGATAAAAATTGCATCTTACAGATTATAAACCTTGTAAACCATGGTAATTTAAAATAGGGTCTCTGATGAAATCATTGACTGGAATTCTTGTGACATTGCAGCTGTAAGCAAACCAAATGGAAAGGGGAGAACTTGATGAAATTTATTTCAGATTCATTTAAAATTTTAAGCTTCCCAATACAACCATGTTACTTTTAGAAGATTTGTTGAAATTTGAATAAAGACACTACTGTACAAACTGTAACAAGATGAAAAGTACAAAAATTTTTTTACCCAAATTTTTTAGGATTAAGGTAATTACTTTAAAATAGAAGGAAGAAAGAGAAAGGAGAATTGTTCTCGAAAAGAGAAGATAGCATTTTATCTTAAATCTAAATGTATGTCTAATGTTTACTTAAATTTTCACTTTGCAAGTAATTCAAATAGCCAAGGGGAAAATATATACAAAAATGTATATAATGTGTGAAAACGAGAAGTATTCCTTGAAGAAAATAATAAATTGATATTTGTGAAATAGGGAAACATGCAAGAAGATCGGAGAAACCAAAAAAAGAACCCCACAAAAAAACTGAATAAACTATCTAAAACCTATAGTATGAGCTGCCTTGCACATTGAAGGCAGAGAGAGGCAAATTAAATTGGGAGAGCTTCTGAAATGAGAAACCTGATTAGTTTACAACTAAAGCTGTATGTTAAAACATTTAAACTGGTGGAAATTAGATAATAGGCAGAATTTGAAATTATGTATGGCTTGGTGTAGTCATTTGCATTCTTGGTCCTTCTATTGGTTTCCTAGGGCTGCCATAAGAAAGTGTAGCAGACTGGGTAATTTAAAACAACAGAAGTTTATCATCTCAGTTCTGGAGGCTGGAATTCTGAAATCAAGGTGTTGGTAGGGCTATGGTCTCTAGGTACTAGGGGAGAATCTGTTCATGTCTCTTAGCTTCTCGTGTCACTGGCAGTCCTTGATATTCCTTGACTTGGAGCTTTACCATTCCAGTCTGCTGCTTTCTGTGTCTTGTCATATGGCATTCTCCCTTTTTTATAAGGATGCCAGTCATATTGAATTAGTGTCCACCCTGATGACTTCATCTTAACTTGATTACATCTGCAAAGACCCTATTTCCAAATAAGATCCCATTTCTAGGTACTGGGGTTAGGACTTCGACCTCAGTCTTTTGGGGAGGGATACAACTTAACCCATCACAACAATATAATTTTTAGCACATATGGCAGGCCAAATCAGGCTGTGTGGTAGGAACAAAGAAGGGGTCCTCTAAATTTATTTGTCATTTACTTACCTCAGTGCTTACTCAGAACCAGGTTGCAGAGAGAAAGCAAACAGGCAGACAAAAATCTCTGTCCTAGAGGAGCATGTTCTAAAGCGTTGGTTCTCAAAATGTTGTCCCTGGATATGTAGCATCAGCATTATCTGGGAACTTGTTAGCAATCCAAGCCTCTTGGTTCAGAAACTATTTTAACAAAACTTTTTAGTGATTCTGATGCAGACTCAGGTATGAGAACCAATGAACAAGATGGAGAAGAGAGACAATAAACAAGATGAAGAAGTAAAATAGGTAATATATTAGATGTTAACAGATAGTAAGAATAGGGTGGGTAAGAATAGGGTGACCAGAGAAGACTCTCTGAGAAATAAAGGCCTGAAGAAATAAGCCATGTGAGTATGTAGGGGAGTGTGTTCCCAACAGAGAACAGCAGATGCACAGACCCTCATGTTTGAGGAACAGCAAGGAATCCAGAGAACACAGCAAGGGAAACAGTAATAGGTTCAGTTTACGAAATTTCTATTTATTCTTTTTGACCTATAAAAACCAAATACTAGGAGAAGAGATCAGAAAAAGAAGAGTGGGGATAGGATTGCAGACCACTGAGGTTCATCTTAAGGTTTTTGCTTTGTTTCTGAGGTTGGGAAGACATTGGAAGATTTTGAGCATATGAGTGATACAATCTTTTTTAAAAGATCACTGGTGAAATGGGTAAAAATGGATTGAAGAAAGAAGGATGCAAAGGGAAAAGTTGATTAGGAGTCCAAAGTAGTTGAGGGAGGGAGAGGAGAAGGGAGAAAAGGAGGAGGTGACTTGGACTAGGATGGTAGCAATGGACAGGTTAGAAGAGAGGAATGAGATCAAAAGCATATGAGATGATAGTGAAAAATAAGGTTACCCCATTGCCTGCCTCGAAGAGGTTTACAATTAATCTTTATATATTCTTCCTGAGATATTTTATGTATATATGGTAAACTCGGTATATGTATATATGATAAACAGTTTAGTAGAGCACTTCTTTTTTTTTCGAATGCATGGTAAATCCTTCTTTTTTTTTAAGGTTTTATTTGTTTATTTGACAGGACAGAGAGATCACAAGTAGGCAGAGAAGCAGGCAGAGAGAGAGAGGGGAAGCAGGCTCCCTGCTGAGCAGAGAGCTGGATGCGGGACTCAATCCCAGGACCCTGAGATCACCACTGACCGGAGCCAAAGGCAGAGGCTTAACCATTGAACCACCCAGGCACCCCGTAGAGCACTTTTTAACTGGAGCTGATTTTGACCCTAAGGGGACATTTGGCAGTGTCTAGAGACATTTTTGGTTGTCACAGCCCAGGGGAATACTGTTGGCATCTAGTGAGTGGAGGCCACAAATGCTACTAAGTGTCTTATGATGAACAGGATAGCCAATCACAAGAGAGAATCATCCGGCTCAAGAGGTCATTGGCTTAATGGGAGTTACAGAGGTTGAGGCATAGATGGTGGAGAAAAGACAGTGTTATATAGACAGAGAACACAGTAGGAATAGAATAGCCTCAGCACTGGGATATTTAGTTAACAGATTAAATATTGCAGTTGCTTAGGTGAGAGAGGGTCTGAAATAGTAGAAATGGAGGGGGGGATGGATTTTTAAAATTTAGGAAATAAAATTGGCCAGATTTGGTGATTGGATATGGGGTGAGGATAAGGGGAGTGGGGAATGTTAAAAAATTAGAGACACTGTGATTTCTAGTTTAGATACACAGATGGCTTCTAGTAAAATAGGAAGCCATTGGTGAGTAATTTAGGTTATTGCCAGTAATTTTAGTTAAGATGAGCAGGTAGGAAGGGAATTAAGGAAGGTAAGGAGTCACTTTTTGGCGTGTTGAATTTAAGATGCCTAGGTCAAGATAGAAATGTTTAATGTGTATGTGAATCAAACTTGGAGAAGTCTGAAAAGGATCAAGACATCCTCTTGTGTAAGAAGTGTGGGGATTTTAGTGCAGTTTGGTTTTTTTAGATTATCTCTATAGATGAAGTAGCCTACCTTTATTTAATTTTTGTCAAAAAAAGTAATAGATGTTACTTGATAAAAGCATTAAAACATTAAAAGTTTATAAAATGAAAAAAAAACCCTTCTTGCTCATGCCACCTAGTCTTAGTTCTCAGAAGTAGATAACAAAATTTATTAAATAACAAAATTTATTTTGTTATAATAAATTTATATTTATTATATAAATTTAAATAAAATATAAATTTAAATAATTAACAAAATTTACTTTGTTAAATATTTTTATATACACCTTTCCAGAATTATGTATACAGAATCATTTAAGAAGCCAAATGTGATTATTCTATAAAAACTGTAGTACTTTGTCTTAAAAAATAAATCTTTCATCTTACACAGTTTTCATGAATGAAGTTGTGTTATGGAAGAAAATAAATGAAAAGGGTAAAGTGGAGACAAAGAGACTAAGACTAAGAGATAAAGCAATATCTCTTTGATATAAAGTAAAAGATGCAAATACACAGAGAAATGTGAAAGAAAACAGTCTTTTCTGTATATATATATATTATGTATCTACGGTTTCAGTTTCAGTTTTTTAATTTGTTTTCTTTACATTTTTTCTGATTTAAAACGTAGCCACTATACCTTACTAGCAAAAAAGTCGTAACTGCTAAATATGCAAAGATTTTCCTTATTAGCACATATAGATCATTGTTTTGCCAGCTTATTCTGTGGTACAGATGTACCATGTTGTGGATTTAACCAATTCCTTATCAACCGACAAACATCTATGGCAATGGCTGCTGTAAATATCTTTGCAGACTTCTGTGTTTGTGTACATAGGAAAAATTTCTGTTGATGAAATGATGGGTCAGGTCATAGTCATTTAAAATTTTAAAATAGGGGCGCCTGGGTGGCTCAGTGGGTTAAGCCTTCGGCTCAGGTCATGATCTCAGGGTTCTGGGATCAAGCCCCACATTGGGGCTTGAGAGAGCTTCCCCCTCTTCTCTCTGCTTGCCTCTCTGCCTACTTGTGACCTCTCTCTCTCTCTGTGTCAAATAAATAAATAAAATCTTAAAAAATATATATATGTGTTTTAAAAAGCCAGTGGTTGCATCGTATATCTTTAAAAAAAAATTTTTTTTAAATATATTGCCAAATTGCCCTTCCAAAAGACAGTAAATGTATGTATTGTGAGAATGCATGAGTGCCAGTTTTCTCTTCCATGTCATGATAGTGTAATTAAACATTTTTTGCTAGTATGATAGGTTAAAAATAGTATTTCTGCATTTGAATTACTTTAATGTGAAATTTGAACATCCTTGACCATTGTATTTTCTTCTTCTGCAAATCCTTTATTTTCTTTATATGTTTTTATGTTAGATTGATCTTTTATCTTTTTCATTATGATATTTTTTGGCATTTTTTGCTGTACAGATTTTTTTTTTAGCATTTTGTACAGAAGCTCTCTGAACCAGCAATTTTACTGCCAGAAGTTGAACCAATGAGTAATCTCATACAATTTTCCTATAGTCATGGTATCCGAGTTTTGAAAAGATATCAATTCATGTTAAGAAAATGAAAAAGATATTTTCTTCTAGTTTTGTTATAATTTCATTTTTTAAATATTGAAATCTTAGAAACATTAGGAATTTGAAAGAGAAAGGTAGGAATCCAGCTGGCTGATTTTTATCTTTTTCCCAAAAGACTATTTCATTATTATTACTTGAATAAACCATCTTTTTCTTGATTTGAAATGCTGTGTATATTATGTATTAAATTTCTATATGTACTTGTTTTTTTAATAGACTCTTTATTTCAGTCTGGTAAAGACCACCAGGGATATATATCTTTAAGCTGACAAAGGTTAATTAACTTGCTGCTGTGAGGGAGACCACACAGCAGACCAAACTGCCTGCATTTTACTAAATAAAGAAAGGACAGCATTATTATAGGATTTTGAAGAAGGGTGGAGTTTAGACAAAATTTAAATGAAACAATATTTGATAGGTTTGAAGTATAGCAAGGCTGTATGTCAAGGGGTTAATTAACATCAGGCCTGGGCTGAGAAGCAAACTCAAAGTCCTCTTACCTTAGAGAATATACAGTTAAGATAAATGTGGAATGTTGTGTCTGGGAAACCCTATCTGAAACTCTGATTTGGAAATTAAGACTGCTGTTATTTGATGAATAATCCATCATCTATATAAGAATGGGATGTTCCAGTCTCACTGATATACTTTCAGATCGCTTAGTTCTGATGGCACAGTTGTAGAGAAAAAAAGTTTCTCAGCATTATGTCTGTAGTATTAATCAAAAGCATTACATTTTTTTTTTTTACTGATTCATAGATAAATTGATATGTCTGTTTGGCCTGAATGTCGAATTGTTCTACCTATATACCACTGTTCATTGTAAGTAATACATTTTAATCTCTAGTAGCCTTAATCTGCCCTCCAACCTGCAATGCTCCTTTAAGGAATTTCCAGTTATACTCATAATTATTTTCTAAACAACATTATGAATAACTTTTTACTATATTACTTGATTTTTAAAAATCTTATATTTTAAGTAGATCCATTAGGCTTATTCTACCCCGACACGCCTTTCCAGAATTTTTCAGGTATACTCACATACTTCTCTTTTACAAATCTTTTGCATACTTTTACTGAGTTATTTAACTTTTTAAAATTTTCTTGTATTTAAAAAGCAATAAAAAATAAAATCTTGTAACAATACATATACAGATTATTTTGGAGAAAATCAACATTGTTATTCTTTTTTTCCAGTTTTTTGTTGTAAAATACAAATAAGATTTAGCATTTTGGTCATTTTAAGTGTACATTTCAGTGATATTAAATACATTTATATTGTTGTGCAACTATTACCACCATCTATCTCCAGAACTCTTCATCTTGCAAAACTGAAACTCTGTACACATTAAACAGTAATTTCCCATACCTCTCTGGCAACCACCATTCTCTGTCACTATGATTTTAACTGGGTGTCTCCTATCTCAGGCAACCACCAGTGTCTAGCAACCACCATTCTACTTTCTGTTTCTGTGGTTTTAACTGAGTGTCTCTTGTAAGTGGAATTATATAGTATTTGTCTTTTTGTGACTGGCTTATTTCATTTAACATGATGTCAGAGTTCATCCATGTTACAGCACACGTCAAAATTTCCTTTCTTTAAAGGCTGAGTAATACTCCATTGTATGCACATAACACATTTTGCTTATTCATTTATCCATTGATGGACACTTGGATTAATTCCGCATTTTAGCTATCGTGAATATTGCTGCTATAAACATGGGTATACAGATACCTCTTTGAGACCCTGCTTCCAATTCTTTTGGTCATATACCCAGAAGTGGGTACTGGATCCTGTGGTAACTCTAAATTTTTAATTTTTTTTGTGAGCTACCGTACTACTTTCCACAGTGGCTTTACATTGTACATTTCTGTACATTTTACAGTATAGTGCACAAATATTTGCATTTCTCCACATCCTTGCCAACACTTACTGTTTTGATAGTGGCCATCCCAATAGATGTGATATGGTACCTCATTATAGATTTGATTAGAATTTCCCTGAGTATCAGTGATGTTGAGCATCTTTTCACCTTCAACATGCTCTTAACTTATCAACCAGTTGTATATCTTGTTTGAAAAAATGTCTTTTCAAGTCCTTCGCCCATTTTATTGGTTTTGTTGTTAAGTTTTAGGAGTTCTCTATATATTCTGGACGTTAATCCCCTATGAGATGACTTGCAAATATTTCTTCCATTCTGTAGGTAGCCTTTTTAATTTGTTGATAGTATCTTTTAATATATAAAATTTGTAAATTTTCATGAAGTCCAGTTTAACTAATTTTTCTTTTGTTGCTTGTGTCTTTGATGTCCTATCAAAGAAATCATTCCCAATTCCAGTATCAGGAAGTTTTTTCTCTTGTTTTCTTCTAAGAGTTATATAGTTTTATATTTAGGTCTTATATTTAGGTCTTTGATCTATTCTGAGTTGATTTCTGTATATGATGTTAGATAAGGGTCCAGTTTCGTTCTTTAGTGTGTGGATATTCTGTTTTCCTAGCATTTTTGTCAAAAGATTGTCCTCTGCTTATTGAATGCATGTGGCCTATTTGTTGAAAATATTTTGACCATAAATGCATGTGTTTATTTTTGAGCTCTCTATTCTGTTCCATTGGCCTATATGTCTGTCTTTATCCCAGTGCCACTGTTTTGATTACTGTAGCCTTTGTAGTAAGTTTTAAAATTAGGAACTGTGAGTCCTCTGGTTTTATTCCCTTGACATTCCATATGAATTTTATGATGGATATTTCTGTTTCTTCAGAAAACATCAGTAGATTTTGATAGCAGTTGTGTTAAATTTATAGATAACTTTGGGCAGTATTGATCTCTTAATAATATTCTTCCAATCCACGAACATGGGATGTCTTTCCATTTATTTATGTGCAAAAAATATTTATGTTCTCATGGAATAGTAACAGGGTATTTTCACTTTTGATTTCCTGAAGCTAAAATTGTGTGAATATTTTTCAAACTATTTTATCATCTTAATAAATTAGTAATAGAAAATGCTTTTAGTCTGTCTCAATTAATATGTATTTGTATTATAGTTCATATGAGTTGAATACACACCAAAGGAAATAATATATATATATAGAGTTCATATCTATTTTATGTTTTGGGGTTAAAGAAGTGTAAAAGCTTCAAATGATGGAACCATATATGATTTTTTATTTAGTATATTAGGTGGTGTAAATATAGATCTCTGCTTGCAAAATTCATTTCAACTGTGTTCCCCCCTTTAGTAAACAAACACACAAACATTTGAATGCATTTAAAAAGCCAGGCAGTGTGTTAGGTGCTAGAGAGGTAGAGATAAGAGCCATAGCCACTTTTCCTGAGGAACTCATAGTCTAGTGGGAAAGAGATGCACTTACTGTATTTCACAGTATGATATATACATGGTAGGAAGTGGGAATAAAGGAACAAGGACACATTCAAGGGAGAGTAGTTAATTTGATAAGGCAGTAGGAAAGAGTAGTCATGGAAAATACTGAAACTGAAGCAACCTTGAAAGAATTATGTATCTATATAGTAGACAAAATAGAGGAAGGCACACCAAGCAGAAAAGACTAGAATGGCCGAAGTCATCCAAATGAAAGGTCATGGCAAACTTGGAGAATGGCTGAATGTTCTTTGCAGATAAGGGAGTATGAGAAGAAAGCAGGAAGGTAAACTAGAGCCAGTCTTTTGTACCAAATAAGCAGTATGTTCTTGATCCTTGGATAGTTCGCTTTTGTCCAAAATTCTAGGATGGAAATAATTTTTCCTCAGAATTTTGAAGGATTTTATCTATTGCCTCTAGCTTTTGGTGTTGCTGTTTAAAAGTCTAAAACTGTTTAATTCCTGGGGCACCTAGCTGACTTAGTCAGTTAAGCATCTGCCTTAGGCTTAGGTCATGATCTCAAGGTCCTGGGATCAAGGCCAGTGTTGGGCTCCCTGCTCGGCAGGGAGTCTGCTTCTTCCTCTTCCTCTGCCCCTCCCCGCGTTCATGCTCTGTCTCTCGCTTTCTCTCTCTCTCTCTCTCTCAAGTAAATAAATAATTTTTAAAAAATAAAAAAAAAAAACCATTTAATTCTTATCTCTGCCTCATTCTCTTTTTCTGTGAACTTGCAGAATGGATTTTTCACCAAAATTTCCTGATACCACATCTTTTTGGGTCTGTTTTTGTTCAGAATATTAGCTATCCTTGGATCCTTTCAATCTGGAAATGTCCTTGAAATATTTGATTGTTGGTTTCCTACCCTCTTTTTTATCTGTACCTGTAAACTGATCCTTAGTTATCAATTTTCTCTCTTATTTTACATCACCTTATCTTTTTGTTTGGTTTGCTTTGAGGGTGATTTCCTTAACTTTATCCTATGGCTGTTCTATTCAGGTTTTTTATTTTCTTATAGTTTAATTGTGGAGTTCTTTTTGTCCTCTTAGTTTTTTTCTTAGTCTTACTCTTATCTTTTTTCATGAATAGAATGGCATGACATTTCTTAATATCTCAGAATTCAATGATTAGGTTTTTCTTAGTTTTCATCGCATTATATCCTCTCTTCAAGTTGCTTTAAATTTGACTTTATTGGTTTTTTTCTTTCATTTTAGAGGCTTTCCTTAAAATACCTGGTGATTCTTAAGTGGCTATTGATATTTTAGACTAGACACTAAAAAGCTGATTAAAATTTCTGTATGCATTGTTAGGGCTGTGCAGTACTATTCACTATATGATGATTGAACTAGAATGATTGATTGCTGAAACTTCTGGAGGATTCCATACAGCAAAACCAAACCAAGCAATTTTTAACTTTCCCAGTGACAAAGTTACCATAGCAGATGATGCTAATAATTTGTCCAAGTTTCTGTATCTCTTTTCTGTTCATAGGCTCCTAATGTATATTCATTCCCATTATCTGTCTCCTAAGGTTCTTTGTTGCTTGGCTGCCCTCACACTGCCAGAGCCAGTTTTGCCAATGTATAAGCTATAAGAGTGTCTGAGAAGTTTATTTCCTAAGGCCAGCCCTTAACCAATTATTAATTACATGAATACAACTCTGAGGTGCAGCTGGCATTGCCTCCAGAACTACCCTAGGGTATGGAGCTAAAATTATCTCCCATGGAACTTTGCATGACCTTTTTTTCCTCCCTGGCCTACTTACCTGAAGTTTTTCCAGGGAAGACTTTTTATGAAATTTCTTTTTTTTGTTTGTTTTAAGATTTCTTTAATTAATTAATTTATTTGTTTATTGCCAGAGGTGGAGAGAGAGAAAGAGCACGTGTGCCAATGAGCACACAAGCAGGGCAAGCAGCAGACGGAGGGAGAAGCAGGTTCTCTGCTAAGCAGGGACTCGATCTTGGGACCCTGGGATTATGACCTGAGCTGAGGGCAGATGATTAACTGATGGAGCCACTGAGGCATCCCCAGGGAATACTCTCTTATAAACCACTTTTACACAAATGTCTTATTTCATGGTTTCCTTTCCGAAGACCCAACTTAAGATAGTCATTAACATTTGGGGGTACATACCCTTTGGTGACGTATTATTTTGGAGTGAGAGTAGACTGATTTTTTTTTTTTTTTTAAATTCTGTCTGTATTTTGGGCCCTCTTTGTCAGAGATTAGTATCAAACTTTTACGTAAAAGAAGAATTGGTTAAGTTCTACTTAACTTCCTGACTGATTCATATGTACCGGCATACCTCAGAACTATTGCGAGCTCAGTTCCAAATCACTGCAATAAAACAAATATCATAATAAAGCAAGTCAGATGAATTTTTGGTTTCCCCATGCATATAAAAGTTATGTTTATGCTATAGTGTAGTGTGTTAAGGATGCAGTAGCATTATGTCTTTAAAAAATGTACATACCTTAATTTACCTTATTAAAATATACTTTATTGCTAAAAAAAATGCTAACCATCATCTGAGCTTTCAGTGAGTCATAATCTTTTTGCTAGTAAAGGGTCTTGTCTTTATGTTGATAGCTGCTGACTGATCAGGGTGGTGGTTCCTGCAGGTTGGAGTAGCTGTAACAATTTCGTAAAATAAGACAACAATGAAGTTTGCCACATCTGTTTACTCTTCCTTTCATTAACGATTTCTCTGTGGCATAGATACTGTTTGATAGATTTTACGCACAGTAGAACTTCTTTCAAAATTGGAGTCAGTCCTCTCAAACCCTACTCATGTTTTATTAACTAAGTTTATGTAAAATTCTAACCTTGTTGCCGTTTCAACAATTTTCATAGCATCTTCATCAGGAGTAAATTTCATCCCAAGAAATCACTTTCTTTGCTCATCTCTAAGAAGCAACTCCTCATCCATTCAGGTTTTTTCATAGGATATCAGCAATTCAGTCACATCTTTAGGCTCCATTTCTAATTCTAGTTATCTTGCTGTTTCTACCATACCTGCAGTTACTTCCTCCCCTGAAGTCTTAAACCCCTTCACAGGCATTCATGATAGTTAGAATCAACTTCTTCTAAACTCCTGTTCATGTTGATATTTTGACCTCTTCCCATGAATCATGAGTGTTTTTAATGCCATCTAGAATATTGAATTCCCTCCAGAACGTTTTTGATTTATCCTGCCCAGCTGTATCAGAGGATTCAGTATCTATGGCAGCTATAGCTTTATGAAACGTATTTTTTTTTTCCTCCAAGATTTTATTTCTTGGAGAGTACGCGTGTGCACAAGTAGTGGGGAGGAGCAGAGGGAGAGGGAGAAGCAGATTCCCTACTCAGGAGGGAGCCTGATGCAGGCTGCATCCCAGGACCCCGGGATTATGACCTGAGTCAAAGGCACTTAACCAGTTGAGCCATCCAGGTGCCCCACAACATGTATTTCTTAAATAATAAGACTTGAAAGTTGAAAATTACTCCTTGATCTATGGGCTGCAGAATGGATGTTGTATTAGGAGACATGAAAACAACTTTAATCTTGTTGTCCATCTCTGTTAGAGTTCTGGGGTAACTAGTTGCATTGTCAATGAGCAGTAGTATTTTGAAAGCAATCTTTTTTTCTGAGCACCTGTCTCAACAATAGGCTTAAAATATTAAATAAACAATGTTGTAAACAGATATGATGTCATCCAGGCTTTGTTGTTCCCTTTCCAGAGCACAGGCAAACTAGATGCAGCATAATTATTAAGGGTTGTAACATTTTCAGAATGGTAAGTGAGCAGTGGCTTCAAGTTAAAGTTACCAGCTGCATTAGCCCCTAACGAGAAAGTCAGCCTGTCCTTTGAAACTGGGCATTGACTTCTCCCATCTAGTTCACAAAGTCCTAAATGACATCTTTTCCCAGCAGTAGGCTCTTTCGTCTACATTGAAAATCCGTTTTTTAGTGAAGCCGCTTTCAGTAATTATTCTTATATGGATTTCTCTGGATAACTTGGAGCTTCTACCTCAGCATGTGCTGCTTCACTTTACATTGTGGTCTTATGGAGAAGGCTTCTTTCCCTTAGACCTCATGAACCAAATTTTGCTAGCTTCAAACTTTTCTTGTATACTCACTTACCTCTCTCAGCCTTCATTGAATCGAAGAGTTAGGACCTTGCTTTAGATTAGGCTTTGGCTTAAGGGGATGTTGTGGCTGGTTTGACATTCTATCTGAACTACTAAAGTACTCTCTCCAAATTAGCAATATCAAAATGAGCTATTTTGGTTTCTTATTATTTGTGAGTTGACTGGGGTAACACTTTTAGTTTCTTATAAGAACTTTGCATTTATAACTTGGCTGTTTGGCACAAGAAGCCTAGTTTTTGGCCTATCTTGGCTTTCAAACATGCTTTCCTCCCTAAGCTTAATCATTTCTAGCTTTTCATTTAAAGTGAGAGACATGTGATTCTTCCTTTCACTTGAACATGAAGAGCCCATTGTAGAGTTACTGATTGGCTTAATTTCAATATTCTTGTGTCTCAGGGAATAGGGAGGTCTTAGGAGAGGGAGAAAGAGGAATGGCCAATTGGTGGAGCAGACAGAACACACACAACATTTATCGATTAAGTTTGCCATCTTATATGTCTGCAGTTTGTGACACCCCAAACTATTATAATAGTAGCACCAAAGATCAGCAGTTAGAGTTCACTGTAAAAAATATAGCAATGAAGAAGTTTGAAATATCCTGAGAACTGCCAAAATGTGACACAGAGAAATGAAGTGACATGGTGTTGGAAAAGTAGTGCCAATAGACTTACTGGACGAAGAGTTAATACAGACTTTCAATTTGTAAAAAAAACAACAAAAATACTAGTATCTGCAAAACACAGTAAAGGAAAGCACAGTGAAAATAAAGTATGCCTATATAAAAATTATGTTTTTTGAATATCCAAGAAAAGCCTAGACCTTTTTGAAGTCTGGCTCTTTGACAACATTCTTTATTTCCTTTGTGGTTATTTATTCATTTAGTTTTTATACCTTGAATCAGCTTTGATAATTTGCTTTTTTAGAGAAATGTGTTTCATTTAGGTTTTTGTGTTTAATAGCTGTTATATAAAATGTTCTTTTGGATTACTTTTAATTTTTTCTGTGAATGTGGATATAGTTTAAATCCGAATCGGAACAAACCAACTGTAAAAAGAAATTTGTGAACTAATTGAGGCAATTTGATTATAGAAGACAGGAAAATTTGATTATACCCTTGAATTGGATGAGTCCAAAGAATTATTGTTAATTTTTTTAGGCACTGATAATTCTGTTAGACATTTGATTTGGCTTTTTATTTCATTAATCTTAATTATTTTTCTATTTTGAATTTTATTGATTTCTGTTATTTCATTCATTGTGCTTGCTTTAGGCTTATTTTGCCCTTTTTCTTGGTTTTTGAAGTGGGAACTTGAGTTGATTGGAGACTTTTTCTCTTTTCTAACGTAAGCATTTAGTGCTGTAAGTTTTCTTGAGAACTGCTTTAGTTGTATCCCTCTCTTTTTAAACTCATCACTTTTTTGTGTCCCTGTGTAATTAACAACACTGTAAATTCCACAAGGGCAGGGAAAGATATTTTATTTTAGCTTTTCCCAGTGTTTAGCACAGTGCCATATAATTGTAATGAATTTTGAACTTTAAAACTTGCATGTAGTATCTCAGCAGCTTAGCTTAATAATCTGGAACTGTAGGGGCACCTGGGTGGCTCAGTGGGTTAAAGCCTCTGCCTTCCTCTCCGGTGATGTTCCCGGGATCCTGGGATCGAGCCCCACATCGGCCTCTCTGCTTAGCAGGTAGCCTGCTTCCTCCTCTCTCTTTGCCTGCCTCTCCGTCTACTTGTTACTTCTGTCTGTCAAATAAATAAAATAAAATAAAATAAAATAATCTGGAACTGTAAAGAAACAAAATTAGTAGGAATATTCTCAAAGAGAATATTGCAAATAAAATTTTATTTTATATAATAGAGTTTTATTTAGCTTAGAAATGTATTGAAAAGGAGATATGGATTAAGTGTTTAGGAATAAGCCTTTTTAATATAAAGAAACATTTGAATTCTTATTAGGAAGAGTACCGTAGGAGAGCAGAGGCATGAAAATTTAGTCTGAAAACAGTTCCGATCTCTCTGCATTCTTTTCACAGTCTTTCTTGGAGCCCATGGACTTTTCATTTTTTATATCTTTACATCTCAATATTTGTCAATAGAGCAAAACCGTTTTTTTTTTCCTTGAATCTGCTCGTAACAATGTCTTCTTATCTTCCATTTAAAGGTAATTTTAGAAAAAAAAATAAATTTTAAAAAAGGTAATTTTAGAAAGGGCAAAGGATGTGGAAAGTTGATGGGTTACTATACATGCAAGTGTGATATAACAGGAAAAAAAACCTATAAACTTTAAGTGAAATGTGAGTTAGAATCCCAGTTTACCATGTTGACTGTGTGGTTCAGGTCAATTTAATTTCTCTGAAACTCAGCTTCCTCATTTGTAGTATGGAGATACTACTGTCAGGTTTTACAGTTGTGAGGATCAGAGAAAACAGAAGTTTTAAGCCTCATATAGTATATTTGTAAGCATTTATACACTGTATCACTATATAATATAAAATTACTCAGTTTTGTAAGGAAAGTCTTTTAGGGAGAAAAACATCAAAAATCACCTTAATGTAGTTTGAAATACATGTTGAATATGTAAATGCAGTGAATGAATAGTATAATACAGAAAAAATTTCGAATAGTAGACTGACATCTCTGGCAGGAGTACCAAAATTTAAAAACAACGAAAAACGAACACTGAAAGCCTCAGATTTTAGGGACTTTTATTGTGAATTCTGTTGACTCCCTAAAAGCCTAAAAATTGGAGGAAGACATGATCTCATGTTTAAAGGGTATTAAAGTCTTATTCAGAGGATATTAGTGACTAGTGGCTTGACTAAAAACAAAGCATAAAAGAAGTGGAACATGTATCTATAAGGATAAAAGATCAATCTGCCCTCAGACTTTTCTGGCACCCATGTGAGAGGACCATGGATCAATATTTACAGAGTTTATACTTGGTCAAGTTGTGCTTCATATATGTAGACAGTCTCAAGCCTGCAAGAATTTAGAATATAGCAGCAATGAGCACTATTACAAAAATTACTTGCTGAAATTCAGCCAAAAACATGACATTAATGAACTCACATATAAAGGAGCTGTAATGAAAGGACTATTAATGAGCTTAGAATCCAAATTAATACATGCTCAAGATTAAGCAGTCATGGGAATTACAGTATAATTTATAGAATGTAAACTATGCAAAATTTACAGAATAAAAATAGTTCACAAAAATTGTGTGGGAGAGAGTATATATGTTCTGATTTCCACATTTCCATAACAAGAAATTAATAGGAACTATCTAAAATTTTAAAAGGTAGTTTTAAAAAAGGGCCTACTATTGCTATATATTTTTCATAGTCTTTTTCTTGTCTTTTGAAGGATCATTTAGAAGAGAGGAGTCATAAATGTTTAGCTGACTTTCAGGGTTCATTTAGATTCATTTCACTTCCCTCTTTTCTTATACATTCAAGTAAATCTAACTTAATATGTTAAATCTTTAAAATAGCATGACTAACATTCATTCTGAAAAACTATACATGCAAGTGTATATGTAAAATGGTTAAGAATCTGACTTCTTGAATCATATGCTAGTGTGACCCTGGGAAGGTTACTTACCTTTTTGTGAGTTTGCCTGTAAAATGAGATTGATAGTCCCACATTTATTGTTTACAGTTAATTGACATAAAGCTCTTAATACAGGGCTCAACTGGTAGCCACAGTTATCTCTCCTTCCATCTCTTGTTTACAAAGATGTTATTCATTGTTTCTGAGTGGTGGGATTTGGGGTGATTTTTATCTTTTTCACATTGTTCTATATTGCTTGATTCCTTTTTTACAATGAATAACACAAAGCTGTTCCTTAAAAAATAAATAAAAATTACAAATTTTCATTGTCCCAGCACTTCTTTTGCAACTAAAATCTCAATTATGGAGCCTGAAAATCTTTATTTTTATATTTCATTTTATTTTATTTTTTTGAAAATCTTTATTTTTAAAATGCTCCTCAAATGATTCTGATTTTATATTGGGTTTGGAAAACATTTAATATTGAGACCTTTCCTCCACTTAATTTTAATTAATATATTAGAAGCCCCCAGAATGTGCAACTTAGTCATACAGTTCTCCAATCTGATCTACTTCAGCACTCTTGTAAAGCCTCTGCCTTTGGCTCAGGTCATGATTCCAGGGTCCTGGGATCGAGCCCCAGAGCCCCACATCGGGCTCTCTGCTCAGCAGGGAGCCTGCTTCCTCCTCTCTCTCTGCCTGCCTCTCTGCCTACTTGTGATCTTTGTCTGTCAAATAAATAAATAAAATCTTTAAAAAAAAAAAAGAAAGAAAGAAAGAAAGAATCTGAAGAGTTGAGGATGCTGATTTTTGCCAAAACTCAGAGTAAGATTTGGCGTGCATTGTACCCATATGAGATGGCTGTTTTATACCAGGAACAAGAAAGAAAAATCAGAGTAAACAAAAATTTAATCATAAGGCAAGAGTCTTTGAAATTGGAAGGTGATTAGGTAAAAGCAATAGGGATAAGCCAGCACATGTTGGTCGATAATGCTCTGCAGGAGGAGGGTGAGGGGATGGTAGCCATCCAACAGCATCACAAGATATTTCTTAACTAAAAACAAGTTGTTTTAACATCAGGAAGTCAGTTTTCTTCCACTCACCCCAGAACAGGTGTGTTGCTAAAAAAGTGCCACCTCAGCTAAGAAAACCATAAAAGTCACTGGTTTTCTACAAACACTAAAGCCTCCAGGCTGCAGAAGTAGACTTGTTCTGAAACTCAATGTCTTAGAAAATGGTGGGGTAGCAGGTTAGTTTTCATAGTTACCAGAGCTGGATCACTGCTCAGTTGATAGTCACTGTCTTGTAGTCCTTCCCCTTCTCAGTCATCGTGCTTTCTGCAACTGTTGCTTTCTCCTCTAATACCAGGAGTAGTAGAGTCTGTAGCAGTGGAGAATTCATTTGGACTGTGCCCTTCTGAGACTGTGAAGTGATTGTATCTGGTACTGAGGTGAGGAAAGTCACAGCAAGAAGAAAATACAGTACAAAAAAGAAAATAAGTGTGCTAGAAGGCAGACTGTCAGAGAATCAGAAGATGTGGGAAATTACTTGCAATGTAGCTCCTAGATGATACCTCAGTTTAAGTGTCTGCTAATATTATCGTAATAGCCTCCCTTCAGGTTTATTGCTTCAGTCTTATTCTGTTAATCTTTTTACATTTACCAGAAGAAAATTGGTGTTATGTTACCTTTCATTCACTTCTCTTTGCTTCATGTTTGCAGTTCATGGGATTTTCAAATTACCTCTATTGTGGGTAAATTCTTAATAATATACATTGTTATTTTAAAGAATTCCAGATACTCAAATAGTTCTCTTCAGCTTTTTTTCTTATGTAATGATTAAACATTTCTATACATTACTCAGTGCTCATCACAGTAAGTGTATTCTTTATATCCTTTATCTGTTTCACCCATCCCCCACTGACTCCTTCTGTCAACCACCAATTCTCTGTATTTAAGACTCTGTTTCTTGTCTCTTTTTTCTGTTTGCTTGTTTTGTTTCTTAAGTTACACATATGGGTGAAACCATATGGTATTTGTCTTTCTCTGAGTTACTTCATTTAGCATTATAACCTCTAGATCTACAGATCTACCCATGTTTTTGGGAAGTTCTCATTCTTTTTTGTGACTGAGTAATATTCTTCTGTGTGTGCTTGTGTGTGTGTGTGTGTGTGTCTCCCACATCTTTATCCATTCATGTATGAATGGATACTTGGGTTGCTTTCATATCTTGGCTGTTGTAAATAATGCTGCAATGTACATAGGGGTGCACATATCTTTTAGTACTAGTGTTTTTTATTTTTTTCAGATAAATATCCAGTAGTGGAATTACTGGATCATATAGTAATTCTACTTTTAATTCCTTGAGGACCCTCCATACTGTTTTCCACAATGGCTGCCCCACCAGGTTCCTTTTTCTCCATATGCTCGCCAACACTTGTTATTTATTTCTTGCCTTTTTGATTCTGGTCATTCTGACAGGGATGAGGTGATATCTCATTGTGGTTTTGACTTGCATTTCCCTGATGATTAATGATGTTTAGCATCTTACCATGTATCTGTGGACTATTTATATGTCTTCTTTGGAAAAATATCTCTTTAGGTCCTCTGCCCATTTTTAACCAGATTATATGGGGTTTTTTGATGTGGAGTTGTACAAGTTATTTCTGTATTTCAGATATTAAAAACTCTTTATCAGATTATATCATTTGCAAATGATCTTCAGGGTCATTAGTGTTTCAAAAGAATCACTTAAACCAGGAGGGATATTTTCCCTGCTATTACAGATTATACCTTTTGGGAGTAAGGATTTCACTAAAAACCAATCTAAATGGGTAAAAGATGACACAACAAAGGAGAATTTGAGACCCCCTGTCAGGGAAAATAGCAACAGGACTGGGTAATCTTATTTCTGCTTTTCCTCTGGATAATTTTATAGGGGAGTTCAGTGGGACATACATGCTCTTCACCCATGAAGGCCCACTCTTCTGAACCTTAGAATGTAAGTTAAGATAGAGCAAAGGAAGTAAGTAAACAGGTGCCCGCCAGTTTCATGTGGGTAATTTACATTCCCGTATCACTGAGCAACTTTGCTCACATTCTCTTTCCTTTACTTCAGCTTACCCCCTGGGGTCGTCCTTCTCAAACTTGAAGAGGGCCTGAGATCTGAGATATAAGATGAGCATGGTGTAGTTCCATGGCATGACAATTTTACTTTTAGATTTGAGGATAAATATATTTTCATTAAATAGACCTATATTAAACATGTATTAAAAGAGATAAAGTGAAAGGTCACATGATGGGTTTTTTCTATAAATTTTTTACTTTAGCAAATATTAATACAAAAAAGTACATAAATAAAAAATGTAGAGCTTGGTGAATGTCAGGAAAGTTAACTATGTATGTTAAACCACTAATTTATTCTGATAATTGCTTACTTCCTTTTTTCCAACCTTTTGCTCCTAACTTTCTAATATATTTAATGTGTGTCTCCTATAAGCAACATGTAGTTAGGTTTATTTTTTTCTGTAGTCTGGTTGGCAATCTTTATCTTTTAATTAGAGTTTTCAGTCTTTTACATTAACATCATTGGTGATATATTTACATTAAAATCAATCATATTACCATTTGTTTTCTGTTTATTTCATCTATTCTTTATCCACTGCTCTTTTTTCCTTATCTTGTTTTTGATTATCTTACTCATATTTTCTGTTTTAGTTATATATTTGTTTACTGTTTATTTTAATGATTATATTAGCAATTACATTACACATCATTAGTCTTTTAAAGTCTAGCATTAGTACTTTTCACCACATCTGGACAACAAAATGATTTTAGAGTACAAACTCTATGTGTCTTCCTCACGATTTTTTTTTACCGCTTATGTCATTTGTTTTAATGATAATAGTAATAATACCTTGTGGGATATTATGTCATACATATTAATTTATATGTAATATGTACCATGTAATATAAAAAAGAAAAAAGGTAAATTTAAGTATTTTGACAGCAAAAAAGAAAAAAAAAAACATGGCAAGCAGGCTTGGGTTCACAAAGGATCCTGGTGGGAAATTTTTTTTTTTTTACTCTATTTACCCATGCCCCACCGTAACAATGATTTTCTAACTTACTACTCATCCGTTTTATTGAACTGTCCACAGGGTGTGTTTTAGCTGCAACTAAAAGGATGAAAGTTTTAAATTCTCTCAGAAATGTTCTTTTAGGGGCTCCTGGGTGGCTCAGTGGGTTAAGCCACTGCCTTCGGCTCAGGTCATGATCTCAGGGTTCTGGGATCAAGTCCCGCATCAGCTCAGAGGAGCCTGCTTCCTCCTCTCTCTCTACCTGCCTTTCTGTCTACTTGTGATCTCTGTCACAAGTGTCTGTCAAATAAATAAATAAAATAAAATCTTTAAAAAAAAAAAAAGAAAAGAAATGTTCTTTTATATGGAAGGAAGTTAAATTTCCCATATGGTTAAGAGTAATCAACTTTTTTTGTGTGTGTTTTTTGTGTTTTTTTTAAGTAACCAAGTTTTTTACTCATGATATGTATATTGCTTTCTAATTTATAACATCCTGCTAATTTTTTTCTTACAGAAATACACTTTCGGGAAATGGCCTCTAAATCTTGGCTGAATTTTTTAACCTTCCTTTGTGGATCAGCAATTGGATTTGTTTTATGTTCTCAGCTATTTAGTATTTTGTTGGGAGAACAGGGTGATACCCAGCCTGATATTCTTCATAATGATCCTCATGCTAGGCATGCAGATGATAATGGACAAAATCATCTAGAAGGACAGATGAACTTCAATGCAGATTCTAGCCAACATAAAGGTATGGTTCACTTTATTAAGAAATAAACAAACCATATTTTTCAGTCTATGTAAGTGTTATAAGAATTGGAAAAAGATATTTATGTGAATTTTGTTATTAAAATGAGCTTAATTCCCAATATTTAATGACCTTGCTTGTTTGCCTCAGGAAGGAAATTGCTAACACCCAGATTTATTTAGGGAATAAGATGTTAATTTTGAATTTATTTTAAACTAGAGACAGTTCGGAAAATGTAACTTGGGGGAAGGCAAAACTTTTCAGATTAGATTTTTTAAAATTATTTATTTAGTCTGATTTTGTTTTCACGGTTTATGTGTTTTTAGTGTTTTTGCTATTGTTTTGGTCTTAGTTTTTGCTTAGTCTTGTTCTAGAGAAACTCAAGAGGTATATATAAATCCCAATTTATATATATTTTTTCAACTTATTTTTCTATTAGTAACTAATATTAACTAATCTTTTCACCTTTTAAGAGGCATAAAAAACTAGGGAGGTAGAAACTAAGGCTGTGTTATAATGACTTCATTTTCTCTTACCTTATACCTGTTACCTAGCTCTATACCTCATGTTCTCAATTGTGTCCTCTAGGAGCCAACATTTAAAATGTTGGTTTTCTCTAAGTTTCTGTCCCTTGGCTATTTCATGGTATGTGTGATATCATCAATTCCCATAATTTTGATTTCATCTCCACTTTATTGTCTTTATCTTAGCCCAGTTCCCAACATTGTGAAAAAAAAAAATTAAAGTGATTCAAAGATATCTGCAAATGTGATTTATTGATGATAAAGAATATAGCAGCTTGGAAACAATTGGAATTCTGGGTTACAGAATTGCTTCTTTTATCTTTTGGTAGTAAATTATTTCTTTCTGACCTCTCAAGAAGAGGCTGAGGGATGAAGTGTACCACATACATCCTGGTTGAGTTGCATGAACTAGCAAGCATGTGCATACTGTTATAAATTATGTCATGTTATGTTTTTTTTTTTTAATCATGTTATGTTTAAGTGTTTATATAACTGATCCAGTTCTGAGTAGGTGCTCTGTATTCTTATCAAGAGCAGCCTGATCATTGGACACTTGCTCTGTAGCCTTGCTCTGAATTGTTAAAGGGCTAGTTGGCACATGCTTCTCTGCTAGTAGGCTATATCAGGTCAGTATAAGCACATATATTAGGTACCTACTTGTCCAGCTTGATGCTCCACATTTGTTTAAGCTGGAGACTATGAAGTCATGGTAGGTGTTTTCCTTCACTTACCAATCAATCCCATTTATCATAAGTTCCAGCATTCTACTTCTTTACCATTTTTCAGATTTCCTCTCTCAGTTCATTTCCCCTAGTTGAGGACTTCAGTTATACCCACGTACTGGCATTCAACCAAACTTCACCATACCTTTTGTCCTTTCTTATTATGAGCATTTACTCATTTAAAGACCTCTATTTTCTGCATTATCTCTATTTTCCCTGATTTTGCATTATCTCCCCTTCTCTGTTCCAGCCAAGTTCCCATTCCACACTCTTGTAGGATTTATCAGCCACTGCTTTCTTTTTCTGCAGCACATTGAACCCTTTTACATACCTTTATTATAGTATCTCTCTTAGAGTGTGTCAAGTGCTGGTTTATATACCAAGATCCACTCTGAGACTGAGTTCTTCTGCAGCAGGACGTATGGTGTACTCACCTTTTCATCTCTTGTGCCAGCATATGCCTACAACAAAGTAATTAATCAGTGAATAATTACAAAATGAGAAACAATATTTACCAGATCCCAGCAGTGGGGAGAAGGTTGTCTTGTTCAAAGTGAAACATTGAGAATTCCTGCATCTACCATTTTCCCTATGCATCCAGTATTTAGTTTATCTGTAGCCAAAAGATTGGGCTCCTGAAGTATATGAAATGTGAATGTTCTCTGTCTGAAGGGTGATTCTGTTTTTGAATTGTGAATTATTGGTTTTTCAGGGGGACGTGAGAATATTTTTGAAAATTCCATGCCCAAACCTCACCCAACCTTGTATTAGCTTTCTATTAGTGGACTAGAAATTTATGTCTCCAGTTGTTAATTTTTCATAGGACAAAGCTTTTGTAACTCACTGGTTGACCTTAACTTTAAGGATATGCTTCCTTGGGATTCTGCCTAGAACATTACTATAAAAAGTGTGGTTTTGCAGACTTATGCTGGTCCACACCTACATAGGTATTGAAATTGGGACTGTGCAGTTAGAAACTTTCAGGGTAATTTAACAGAGTAATTTTGCCTAAATCCAAAACTAAGAATTAGAATTTGTATTTTATATTTCTTTTACTAATTTTTCTAGTAATTCATTTTTAGCATATTTATAAAAAGTATAGGTCTCCCAACTATTGAAAATAAGAATTGATCCTTCACCAAGCAATGATCTAGGATCTTAAAATTGAGCTCTTCCTTTAAACCAGTGGTACTCAGTATATGATCCTGATCTGACAATCTGAATTGTTTATTACCAGTCTGCACCCAGATAAGGAGATTGCACCAGGATATAACTTATTTAAGCTCACTGCTTAGTTAAGTGGACTTTCTTGAAAATATAGCAAGACTTCCCTAATGAAAGAACTAATATGGTGTTTTATATTCTGGCATGGCTCCCTATTTCTTTACAGAGGAGTACTTTGAAAAGCACTGCTCTAGACAGTCTTGGAAATACTACTGTTACCTGTTCTGTTCTGTTTTCGACTGATGGATTTGCATTTTGGAATATCAAAGTAACCTCAACTGTGCATTAACCCCTCTTCTTCAAACTGGGGTCATCATGAAAGCCTTTTTTAAAATTCTTTTTTTTTTTTTTTTAAGATTTTGTTTATTTATTTGACAGAGATCACAAGGCAGAGAGGCAGGCAGAGCGAGAGGAAGGGAGGCAGGCTCCCTGCCAAGCAGAGAACCCGACACGGGGCTCAATCCTAGGACCCTGGGACCATGACCATGACCTGAGCCAAAGGCAGAGGCTTAACCCACTGAGCCACCCAGACACCCGATGATAGCCTTTTTTAAAGCCACCTTAGGGTGCTTGTATAAATTCCTAACAGTGAACTCTGGTGGAGTGCAAAATGAACTGTTTTTTCAGCAGCATGTCTTTCCTGTCCTGCAGAAGTTTATTTAGAGCTGCAAGAAATTCCTGTCAGTGTTCTGTTGAAAACCCTTTGTAGAATGAAGTGAAAAGCAGAGACTAAGGCCGTGCTTCATATGTATACCAATCTCCAATCTCCAAGACAACTTGTTAAAATGCAGATTCAATTTGAATAGGTCTGGGGTGGGGCCTAAGATGCCGCATTTCCAACAAGCTCCCAAGTGATGTTGATCCTGTTTGGTCAACCGCAGTTCAAATAGTAAGATTTTAAGTCATAGTGGCAATTCTTTTTACTGCAATGGATAAGACTGACATGAAACCAGTAAATCAGAATGTCAGTTCATGTTAGGTTGAGTTTTTGCTTTCTTTCAGTTAAGTCACTAATGGTAGAAAGGTAAATAAATAGAAGGGGGGTTTTGAAATTGTTGAAGAAAATTTTTCATCAATATAATTTATTTGAATTTTACATCTATGCAAATACAACTCTAAAACTTCTTTGTTTAATAGATGAGAACACAGACATCGCTGAAAACCTCTATCAGAAGGTTAAAATTCTTTGCTGGGTTATGACAGGGCCTCAAAATCTAGAGAAAAAGGCCAAACACGTCAAAGCTACATGGGCCCAACGTTGTAATAAAGTATTGTTTATGAGTTCAGAAGAAGATAAAGACTTCCCTGCGGTGGGATTAAAAACCAGAGAAGGCAGAGACCAACTATACTGGAAAACAATTAAAGCTTTTCAGTATGTTCATGACCATTATTTAGAAGATGCTGATTGGTTTATGAAGGCAGATGATGATACATATGTTATCCTGGAAAATTTGAGATGGCTTCTCTCAAAATACAACCCTGAAGAACCCATTTACTTTGGGAGAAGATTTAAGCCCTATGTAAAGCAGGGCTACATGAGTGGAGGAGCTGGATATGTTCTGAGCAAAGAAGCCTTGAAGAGATTTGTTGATGCATTTAAAACAGACAAATGTACACATAGTTCCTCCATCGAAGATTTAGCATTGGGCAGATGCATGGAAATTATAAATGTAGAAGCGGGAGATTCCAGAGATACCATTGGAAAAGAAACTTTTCATCCCTTTGTACCAGAACACCACTTAATCAGGGGTTATCTACCTAGAACCTTTTGGTACTGGAATTATAACTATTATCCTCCTGTAGAGGTAAGTTTAGAAATTTTATTACTGTATAAATACTTAGACTGGTTTTTGTTTACTTAAAAACTAGCAAATAATGTTTCTTTAGCATCGATAACTAAGAATCCTCTTTACTCCTTTTATATAGAGTGGTAATGTATAACAAAATAGATGAGAACATGAGTATCAGCAGTAGTAATTCAGTAAATATTGCTACTATTACCTACTATTTATTGCCTGTGTCAGGCACTAAAAATACAGCAGTAAATATGGCCAAGCTCCAGTTCTTGTGAACCTTCTAATAGTATATTATGAACCTTACATTCTGGATATGGAGACATACAGTAAACAGGTATTTTAAAGATAAAATATGATTTTAGGTTGTGATAAGTGCCCTAGAGTAAAATAAGGGCAAGTGAAGGGATAGAGAATGAGTCGAGTGTGGCACCCCAGTTTGAATGATTAAGGAAGATGTCTCTGAAACAGAAATCTGAATGAGGTTAGAGAGCAGGCTGTGTGGAGAGCCTCTGGGCTTCAGGAATGATGTGTGAAAAGACATTGAGGTTTAGAATTCTAGGCTTCTAGAATTCAAGTCTTCGCCTACTTAATACTTAATTGACCTTGGATGGACAGAATTTGCCCAATTTCTGAGCCTGATTTGCCTGATTTGTAAAATGGACCTGATCTACCTGTTTGATTCAGTTGTGATTAGAATATAGTGCAGTGCCTGTCACACTGTAAGCGGAAGAAGCCTTAGCTCTAATTTGATAACATAGTCATCATTCCTGAGGATTTTATCTAAAATACATTATTTTATTAAATTACTCGGCTAAATGTTTAAGAAGAATTAGTATCTTGTACCCACCAACTAGCTTTACCATATATTAATCTTTCTTGTTTTTTGGTGTGTTTTTTTTTAAGATCTTATTTATTTATTTGACAGACAGAGATCACAAGTAGGCAGAGAGGCAGGCGGAGAGAGGGGGGGAAGCAAGCTCCCCGCTGAGCAGAGAGCCTGATGCGGGGCTCGACCCTAGGACCCCGGGATCATGACCTAAGCTGAAGGCAGAGCTTTAACCCACTGAGCCACCCAGGCACCCCTACTGTATATTAATCTCTAGCCATATTTGCTTCCTTTTTTAAAAGAAAAAGGTATAGATACAATTGAGGCCTGTGTACCCTCCCCAACCAAGTTTTCTTATGTCCTTCCTCAGTGTTAACCACTATCATGAATTTAGTATTTGTCATTACCGTGTATGTTTGTATCTTTTTTCCTACATGTTTGTGTATCCATAAAAAATATATAGTATTGTTCTGTAGGTTTTTAAATAAATGGACTTATTCCATATATATCCTTGAACATTTGCCCTTTTAATACATTAAAATTTATCCACATTAATGTATATATTTGCTTCATTAATTTTTAGGCTTCTGTATAATCTAACATGAGCATCTGTAATTTATCAGTTCCCCTACTGATACACATTTAGTAGGTTGTTTCCAGTTCATCACTGTTATGAGTATTGCAGCAGTGAGTGACTGACTGAAGGACGTCAGGAGTCATGAAACCTAGCTTTTAGATTCAGATCTGTTATTGATTAATAATGCATGTAGGCAGGTCATTAGTACTCTATGCCTTCTTTTTTCTGGCCCTAACATACAAATAATACACTCATGCTAGCGTTCTCATCTTCATAAGCCAGTGTTTGCAAATCATTATCTAGGACAGTGGTTCTCAACTGTGGACTTTTTGCCTCCTAGAGGACATTTGGCAAAATCTGGAGACATTTTTTTGTTAACTGGGAGACTGGCACTGGGTGGAGGTTGTTACTAGCATCTAGTGGATAGAATTCCTCAAGATTGTAATCCCACTAAATGCTAAACATCTCACAATGCACAGGATGGCTTCCCACAATAAAGAGTTATCTGGCCTAAAATGTCCGTAACACTGAGGTTAAAAACATTGACCTAGAACTTTTGATCCAATATTTAGACACTGAGCTTTAAAAGGAAATGTTGAAGCACATCACAACTGCTTCTGATATCAATCACCAGTATGTTCTTGGTACTTACTCAGACATAATTCCTTACAGTAATTCTGCATTTAATAGATGACAAAACTGAGGCTCAGAAAATTCAAGTAATTTGTCCTGATAAATATTCTAGGCAATTTACAAACCATGCTGATTATAAACTCTTGTGATTTCTATCATGGGTTCCCTTCCCCTCCATGATTAATGTGATATGTGTCCCAAAGGGTTGGGGGTTGAAATGAGGGATGTTACAATAAATATTCTGCTGTTGGGATAAAATTCCACTTTAATAAATAAACAGTTAAAGTTCAGTTCTATATAATGTGTCCATTTAAAACCTTATGCTAGGATTTTATTGCTCTTGTGAATGCAACAATTTCCTAGACTGTAAAACAGATGTATTCCTAAGTCTACTTTGTGATAGTCTATTTTTGTTTTGTTCTCATGAGGTACTACTCTGAAATTTTTTTAAATGATTTTATTTATTTATTAGACTGTACAAGCTGAGGGGAGCACCAGAGGGAGAGGGAGAAGCAGACTCCCCGCTGAGCAGGGAGCACAGTGCGGGGCTCGATTCTAGAACTCTGGGGTCATGACCAGAGCCAAAAGCAGAGTAACAGACTAAGCTACCCAGGCATCCCTGAATTTTTTTTTTTTCTTATGTAAACTTTTCTTAGTATAATCTCACCATTCCTAGATTACTTGAGCCCTTCCCTTCTTAATGCCATACATTCCCATATAAAAATATATCTAAACTTAAGAACATTACAGATACATAAAACAAAGACACCTAAATGCATGTAAGGTTTTAATAAGAGTATCTGCTACAGATAGTAATAGCAAAGGGACATCATAATTGTCACTATTTTGTAACCAGTAAAATACCCTTCTTTCCTTTAAGAAATTCCCACCTACAGATAGGTGTACCTAACAGTATACTTTATATGAACAAAATAAATATTTCTGTGATACATCAGATTGTAGTAGTTTTTAAAATGGTTGCAAGAATTATGTTCTTTCTATAAAAATTTATTCAGTTATATTGAAGACAATAAAATAGACTTGGAAGAACGAAAATTGACCCAGCTTCCTAATTACTGCTTCTTCTCTCCCAGGAGTGTTCGATACAAACACATGTGAAATCCAACTTCTATTATTACTCATCCATCATTTAATAAATTTTCTTCTCCATAAGTGAGTTACTATTTTCAGAGTTATCCTAAATCTCCTACATATACTTTTGCTCTGTTGTGATCACTGAAAACACAGTGTGGAAAATGATTATTTTAGCAAGTCAATGTGTGAGATATACAGCTGATCAGAGACTTACGTTCTTACGTTCTTAAGTTGGGTTTAGAACTTAATCTTCATGCATTTCCCTTTTCACACTGCCTTCTTACTTCCCTAAAAGTGATTTATTCCCTAGGACTAAAAGTCTCTTCCCTAGAAATAGACTTTTCACCAGAGAATTTGTAATCAGTCTTAATACAGAGGATTTTAAATAGTGTATATGTGTGTAACAGTCTATATGTAATAGTGTATACACATACACATGCACACATATGTACAGATATATACACATATATACACACACATCTACATATATATACATGTGCCCTTATATCTGAAATTGCCTTTTTTTGTAGGTCAGAAATGATCAAATAGGATTTATTCTGTTTTTCAATCTGATTACATTAACTATAACCCATCTGAAACTTACTGATACATGGTCAAAATTGAGAGCTCCAGATTTTTCCAAATTGTTAACTGATCTTTCCAGTACCATTTTTTAACTAAGTCTTATTTTCAGTAGTGATTTGAAATAATCTCCTTTATCATATACTGTAGCGTTACTTACAGTAGGGTTGGTATCTGGTATTTCAGTTCTGTTCCATCATCCTATTTGATTTTGCCTCAGCACCATATTGTCTTGAACCCTGTAGCTTTACTGAATTTTGAAATTATTACTCTAAGTGTGTATATTCCTCTAGTTTATATCTCTTTTTTTCAAATTGTTTTGGTAACACTAATGCCTTTATGTTAATGTATTTATCCATTCAGGGACAATAGATATCTTTGCCTGGGATTTTTAAATTTTATTTTAGGTCCCTTAGTAAAGCTTTATAGTTTTCTCCAGATTTTATTTCTTCTTAAGTATCTCCCTATGTTTTTAATATTTTTGTTACTATTTTACTTGGGCTTTTTAAAAAGCTTTTTAACTGGTATATATGAAAGCTGTTGTTTCTTAAAAACATCTTTAAAATTTGCCTCTGTTCCTGGATTCTCTGTATCTGATGATTTTTTACTTGACTTTCTTGAGTTTAGGTAGTAGCCATTATTACATGCAAAGAGCTATTTTGTTTCTAGTAGTTATAGCTGTTATCTTTTTATTGCTTATAAATCTTAATAACAGTGTCCTGGTCATCTAGTTAAAAAAACAGTAATGCCATAGAGTGAAACAGAATGTAATAAATCTTATTAAAAATATTATTGCAGTATTTCAGGGTCATATGAAGTTGCTTTCAGAGAGGATCAGCAATTTAAAATTCACAGCTATTGGTCTAGTCTTTTAGTTTAACATGTACTGCCCAGTATAGTAGCCATTAGCTAGGTACGACTGTTGAGTACTTGAAATATGGCTAGACCAAACTGAGATGTGCTGTCAGTATAAAATTCATTCCTGATTTTAAAAACTTATCACAAATAAAAAGAATGATTTTGTTAATAATTTTTTAAAATATTGATTGCATATTGGAAAAGAATAATATGGACTTACTCATTTGAAATATATTCAAATTAATTCCTTTTTTTTTTTTTAACTTTTAAAATGTGGCTTCTAGATTTTAAATGGCATCATGGGGCTCACATGTATCTATTGGATGGAGCTGGTTTGATGATCACAAGTTGACTTATCATTTTACTTTTCAGATTTGTTCCTATCCTTACATTGCCAAGGGTGCTAACAAGTAGGCTCCAAATAATTTTCCAGTGCCTACACAGTTATCCAGAAACCCCAGATATCTGGTGTTTGTTTCAAAGGAAAGTTCAGAGAGAAGGCCAGAGAAGATGCAGTGGGTAATTCCCTGATAATTTTTACTGCATTGTAAGCTACTTATTCCAAACAAATTATTAAATGTTCATACTAATTTAATAATAATTAAGTGTTCATACTGAACATTTAATAATTCATGTTTGGAAGTAAGTAGCTTACAATGGGACCTTGTCTCTGGGACCTTGTCAGAATATCTTTCTTCTTGGGTCCTTGTAAAGATACTAGATAGAATCTGAAGTTTGGTTGGAGTCACCTGGGTGAAACATTCTGTAAATACCAAAATAACCTTCTAACTGTTTAGTTCTGGGGTCAGTTTTGTGTCTTCTTCTTTTTTTTTAATGTTCTTGCCTTTTTTTTTTTTTTTCCTGTTGTGTTTTTTTAATTATCTTGTTTTTGTCTTTTTAAAAACCTATTCTCATACCAGCTCTGTTAGGAATCTGAGAATTATATTTCTGGACAAATGTTTCACTCTGACTTACTTACTGAGGACCACCTAAATGTGATTATTTTGTCAATAATAATGTTGGCATTTATGGAGCATTTACTATAGGCCATGCTGGTTCCAAGCATTTTATATACATTATCTCCTTTAAGTAACCATCTTTTACAGGTGGGGAAATTGAAGCTTATAGAGGTTAAGTAACTTGCTAAAAGTCATACACTAGTAGGTAGAATTTGACCCTAGTAGACAAACTTTAGATTCAAACTTAGAGTTGACTCAGCACTTCCTCTCGTAAATACTGCATTGTTTGGGTTGATGTGCAGATGAAGTATTTGGTTACACATAATGGGCAAGGATTTTGTAGTCATTGAATGCTTCAAAGTTGTCTTTCTTGAGGTTGAGCCAAGCAAAAAGATAGAGTGAGAGCATAGGAAGTTTAAAAGCAAAACTCGGAAATAGAGCATCATTCTTTGTATAGCTGCCCCTTTCATTTGAAGAAGTCTCAAGAATTTTTTCAGTGAAAACATTATAGACGATGAGAGAATATGATTTCAGGTAGATATATTTTAGCAGTTTTCATGTTTAAGTCATGAAGAACTCTACAAACTCTTGCTTTCTTCCGCAAGTCTAATAAATAGGTGCCTCTGCTTTACCTTGCCAACTTTGGTGCTTGGAATCTGTTAAAATTAATGTTTCCTTTATCGGTATGTGAATATTGTGTGTTAACTAACTAACTAACTGTTTCTTAATGATGCCTGTTTCTGCTACTTTTTTAGGGTCCTGGTTGCTGTTCTGATCTTGCAGTTTCTTTTCACTATGTCGATCCTACAACTATGTATGAGTTAGAATACATCGTTTATCATCTTCGTCCATATGGTTATTTATACAGATATCAACCTGCCTTACCTGAAAATATACGAAAAGAAGTAAGTCGAGATTACAAAAAAGAAGATCCAAAAGTAAAATGAGAACCCTTGAAAGAAAAACACAAATGAAGAGGTAAAATGTTTGGCATTGCACTGAAGAACTTCTGCATTTCTGATACAGAACACTGGAATCCCAGTGAGGAATTCTTTCTAAGTGAACATTCCATATTAGAAATCTTTCATATGAATGACTGTAAACTGAAGCTTTAAGTGAGCTGTGAAGTCTGTTAAAATGTGTTTTGATACAGTAATATATATATGTAATATATATAAATATATATTATATATATATATGAAAAACTTGTGTTTTTAAAATGGTGGCCAGGTAGAGGGACTAGAAACGAGATTTTTGTTTTCTATTCTTGACCACATTTATTATTTTCACTGAGAACTAGGACACTTAAATTTTCTAAAACTACACTGCACATATTAATAACACACGTGATGCTAAATAGGTCTGCCTTAAAGAAAATTTTAGGGGGAAATAGTGTTGCTTAATGTTACTCATAAACTCAAGACATGAGTTTATATTTGTAGTATGATATAAATGAACCAAACCCTTCCCCCCCACACACACACCCCCATGCAGTTTTTGTCTAATGGAAATTTCCTGTGACTGTAATTGGCAGTATTTCTTCCAGACAAAGTAAAGTAAGAATGGCACTTGTCCTAAAGTGCATTAATAAAACCACATTTTGAAATTATATGGGCCTTGACTGTATTATATACTTGGTTCTAATTAGTAATTAATGTTTTACTGAGTCCCTGTTGTCACTTTTCTAAATATGTTTATCCTTGAATACAGTTTTAATTATTACTATTTATTTACTCAAAGCATTAATAGCATTCTATAAACATGCATTTTAAAATATTTTGTTCCCAAATTTACCCATTGTTAATTGTGGGTAACCAATAAATAGTAAATTTAATGCTATTTGGGGATGCCTTTCTTAGATCAGTGCCACTCTCAGGAATTAGTGTCATTCTAAATTGATTATTTAAAACTCTTTCCAACTACATAATTATAGTTCCTTTGTTATCATCCTGTTGAGAGATGAGAATTTGTTTGTGCCTTTCATAACTTGTTTAAAGCAAAGTTTAGACATTACTTTTTAGGCTCTGAGGTGGCTATTAGTTGCACTGGCAAATTAATTTGAATTTACAATTTTCACCAGAGTTGATTAAAAATATTAGAGAAACAGACTGCTTAAACAAAGTGAACTATGCCAGATATTAAAAGACCAAATACTTAATTCATGAATATCAGCCTGAATTTTGATGCTGACTTACTATTTTGGGGTGGTTTTTTGTTTGGTTGGTTATTGGTTGGTTGGTTTTGGTTTTGGTTTGCCAGTAGATAATTCTAACAGAGCAGAACACCCAATTCAACACTGTCATCAAAAATATGTTCGTAAATATTTCATTCTGATTTTAGTGACCTATTTAAAGAATTTCTGGAAGGAAAGAAAATTTTAAGCTTTGTTGTCTTTAGTAGTATTATCTGAGTGTATCATAAAATAATATTTTGCAGACTTTCTGTAAGATTACCTTAAATGTTACAAACGAGTTAAATTTTTTGTTTATCATTATGCTAATTTTACATGGCTAGCATGCCATTGAATCTGCTGCTTAGCTGAAGAGTTTATATTTATTGTGCCAAAACCTGTCAAAATTAGGATCTCTTTGGATGGTATATATTGAGAGGATGCTCTTGGTGACGATTAGTGGTAATTACGGATTACTCTGTCCTGTCCACACATTGAAAAGTCCCACCAGTTTTTAACTTAAATTGTCTTTTGTTGTTTTCGTGACACTGTTACCTGCCAGAATTTCAAGGCATTCATTCTTTTCTTTGAACAACTCTTCATCTTGGTGTGAATATGAATTTTTTGCAGTCCATATATGCTACTTTCCAAAAAACCTTAAAATTTACTAATAGGAAATTAACATTTTGATGAATCCTGGGGCCTGGAGTCAGACTGCCTGGATTTAAATTCTTGATCTATCACTTACTGAGTTTTGTAACCTTGAGCAATTTACTTAATCCCTCTGTGCCTCAATTTTCTCATCTGTAAGTTAGGGATGGTAATGCTATCTACCTCACAGGATTTTTATGAGGATTAAATGAGTGAATATATGTACAACTTTTAGAATACTTGTCTAGCCCAGATTACGGAGCAATAAGTGTAAGGTTTTATAGAATGTAAATATTTGTTCTAAGCGAATGAAAATATCTGCTTTATTCAGTTAGATATTGAAGGAAATATTTCATACATTTCTTATAATAAGTAATAGCTAATTTTTATCTAATGCCTACTGTATGCCACATGGTGTGCTTTAGATATTCTTTGTACATTAGTGTTAATCTTCACAAATTGGGTATTCTTCCTATATTGTAGATGAGAAAACTGAGGCTCAGAGAATTAAAGTAATTTTTTCACTGTCATAGAGCAAGTAAGTAACAGAGCCAGGATTTATGCTCCAAGTCTGTGTGTTCTTTGTACCATGTCAGCCTTGAGGTTAGTCATTTAGCACTATTTCTTTCCATTTTTACTTATTAACATGTGTGATATGATACATCAATCAGTAACAGACAAATTAACCAGCCAGATTGTCATAGTGGCTCTCAAATGGTCATTCTTCTATACTTGCCCGGGAGCTTGTTAAAATGCGGATTTCAAGACTCTGGTCTCAGAAATTCTGATTCTAGCATGGGGCTCAGTACTGTGCTTTCTTACTAGATTCCCTAGGTCAGTAGTTCTCCATGTGTTGTTGTCCCCAACTAGCAGTATTTGCATCATCTGGGAACTTGAAATGCAACCTCTCTGGGGCCCCCACCCCAGACCTCCTGGGGAGTCAGAAACTCCAAGAGGAGAAGCTAGCAGCTGTGTTTAAACAAGCCATTCTGGTGAGTGAGTCCTATTCATTCTAGTTTGGGAACCAAGACTTGGGTGATTCTGATGCCATTAATCCTTGGAATGTGCTGAAGATTTATTGCTCCTTAAATAGGGTATCTTTCAAAGATTTAGATGAAGCATGTTTTAAATCTGTGTCATCCAAGATCATACTGTATTAAATGTGAGAGACTTTAAAGATAACATTCATTTTTTGACGAAATTCTTTAGCTTCTTCAGATTGACTAATACCAGGGCCCACAATAATATCTGTCATTCTCCAAGTTTAGTAATTTCACAGTTGGGGCAGGAAGAGTTTATTAAGTACTAGTAAATACATAATAATTCATTAAAAGCATAACTAAATGAGCATCCTCACTTGTTAGTAAAAAAAAAAAATTTCCAATTGTAAGCAAAAAAACTTTAAATGGTGGGGGTAGCAAAATACTACTTTATAATATGCAGATGTTTTTCTGCTAATTTGTGCTATCAAAATTTCATCACTTTCAAGAATCAGTTGACTGTCCTATATGACCTAGTACAGCAAAAAATTCTCCAAGTATTCGGTAGAGCACATATAAGCAGATTTCATGATGATCACTTTGTCATTTGGATAAATGATTTTAGTGTGGTCTCAAAACATAAGGCTTTTGCTATCTTTGTGTTTCCCAATAACAGTATACTTCTATTTCAAATGGGAAGTTCATAGGTGATACAAAGCAGATTTTTGTCCCAGAGTTCAATTATTTGTTTTATCTTAAATTTCAGAGGAATTTTTGTTACTGTAAGATGATTCAAAATAAAGTACTGGCCAGTTTTTAATATTTTTTGAAATACGGTAGTTGTATTTGAGCATTAAATTTGTTAACTGATAATTTTCATAAATGTTTCTTGAGTATTAATTTTTCACTTTCTTGAGCCTATCGAACTATAGTATTTCTGGATTGAGACTTGAAAAAAATGCCTCACTTTATTGATTAGTTCAAATCTGTCCTTTTGTTCCTCATTTAAATTTTCAGTTCATTAGAGTATTTTGTCTTGACAATTTCTTCTTCTTTGTATTTGTTGCCCTCTATTTTCCTTACAACTAATTTCCATTTCTTAACTACTTTAATGCTGCCTTTGCAATGTTAATTTGGCTGTAATTAGTGATTAGAATTTGTATCACTTACTAATAATTTTATACCTATTAACTTGAGATTTCCCTAGGAGATTGAAAGAAAAAAAATCTAAGAATAATGCCTGCTGGCTCTCAGGATACTTGCCCTAGTTAAAAGTCTATAGTTTTAAACTAGTTCTATATATACAATTACTAAATGAACTAAAGTTATTTGGATTCCATTCCCTCAACCCCCTTTTCTCAAAAACAAACCAAAAAACTCATTTGTCTCATTTCTCTACTTTACTGTAGGCCTAACAGAAACATTCTTAAGCAATCTGGGGGACAACCTGTTGTTTATTTTATGCTAAATGTAACCTCTCTTGATTTAAAAATATGACTTATGTTTATATATTGGAGTTGAAATAGAAGTTTTAATACAGATTAAAGCAAAAACTTCACAAATTCTCCCTAGAGAAATCAACTCTAAAACTAGCTTCAGAAGTGAACAGTGCTCTGTTTCAACCCCTTTTACCTCTAGTTTTTATCAGTTCAGTTTAAATAACTTTGCAGGGCCCTACCAATTAATAATCCATATAAAGTATATATTAGAGGGAAACTAATCTTACTGCTAAGCAGTGTGTTATATTACACAGTGAATATTTGTGTTTTGGAATTTTGAAATTATGTAAGGTTATAGTATTATGAATGGTTTAAAAATGTGTGGTGACTTGCTTATTTTAAGTGATCCACCAATAAGTCAGAAAAAAAATGTATTTTTAAATATGTTTTTTAAAGTGCCTTTTGAACATTTTTAAACAATGGATTTAAACAACCACATAAAATAAATTACCATGTTTAAAGCTGTTTTATCTGATTATTTTAAACTGTTGTAAGAATTGTGGGAAACACTAAAGGGGTAGTTTGGGGATTACTTTACCAAAAATACTAATTTAAATTATTTTCTCATCAAAGTTATTCAGTTTGAATAGGCTTGAGTAATTTTTGCAGCAGTGTGCATTATTTGTCTTTAAAGCAGCAAAATACTCTACCTCTGATTTAGAATAATAACCTTAAAAAAATTAGGTCATCCAGGTAAGTGTATGTATGTGTATATGGGTCGGGGGAGATGCTTTTGTATTTCTTGGTATATTTTGATCTATCATGTACACTGGAATTCATTTATTCAACTAATTATTCAAATAATATTCAAATAATGCCTAGTATCTACTAGAAATACAGTGGTGAGCAATACCTATAGGATCTCTGTTCTCATAGAGCTTTAACTCTGTAGCTAGATAATAAACAAGTTAATAGATGAATGAACAAGATCTCAGAGAATGGTGTTAGGAAAAGAAAACAAGGATTCAATAGAGCAATTTTCTGGGTAGAGTGTCAAGGAAGACCCCTGAGGAGATAGTATTTGAACTGAGACCTGATGACAGACATTTTCTATACTTCAGAAGTTATTTATGAGATTCTTTGCCCCTATTATGTAAAAAAAATAATAATAATTTTCCACCTTTGCTTAATTATGCTCTGGGCTTATGTAAAGGACTCAGTGAAATGCAATTCATAGGCCATAAACTTTGTGGTTTTAGTATATTTCATCCAGAGCTCAGGTCTATCTATTGATACTAGATTAGTCTGTTGCTTTTAAGATATGAATAAAAATTGACCTACCTCTTCCTTAAGCAGATGATTCCAGATGTTCATAAGTTCTTTGAGTCTAACCTGTCTACCTCAATTTTCAGTCACATGTCACCCAATATATTCCTTATTAGTTCATATGTACATGTATGCATGTATATGTATATATACACACATACATATACACACTGTCGTTTGGATTCACCAGTTTTAGAAAAGTTGAGGAAATGAATGCCACTTCATGTTGTTTTAGTAGTAGAGTTGTATAATTTAATATATTCAGATAGCCCCATGTTGTCCAATTAATTGTATTTAGTTGCACTGCTAATTGGTAAATCATTTGAGAAGAGACCGATTTACCTAAATACATACAGATTCACTAGTACCTATTTTAAGTTTTCCAAAAGTATAATCCTGGAAAGAATACAGAATTATTGCTTAATTTATTTTCTTACTAAAGGGCTCGACCTCAAACACATTTTATTTCAGCTCTAATAATGCTGACAATATAGATTATCCAAATAGAAATTCCTATAGTGTTTAAGACCGAACATTTAAGAACTAAAGTTCAGCAACATCGGCATTCTCCAGATAAATCTATCAGTATTAATAAAATATGGAAGTAAATTGTTTCGTCATGAGTTTGTTACTCATTATTGAATTTATTGCTATCTAGAACTTTAAATATGTTCTTTTTTTTTTTTTTTTTAAAGATTTTATTTATTTTATTTGACAGAGAGAGAGATCACAAGTAGGCAGAGAGGCAGGCAGAGACAGAGGGGGAAGCAGGCTCCCTGCTGAACAGAGAGCCTGATGCGGGGCTCGATCCCAGGACACTGAGATGGTGACCTGAGCCGAAGGCAGCGGCTTAATCCACTGAGCCACCCAGGTGCCCCAAATATGTTAGTTCTTAAAGCCATATTTGTGTTGTATCATTTTTTCTGCCTAAAGAACTACCAGGTGGGGGGTGCCTGGGTGGCTTAGTCATTAAGCGTCTGCTTTTGGCTCAGGTCATGATCCCAGGGTCCTGAGATCTAGCCCCACATCAGTCTCCCTGCTGGGCAGGAAGCCTGCTTCTCCCTCCCCCACTTTCCCTTTTTTGTGTTCCTTCTCCCACTCTATCTCTGCCAAATAAATAAAATCTTTAAAAAAAAAAGAGAGAGAACCACCAGGTGTTTGTACTAGTGCTTCTCATTCTGTAATTGATAGCTTTTTTTTCAGGACTGAAGATTTGTGCAGGGCATTTCTACTCTTTCTGTCTTATTATATTGCCCCTGTATAGTGCAGTTGAATATAGTCACTTTTCTCCCAATAATGAAATACTCGTCTTTTTTATGAAATTCAGCCCTAGAACTTAAGCTATTTGGGTTTTCTAATGAATGTCTAGTGACAGGTTAACAGTACTTGGTCATTTGTAGAATTGCTAGAGGATGTGCCATCATAAAACTAATTTGAGTGGCAATGTCTTAGTCTTAACAAGTCATCAGGTTTTGACTTTTGTCAGCTTCAAATCTTTTTTCATAGAACTCACTCCAAACCACATTGTCTTTCCTCTTTCTATTTCTAGAATACCAGAATTATACTCCTGGTAGCTTTTAGGTTGAATTTCACTTTCTTTTCATTTTGTTGTTAGACAGTTGAAAGTTGGTGATAAAATCCAGAAAGTAGTTTGAAAGAGAATAATGATTCACTCCTTCCTTTAGTTCTATGCAAGACTGTCTTCCATGTATTTGTACTGTTCAGTGCTGTGTGTGTCAGAGATACAGGAATAGGAAGGTATGGTTATTTTAATAGTTGGATTTTTCTTTAATCAAAATACTAAATCTTAATTTTTCATGCTGTTTAGGTATATAAAAAGTAATTTTATTCAACAAAGTAATTTTATTCTCTGAGGTGAAGGTAGCTATGTGCTTAGAATAAGAAGACATGAAAATGATTTATTATTTTTAAGCCTCTGACTCTTGGTTTTGCTTGATTTGGGCCCAGATTATGATCTCAGGGTTGTGGAATCGAGTGCCACCTTGACTCCCTGCTCAGCTGGGAGTCTGCTTGAGATTCTCACCTTCTCCCTCTGCCCCTCCCCTCACTCATGCACCTCTCTCTCAAATAAATAAATCTTTTTTTAAAAAGTTTTAAAAATAATTTTTTACTGACCTATTTGCCTGGTTACAGAAGCAGAAAAGAAAAGGGAAATAATTGAATCACCTATATTTTCTTAATGATCCTAAATTAGACATGTAGCTAGCTATCTGGAATCCTAAAGTAATCATGCTCTTTGGTGTTTTTTCTCACCTGAAAGTTTCAATATTTACCAGGTTAGACCTTCATTTTATGTTTTATTGTCTTTAGACCCTCTCAGACTACTAACTCTTCAGATTTACCAAATAAAAACTGGTGTTCAGAAGTCAAATGACTCAGAACAAGTGAAGCAGAACTTAGTGGTGAAGTTGAACCTGAATCTGAAATTTGAAAACATGTCAAGATCCAGTCTTCTTTATAATATACTGACTTAGAAGGTAGAAAGACAAAAAACTGCTGGGTGAACATAGTTTTAATTTAAGATCACCAATGACTTTATTTAGGGCTAATCAGGTTATCTCATAATGTAAAATAGTGCTTATTAAAGAATATTAAAAGAATTTTTGCTGTATATTAAATAGCAGAAATTTGTCTTACTAATTCAGTAGTCATTTCAAATCCTAAACTTAACGTATTTTCTAAATTTACTATTTGGTAACTAGATAACTACATAGAATTACTTAAAACTCACTTGTCAGGGTACCTTTAAAAGGGTTTTCTTTTTTCCCCTTTGCATCTAAAACTTTCGATGTAAAATTACCCGAACTTCCTGTTACTACTAAAACTGAAATAAATGAAGCAAGAGAAATAGAAGCAGTGAACATGTGAAGCAGGCACTTTACCCAAAAGCACAGTTATTTACCTCAGCGAGATTATTCTTTTAAAGAAGTTAGAGTAGGTTGGTTTCCTTTGACACCCGTTTTTCTCCAGACTCCACCTTATGTGACAGGATGGTAGTGGTTTCCTCCCTCAGTTATTGTTCCTCTTAAACCTAAGAATTTAACATGACATATCATGTTAAAATTAGAAGTCTTGTTTACTACTTCTTTCTCCTCTCCCACAGGTAATTCTCCTAAGATTCAACCCACGCTCTGTACACAAAAGGTCAGCAAATAGTTGATTTATTTTATTGACTTAAATATATCAAAATCCCACCCAGAATCCCAGGGTATGGTAATACAGACGTCAAATCTCTTAATACCCTAATTTAAAACCAGTTGGTGTACACCCTTTTTCATATGAGAAATAATGACAGAAACAATCTGACAAGTAATAATGAGACTTATAGAGCCAAGGGTGATTGCAGTTAAACCTTCGCTTTTCCTGACACTTTAGAGCTATCTTCTAGGAATGTTTGCCCTCCCCTGTTAACAAAACACGGAACAAAACTCCTTCAGGGACCTCACTCTTCATTTCGTTCAACAGTTTGGATAGAAAAGGGAGCTCTGTACCTTGAGGCAACACAAGTGTTTGAATGACCCTGTTTCCTACCACAGGAAAAGGTCAGTAATTTTGATTCACGGCTCTTTTTCTGCTTCAGTATTTTAGCCCTGAGTACAGGTAATTAAAGAGTAATTTTACTTCACTTAATGTATTGTGATCCCGGAATTTCCTTCCCACTGAATAAAATTTAGCTCTCTGCTAAACATGTAAAATGGGTGAAGGTTACCATTAGACAAGTGGGAACAGATCAGCCCCCTGCTCTGTACCACCAGTGAGGATTTTGGCACACTTCCTACGTTTGGACTCTCAACAGAAGAACAAAACCTTCAGTAATGAGTGGAGGATTGTGCTGTCAATCACTGTGAAGGGAGGACTGGCCTGGTACAGGGAAGCTTGAGGTAGACTTCTGTCTTGAGAGAAGGAGTGGTGTGTAGTTAAGCCCTTTGCCTAGCCTCTCAGTAGCCCTTCCTTCATTTTCTTTCTCTTCAAGACCAATTCTTGGATTCATAGGAATGACTATTTTTACCCCCCAGGTACCGTGCTGGCCCTAGGGTTGCAGAGAGGAAAAGATACAGTCTTGCCACTGGGTAATTCAGTGTTTAGGGAACACTCCTCTAACTTAACTGTAACAGAACTGATGACAGTCTTCAAATATATTAAACCAAAATGGGCAGTGAAGGCTAAAGGACTTAAGGAGCAAAACTCAGACAACAGATGCCCATTTACTGAGATAAAGCCCTGCCAGGGGCACTACCCAGGGCAAGGAGGCTTTTTATGAGATTAGAATTTGAGAAAGGTCTCCCAGTAACTTCTGTAGTGGAAAGTTTTGTTGGTAGTACTTGCTCAAATAAGCCCATCTATTGAGTTTTTTGTTTCGTTTATCAAATATTTCAGTTCTAGAATTTCTATTTGGTTGTACGGTATAATTTCGAGGTCTCTGCAAATGTTCCCAGTCTTATTTCTTTACGTCTTAAATATAGTAAGCATAGATGTTCTAGAATCTGTCTTCTACCCCCATTACCTGGACTACCACCACCACCACCGTGGCTCTATTTCTGTCAGTCACTTCTTTTGGTATTCAGTTACATTTTCTTCTTATTTTTTTAGTACCATCTTTGTCAGAAACATCACACTTCTTTGTAGTCTTTTTGAATAGGACAGATGAATCTGTGTCTCACCTTGCAGAAACCATAAAAATCTATGCCATCCTGAAGTCCTCCAGGGGCAATAGAGTCTGTGAAACTGTCAACCCAAGAATCCCACTCACCTGCTGACTGGCCTCCTACTGAAGTGAAGAAGTTACACAGAGAGGTCAGCCAGTGATCACCCTCAGAGAATAGAACGGGAGAGGAGCCCACTCTGATTCCTGTGATGTATAATATCTACTTTGTACTGACTAGGATTCAGCCTAATCAAATCTCTTCATTTTAGACAATCAAGGATTAGCAAAACCTGCATGGTCTTAAAAGGATAAACTTGTATTTAATTCCTTAATGGTCATACTTCAGTGAGGGCTCCATGAACTCATTGTAGAGAACAAGTACTAAGGCGGTAGCTTGCATTTTTGGAGCATTTTTGAGTCTTAGAAGCAAGCCAGGCACTGTATGCTTAGCTGACCTAAATTCATGAAAAGCCAGGTTTGGAGAAACTTCCAAGTTTTCATCTCGATAGTAAAAGCTAAGGGTTGGGCCCTATGCACTTCTGAACAGATACTATCTCAGCTCTAAAGGAGTTTCTAAAGTTAAGTAGAAGTCTGCAAGTTCTCAAATTTTGAAGTCAAGTCTTAAAATACAGAATAAGCTCCAGGTCTGGGCTTTTCTTGCTGGAGTTAGAACCTTGATGTTGTATCTCCAAGAACACCCTCAAACAGTTAATGGGCTGAGACACCCTCACACCAACAAATCAATAGTAGTGTGACATATTGCACTTGGGGAATAAGCACAGACACTTTGACTATACTAACTTTGATTTTGTATGTTAAAGCCACATGCCTAATAGCATTTCTGTCTGATAGCTGAGTAGGTTGGAAATAACTGCTATTCTCCAACTCATCTGTTCACCATCCTGGTCTTGATCCTAGAGTAGGGAGATAAATTGAGAGCAAAAAGTGAAGTTACTAGTTCAATTTTATGAGCATTATATTAAGTGACATCCAAGAGACAATCTTACATGAAGAGTTGTTAAGAATAAAAACAGACTTGGGGAAAGGTTGAATTACATATTTAGTTGAAAATTAAATGACATTTTAGATTCACAGAGAGCAAGAATTATGTCTCATTTATCTTTGTATCTTCCACAGAGATTTGCAGAGAGTAGGTCATTCATAAATATTTGTTCAACTGAGAGGATCTCAGACTTTCATTACTTAAGCCTTATATCATAGCATATCCGTTTGCCTTGGTCACAATCCAAGGGGTTTGGGCTAGATTTATCTTTGAAGACTTCTCTAGCCCTAAAGCTAATCATTCTGTTATGCCAGTGTTTCTTGCATTTCAGTGTGCTCAGGAATCACCTAGTGTGCTAGTTCTAGCACAGAATCCTAGGCCAAGTAGGTCAGGAGTGGGGCCCAGGAATCTGAATTTTCAAAATCATTCTGGATAATTCTAATGCAAGCAGTGTAAAGCCTCACTTTAGAAGCGTTGAATTATACTGTACACTCTCTTGTTTCCAGTGTTTGCTTAAAATGTACCAATTTACTGTTATCACTCTAAAGAATATAATATTTTAACCTAGGGTGATTCCCTCTAAAAATGTACGTTTTCTATTTTTAAATATCTTTTGAAGCCACATTTTTAAGCCAGCATGAATAGTGCAGGAAACTTGTTTCCTACACCTCTTATCCAGAGATAGGAAACTAGGTTTCCCATACCTCGTATCCAGAGATAGCCACCTCGATTTCCCACCACACTTAACACTTTGTGCCCTCACTCTTTAAAGTTGGGTTAAGAAGTGCTCTTTTCAAATCCTCCCAATTTCCACAAAAACCAAAGACATCAGAAGACCTAGAAAATGCTTACAGAAGTGTCTACTTTGGGGCATGTAATAGACATTTATATACATGAATCTGACCTGTGTCTTAACATCCAGACTGATTCTACCTTGTGCTATTCTTGGGCAACTATCTATTATTCTCTCTAGGGAGGTTTTCAGATACTAGCTCAGCATCATTGTCAGTTCCAGCCAAATTAACTCTTTAAAAGATGTGACTCGAAGTCAATGGGTCAGGGCTCTTGCTGCTCTCCAGAAGAGCCCATCCTTGTCCTAAGCAGTAGCACTTTCACCCTTTCAAGGCCATGTTCCCACCTCTCATTGTGGACCACTCTGCAGAATAACTAAGAGATGAATTTGGGGAGAATAATTTCCTTGAGTCATTTTTCAAAAGATGATGGAACCTTCTTAAATGTTGTTAATTTGAACTTTGAAATGACTTTATTATTTTGTAAGTACCGTATCCTGGTTAGCTAACTATGGCTGACAATCCACCCTTTGTCTTGACTGCACCCAAATCGTGTCTAGTGCATCAGAGAGGGAAATAAATTTGATGCACTTATTGCCTCTGAATCTTTTTACTTTTCTGCCATTAGCTTTTATAACTCTTTTCAGCAGATGAAATTGAGACTTGAAAAGAGGAAAATTAAAGCCTTTGATGAAATTTTAAAATCCAGTAAATTTCTTTTCTGGTCATTTTTTAACCAGAACACATGCATACACCCTACACAGGCATAAAGACAGACACATCCTCAAGGTTGATGGGACTTGTTAGAATCTTCTGGTGGCTTGAGATTAACATGCAGGAAAGTGGTTCGGAAGTGACTGTGGAATTCATGCCTCTGGGGAGGTAGAGGGAACAGCTTTGTGCTGAGGCAGACGTTGAACTGTAAGGCGGCCCTAACAGAGGCCTATGCCAGTATCAGGGAAACTCTGGAACAGGGATGGTGCATCTTTCTTGTTCTACTTGGGGCAAGGCTGCCTGGCCTTCATATACCAATATCTACCTGTCACTGCATGAGAACTGCCCAGGGAGGAGGCATGACCTCACAAGGTAGCTCTCAAGCCAAGGATGATTCCCTAAGAGGAACTTGGCTGAGAGCCATCAGTTGCCAGCCCTCCCAGCAGCTGGGGAATGGGTGCCTCGGACTTGAAGGACTAGACCACACCCTACAGTGTCCACTGCGGAACTCTAGTAAAAATGTGGACATGAAAGCTCCCCAATGGCTTCTGCTTCAGGCCTTTATTTTTTGTTCTGTTTTGGCTTTTTAAGATCATCCAGACTTTTCCTCCTCTCTCCACTCTTAATACTTCAATTTTGAGTATTTTTAAGCTTTCCCAAGCTAGAGATTAAAAATCAAGCTAAAACAGTACTTGGCCTAAGATTCCTAAAAAATACTTTGGGTAAATACCAGGTGGTAGGCTTTGCTCCAGAGGAGTCATTTTCTGAATCAATTTGGGCTTCTGAAAAAAGACAATTGAGTTTAGGAGGCAGGGAAGTTGGGGGCTGCCTGTGCTGTGTGATTGGAATGGTCATGGAAAGATTGCCCAGGCCCTGCAGCTCTGAAATAGTCTCCATTTATAACTAGCTCTGAGCCCTCATGGTGCTTATGGTCAGCGTCACTGACCTGGCCCTTGGAATGAACTGTCTCCTCTTGCTTATCACTTTGTGCCTAATTGGAATTCTCAGGCTTGACTGCCTAGAGCCTCCAACCCCTCGAGGTCAGGCCAGACTCCTGATTCTCCAAGCCCATGACCAGGGCATACATGACATGTGAAGCTGACATCACTCCTGTCCCAGTTTTTGCTTAATATGGGAAATAAGTTAACCTAATCGAGCTTCAGTAAAAGACATAACAGCTACTCACACTTCGCCTGGATATTGCTAAATACGGGCTGATAACAAGATTGAAAGATGGGTGAGAGCCACTGGGATGCAGGGGTACTTGAAACAGGAAAGTAGATGGGCAGCAGTGGTAGGCAGAATTGCTAAAGTAGTTCCCCTCCCACCCCCCCCATTCTAAAGGTGTCCCATCCTAATCCCAGAACCTGTGATGATGATGAAGTATCACTTCCATGATTCTGTGGTCATAAACACAGTTTGCTTTGCAATAAAGGGATCATCCTACATTATTCAGATGGGCCCAGTGAGATCACAGAAGCCTTTACAAATGGAGAACTTTCTTCAACTGGAGCAGAAAAGGAGGGCAGAGAGCTTAGAAGAATGTGATACACTGTCGTTGCTCTGAAGATGGGACCATGTGAGAAAAAATGTGAATGGCTTCTAAGAGCAGAGGGAGACCCCAGCTGACATCCAGCAAGAAAACTGGGCCTCAGTCCTACAGCTGCAAGGGACTGAATTTTGCCAACCCCCTCAATTAGCTTGAAAGTATGTTCTTTACCCAAGCCTCCAGACAGGAGTCCAGCCCAGGCAACTCTAAATTCAGCCTGAGACCCTGAGCATGGGATGCAGCCTAGCCTGTCGGGACTTCTATCGCACAGAACTGTGAAGTAATAAATTGGTGTTTTAGGCTACTAAATTTGTGGTCATTGGTTACTACAGCAGTAGAGAAATAGTACAGTATCCAAGATAACAAGTCTACTCAGTATTCTGAAAAGTGCTGTTTCTCTGGGAAAAATGAGAATTTTTTTTCTTTTTTTTAAGATTCCACGTATAAGTGATACCATTCAACATGTTTCCTTGGCTTATTTCACTTAGCATAATGCCCTCCAGATTTATTCAGGTTGCTGCAAGTGGCAAGACATTCTTTTTTTTTTAATGGAGGAATAATATTCTTATATATGTTATATATATTCTCTCTCTGTGTACATTCCTATATAGAGACATTTATATATGTGTGTGTGTGTGTGCGTGTGTGTGTCTGTGTGTATTCCTATATATATAATAGTTACACATACTCATACACACACACACACACATACTCCACATTTTCTTTATCCATTGATCTGTTGACGGATGCTTCCGGTTGTTTCTATGTCTTGGCTGAGGTAAATAATGCATCTGTGAACAGGGATGTGCAGATATCTCTTCAAGATAGTGATTTCAATTACTTTGCATATATACCCAGGAGTGGGAATGCTAGATCATATAATTTTTAACTTTTTGAAGAACTGCCATGTTATTTTCCATAATAGCTATACTATTTTATATTCTCCCTGGAAAAAAAGAGCGAGAAAAACCAACCATGTTAACTCCGATGATGGTGAGGTAAAGTGAGGGGATGGATGCGTTCATTATCTTGACTTTGGTAATCATTCTACAATGTATATAGTATACCAGATCAGCACATTGCACACTTCAAATATATATTAGTCAATTATTCCTCAGTAAAGTTCTAAATAAATATTTTAGAAAACGAAAAGAAAAAGAAAACTAGAATCTGCCTCTGAAACCAATCTATCTGGTGGAAGAGGGGGAGGGGTAGACTAAGAGCCAAAGTTTACATATGTGCACATATTATGTGCTGGCTTGAACTTCGACTTTATAGATGCCACCTGTTTATTTCTAATACTTACCCTATGTGGCAAATACTATTATCCTGATATTATCTCCATGGGCTGCCCATTGGTGTTCAGAGAAATTAACTGATTTGTCCAATGAGTTCTTAGTCCTAGCTGTACCCCAGAATCACTTAATGAGCTTAAAAAAAAATCCAGATGTTCAAGGCTTACTGCTGACCCACTCAAGTCAGTGAAATCCAGGCCTCTGGCCCTTTTTAAAGTTCCTTGGATGCTTCTGATGTAACCCAAATGATGTTCAGCAACCATCCATTTAAAGTGTGGTCCATGGAATCCCTTGAGGGCGAGGGAACACACCAGTGGTGGTCTCCCGACAGCCATCCCCTTCTTCCTTTACAACAGAACCCCAGTTATGTTCAGGTGGCAAAGTGCCTAGCCTTAAGGGATACACCACAGTCGTCTGAATTTTACACTTTAGTCAATTTTCTCACATTTCACTTTCCCAAATACCTTCCCATCTCTTGTAGCTAGAAGCAACCAGTAACTGTCTGACCAAAAACATCTAAGGAGACCCTGCCAGGAATGAGGAATTTCTGGGAAAGATTTTACTTCTGAAAAAAGATAAAAGTACTCACAGAGAGCTATCTGGTACCATTCCTTGGGCATGGTAGTGAGAGGATCTGCTACTGGGAGCAACAGTCCTCTGTGGCCACGAGGTGAAAGGTCTGAGATGAAAAGCTAACATGCTGAGAAGTTAGAACAGAAAGCAAGCTCGGGACTCTGAGGACACCATTGAGCCACACCAACTCTGAAACAACTATTAGGAGACTTTTTACTATGTGAGATAGTTAGATTATGGAGTATTTTGCTACATACAGTAAAAAGTATTTTTAACTACACACAGGACTAATTTAGAATACAGATCAATTTTTGGTAATGGGGCCTCGATTACTTACATTCTGCACAACCACCCAATTCATTGCACTGAAGTAAACACACTGATTCAGGATCACCTATCCAGAAAATGAAGCTTCTTCAAACTGGCCTGTTTTTTCCACTTTATCGTGCCGCAAATGGATGGAAAGACGTCTGTATCCTTTTCTTGTTACAAAAGTCCCTGTGGTAATGTTGGTATTAGTTATATCAAAAAATAATGGGGCGCCTGGGTGACTAAGTGGGTTAAGCTTCTGCCTTAGCTCAGGTCATGATCTCAGGGTCCTGGGATCGAGCCCCGCATCGGGCTCTCTGCTCAGCAGGGAGCCTGCTTCCTTTCCTCTCTCTCTGCCTGCCTCTCTGCCTACTTGTGATCTCTGTCTGCCAAATAAATAAAATCTTTAAAATAAATAAATAAATAAATAAATAAATAAATGTAAGGAGATAACCTGAAGAAAACACATCTACAAGTTTTTTTTTTAAAGAAAAAGTCTAAAACCCATATTTGCATATGAACTAGAAAGTAATGTGTATGTGGAGAGGGGTGGTAGAAGGGGGGGGCGGAGCCTGAACAGGGCTCACTTTTCACAGTGAAGGACTTTTACAAAGGACTGCTGAAGGATCATAGCTCCCAGGATCTCTGAATAATGCTCACCATAATCAGTTTATACAATTTTTTTAAAGAGTTTTATTTGTTTGAGAGAGAGCAAGAGAGTACATGAGCAAGGGGTAGGGACAGAGGCAGAGCGAGAAGCAGATTCCCTGCTGAGTGCAGAGCCTAAAGCAAGGCTCCATCCCAGGACCCTGGGATCATGACCCAAGCTGAAGGCAGATGCTTAATTGATTGAGCCCTCCAGGCGCCCCTATACAACTTTTCATAAATATGTTAACTCTGCATATTATAGTACCCCCTAATAACTTAGATATATAGAAAGACACAATCTCCTTTTCTAAAAAAGCTCCCACGGCGTTTTTTTTTTTTAAGATTTTATTTATTTATTTGGCAGAGATCATAAGCAGGCAGAGAGGCAGGCAGAGAGAGGGGGAAGCAGGCTGCCTGCTGAGCAGAGAGCCCGATGCTGGGCTCAATCCCAGGACCCTGAGATCATGACCTGAGCTGAAGGCAGAGGCTTAACCCACTGAGCCACCCAGGTGCCCCAAAGCTCCCACACTTCTTATTTAGAGTGTCTTTGTGTCTTCATCATGACCCCTAGAGTTGTCTCTGATATTTCCATTTGGAAATGATTTCCTGCATAGTAAGTTGTATGTGTGCTCCTGAAGTGAGTAGCCATCTCCCTTTTGTTCCTTGTCCTATCTGCAGTCTAAAGCACAATGCTTTGAACATAGTAGGAGGTATTCAGCCAGTGTCAACTGCAAGATCCCAAAAGACCCAGCAGGTGACATCTTCTTAAGAACTGCTGTTTTGTGAGGCCCCTGAGCATATCATTAGATCATTCTCTCAGATGGGGCCCCAAACACAGTAAAGCAAAGCATTCTTCTAAACATCAAAGAGCTAAGAAGCTGCAGAGCGAACTATCTGAATTTATTCCTGCGCCCTTTCTCTAGGTTCATTCCTCGCAATGCCCAAGTCACTCTTCTTTAAAATCAATCTCAAATATATGTCCCCTGTAGAGATTACATAGAATAACAAGGTAACTATTTACCCTCAACAAAGGACATTCTGCCATTTAACAGAAAAAAAAAAAAAACTCAATTGTGGGTTTCTCATAAAATTACAATTGAATGTCCTTGATGTAGAGATACATAACTCTTATACATTAGATAAAGCATGATGACTAGTACATGGAAATTTAATATCCACTCACCATAGTAATGCATCAAAGCACAAGCTTTTAGACCCGTTTTCTTTCATTTCACAGTCTTCCTATCCCAGTTCAGTGTTTGCAGCAAGAATCAGGATCTCACTAAATGTACAAAGTAAGTCTGGCCACTTCCTGTCTCACACTGGGCGCTTCAAGGATTTTAGTACATAGTGGCTAACAGTCAATAGAAAGACTTGTGAAATGTCCTTAAAATGTGGATAAAATCAAGCCTGGTCAAAAGGAGCTGCCATTTCCCCATCACCAATGAGCCTAGATGTTCCTTTGAGGCCATAGCTCAAAAGTCCCATTGATCAATCTGAGTTCGCTCCTGTTTTAGAACAAGAAGACCCCCTTCCCCAACAAGGCCTTAGACCTAAGATGTAGTGAATGTTTGTGTGAATGCTTGTGGCTTGAATTTGTCGGAATGGCTTTCTCCCTATACGAAGGGGCTCCTTCCCACATGGCCCCAGGAGAAACAAAATGAACCAGGATTGCAATAGGTTTGGCAAAACTGTCTTTAGGCTCCTGCCTTGCCCAGACTAGTCCTGAGCAACTTTCTGACACTCCAACTGCCTCCTGCCACCCAGAACTTTATTACTTACTAGTTTCCTTTTTTGAAAGGTTAGTACAATTAGAAATGGCTGAAGTTGGGTTTCATCCATTATTTGAACTTTAAATTTTATTTGCAATGAGCAAGACTCTAGCTACCTGAAATCAGGAGATTAAATCATTTGTTGAATGAATAACCTTATGAAGTACTGATCATAGGCCAACAAGGCATGGAGATTGAGCCATCAGGAAGCTTACAGAGAATTAAGGGCATATAAACAGAAGGGTGACATGAGATCTGATTCTATATCAGATTAAAAGTATCCTTTTGTGTGTGGGATGGAGAAGGATGTGCTCTTTAAATCCTAACTTTCAACAAGCCTGAATCTACACTGTTGACTCAGCCAGGAAGAACACTTTGAGGCACACACAGAACAGGCTTACTCAGATGGCAGGAGACCTTATCAGCCAAAGTCCAAGAAATGCCAAGAATCTAGAAAAGAGACACTGAAAGTATTTCAAATAAGAGTTTCTAAAATGATGGTGTTAGCTTTCTTTCTTTTTTTTTGGATGGTGTTAGCTTTTGTTGGACAAGTGTGAAAGTTTTGTTTAAATAGAAATCAACTATGTCTTGATACAGGAAAGTTTAGAAGTTTATCTTGATGCCTGCAAGTCTTTTCAGGTCTGCGTGTCTACTCTGGGCTTTTTGGGGTGCCTGTCAGTGTTTCCAGAGATATTTATGTGTTGGTGATACTCTATTTTATAAATACTTTCTGGATAAAAATATAACTCCTTGAGTACTAGGTATGTTAAAACATACGCCTAACTGCAAAGGAACTTACCAACAACCCTACACTTAAATTCTAGGATAGCATTTTGATTAGAAATGTGACATGAAAATCACTTAATTGATGAGGTATGATAATTATGTATATTCCAACAAGGCTTTCTTATGTAATTTTTTAAATGTTTTTACCTTTTGAAGAGTTAATCCATATGCATGGTGCAAAATTCTAGAGGAAAAGAAAATGCAGGAAAAATACACATCTCCCTTAACTTGCTTTGATTTTAAAAATTAAGTGATGGGAGGAGGTACAGGATAGTGGAGAAAACACTCTCTTAAAAGGAGAATAAAAACAAATGGAGAGAGAATATTAAATGAGATTTAATCCATAGTTTGGAAAAGAAGTGGAAAGAAGCCATAACTCAGTCTGCAGAGAAGACATTGTAGGAAAAAGTAAATAATAGATTCTATATGTTTCTTTATGTGGTTCAATACCTAGTACTAGATGTCACTTGCCTGCCATATATTTATTTACCTATGGTACAATCACTCTGCAAGTTAGGTTTAATTGTCCCAATTTACTAATGAGACTGAGAGTAGGTCATTTTCTTGGATATGAATCCCAGCTCTGCCTCTTTCCAGCAGGGAAAGTTTAAGTTTAAACTTAAGTTTATGGAAAATTTTGAACCTCACTTTCCTCATCTATAAAACAGGAATAAGTTATATCATGAGCATGTGTGTAAGTTCCTTAGCACAGTCTCCTGGACATATGAAAACTTAATTCTTTTATCACTAAGTTGTATCACTAAGCTAAGTTATCTCAATCCTCATCCATGTGACTGGAATTTTATTTCTTCAGAAAATGGGACCCAAGGATCTTACTTGCCATTGTAAGTGTTTATATTATAACATTTTGCTCAGTCTCTGAATCATCAAATTGCAAAGACATCTACTTATATTAGAAACAAAGAAAGAAAGAAAGAGGGAAGGAGGGATGAAGGAATGAAAGAAGGGAGGAAGGGAAAGGCCATAGGATGGAAGGAAGGAAGAAAAGAAAAGAGAAAGGAATGGAATGGAATGGAGGGAGATAGAGGAAGGAAGAAGGAAAAAAGAAAGGAAAGGAAGAAAAGGAAGGAAGGAAGGAAGGAAAGAAAGAAAAGAAAGGAAAGAAAAGGGAGAGAGGGTGGGAGGGAGGGAACGGGAGAGGAGAAAGAGGGAAAGATATAGGCCCTCTATCTCCATTTCTTATCTATGAGTCCCTGATTCTATGGTGGTATGAGCCTCACATCTCCTTTATGCTCTCCATAGTTCCATGGACTATCAGTTATAAGGGGTTCTAGCCTTTTGTAGGGTGATGAACTACATTTTTTTTTCCTCAATAAACTCCACTAACACATGGCCACCCAGAGAGAGGAGAAAACTTTTCTAGGGTCTGTCTTCAGAGCCAGATTAAGAAGGCCAAAGGGCATCTAGTAGGACACCAATCTTTAAGGGGCATCAAAACATTTCTGGACATAATAAGATTCATAAAACCATGTTAACCAAAACTCACCTCAGGGAGAGTATGTTTATGTATGGAATACTTTGTTAGACTGTTGAACATAAGTGCCAAGCCCTCTGGGTCCATTCTGGAGTAACACTAGATATTCATCAAAATACCAAGTATCGGTTCAGGGTTCAGTTAACGGAATGCTTACTGTTTTGCTCTTGGGGTGTAAAGGATTGAGACTTGAGTTGGGTACTGCTCACCAACCTCCCACCTCCTCCACCCTTTCTCCATGCAAAACTCAGCCTCACCAAAAACCACTGTCGAAAAATAGTTGGAGGGACGCCTGGGTGGCTCAGTTGGTTAAGCAGCTGCCTCCGGCTCAGGTCAGGATCCCAGCATCCTGGGATGGAGTCCCGCATCGAGCTCCTTGCTTGGCAGGGAGCCTGCTTCTCCCTCTGCCTCTGCCTGTCACTCCGTCTGCCTGTGCTCTCGCTCGCTCTCTCTCTCTCTCTCTGACAAATAAATAAACGAAATCTTAAAAAAAAATGTTGGAGATAAAATTTAAGAGATTAACCACATACTCATAGATCTTGATTTGTATTTCCAACTATTACCTGGGATGTCATATATAGAACCTATACCATGTCTTGATGTTAGGTTTACAGTTCAATCCTCTACACTAGAGGCTGTTTGTTGGAGCTCTTCCCTTCCTGGAAGAGGGAGACATGTCTGATTTCACCAAGAATACAGATTGAGCCATCGCAGTAGAATTTGTTGGCCCCACATTTTGCTAATGGCCAATTCACCACTACACATAACTGAGTCAAGCACTACTCCCTGCTATTATTTGCAATTGCCAGTAAGAATGTGTGTGTCAGTGAGTTGATCCTATTATATAGAGCTGTTGGGTTGTAGCTCCATCTGTCTTACAACATTTTGGGGTCTTTCTTGATGCATGTGTAGATAATGACATGACAGCAGCGTAGATAAGTTTGCCTGAGTAGTTGGCCATTAACTGTTAATATGTTGATGGTGGTTTATTCCATAGTCAAATTTCATATCTTTGTCAGGTTTTTGTGCCATGTTATATGGACACACCCCCTCACACACACACACACACACACACACACACACACCAAAACCAGAAATTTCATTCATCTTTACTTGTAGACTAAAGAGAAATGGATCTGAATAACCACCATGTTACTATGTACCTTGCTACTTCAAACATTGAAAATGAAGATTTTTTTTGAGCTTTTATATTTGAGTTTATTCTTCATTTAACTTTTAAATCACTACTATAGTTGAATGTTAAAACAAAAACAATAGCAAGTAGTGAGCTATGATTATAGTCCTTCACTCATTCACTACTGCACATAAAATGCCAGCAGTGTTATTCACTGGCCCCATTAAGAGGTCTGACACTGAACACCACCCTTGGGATGATGTTCATCATCCTCATATGCTTCCCTATTGTAATGGCGCCGTCTTTCCTGATTTGGATCAAAGTCCACCAGTTCTACCTGGTCCTTTTCATCAGTCTCTTCTACTTCCTTCCTCTCAGGTAGGAGTATTTCCAGCAAAGAGAGTTTATCAGGAGACAGAAAGCCATTCTCAGGAAAGTGTACCTTAAATTCGATGATGAGGTGACCCTTCTCATATGGCCTACGATAAATTGGCATGCCTTCATTTAGCACACACTTGATATCTCCATGCTTGACAATTTGACCTGGATGAGAGGTGATGACAATGGTTCGGTTGTCAAGAGTAGATGTTGGCTTTTGAAAACTGCACAGTGCTTCAACCAGCTGTATGTCCATACACATGAAAAGGTCTTCTCCTTGCCGAGTAAAAACAGCATGGTCCTTCTGATCTAAAACAATGATAATATCTCCTGGTTCCAGTCCTGGTTCTTGGTCTCCTTCACCATGGAATGTTATCTTCTGGCCATCTTTCATGCCTTTGTCAATATGAACTTCTAGAATCTTCTTCTCTTGAACTATCTTCCTTCCATTGCAGCTTTTACATCTATCTTTAGGACTGATCCGTTCCCCATGGCCCTGGCACTCCATGCACACAGACTGAATTTGCTGAACCATTCCAGGTCCTATCTGATGAATTCTTATTTGCATTCCAGTACCTCGGCAATTGGGACAACACTCAACTGCTCCTTTCTTACCACCTTGGCCTTCACATTTATTGCAAATCACATTCTTTTGCAGAGCTAGTTTTCTTGTTGCACCATTATATAAATCTTCTAAGGTTACTGAGAGCTGATGCACAACATTTTTACCTCTCCTTTCTCTCTGCATTCTTCCTCCTCCTCCAAAAAAACATACCAAAGATGTCCATGGGGGAGCCAAAACCACTACCAGCTCTACCTTCTTTAATTGCCTGTTCACCTCCTTTGTCATATAATTCCCCTTTCTTTGCATCAGAGAGTACTTCATAAGCTTGAGAAATCTGTTTAAACTTCTCTCCTTCATTTGGATTCTTATCAGGGTGGTACTTCAAGGCCAGTTTCCTGTAGGCCTTTTTCAGTTCTTCTTGTTGGCATTGGGTTTGACCTCCAAAACTTCATAATAAGTGGTTTCTTTCACCATTTTCTACAGCCGGTGAGAGGGCCGAGGCCGATGTGGGGGAGCGGGAAGGAGCGCGTTGCTGGGTGCAGCTCAGGTAGCCACCACTCCTGGAGATTTTTTTTTTTTAATGTGAGAAGATACACTTTGTTATCATGCATATACAAGGGAATGATTTGATCATAGCACAACCTTGAGGACATGTGAGTTTGTGTGACTTGAGGAGTTCTGGACACAGACAAACATCCTAATAAGTATCAAATTCATATGCCAAGGAAAAGAAGCTCTTGTAGTGGGTGAATTTCTGTTCATTAGAAATGTCGTTAAAAAGTGGTATTGAGAGAAGATGCACCAAAGAAGGTTCAGCATGTTCCTTTGTCCAATGATAAGATTTGTTTTAAAATTTATGTGAATATCTGGAAGTAAGTTAGAGAAAATGCAAAATCTATCCTCCTGCTTAAAGCAGATATTAGTTGGCAAGCCATGTGATAATAATGGTTGTAGTTGGCTCTTGGTATCTTTGCAGTATTTAAGGGAGAGAGTATAAATGAAATCTTCTTTTGTGTCCTGCTTCAGTTAACTATGAAAGGAATCAATATGTCCAATCTCATCCAAGATTTCTTTTTGAACTATAAGCTAACACTTCATGTCTGTGGATCAATTTGCACTGATAGTTCCCCTTCCTAGACTGGGTAAACTGTCAAGCTTTTCTGCCTAGTCACAGAAAGGAGTAGCTGTTTGTATAATTCACTATCATGCAGTTGCTACAAGAAATTTGTTTACAAAAACAAAAATGCTCAGTCTTTATATAGTAACAAAATCTCCACCAGGAGATAAAAACCAAATCTTTGTGTCTTCCATGATTTTTGTTATGGAATTGGTAGCTGACACATCATCTCTTTCTGTGTAGGACATGACTTCTAATGGTAGCATATTTATTTTGTAACAGGGTAAAATTATGAAAATTAGTAATGTGTTTCTTTCTTTGTCTCTCTGAGAGGTTGGTCTTCATCCAGCTGGCCTGAATGTCCATCTAATTGAAGGGCATGGGGAGGGGTAGGATGCAGTGGGGTGGAGATAGGGATTTATAGTAAGAAAGAATGCAAAAAAAACTGTATTATTCAGATTCCGGCACAAGAAATAAGATTATGCAGAAAAAATTAAAAAGGACTTCCAAGTCAGGTTATTGCCTTGAGAGAGGATTTTCCAAATACTATTATCTTTCCTCTTTAACATGTCACCATCTCAGCCTGGACGATCCAGTTTATAGAGTTCTGTGGGCTAGAGAAGAAACCTTTGCTTCCTGACAGCAAAGCCCCAAGACCTGCTGCTACACAAAAGAAGATGCAACATCATGAAGTGGAAGGCAGCCCACCATCTTTCTTTCCAGTGGATGGTAGAAAGAGGGAAGTAGGATGGAGAAGGAAAACTAAGACAGCAAAGTACAGCTGACATATGCCCCCCACCCCAGCTTGATGAGCAAGGGAAACTCAGAAGGAGGGGGGCAGAGGGATTCTTGTCCCAACTCTTCACTTGAAACTCTGAGAGGGATTGCCTCGCAGACTGCTCCGCACCAACCTGGAGAAAACCCCATCATTTAGCTGTGCAGGTCAGGAGGATGTTGTGGTTTCCCCAAGAAGCCTTGATTCCCATGTGGTGTATATATAAGATCCTGCAGTTGTGGAGACGGGGGTGGAGAGAGTCTCAGTGGGGGTTGCTTTCATGGGGTTGGGTGTTCTGTAGAGAGGGTTACAGAACAAGTCTCCAGGCCAGGGACTCAGAAGTATTGGTAGGCCCTGAGAAACCCAAAGTGGGACTGAGTCAGTAAAGGGGAGACAAGATGAAAGAGTGGCCACGGATCTTTCAGATGACCTTTAACCACATGAAGACCTTGGAGACTGCTCTAATCATTCCCAACCACTGGCATTGAAGAAGAGGCCCAGAAGAATATGAAAAAGTGAAAACTTGTGTGGGAAGCGGAGAGGAGCATGGAGATAATGCCAAATTGGCACCCATAAGAACTTTGGGGGCACTCTATGCTGTTCCATAGCCCCACAATTGAGCCACCGGTATTAACTGGCCAAGAACCAGCCAAAGGAATGGGTCCATCACCCCAAAGACTACTGTCCCAGGATCATGAAAAACACATCCATATCCACAGAAGCCATTTTGGAGAGGATTTAGGGGGACACGCAATATAAGAGATCACAGAGACTCTTTGTTTTTGTTTTTTTCTTTTTCCCCAAAGCTGAGCATTATTTAAAGGGATTGTTTCCTTTATTCATTTGAACTAAGATTTCACACAGATAAGGACTAAAAGTTAATAATTTTCCCGTCCCAACAACTACCACCACCACTACTAGAAGTCAGGGGAAGCCCACAATATTTATGGATAAAAATAAAGGAACATGCGGTGCCTGGGTAGCTCAGTCAGTTAAGCTTCTGCCTTCAGCTCAGGTCATGATCCTGGGGTCCTGGGATGGAGCCCCACATCTGGCTCCCTGGTCAGTAGGGAGCCTGCTTCTCCCTCTGCTGCTCTCCTGCTTTTGCTTGCATGCTCTGTGTGTGTGTGTGTGTGTGTGTGCCAAATAAATAAATTTAATTTTAAAAATAAAATTTAAAAAATCAATAAAAATAAAAGAACAAATCTCAGTTGTAGTAGATTTAATTTAAAGTTAAATCTGCAACCCTACTGTATTTGCTTTTGAGCCATGAGAAATATGTGTTTATGTGCACCAAATAATACTTTAGCTGACAATTTAAAAAACAGAAAGTTTATCCTTCACCTAGCATCTATAGCAACAGTACTCAAACATGAAAATGAAAACAAATAGTTCCTCTAAATAATGATCTAACCAAAAAAATGGCGTAGCCAGAAATTATTTGCTTTCACAGGAAATTACTGGTTGGGATAAAGCATGTCAAAATGACTTTATTTTTCTTGGACCGTTTTAGAAAATGAAGGATTGACCATCACAACTAACGTGACAACATATTTGTAACAAGTGAGTGACTTTTTCCGTGGATATTTTTCCATTGGAGATTTTTGTAAAAAAAAGAAAAACAAGAAAAGAAGGCTATCTGGGGCCATTTAAGAAAAACAACCCTCAATTCCATTAATGATAATTGTCTATATAAACCATAATCTTATTGCAATATGACACAATGAATATGTTTTAGCCAAAAAAGCTAATTTCTGGTGATATCCTACAAATGGCAAGAGCAGCAGTAGAGATTATGTGAGAGATTTTTCTACTTTTATACATCAAAAAAGGTCTTGTGTGAATCACACCATCTTAGACAAATCCATCATGATAATCACTTTGTGACCTGGAGCCTTTTTGAACACATTCTTCATAAGTACATCCTCAGGGCATAACATCTTTGGTCTGCCCTGGAGAAAGAACAATGACACATACCTGTTCTCAAACATTCCCTTCCTGGATGGTCTCCTAGCATGTACTCTCCAGCCTATAGGGCTATAAAAGCAGGTTTTACCAGAGATAGGGTTGTGGAGATCCACTTGGTTTGTGGCAGCCTAAGACATGCTTCTGTATATGTCACCTTAATAAACCATTTCTTGTCAAGCTGAACTTGACCTTTTTTCCAACCTTACAATTTCTTCAGCCTTTGGAGGTCCTTTTGCATATACCTTCCATTCACAGAAGTCTAGAAACTGATAATGACACCAATATAGTTACTTTTAAGTAAAAAATCTTTATTTCTTAAAGCTATAGGAGAATATATTGTTTTTATAGGACCAAAATGTTAATGTGTTCTTATTAATTTAAGATTATAACACTAATTATATTTCATTCTATAGTTATAATTATCTAAAATGTATATCCTCTTTCAGAGGTTTGTAATACATGGTGTAAAACATAATCTGAGTGCAAAAGGGTGCCAGTTGCCAACAAGTTAAGGACAGGGTTCAATATAAAAGTATGAGTTTCCAAAGATCTGGAGCTTATGTTCCAATAGAAAGATCTGGAGCTTATGTTCCAATAGCAGCAAGTCATTGCAAAGCCCAATGCCCTGATCTAAATGTAACGGAAACTTAATGAAGACATCCACTTGCCTTTTGTTTTAAACCATGTCTTATATGATTTGATACAATGTTATATGTGTTGAGCAATTCGAAAAGCTGGGCATTACATAATCACTCTTACTGATATAAAACAAATGTAATGACAGTGTAAATAGTTAAGAGTACACCTTGAATATAAAATCATTTCAAGTAGTCATTCTTATCACGAGCTATTAGATCTTGAAAGCTCAATGTGTCTGAACTTTTATTGAGCTTTCCACATCTAATGTATTAGCTCAGTATTGTTTCCCCTTCCTGCCAGTGTATTTCCACTTGGCATTCCTTGTACATCCATCTGCCCAGGGCAGCTCCTTTCCCTTCTTCAGTAGTAATGGGGCTCAAGTGAAAATGGTGGAACCTACACCTGACACCCCAGCCTCTCTCTTTCCTTTTCTATCCCTCTTCTTCTCCAGTTATTGTTACTTCTCATGTGCCACTGGAACACCAGAGCCATTTTCAAGGTCTCTACCATGAGAAGATGCAGGGAGTGTGGAAAATACAGATACGTATAGTATGTTCCTAAAGCATACACTGGCTAGAGTTATGCAATTGGGAAGATTATCTGGATTCAGAGTTGGTTTTGCTGCCAAAATTTTGCATACAACCAGAGCCTGCCAGGGTTTCCTGCTTTTTCAGTACAAGGTTTTAAGTTTTCCCCTTGAATAGTACTTTCTTGAGTGTTTTTGAAGAGCCTAAATCTTCACAGAAAAGATCTATTGCATGATAATCCTCTGGAACCCCCCCCATTGATTGATTGATTGATTGATTGATTGATTTTAGAGGTTGGGGGACAGAGAGAGTCAGAATGGGAGGAGGGGCAGAGAGAGAGAGAGAGGGAGAGAATCCCAAGTGGACTCCCTGCTGAGAGCAGACCCTGACCTGGGGTTCTATCTCCAGACCCTGAGATCATGACCTGAGCCAAAATCAAAGAGTGTGATGCTTAACTGACTGAGCCAACCAGGCATCTCCTCTAGGACTTTGAGCTCAGGGAATATACACATCCCAGCAATCACAGTCTCCAAAATTAGGTTCTCTTCTCATTGGCAGCTTTTGGAGTTCAGGTGTAACCTCTCAGAAATGAAGCTCTTAGCTGAGTAAGAAACAAACATCTCCAAAAATGTGATTCACCCTGAGGGTTCCTTAAACTCTCTGTGATATATACCCAAGATGAGTTATAGAGAATTAATTACAGACTCCTGAGAATCTAAGAATGGGATGGCAGCCCAGTTGTTCTGATCACTGAATCATGCCATTGCATAGATTCATTCAACCTACCTTAGGTAAATTTGGTGTTTATTTTTTATAATGTGGCAAGTATGAACACAGGACACACTTCGAAGTGACTTTCTTTAGAAATTTGAGTAGGTATGTGTGAACACTAATATGTAGTAAAAAGATTATGCCTTCTAAAATTTGGGCAACAAACTGAAAAAGTGGTATTTCTGTTCTTTGAATAAGAAGTAAACTCATTTAAAGTGTATGTGTGTGTGTATAATAAATATATACTATATACTTAAATGTATAGAGTATAAGTAGGAAAAAGGAACTTATTAGAAGAAAAAAAATTCTATTAAAACTGTTTCAGACTTACATTGTTTGTTTGTTTGTTTGTTTTTAAGATTTTATTTATTTGACAGAGAGAGAGAGATCACAAGTAGGCAGAGAGAGAGGGAGAAGCAGGCTCCCCACTGAGCAGAGAGCCCAATGTGAGGCTCCATCCCAGGACCCTGGGATCATGACCTGAGCGGAAGGCAGAAGCTTAATGACTGAGCCACCCAGGTGCCCCTTCTATTAGTTTGTTATTCAGAAATGTATTAGGTCAACTTAAGTACTGTTTATTACATCAGAACTACCAACACTCTTGTTACCACGTTTGGAAGAAACAACATGGATCAGATATCAGTTCTCCCTTAAATAAAGTAAGTCATTTTCTTCTATTTTAATAACTGAAATTTAAGAAAGAAATGGACCTGATGGTCATATGATCCCATAAGCAGAAGATGAACGTGTTCCAAATAGCAGTGTAGTTTCAAGGAGACCTTTAGGTTTTTATTCCAAGGGTTGGCTCAATACTTCATTACACAGAAAGTGTGTTTGATCAGGCGAGACCTTCAAATCTAAACTCCTCTTTGGTCAAGAGAATGCTAATGACTGTCTGACAGCTTATCACAGACATTGGATTTTTTCCCCCCATCATCCCTGGCCAGTGTTCCCTCTGTCTGGCGGCCACTGTGGTGCAGACGGCCAGCAGGCACCATACCCACGATCTTGGAGGAGTCTTTTTTCCAACAAGCCTTCTTTTACTGTCATCTCTATATTGCATCTCTAGTCCAGGTCACTCTAGAATTTATAGGCAAGCTAGTATGATTTTAATTTGCATTCCTTTGTTACTTTGCTTTCTATGACTCCTTTTCATGAATCTGTGTCTGATCTCCCCATGACATCAAAGTGACTGGAAGGTCTGATTCTCAGAGGTCATGCCTCTGATTTAATTTACGACCCTTTAGGACATGGTTTCTACCCTCTCTTGCAGATCAGGAAATATCAAATCATTGAGTGGAGAAGAGAAGGAAGAGAGTGGGAAGAGGTGAGAGCTGAGACAAGTCTCAAACCTGCCTCTGATAGGAAACCTTTTCCTCGCAGATGTTATCATTTGTTAGACAACACTGCACAGAGCTGGTCTTTGACCAACACCAAGCACTTGCTTTTACCTGGGATAAAAATATCTTGTATGCAAATAGTGATGATCCCTATAATGACATATGATGCCTGAACAACATCATCAGATGGTAGTGACAAATTAGAGATATGACAGGGAAGTGCTTGACAAATGCTCCAACTCCAGGTGCACCCTCAAGATTATCCAGGGGGCTCATGGCAAGGGCAGGGGCTAGGGGCTTTCACTTCCTTTCCTCCATCCTTCTTGGGATGTCTAAGCCCAAGTCTCAGAGAGCTGGTTGTTCTGTTTTTTTTAAAAAAGGGCAGTGTCCCCAAGAATAGTTCCAAAAGAACTGAGTGTTGTCTGGAGGCACCACACCTACCAGAGCCGACAAGGGTAGCGCAGCTTGCTGTGCGTGGGAAGGAAGAAGGTTCGTGTGGGGTCTCAGCACTGGCACCGGTGGTGGGCACCAGAGTGGTTAGTCTACTGGTCACTCATGACAGTGGCAGAGAAGTGTATATACAAGTAAACACTGAGAGGTACGCATGCAAAAGGTGAGGGCTTGTAGCAAAACAAGGGCTGAGCAGGTGGCCTGGTCATGCCAGGAATTCCATCCAAATTGGAAGCGGGGAGTAGAACCTCAGGCTTCAGTTCTTGGTTAAGTCCTAAAAAATTCTGTTGCAGTCAATATGTAGGTGAGAATGGGGCCGAGAGTGGGACCCTGATGATGAGTAAGAATGAGAACAGCTTGGCTGACCCTGAGTGCACAGGGAGTCGAGAATGAGGGGCTTGTCATACTGTTGGCAGAGCATGGGGATGGGAAGCCAAGGACATGCAAACATGTCAAATGGTGATGACTTGGGTCAAGGTCACCGGAAGGATCAGTACTACTGGAATGTTGGCTTTTTACTCTTTAGAATGTTTATCCCCACCCCACCCGACTCAGAATATGAACTCCTTGACTTGTTCACTGCTGTCTCCCCAGCTCCCCTGACACATAGCAGGTGTGCAATAAATATTTCTTGAATGCATGATGAATGAAACTGGCTGGTATTCCTTCTCAGTCTCATTTATGGAGAGACGAAGAGCCAACCAGCCTACAAAACCCATTCTGGATTTAGAAGCAATATGAAGCCATGCATTCCAGTAAAAGCAGAGAATTGCTCTTGTGTTTCCTCCATTTTGTACCATTCCCTGTCCCCAACACTCCCCTCTGTCGCCCCTGATGAGCAAAGGACCTTTTCTGTCTGTATTGAGTCCCAACACCAGCCTTCAACATAATGCCCCCCCTCCCACCCAAAACTATTTTACCACATGGTGGGGCAACACTCTGCTCCTCTGTGCCAGGAACTTTTCTCAGCACTGCTAAGTTTGCTGGTAAGTGGAGGTGATTCTTCCCAATGCAAAAAAAAGCCTAGATGAAAAGCAGAGACATGATCTAGAGGTAGATGAGGTCTTTCTGGAGGCCACTTTATATCTTCCTGAATTTCATCCATTATTAAGCCATGAACCAGCCCTGCTGATTTAATGCAAAGGCTTGCTGCCCAACTATATTTAGCAACACTTTAGAATAGCACAGAGTGACTTCCTGCAGTAGTTGGCACATTGTCTGGGGATGTTGGATTTCTTTACTACACCTGTACAGGTCTCTTATTCAGATGTTTACTGGGGATGCTTAGCTGCTAGCTCACAATCTCTTTGAAAACAGTGATACATAAGATAATCTGCTATAGATAGCTTTATCCAAAAAAAGAATTAGCAAACGTGGAGAATCCACATTATGTACTCTTCTGGTTTCCTGAGGTCCCTTGGTCAATGTGGAATTCTTTAAAAAGGTAAGAGACATGTTGATGCCATCACAATCAGGATTCTATTGTATCACTAAGGGCCACCAGACTAAATTTGTGAGCTACTCCCCTCTCCCCACCTCCTAGACCTCACCCAGAGCCTAACATGGGGACAAGTTCATGGTCCTCAGCAGGTTGATACTGGCCAATTAAAGAGAGAACTCATTAATCAATATGCCTGCAAGAATTTGAATAAATAATTCTTATTTCCCTCCAATCTAAGAAAAGGGAAACAGCTCAATAAATATGTGTAACTTTGATAGAATTCGTGAGTTCTCTTGAATATTTGGAAATCAGTGATTTCATTTCCCAGACACATAGAGTATATTATGGTTTATCATGGAATTTTTTGTGTGTTAGATACTTTATGGCATTTTCTTTACTAACCAATTTGCTGTCCTTTTCTCTGGGCTTTTTTAGTATTCATGAATCCTATTATTATTTATTTATTTATTTATTTATTTATTTATTTATTTTCTGAAAAGAGCATTTTAAAGATAACAAAGGAACGAAGTCATCTCTGTGGTGAGGCCCCGGGATAGTGGTAGAAATGGAGGGGAGGAGGGACTACCAGATACAACTAATTAGGTTTGGATTTGCAGGAGGGCTCTCTCACACGTGGATATCCTCCAATCCTGTCACCTTTGTCTTGGTAGAAGGTAGAGCAATATGCAAATGGAAGATTCTAAGATGAATGTGCTAAAGGAAGAAAAGTTACATTTGGATGTTGCTTTTTTCATTTTTTCAGTGATGATCCTTTGGTGCTTTACATGGTCCCCTCCCACTTTTTCTGGAGCTTTGGTGAGGACGTGCCCTAATTACAAGATTCTGTGCTATGGAAGCTGCTGTTTATGCCTGAACAACTGCTCAGAATATCGCTGTGATTGCATGTCTGCCTTTCTGACTTCTTCGGAAATGGGAGCATGACTTACATGTTTGGAGAAGGTTAAAAAAGGGCTTAGGGCTAAAGAAAAAAATAAAAAGCACTGAAAACTTGCTAGTGTTTCACTGTAGTTCTGTCTTAAGGTTGTCTTTATTCGAGCAGCAATACTCTGAATTTACAAATTCTGTAATGTTTTAACCTTTGTGGTGCATACTATCCCCCACCCAACCCCCGGACATATGAGGTGGGCTGGAGATTTTTTATTACACACAACTTGCAGTTAAGAGAAATGACTTGTCTTGCTCTCTGTTCCTGGTCTCTGTGGGACCCCTTCTGTCCCCAGGGTCCTGTCACGTCTAACACAGGGGAGGAAGACTGATGAATTCTTATCTGCAGCTTCGACCTCTGTAGGGCTCCTGTCCCACATATCCTCCCACTCATTGTACACAGACATCCCCCAGCTATGTTGAAATGAGTATTTGAAAACTGAGCTCATCCTTTTTCTTCTGATGCTGTCCTGTATTTGTATATGAATGTACCATTGTCTCAAAACAAAAAATCTAATGAAAAAGTAGCGGATACAAACATTTTAATCAATATATGCTGATTTGACTTAATAATTCCAAGGTTATTGAAGACCAACTTTCAGCACCACTGTTTATTAACAATAGTCCCACTATTTATTGGGTACTCAGGAGTTATATGTAGCCTTAACTTTCCCAAGTCTCAATTTCTCCTCTCATGTATGGGGGGAACAATAATACTTCATGGCAAAACTTCTGTCTGGTGTTCTGAGATACCATATTATCCTGAAAGACTCCGCATATAGACACCCCCCCCCCCCAGCCATTGATTAACTAACTGCTTCTTGGCTTTTCTGTAATCGTTTGGCTTCGCCCTTCCCCTGTTAGACCCTTCCCCCAGTTAATTGTTTAACCGCTCTCTTGCCTTTCTGTAACCGCTTGGCTTTTAGGGGGTGATACTGGTCTCCTGTTTAAACAGGATACCTTATGTGCATAGTCATGTAGGCAAGGGGGGTCGCCTAAGTATGTGGACCTAGTCACGTAGGCAGGATGTTTCTCTGCTAAGTAATAAGGTCCACTCCCCCTCCTCACTCCCCCTCCCCATCTTTCTCTTCGTGCGCCAGGGTCCTTCAAAGCCAATCTACAAACACCGAGTATGCCTTACATTCAAACCAGCCAATAAGAACCTTGTAACTATGTTTCTGCTTCTGTACGTATGCTTTCGCTTCCCCAAACCCCATAAAAAGGCCCTGAACAAAGGGCTGGCGCGCGAGTCTTCCTAAGACTTGATCGCCCGCAGGTACCTGTGTCAACTCAATAAACCTCGTGCTGTTTGCATCTGATCAGTGGACTCGGCTTGGTTTTTGGGTCCGGGGGTCTCCTCCTGAGAAGGGGTCCATTCCGGGGTGCTTGGAGCCCCGGGGGGATCTTTCATTTGGGGGCTCGTCCCGGGATACGAGACCCCCCACCCAAGGACCACCGACCCACTGTCAGGAGGTAAGCTGGCCAGCACTTTATTCGTTGTGTCTGTTCGTTGCGTCTGTGGCTGCATCTGAACCTGTTACTTGTGAATTTGCGCATGCGTTTGGTTTGGGGTTCGATCGGATCCATTTGTATTTGGCGAGGGCCAGAAGGAGCTGACGGGCTCGGACTTCTCCCTCGCAGCCCTGGAAGACGTTCCAGAGGCGTTTGTAGTCCCCCCGGGCGGGACATTTGGGTCCTTCGGGACATTTGGGCCCCGGTGCAGCGGGGCATTTGGAGCTCAGCCTGTATCAGAGAGATACGTGGCCTTGGTTGGAGAGGGGGAATCCGGACCCCCGGGATCTCCGCTTGAGTTTTTGCTTTCGGTTTTGTACCGAAATCGCGCAGCGTCCTTCTTGTTAACTGTTTTGTGTGTCTTACTTATTGTCCTTGGTGTTTTCTTTGACTCTAAAATGGGGCAAACACTTACCACCCCCTTAAGTCTCACTTTAGGTCACTGAAGAGATTCTGAGTTTCTCCTAATAGATGTGGGGGTTTCTCCCTCACTCACTTCCCATGTTAATGGCTATAACTGGAACCAACTGGGGTTGGTCTAACTCGAGACAGAGACCATAAGGAATATTCCCAAGCAGCTGCTGAAACTCTCTTTGTTTCGGGGAAGTTTCCCTGTGTTCTCTGGCCCGACTTGGACTGCTTAACCCCTCCCCCCTTGCTGGTGGGAAAGCATGGCATCTGCTCCTCTGTTGGGGCTTATGAGCTCCAAAACCGGGAATCCTTTCTCTGCCTCCTGGCAGCACTTTGTTTTCCTCTGTTTCCCCCTTATCGTGTTTCTGCACCAACGTGCGTGCAGCCTGCATGACTAGCCTCTCGATCATGCACCACGGCTCCTTCTCTCTTCACTGTCAAGGAGCAAGAAGAGCAGCCCCTGGACCTAACGCACCCCCACTCCAGATCTTCCCATGCATGTCTCAGGTAAACATTCAAAGTGGAGTGGGCCCAGGTGAAACGTAAATCACTATTGGAACTAAGTTAAGTTTGTTGGTTTAATTAAGATAAGATGTGTCTTTGAAGTTACAGCAGTAAATGTGAAGCTTTTATTCTATCAAAGTTTATTAAAGGTCAAATAAGCTTGTGTTATTTATTAAAATTTGTTAGCAAAGAGATGACTAAACTGATGGTTAATTGTCTGTCTCAAAGTTCTAATGGGTAATTGCTGAAGTAGCTTTCAAAGTCTTTGGTAACCTGAAAGTTTTAAAGTTTTGCTTGGGTGACAAATGGAATTAAATTGTGGACATCTAGGTCTTAAAGGATAAAATGCTAAGTCGTTAATTACTGGATGTAGGTTTATGCTTTTGACTTCTTACTGCAAAGAAACTAAGAGTATTTAAATCTGTTGGTAAACGTGTTTTACCCTTAACTGTTTCATAAATTTGACATCTGAAGAATTCTGTTGTAACAGTTCACAGTTGGTTAATACTTAGTCTTAACTAGAGATTAAGGGGTTTCTAAGACTATCAAATTCTGCTTAGTGTAACTAAAACTGATGGAAATAAGGAAAACTCTATAAAAAAGTAGGTGATATGTAAAAAAGATTTAAGGAATGGGAATACATTTTGTTGAAGGTTAGGGAAGGTAATTTTGTCCTCAATAAAATGGTTGTTTGAAAGAAAATGGCTTGGGACAAAACCTGAATGCAAAGGAAAGATGTAAAAGGTTTGTGAAGGGAAATCTTCAGAAAAGGAATTTTAGATATGGTCAGGACAGACTAAAAAAAGAAAAACAGCCTCCAAGGTGATTTAATACTCTCCTGACCTGCCTCCACATAGATTATACTTCCAAGTATAAGGGCCATTTGGCCTTGAGAGATTAAGAAAGCAGCCCAACCTTGAGAGACTGCGAAAACACCCGGTTGCCATCCTCCATTGCCTGTAACCATAGAAATTCACTCTAATCTGTAAAGAGTAAAAAGGGAGATTGATCACCTCCCATTAGCCAGAGATACCCAAAAGGGAGGGTATCCAACCTGTTTGAATCTGAAGAGTGCCTGACTGTGTAAATCTGTCTGTACGGCTTCACTGCTTCGGCTACGGCTACGGAGTCTGAGTGGGCTGCACCCTGAGTCTCGCAGGGCGTCATACGGCAGAACGGTCATCTACTCCACGGAGTAGCCTGGTCTGGGGTTTATTCGGACAGGCCTTAGCTAAAACGCTCCTAAGTTCCTGTGAGGAATGCGAGCAGGACAGCAGGGAAAAGATCCCCCTCCTTTGTCTGCGACATCATTCATGATGGGAGAAAAACCCAGAAAACTCCTATCTTAAGACTGCACACTTAGAAATAAAATTAAAAAGGGAAAAGACACTGGTATAAAAAAAAAAAAAGCTGATTTTCTTTGTTTAAAAGGACAAAGTTTTCTTAGATTAATTGATCAGATAAGAGAATGTAAATGGTTTTCTCTTTGCCAGCCCAGAAAACCCAGTCTCTATGTTTTGTTTTATCACGTGTTTAACATCCCTAATTATATTTAGGCATGTGCTTTAAAACTTTCTAAGATTTTAGCAATTGTTGACAAGATTTAAACCAATGATAAACCTTGGGTTACATTTGGGAAAATGCTATAATTATTCTAGAGATTCTATACATTTCCTAAAGTTTTAAATGTTTTAAAAGATCATCGCTTGATATTATAATTACAGAAATGTTATGTGTCACAGAAGTAACCTGATTTCCTTGCCAGCTAAATTGTAAACTCTTGTCTCATCAGCTCTAACCATATCCATTCCGAATTTTGTCATTTGTAATTGTTTTAATTCTCTTGTAAAATGAGTTTTATCTTAAAGGAGATTCATATAAAGGACTTTCAGGACAAATAGATATTTGATATACTTAAAAACCCTAAAACTGAAATGGGTAAGAATTTCCAAAACTAACTAAAGGTGCATTCACCAGATTTAGTAACATGGGACTAAATGAACTACAAGATTATAGTGTTGTGTCTCTTAATGTTTTGTCTTGTTTTAGACATTGCTGGTTCTCTAATGTTTGCTCTTCCAGACTAGGGATACTTTTTCTTAAGTTATCTGTAACTCACAGAGATGTAAAAGTGCTCAAGGCATTCAACTTTTCTCTCTATCTAAACCCTCTGAAACCAAAAGGTCTCAGTTAAGTATTCTTTCTTCCATGGCAATCAGTCATTTGCATAAGTTCAATAAGAATCTGTTCTCTTTGTAACAGGACAGCATTGGAAACTGGTTATTTTACCAAGGCTTTGACTGGAATGTCATAGTTGAAAAAGACATGCATAGACTCAGATATGACCAGACAGCTTTAAGGAACTAAGGTTGACTTTATGAAACCTGGAGCCATAAAGCCCCTTGGGACTATTGGCCTGATACCTTGTTTACAGAGTTCCCAGAAGCCTCACCAGGTGAGTAAAGAATGTCACTCCTTGGTAGGTGCAGAATCTCATGAAGAGGCATATGCCCAAATCGACAGGTATTGCAGGCATGCCTGATGGCAAGTACGTGGCTTGGCTTCTGGCCTGGAGAGGCTACTAGAAGTTCAACCTAGAGATTCCTTATAAGAAGTTCCAGCAAAGCAGATTCTAAAAGATCTATATGATCACACTCAACTGTTCTTGCTGAGCTTATGTAAATAATGGGCCAAGTTTGTTAAAACTGGACTTGTTTCACAAGTGACTTAGTCCTGATTTGGCTATCTCTGTAAATGAGGGTTATTTTAGAGAGAAAAATTATATTTTAATAACACACCTTTATGGATATTAAATTCTAGATTCGATTGTCTTTAAATGTTTGTTTACCTAAGCTAAACAATTTGAGTGAGGTAAACTTCAGAGAAGTTACACAATAGCTTCTTTAATCGATCTTATTATCTTGTGGGTATATTAACAAGACCCCACGGCACATGATTAAACAACTGGAAAATGGGATTGATTCCCCTATAATTGTATAACTTAACTAACACCTTGTTTGTGGCTGGGATAATGAAATTGCCTAAAGGCCAGCCTATTGCACTCCATAGGATTAACTATGGACTTATAGAGATAATGGATGACCCCACTTTCTTTATGATTAGATCGGATGATGCATGGGGAACTCCCCTTATCTCTTGACAAGTTTTCTCACTTGCCAGTGATCCTCTGTAATCAGGATATTGTTAAGGCTGGACCACTCAAAGGTCTTCTTATTGGTTTCATCCCTTAGTCATATTTATCCTAGAGGCCACCTCTGTTGAGGTGCAATTGCAAACAGATGCTTTAGCGAAACCTAAAACAGCCCCTAACTAATGAGTTCACATCAGGTCCAGATTTTTCTTAGATTTCAAAGGCCACCAAAGAATGATGAAGGCCGACTAATTAAATACTGGGCTATACTTACAGATATGCCGGATGAATGACAGTTTACTGATGACAATAGTTTTCATAAAAAAAAAAAAAATAAGAAAAGCTAGGTATACTGTAGTGTTCACTAGCACTTTGCAATTGCCAAAGCCTAAGAATAAACATTAACACTGACTCCAAATATGCCTTCCTGGTACTACATGCCCATGGAGCTATTTGGAAGGAAAGGGGATTGCTATCAAGCCATAACTCCTCAATCAAATATGAGCCTAAGTTACAAACCCTCCTTATCGCTATACTGAAGATGGCATATATCAGATCTGTGATGCATATCTGTGGCTTACACCGACGATTGGACGGCTCAGTCAGAAGGCAGTTTTATGCTGGGAACAAAGAAATCATACGAGTGATATTTGGGCAAATAACACACGATATCTGGGACGGCTATCATTAGAAATGTGTTACCAAGTAATAGTACTCCAGGCTATTAACTGGACAAGGTGACCTGGCATTAGATGGCCAGCTCCAAACAGAACCCACTGGATATGTGAAACAAACCTGTGGCCCTGGCTTCCTCCAGGGTGGATAGGTCGCTGTACTTTAGGATTTGCCTGGATTCATGGGCGCATTACTAAAACCATTACAACTCCAGCTAGTCTCCCCAACTTAAAACAAAGATGGATGCGATCTATTTTTTAAATGGTATAATCACTTAGCATCCATTTTTGTTCCATCTTTGGGACTAGAGGATGTCATGTGGCATATGTGCAATTATCAAGACAGAATGTTGTTTGTACATCCCAGACTATCACAAAAATGTCACAGGATTAATAAAGGATATGAATGCCCAGATTAAGGCTCTACAAGATCCTTCTCTCTCTCTCAGCAATTGGTTAGCTTACTGGTTTGGAGGAGGATTGTAGCCAAATCTCCTTTTTGGGCTTCTCATTCTTATTGCCTTATTAGCCTTAATATGTTGCTTTGTTCGCTATTTCTCTACTTGGTGCCGAGACTCCATCGCTACAATGACTTCACCACGACAGATGATCCTTACCATGCGCAAAGATACTTTTTCACTGTCAGCACTGGATTCAGCTGCCTCCGCCTTTCGTAACTCCCCTATACATTCCTCCACTGATCAATGTTGACCTGAGTAGGTAGGGACAGCTCTACGCCCCTATTCAGCAGGAAGAAGTTACAGAAGATAAGACCTTCCACCTTCAACCACCTTAAAGATTTAAGGGTCAAAATTGTTCAGGAGGCTGGCTGAAGAGGGAGCAGGGGCTGGCGCCTTGCACCCCCTCTCCACCCCTCCCCTTGGTAATATGTATGACATTTCACAGGCACCCCTGACTGCCCTGAAAAAAGAACAAATGTTTATATTGCAGAGATCACAGTCTTGTAAGGCAGGAGTCTCCCTTTGTTTGCAAATGTCCTTGAGATTTACAACAAAGAAGTTACCTTATCAATAGCCCAATTTCCAAAGACACATAACTCAGTTCCTCAAGCCCATCTGCAAGCCCTGCAGCTAGTACACCCTAACATCTGCAAGCTAGCAATGGGAACTCCAGCCAATTAGGACGTAGAAAATTACTTTGACCTACAAAAGCCGCCTTCACAACCATTCCCCCGGGGGCGACTCGGGTTAAATCCTTGGGGAAGCTATGGGGACTGAAGTCAAAAAAGTATGTTAAGAACACTTACCTTCTATGTATGCCCCGGGTTTCACAGACCCAGAGAGTGGACCTACTGTAGTGGGACATCCCACTTTTATTGTCGCTATTGGGGCTGCGAAACCACTGGTGACACAGCAATATCAGCTAATTCGACAGACCAGATCCCAAACTGACCTGGTACAGGACCAGAGCGAATGGATATAAGATTCTATCCATGATAAAAAAAAAGGGGGGAATGAAAGACTCCGCATATAGACACCCCCCCCCAGCCATTGATTAACTAACTGCTTCTTGGCTTTTCTGTAATCGTTTGGCTTCGCCCTTCCCCTGTTAGACCCTTCCCCCAGTTAATTGTTTAACCGCTCTCTTGCCTTTCTGTAACCGCTTGGCTTTTAGGGGGTGATACTGGTCTCCTGTTTAAACAGGATACCTTATGTGCATAGTCATGTAGGCAAGGGGGGTCGCCTAAGTATGTGGACCTAGTCACGTAGGCAGGATGTTTCTCTGCTAAGTAATAAGGTCCACTCCCCCTCCTCACTCCCCCTCCCCATCTTTCTCTTCGTGCGCCAGGGTCCTTCAAAGCCAATCTACAAACACCGAGTATGCCTTACATTCAAACCAGCCAATAAGAACCTTGTAACTATGTTTCTGCTTCTGTACGTATGCTTTCGCTTCCCCAAACCCCATAAAAAGGCCCTGAACAAAGGGCTGGCGCGCGAGTCTTCCTAAGACTTGATCGCCCGCAGGTACCTGTGTCAACTCAATAAACCTCGTGCTGTTTGCATCTGATCAGTGGACTCGGCTTGGTTTTTGGGTCCGGGGGTCTCCTCCTGAGAAGGGGTCCATTCCGGGGTGCTTGGAGCCCCGGGGGGATCTTTCAATCCCAAATGTAGAAATAATAAAAAATGGGGATGATAATTTTCCCTTTACTCCTCAAGGTTCTTGGTTGAGGCCCCCGTAATATAAAAACAGATTAACAGAAGGAAAAACCCAATTTTAATTAAGTGCATAATACATTTTAATTAAAATGAATTATGCAGTTAATTACATTAATTTTAAATAATTTAAACTTTTAATTAAATTAATTAATTATGAAGTCCCACAAAGAAATGAGACTCAAAAGGCTGTGAGGCTAGAGAAAAAGTGTCTGGGGCTTCGCAGGTGGGGAGAGCAATTCAAAGGAAGGTGAGAAGAGGAAATACTGGATAATCAACAACAGTTGCCCTGCATGCAGGCAAATCTCTGGGTGAAAAAGTCCTCTCTGGTAATAGCCCTTTTCCTGATACAGACACTGTTTCTAACGTAAATTTCCCTTAACAAAAGGGTAGCTTCTATTCTGCTCTAAGAGCTTCTTCTGTGTCTGCAGTTTCTCAAAATTATCAGATCAATATAATCCTTTTGCCAAAAAGATATGTTTTGAGGTAGTGCTTTCTGCTACCTTTCACAAATGCATTACAAAAATGCCAAGATATTGGCTGGAGCCCCTTGGCTGCTGGCCTTTGGCTTTGGGCAACCCTACTGGCTCAACCCATTGTACTGCCACAATTACCATTTCGTATGTGTGTCATAACCTTGATGAAGTTCTAGAACCTAGGTGAGGTTCTTTGGGCTGAGGTCTGGAGCCGATGACCAAGAAAGAATTCTTGAGACATCTTTGGTGCAAAATGGTGGTTTATTAAAGCATGGGGACAGGACCGGTAGGCAGGAAGAGCTGCTGCCTGGGTTGTGAGGGATGGCAGGTTAGGTACCCTGCGTTTGGGGGAAGGTGAGGGAAAGGGAGGTTTCAACGGAGTTTTCATATGTTAAAGAGGGCCTACAAGGTGCGGGGTGGGGGTGGGGGGAGGCCTTGCCCTAATGGCCTGATCAATGTCGTCTTTCTTTAGGTCAGGCATTAACATCAAGATAGTTGGGAGATTCTTGGTGGGGTGTTATGATCCTGCTATCATTTACATTCCCTTCTACCTCAGCCTCCTCCAGTTTCATTTATGATGGGGAGGGAGACATTAGGGCTTGAGGAACTGAGAGTTATTTGCCTCTGGAAATTTGTGCTATTGATAAGGTGACCTCCCTGTTTAGATCTCTAGGACATCTGTAGAGCAAGGGAGATTCCTGTTCTGCAGGATTGTGATCTCTGCAAGTTAACCACTTACCGTTTTATGGCAGTCAGGGGTGCCTGAGGAATGCTACACATATTATGGAGGGGAGCGGGTGGAGAGGGGGTGCAAGGTGCCAGCTTTTGCTTTGTCTTCAGCCAGCCTCCTGCTCCCTCATCAACCTGAAAGGTCATATGTAAAAAGTCAACATAGAGTCTGTGGTATTGGAGGCATTAAAATGCATGGTACTTACTATTTTGTAAATGGGTGTCTTTTTCTCAAAGAAAGATAATATCTCATGCTTATCGAGCATTTGCTATGCATCAGGCACTTGATGTAGTTATCCAAACCTCACAATGGTTTTATGGGCTCAATAGTATTATCCACAAGATAGTATTAATAGTATAATATTATTATACTATTATAATATTAATAGTATTAATAGTGTATCATAGAGCATAATATTATACTATATAAATAATTGATAATATTAATAGTATTATCCACAAGAAACAAAGCTCAGAGGTTGTCATGTCAGATCCCAAGTTCTTAACATGAGAAATTGCCTCTTCCTGGGGAGATCCTATATCTGCAAAGTCCAGTGCTACTGAGGGAACAAGAGGCTGGCTGAAGACAAAACAAAAGCTGGTGCCTTGCACCCCCTCTCCATCCACTCCCCCTCAGTCATATGTGTAGCATTCCTCAGGCAGCCCTGACTGCCATGAACAATAAGCAAATAGTCAACTTGCAGGGATCACAATCCTGCAAGACAGGAGTCTCCCTTGGCTTACAAATGTCCTAAATCTCACTAACAAAGACGATTGATAGCAGGATTATGACATCCCACCAAAAAGTCTCCCAACTATCTTAATGTTAATGGCTGGCCTAAAGACAACGTTGATCAATCCGCTAGGCCTCCGGTATCCAGGCAGGCACCTTGTAGGCCCTCTTTAGCATATGAAAGCTCCGTTGAAACCTCCCTTTCCCTCACCTTCCCCCAAAGGCAGGGTACCTAACCTGCCATTCCTCACAACCCAGGCAGCAGCTCTTCCTGCCTACCGGTCCTGTCCCCATGCTTTAATAAACCACCATTTTGCACCAAAGATGTCTCAAGAATTCTTTCTTGGTCATCGGCTCCGGACCTCAGCCCACCGAACCTCACCTAGGTTCTAGAACTTCATCACTACCAGTGAATGAGAAACGGATCTTTATACAACATAAGAAAGTCTGAAGACTGTGACTCAAGTTTTATGCCAGAGACCCACAAGGGCTTCTTTCTATTGTCAAATAAATACAGTGCAAATACCTGTGGGAAGTAATATTCTAAATACTAGTAGTAAAGAGTCATTGGTATGAGGTAATTTTTCCTATTTTGCAGGGAAGAAAAGTCCCTCAGCTCTGGGACCTCTATGAGGAAAGCAGGTTGGTATTTTTGCAGCCCCAGGGCAGACAGAAATAAGCGTAGTCAGAGAAGACAGAATTCAGAAAGAGGAAACGCGGTGCTCCAGTGCTACCTCACTATTCTTCCAAGCACAGACGAATTCTCTTTTTAGATAGAATGGAACCTAGGAGATGTGAGCACTTTATAAATATGTAGTCAGAGTAGTTATTATTTCTTTCCATCCCTTTCAACATCCACACTGCCTGATACAGACTAACTGGCAGTTTTCTAAGAAATGGCAGAGAATATTCTAGCCAAGTTAATTGACAATATACTAGAGGGGATGGGGAACCCTGCACAGCCTCACAGTGATAAGAGTGAAATAAAATATAATCATCAACTTAATGATGAGGACTTTTTTTGAATTACCACACAATGTGAGCAATTTTCATCCAATTAACAGTTGTTTTGGATGTAGAGTGAATAAGTCAGCAAGCTTCTGGTTTTCCTGTAGGTAGAAAACATATTGCCATGGCAGATGTTTCATGAGCTATCGGTAGCTTGATTTTCAATAGAGAGGTTCCTTTCCTTTGCAGGGAATTCAGTGCAGTTCACTGTAACACAACAAATACTTAAGACTACCTACTATGTACAGGCGATCTGATAAGCCTAAGAAGAGAAGCAAAAATAAGTCTCAGTACTTCCTCTCAAGAAGACAATAAAGAGGAACAATATGTGTGCATATATTATGACAATCCATGGTAGAATAAACGAGTGAGAATGTCTGGTCCAGGTGGAAAAGCTTTGTTTTGGCTTTGAGATGACCTGGAAGATAAGCAAGATTCCAAAACCCCTAGATAGAGGAAAGAATGTTCAAGAAAAGAAAATACTGACTCTTAAAATAGAAGGCATTGGATTATAACAGAATTTTTTTTTTTCTTTTTCTTTTTTCCTCTAGTCACCTTGGGTCCATTAGCTGGGGCTCTGAAAGAGAGTATTAACAAGACAAAGACAAGGAATTTAAACTTACATAGCATCTTAACAAAGAACAACTACTTGGTGGAGAAGTGACAAGACAAAGGAAAGGGTCTTTGAGTTTCCAAAGTTGGCAAATCGTGGGCAGGCAAATATATGAAGAAACTAATGGAAGCTAAGGATTTTTTTAAAGCAGTGTTTGTATTGATTCCTTTGGTGCCACTTCTGGGCTGTTAAGAGTCTAGACTTATCTCCCATGATTAAGAATCATCCTTCCCTTTCTAAGAGAAAGGCAGGGACATCCCCAAGAGTTATTCTTATGTTTCCTTTTTTCCAATGGCCTTCTGCAACAATAATCCTTATGTCAAAATGGCATATTTTGGGGTGGCATGCTCTGAACCCTTACAGGATATATTGGATTAAATAAAATATAATATTAAAATTAGCTCTACATATTTCCTTTTACTTTCTAGATGTGACCACTAGAAAATTTGAAGTTACACATATTATTTTCCTATAGGATAATGCTTGGCCAAATTATGGTATACCTTGAATATCAGACCAAGTATTTGAAAGTGTTTCTCTCCCAGCACCAGATTTTGGTAATGTGAAGTAGATACGATACCATCAGTGAGGTATGGCACATACTGCTGTTATGATGATATCATGAAGGATGCCAAGAGATGGAACAGGGCTGGAAAAGAAGCTGCTGTATTTGTTCTGTTTCAGTAGGTGGTCTGGGGTTTTATTTGTAATAGAAGTAAATGATAAAGGTGCTAATATTGCTGCTGTGACAGTAAAAGGAGAGGCAATAACTCTCAAGAGAAACTAGAGGTAATCCAGTACCAAATTTACTCTGTTTCAATTTTACAAAAAATACTTCATCATTGAAATTTCTGTGGGAAAAACATCTGTTACTACTAGTCTAAATCTCTCTAGACTCTAACTTCCTTTTCCCCTTGAAATGATAGTTTTTAATGGAATTGTTGAAAACTGAAGGTTGCTTAGGGACCCCGTTACTGAGGTTTTACACCATGTGAAATTTACCCGAAGTCCTTCAGAATAGATAGTGTGATGTGTAGGTGTCTGTTTAAATTGGTTTTAATCTGTATCCAAGGAGGTATTTGTTAATACCTGCAATATTCTAATCGTAAATCCATACTTGAAAAGTGAGTAATGTGAAAGATGCTGTACTTTGGATGACATTTCTGCAAGAAGTTCAAAAGTTGGTGTCTGCACCTGCACCTAAGGGGACTGAAAGGGATAGTGTAAGGGTGAAGTGACATGCCGCATGAGGAGCTTGGCACTAACACCTTGGGAAGAAACTCCTAGACTTAGAATTCTGTCCTTCATGCCTTCTTCTTATCATTCTTTTTTTTTTTTAAAGATTTATTTGAGAAAGAGAGGGAGGGAGCACAAGCTAGGGGGAGGGGCAGAGGAAGATGGGGGTAGCAGACTCCCCACTGAGCAGGGAGCCCAATGTGGGGCTTGATCCTGGGATAATGACCTAAGCTAAAGGCAGACGCTTAACCAACTGAGCCAAGCAGGCACCTCCTGAATGCCTTCTTTTAATGGAGAATTCTCTTGTCTGGTCCAATTAGAAAGTCAGCTGATCTTCAGTCAGAACATGTTCCCATTTTCCTGAGAACCAGCCTTTCAGACCAAGTGCTCTTTGGAGCTCCTAGCCAGTGAGGGAGCTAGACTTCCACTGAGCTTCCAGAGCAAGACGGATGAGTGTTCAAGGGTCAGTTTGTAATAGATATTTGCACAGATGTCCCGGTCTGAGATTTATATCCATGAGAGGTTATGGGAACAGCAGTAGCCAAGTGACCATACATCCTGGTTTGCCGGGGAAAGCCCCAGTTTACACTTACAATCCAGCCTTGATATTAATAACACTTCCTTTCACTCTTAAAAGTGCCTGAATCTGAAAGATAAATTATGGTTACTCTTCTGTGGTGGCTTTAAAATATGCCCACAGATTCTTTGCCCTTCCTCCCTTTGAGATGTGGAACATAATTTCCTGCCTCTTGATCATGGGCTAGATTAGTGACTGGCTTCTAAGAAACAGCATGAGGCCAGAAGCGATGGTGTGTTGACTTTGGTGTGGAGGATAAAGGCACTTACCCCTCACTCTCTTTTGGATCACTCACTCCATGGCTGGGCTGCCGTTGTGAGCATTTCGTAAACAAGGATTCTGTAAAGCCGTTTGCCTAAATTCCCACGGCCGGTCAGGTGGTGGAGGAGTCAGCTCTCAGGCTGTGTCTGTCTGACTCGAAACCCACACTCTCAAAAGAACAGAAGCGTGTTCCACTGCTTTGCAAAAAGGAATCCAGAAAAATGATATAACAGAAATTTTGGCAAAAGGCCATGAGCAAATGCATAAAAACTCTGTCTGAAAGAGATTGTAAACCTAAGGTTTTACATGCTGTTTTTACCACATATTTTTTCAGCATGTATAAACATCACATGGTTCCAAAGACATGAAACATATTTCAGTGAAATCTCTCTCTCACCCCAGTTCCCAGCCACTTGCTGCCCCTTCTTAAAGGCAACCACCATTGCTGGTTTCCTACATATCTTTCCAGAAATACTCTATGCTTGTACCATATGTACATATACCCTTACCACTGGCATTTTTTAGTACAAATGATAGCATAGACTAGATACTGTTTGGCACTTTATTTTTTTATTTACCTAACAATGAATTGTGGATGTCATTAAGTATCAGTACATTAAGAAAGCATTGTGGTTTTTTTGTTTGTTTGTTTGTTTTAAAGATTTTATTTATTTATTTGACAGATAGAGATCACAAGTAGGCAGAGAGGCAGGCAGAGAGAGAGAGGAGGAAGCAGGCTCCCTGCCGAGCAGAGAGCCCGATGCGGGACTCTATCCCAGGACCCTGAGATCATGACCTGAGCCGAAGGCAGCGGCTTAACCCACTGAGCCACCCAGGTGCCCAAGAAAGCATTGTTTTTATAGCTGCATTATATTCCAGTGATCTGTGTAACAGGATGTATTGTAATGAATACTCTTTTGATAACCATTTTCATTATTTCCAATTCTTTCTTATTTAATTTTTTTTTTAAAGATTTTTTATTTATTTATTTGAGAGAGAGAGACAGTGAGAGAGAGCATGAGCGAGGAGAAGGTCAGAGAGCGAAGCAGACTATTTAATTTTTTTAAAGTGGGCTCCACACCCAGCCTGGAATGCAATGCAGGGCCCAAACCCACAACCCTGAGATCAAGACCTGAGCCAAGATCAAGAGTGAGAGACACTCAGCTGACTGAGCCACCCAGGCGCCCTCCTTTCTTGTTTAAAAAACAATGTTGTGATGAATGCCTGTGTAATAGAAGTAAACGATAAAGTAAATGATAAAGGTGCTAATAGAAGCACCTTTCTAGATGCAGATTCCCAGCACCAGAGCCCACATCACTGCCCTGACTTGTAGAAGGGTCAGCCCAAGGGCATTATGGACTAAACTACCTTAGAGCTCAGAGGTAAAACTGTGCTGGGCACTGAAACTTTTGTTTTCCTTTTTTATTACTTGGGGAATGGGATAAGAGCAAAAGAGCAGAATTTTTTTTTGATCTTCAATAAGTGCATACGTATTTATCCTCTAATCCACCATAGCAGAAAATAGCGAGAAGATGATTTAAACTTGGCAGACTTACCAGTTTGGGTATTCAACGTATTTTCATTTGTCTGTGCACTAAGGATATAGTGGATGCTTTCTTATATAAATGCCTTTAAGTCTTTTCTTCAAACTCCCCCCTTCCTCCCTGTCCTCTTTCCACTTCCTCCTCCTCCTCCTCCTTTAGATGTCCAACGGTCCGGGCCTGAAAGCCAGGATTCGTCCCCGCTTCTGCCTTCTTTCTCACCCCTGCATTGTGGTGCAATGGTCAGAAGAGCTGGAAGTGACCTGCAGGCTCATTCTTGGTTGCCAGGACAGTGGCCCACTAGGCCTGGAGGCTCCTTCTTGCTAGAAGAGGCTGCTCAAGGGCGTGGTCCCCTCTTCCCACCTCCCAAGCACTCCTAGCTGCTTCCCGTGGGCCCAAGGTTTCCCTCCCGTGAGGGACAACCAGCATTCCCAGGCAGGATCTCCCAACAGTAGCCTCCCACGGTGTTATTTCCCCAGCACCTTGCGGCAGGCTGCTTCCTTAGATCGGCTCGATACAAAGAAAGGGTATGGATAGGGTTCAGGACATACGACCCCAAAGCATGGCACTATGTCATACTGACTTAAACTGAAGGAGTTTGAGAAAATGGCAGAAGCAGGAGGGTAACTCTGACCTTCCTAACCCTCCTTTTCCCCCTGAAGCCACACCAAACCCTCCTATGGGAGGCGCCTGTCCTATACATTTGAGGAAAGGGGCATCCTTATCCCAGAAGGAGGGACTCCGAGAAGGATCCTAACAAACAGGCCTCGCTAAGTTTCTCCTTGTTCACGACACTTACCTCCCTCCTCAGTCTACCATATTTCTTCATGATGGTTCACTCTTCACCAGACCTAGAATAAATATACTCAGGTCTAGCTGTTTCTTGAGGTTTTCAGTTCCTTGTGAAGGCTCCTGTGTTACATAAAACTTTTATTAAATGAATTTGTACGTTTTTATGCCACTAATCTGTCTTTGCCAATTGAACTTTCAGATCCAACCAGGGACCCAGAAGCACTGAGGAAAATATTTTCTTCCCATGCAGCCTCAGGGGGTGGTTCCATCATCCACCCAGCAGAGCACCCTGCCCACAGTTCCTCCCTGTGGGCTGATAGGAGAACGGAAGCCTCCTGTTCTTCCCTTGATGATCTCAGTAAAACTCCCCCCAGTAATGCCTCTTGCCTAACCCATGCTGTGCGGCATTGTGGAATTTCTCCTGAAACTTGACATGAGATAAGGGGTCACCATAAAGAGACCCATCTTGCATGACAGGTGGCCAATCAGTCCCAAATCCTCTTTAGGCCAAGTAGTTGGTTTTTGAATGAGTTGGACTTGGTATGTACAAGCTGAGTATAGTGTTTCTCCTTCTCACCTGTCCCCCTCCTACCCTGTTGATCCATTCTAGGCAAGCTCTGAATGAAATCTCAGGCAAGTTCTGTCATCTTTCTGGTGACTATCATGTAATAAAAATCCACTCCGGCTAACCTAGCTGTAGGGCTGGGGAGACACAATGGAAGTTGCTGTTGCTACCCTCCTCCAACTCCCCATGGTGGCAAGTCTTCCAAGCAGCTCCACACCTTCCAACAGAGAGTAGAAGGTGATGGACTGACCCAAAAGCAGTATCCTACCAAAATCCTGGGGGGTGATAAGAAGACAACAAGTGTGAGAAGCAACTTCCTGGACTGGATAAAAACAAGCACCATGGACCAGATCATGTCAAGAGGAGTGATTAATCAGAATAGGCTGAAGTGTGTACAGCTGAATGTTAATCAATATTAACCACTTCCTTCTAGTAACAGACACTGAGTGGGGAGCATTTCCCTTTGTGTTCCTGAAGGCCACCAAAGTCAGAAGAATAAAAAATGATTCCTATATGTGATACGTGCCTCTCAGGAGATATTCAGAAAGAAAAGGCTCATGTAAACCTAGCAAAATGAAATTAGTCTAGAATGTTTTAAACCCTTACCAAAGATAACAGGGATGCTACCAACAGTGACTGATCAATTTGCCTAATCACAGGTTATCAAAGCATAGTGTTCTCACCTAAGAGTTTTCTTCCTAAGTTGCTTTGGTATTTCAAGCGGAACAATTGAGTTCCAAATAAGCACATTCAGCTTTGGAGAAACTACATTATTTAGCCTGGGCTCTCTTGCTTTCAAATTTTAAAAGTTTAAAAATAAAATACTTTACATTTTAAGTTGCCAATTAAATAGAACTTAGAGCTACTTTTTTTTTTTTTTAAGATTTTATTTATTTATTTGACAGAGATCACAAGGAGGCAGAGAGGCAGGCAGAGAGACAGGAAGGGAAGCAGGCCCCCTGCTGAGCAGAGAGCCCAATGTGGGGCTTGATGCCAAGACTGTGGGATCATGACCTGAGCCGAAGGCAGAGGCTTTAAGCCACTGAGCTACCCAGGTGCCCCTAGAGTTACTTTTAAAAATTAACATATAATGTATTATTTGTTTCAGGGGTACAGGTCTGTGATTCCTCAGTCTTACACAATTCACAGCACTCACCATAGCATATACCTTCCCCCATCCTCCAACCACCCCATTCCTCCTCCTCCTCTGCATTCCAGCAAACTTCAGTTTGTTTCCTGAGACCAAGAGTCTGTTAAGGTTTGTCTCCCTCTCTGGTTTCATCTTGTTTCATTTTTACTTCCCTTTCACTATGATCTTTTGTCTTTTTTCTCAGATCAGTGAGATCATATGGTAATTGTTCCTCTCCGAATGACTTATTTTGCTTAGCATAATACCCCCTAGTTCCATCCACATTGTTGCAAATAGCAAGGTTTTTTTTTAATGGCTGCATAATATTCTGTTGTGTATATATACCACATCTTTATCTATTCATCTGTTGATGGACATCTAGGCTCTTTCCATAGTTTGACTATTGTAGACATTGTTGCTATAAACATCAGGGTGCCCCTTTGGATCACTACATTTCTCTTTGGGGTAAATACTCAGTGCTGCTATTTCTGGGTCATAGGGTAGCTCTATTTTCAACTTTCTGAGGAAGGTCCAAGCTGTTTTCCAGAGTGACTGCCCCAGCTTGCATTCCCACCAACAGTGTTGGGAGGGTTCCCTTCTCTCTGCATCCTCACCAACATATGTTGTTTCCTGACTTGTTAACTTTAGCCTTTCTGGCTGGTATGAGATGGTATCTCGTTGTGGTTTTGATTTATATTTCCTTGATGCCAAGTGATGTGGAGTACTTTTTCATGTGTCTGTTGGCCATCTGGCTGTCTTCTTTGCAAAAATGTCTGTTCATGTCTTCTGCCCACTTCTTGATTGGATTATTTGTTCTTTGGGTGTTGAGTTTGAGAAGTCCTTTATAGCTTTTGGATACTAGCCCTTAATCTGATATGTCATTTACAAATATCCTCTCCCATTCTGCCAGTTGTCTTTTGGTTTTGTTGACTGTTTCCTTTGCTGCGCAAAAGCTTTTCATCTTTTTTTTTTTTTAAAGATTTTATTTATTTATTCGACAAAGAGAGATCACAAGCAGACAGAGAGGCAGGCAGAAAGAGAGGGAAGCAGGCTCCCCGCTGAGCAGAGAGCCCGATGTGGGACTCGATCCCAGGACCCTGAGATCATGACCTGAGCCGAAGGCAGCGGCTTAACCCACTGAGCCACCCAGGCGCCCTTTTTTTTTCTTTCTTGATGAAGTCCCAATAGTTCATTTTTGTCTTTGTTTTCCTTGCCTTTGGAGACATGTCCAGCAAGAAGTTCCTGAAGCCAAGGTCACAGAGGTTCCTGCCTGTGTTCTCCTTGAGGATTTTTTTTTTTAAAGATTTTATTTATTTATTTGATAGACGGAGATCACAAGTAGGCAGAGAAGCAGGCAGAGAGAGAGGAGGAAGTAGGCTCCCCGCCGAGCAGAGAGCCCAATGCGGGGCATGATCCCAGGTCCCTGAGACCTTGACCTGAGCCAAAGGCAGAGGCTTTAATCCACTGAGCCACCCAGGCGCCCCCTCCTCAAGGATTTTGATGGATTCCTGACTCACATTGAGGTCTTTCATCCATTTTGAGTCTATTTTTGTGCATGGTTTAAGGAAATGGCCCAGTTTCATTCTTCTATATGTGGCTGTCCAATTTTCCCAACACCATTTGTTGAAGAGACTGTCTTTTTTCCATTGGACATTCTTTCCGGCTTTGTCAAAGATTAGTTGACCATAGAGTTGGGGGTCCATTTCTGGGCTCTCTATTCTGTTCCACTGATCTGTGTGTCTGTTTTTGTGCAGTACCATACTGTCTTGATGAGGACAGCTCTGTAATAGAGCTTGAAGTACAGAATTGTGAGGCCAACAGCTTTGCTTTTCTTTTTCAACATTCCCCTGGCTATTCAGGGTCTTTTCTGGTTCCATATAAATTTTAGGATTATATGTTCCATTTCTTTGAAAAAAGTTGATGGTATTTTGATAGGGACTGCATTAAATATGTAGATGGCTCTAGGTAGCATAGGCATTTTCATAGTATTTAGAAATTAGAGTTACTTTAATGCTTTTTTTCCCCAAATAGGAATATGCAATGCAAGCAGTAAGTTAGATGCATTCACAAAGACATTGTTTTTAGGCTCACAGAAACTGCTGACTTTGTAGAAGGGTTTCTATTTGACTAGAGAAACCTCCATAAGAAGATCTTTAAACATTTAAGTTGTCAAGCATAACACCCTAAACTCATTTGCCATAGTAGTTGGCACAAAGAAGGATATATAGGGATTTAAAAAAAAATCCTGGGGCGCCTGGCTGGCTCAGTGGGTTAAAGCCTCTACTTTGGCTCATGATCCCAGGGTCCTGGGATCGAGCCCCACATAGGGCTCTCTGCTCAGTGGGAAGCCTGCTTCCTCCTCTCTTTCTCTCTGCTTGCTTCTCTGCCTACTTGTGATCTCCCTCTGTTAAATAAATAAACAAAATCTAAAAAAAAAAAAAAAAAATCCTGACTCTGAGTGGCTGTTCAAGATTCCTGATTCCTTATAGGAAGTTTACCAGAAGTTTCTCACAGTGTTAGCAAGTTCTTATCTAATTTGTTCTCTGAAATGATAACACAGAGAAAACAAAAAAACAAGAAATAACAAGGGTGCCTGGGTCTCTCCATGGGTTAAGCCTCTGCCTCTTGGTTTAGGCTTAGGCCTTGATCTCAGGGCGCTGGGATTGAGCTCTGCCTCTGGCTCCGTGCTCAGTGTGGAGTCTGCTTGGGATTCTCATTCTCCCTCTCCCTGCTCATGCACTCTATCTCTTTCTAAAATAAATCTTAAATAAATAAATAAAACAAATGCACTGCTTAAGAGAAACCTTAAAAAATTTTTAATTTTTGTCCAGCTTCTAAAGAGTCCTAGAGATAAAGGGAGTAGGATTTGTTCTGCTTTTGCATTTTCCTAAGAACTCAAGACTACTGCCTGATTTGGTAAGTAAACAAGCAGTTTTATCAGTGTCATCAGTAGTAGAAACTACAGATTACCAAAACTAAAAGCATTACAATTCAGATGCACTCCCATTTCCTTTTTGCATGAAAGCTGTACATGATTCATATGTTAAGTAAGTGACTAAAATATGTTACTGAAACCGTGGCACATATTCAGTGTATTTCAGTAATTACCATTAGATGAACCAGCCACCCAAATTTCCTCACCCCAAGAACACGTCCTTAGTAAAGTAAAGGCTGAAAAAGGAGACATATGTTCTTTATGTGAATGGCAAGAGCTGAGGATCCTTTAGGTTCAACCCAAATAAAGAACTTGATGCTTTCTGCTCTTTGCTGGGTTTCTCTTGACTCTTTTAATGGGCATATTAGAGAAAATTCATAGTATTATCACATTAGACTGTACCCCATGGCCAGTCAAAACTAATCTTATGTGTTTAGGTGTATGTAGAAAACTCCTGTCTGTGAGTGGGTTGTTTACTGTCATAGAGGGGGAAGGGCAATGGCCCCATGTATGAGCACTTGGCGTGTCACACAGGGATCACCCACCTCCTCTTACACAGCTCTTCCTACTCCATGTACCTGTCCACATGGCTAATATTTATTATGTATATTTTTTACACTAGGTAACTTCTTAACCAGCCTGTCTTATTTAGATGGTATACATCATTATATTTGACCTTCTTATAACTACTGTGTGAGCAATAAGCTTCCAATTTTTAAAAAATGCCTTAAAAAATTACCATGCTGAGAAGGGTGACCTATATGCTGCATTAGTGGGCACTCACTTTATTTATGAGATATTTAAAACAATTACATTTTTAATGAACTAAGGTGCATAAAGGCATGACTAAAAACTGTCTAAAAAGGAAAAAAAAAAAAAGTCCAGTCCAAGGTAGTAGTGAAACGCAAAATTCTCTACCAATTTAGAACTTTCCCCTTGACTGTATCAGACTTACTCAGGGCTGAGAAATGTGTAGTGGAGAGAGTAATTTAGCTTCCGGAGTCTTCTGGAGTATTGGTGCTACCTTCTTCCCACAACTTGGACACTGTGTTGGCACCCCCCGGTATAAAGCACCCAAAGATTGGCAGTTGGAGGGAAGAGGCACGAAACATTTAAACTGAAAAGGCCAGCTGCAAGCTTTCGAGCTGTCCCTGGGGCATGATGAAAACTCAAGCCAACCCTACTTCACTGGCACTCCCAGGGCCTTTGGAGATCCCCCGTCACTGCTGGCTCACCTGTTTTGGAGGACAAGTAATACCTTTTCCAGGTATCTCTTTGTGAGTCCCCACTAAGTTCCAGGTTCCCAGAGGGAGGCTCATCAGTCATCAGAATGATTTCCACAGGCTTCCTTCAGCTTGCCTGTTTGGATCAGGGTTCCTCTCAGAAGGACCCAATCCTGCTGCCTCCCTGTGTGCCTGGCCGACAGGACACCCTGAGTCACCCTTGCCCTGCCACACTGTTAGAGTGTAGGCTTTTGACCCCCTCTCCTCCCACCACTGTGCCCAGGCAGATCCACACCCTCCTGGCGTTAGCTTCCCAGGCATGTGGCCCAGCACAATTCCAGTAACTCTCAACAGTCAAGGCAACAAGTTCAAGGTCTCCTAATGTGGTGTTCTCTAAGCGCCTCTTATTAGCTTAAAGTGAGTTGGAAAGCACAACCACACCCTGTTTTGAGGAACACGGTACCTCTCTGCAAAAAAATCCTCACAGGAAGCTCTTCAACCTCCCAGTGACCCTTCACTGTCTCTATTATAGCCTGGAAGTGGGCCAATGCTGGTAAAACTTATTTCACAATCTCTTCCCTAGTGGTGTGTAGGCAATCCACTACCTTGCTTTGGAACAAGGGAGTACTTGCCACTTCTGTCTATTTTCCTCCCAAATTGGGCCCTTTGCCCTCTGTCTAGGTATCAAGACAAAAAGAAGAGTCAGTTTTAACACCTTGTTATACTTTGTGTTCTCAATTCTTAGATGACATCTTTTGTAACACTCTCTATGTAGGTAGTTTTGTTTGTTTTGTTTTGTTTTGTTCATTTTACTATTACTCAACAGCCAGAAGGTCTCTGAACAATACCCCCCACCTTTTTAATTTTATTATTATTTTTTTAATAGAGTAAGAGTTTTGAGTGACCGGAAAGAGAAAAGCAGCATTGTGCTGTGTGCATGACTGATAAGATATTCCTCCATTTCAGGATCTCAGAGGCTAAGAGGGAAGAGTCTGCCCTTAAATACAGAAAATGCATATTTCTTACATCTTTCTGCTTATCTCCACCCTCACTGCTCACCTTAGCTTTAGACCATTCTCTCGTGCCTGTGGGGAAGATAATCCCTCCATTTAGTAATCTGAGTGACAGTGTGTATCCCTTGCTCTGCCCTCACCCAACTATTCCTAACATAAACAAATGACCACAAAGATGGTGGCTCTAAACAAAAGAATTTCATTGTCTCATGGTCCTGGAGCCCAGAGGCCAAAATCAGGGTATCCTCAGATTTAGTTCCTTCTGGAGGCTCTGAGGAAGAAATCACCCCTTGCCTCTCTCCTAGCTGCTTCTGGCTGTAGCAAGCTTTGGCATTTGGTGGCTGGTAGAGACATCAGTTCAACCTCTGTCTCCGTCTTCACATGGCTTTCTCTGTGAGTCTCTGTCTCAAATCTTCTTCCTCTTCTGAGGACACCAGTCATTGGATTTGGACCCACTATCTAAGTCTCTAGATAAGTCTCCAAAAACTGTATCATTTCGAGATCCTTCACCTACTTATGTCTGCAAAGACCCTATTTCCAAATAAGGTCACATTTACAGCTACTAGGGTTAGGACTTGGATGGATCTTTTGTCACCACCATGACAAAGTGCTTCTCCAACACAGCCTTCCTTCTCCTCATTACTCAGCGTTCACCAACCAACCTCCAAACAGTAAGGCTGAGAATGCTTCTGAAAGACTGAGACATACACTGGCAGACCAGTTTTGTTTTGTTTTTCTTTCCCACAGACTGGGTGAATGAGAGTGGGGAGTGGAGAACACAAAGTAGAGAAGCCTCAGTCCTGGAAGGAGGAGCAGGAGACAGCACACGGAGGCCAGCTCAGCAAGAGCCAACGGCTGCCAGCAGCATCTCCTACTGAGGAAGCAGCAATCTAGGTAGGCGGGTCCTCATCCCTGCTCTGGAAACCCTGTGGGAACACACTCACACACACATATATACACCACACACGTATGCCACACACACAGAGCAGACACACATACCTCCCACCCCCAGTGCCCCCGACACCACACACACCACACACACACCATACCCCCCCACACACACCATGCCCCCCCCACACACCATACTTTCACACATACAACAAAACCGACTGTACTGTGACCCTAGATTGGAGGTAAGGCTCTGGGACACTGACAGTATGACGGTGACAGGAAGAGAAAGCCTGGCTCCTTGGCCAGCGTGACATTCACACCCCGTGTCTCTTAATAACCACCACAAAGCCCTCCTACCCCTGATCTCCTCCTGGCTTCCCCACTCATTCCACACAATATCATAAGTGATCTTCCTAAAAAATCAAATCTGACTTCAATGTCACTCTCGTATGAACCTGTCAGGGGCTTCTCAGAGCCTCCTGAATGTCATCCTGTCAAGTTCTAACCACACAGACTCCTCACGGTTTCCCTGAATACTTCGAGTGCATGCTGTCACCACACCCCTGCACACACTGCTCCAGCAGCCTGGGGTTTGCTTCCATTTCCTTCCCCCTCCCCCCGCACCCCCACCAAACTCCTATCTACTCATCATGAGCAGCTTTGCCCTGTAGGTGTCAAGAAAGAGAGTCAATTTGGATGACCAGCACAGTATGCTCAGACAGACCATCATCCTGTGAGTTGGTCCAAGGTTCCAGGATCATGGTGTGCACCTTGCCAGGCTGGATTGTCCCTGTCCTGGGAAACCCTCCCCCTCCAAAAGCCGGTTTCCTTGCATCTGCCACGTGCACATGTGGGCATGACACCCTGTGCCTGTGACTACCAGCCCTCCTCACGTCTTTCGGAAACTGTCTCTTCCAGGAGACTTGAGAGCAGTCATCTGGACCTGTTTGTCCTTGTGTTCATAGCACCTGGGACAAAGTCAGTATTTCTTAGGGTTAGATGCCTGCAAAGGGAGCAGTAACCTCCCAGCTGCTTCTTTGGTCCCCACCAAGGAAGTAGTAATGGTGCCCACATTTCCTGTGGGGCAGCACTAGGGAGAATTGGACTGTGCACTCAGCTCCTGGGACTCCAGCAGTGGAGGGTGAGTCAGCATATTGACGGCGGTATGTGGCCTTGATCCAGCCCTGGACACCAGTGTCTACCCCCACAGCTCTGGCTGGTTGTGTCCCTTAAGATAATTATAGTGTGCTTTTTAAAAAACATATATTATTATAGGGGCGCCTGGGTGGCTCAGTGGATTAAGCCGCTGCCTTCAGCTCGGGTCATGATCCCAGGGTCCTGGGATCAAGCCCCGCATCGGGCTCTCTGCTCTGTGGGAAGCCTGCTTCCTCCTCTCTCTCTGCCTGCCTCTCGCCAACTTCTGATCTCTGTCTGTCAAATAAATAAATAAAATAAATCTTAAAAAAAAAATAAAAAACATATATTATTATAGAGATACTAATTGTTTGTTATAGAAAATTAGGAAAACAGAAAAACCAGAAAGACTATTTATATCCCTGTTTAAAATTTTGGTGTATTTGTCTCCAGATTTGGGAAGGTAATTCTGTTTTGTTTTGTTTTTCTTTAGGTTTGCTACATAGAATTATAAGACAGAGATGATGTTATATTTATAATTCCACATCTGGTTTTTTTGATGTAATGTCTTAACATAAACATTCCAACTTGGATATAAACAGTTGGTAAGCATTTTATGGCTGATATTGAACTTTTTGTATCTCATGTCTATGCTGTCTTCTTTTAAAAAAAAAAAAATTTTTTTTATTTATTTGACAGAAAGAGAGCACAAGCAGGGGGAATGGCAGACAGAAGGAGAGAGAGAGAGAAGCAGGCTCCCCACTGAGCAGGGAGCCAGGTGTGGGGTTCCATCCCAGGGTCTTGGGATCATGATCTGAGCCAAAGGCAGCTGCTCAACCGACTGAGCCACCCAGGAGCCCCCTGCACTGTCTTCTTTACTTCCTGGTTCCTTCTCAAGGAAAAAGGCTGATGAAAATAAAAAGTTCAGGGTGATATTTATTTCCCAGTATTTCCTGCTCAACCAGAAATTCAAGTACCAGAAATTTCTTTAGTCTCTCCGATTCTCTAGTTCTTCATTTATTAAACCCATTTCTTAGTGTAGTTTTGAAGGAGAAATGAGATCATCTGCAGCAGATTCCTATACATTCCTGAAGATGGCCCGCACTCAAATCGGGGAAACTCTCTGTTCCTGCTCCCTAACCAGGTCCGTCCCCGGGGGACAGAGATCCTAGGGAGTCTCTCATGTCACGCAGGGGCCCTTGTCAAGCAAAGACACAAGAAGTTAAGGTACTGCAGGTAGGAGACATACCCGGGACCAGCGTCAGCTGGCACCCAGAACTGCTACTGAGCAGAAGCAGAGGAGGTCTGCAGGGGCCTGAGAGCCATTAAATCCCTTTAGAAAGGGGAGGATTTGCTCAGCAAACTGGCCGCGTCCTCAGAACTGACCCTTCTACATCGACCACTTACAGAAGGCAACTGGCATGAAGGCTCCACCCCCTGGATCTCTGAACAGAACCGAGAGCCTCCCCCGCTTGCACATCAGAAGCCGCCAGTGCCCGGAGTGGACCTTGACCAGACCGAGGCCTTTCCTCAGCCGCGCACCCCCAGACTGACTTCGTGTGTGGTTTGTTCACTTCCTGCCCCCTTCTGTTATCTTGTTTGTTGTGTGGATTGTCCTCTCTCCTGCTCTGTGTGCTGTTAAAGATGCCACGTTTAATTCCATGGGGAGATATCCTTGAGGTGGGGACCCAGAACCTGCTTTCTCATTGTGATTTCACTTTGCTTTATGACTGACTATAGCTGGCGCTGTGGAAGGACACAGCTGGTGTGTGCGCCTTCCTACCATGCTTGTGACAACCTCCAAGACTTTCCACATCCCCTTCTTGCTGGTCAGGTCAAAACCGGGCTCAGGGCTCCCTGGCTTCGCGGAGCCACTGCTCTGACTTCCAACTGGGACTTCTCCTCTTCTCTGGCATTTAAATTGAAATGAAAATGAATTTATCAGTCATTCAGATATTCACAGTTGAGAGCTTTATAAGGAAATTCTTGATAAGCATCTATTCCATGATCTCTGGAACTGAGGAGTTGTTTTGCACGTAGACAACATTTTTTGGTTGGGGGTGGCAGAAATCAGGGAACAAGTGGGGTAGAGCATCATATAATCCCAGAATAAATTTCTTCCCCGCCTACCCCCCTTCTTTCATGGGCTCTGCTAATTACATCTCCACTTGTGGTAAGAAATGAGGCAGTAGGCTGTTCTGTGCCAGCTGAGGGAGAGACAAGTTCAGAGGAATCCCAGGTTGAAGGTGAAAAGGGCAATTCTTGACCGAGTCATTCTGGACACTTCCAGGCCCTGTGCTAGCTTCCTGTTTATGCGAGAGACTGATGGACAAGGCAAGCAGCCGCTAGCATATCCTAGCCTATCTGCACATGCTCCCCTGTAATGGCCAGGAATCCAGGAGAGAAACAGGCAGTGATGGTGCCACCTTGTGCCTCCTGGGCTGGTCTGTTTTCTCACCACTAAAAGAACATTCTCCCTGGACTCTTTTACCTTCGTTCTTGTAGTTTTGTGGAACAAACTGTTAAAGCAGCTATGTGAAGAAGAAAAGGGTAAAAGATAGCCAGAGGGGTTCTGGAGGTAAAAGTCAGGAATGCAAGGCAGGTCTGGACACCCCCTGCCCCCCCGCCACCGGCAGCAACCCTTCCCTCTCTATGATGGCTCCAGGCTCCTCTCTCTCCTTCTCGCTGACTTGGCTTCCATCCAGATGACTGCTGCTGGCACACGGCTTTCCGGCAGCCCACCACATCGTTTCACTGTGACCTCCACTATGTGCTGCTTAGTTCTATGTGTCTCTTCCTTCTTAGGCCCAAGACGAGCACTTTGATGGACCCAGTATTTGGGGATTGAATTGTGTCCCCCCCCCTTCAACAAAGGATATACTCAGTCCCGGCCCTGGTACCTGTGAATGTGACCTTATCTGGAAATAGGATCTTTGCAGATGTAATCAAGTTAAGAGGACATCATACTGATTAGAGTGGGTCCTAAGGCTAATATGAGTGGTGTCCTTAAAAGAAGTCATATTTGGATACAGGAGAAAAGATGCTTGGGGAGAGCCCCATGTGATAACAGAGACAGGGACTGAAGTGATGCACCTAAGAGCCAAGAAAAAGGATTTTTGGACCCAAAAACACAAGAGGCAAGGACAGAACCTTCCCTAGAGCCTTTGGAGCTTGATTTTAGACATCCAGCCTCAGAACAATAAAAGAATACATTTCTATTATTTAATATTTCTATTATTCTAATATTATTCTATTATTTAATAGAATACATTTCTATTATTTTAATATTATTTATTATTTTTATCTAATATTTTAAATATTTGTATTATTTTAATACATTTCTATTATTTCTATTATTTTAAGTTTGTGGTAAGTTGTTAAAGCAACCCTAGGAAACTTATACATTCAGCCTGGGTTTGGGTATCTACCTGGCCAGCCTCAGGATATGGCCATCTCAGAGGGGATATTCACTCTTTGCCTAGTCAGCCGTGGCCAGAGAGTCAGAGTGATGTCATCCAATTGTGGCCACCTAGGCAGCAAGACTGTGGATAGAGTCGTATCCTGGAGAAGGAGACATGACCATGCATAGGGTTTTGCTCGTGTGGCCTCTCCAGTACCAACTAGGTGGCTTTTAAGTGAATCTGCCTTTCTAAAGGCACACACTGCCCAGGATTGCATGCCTCCTCTGGCTATAGTCCAGCCCAAGGGTTATTTCTGTTATTGTCTTTATTTGCCAAAGCAGTGTTCGTAATATAAGTTATTTTCCCATCTGCAACTCCCAACGGAGAGTTTCTTCCAATAGAAGGTATATTGATGACTGTCCAGACCTGCTCTTGGTCCCAGGTGAGCCCAGTGGCAGTGCCACCCACTCTGGCCAGCGTTGAAGCAGAACAGTTCTAGGCCAACCTTGAAGGCATGTTTAGCTGGTATAGCCAGAGGTAGTTACTGTCTTAAGGAGAACTAAGGATCTGACCCAGAAAATTGGATAGTGCCAACAGTCATGTCAAGTGAGATAAAGAGAAACAAGAAGCATTGTCCAAAGCCTAAGGGCTTGAAAGCTTGATGGACCCAGGTGACAAGAATGAGGAAGAAAGCAGTTTAAAACCAAGAGCATAAATGATGAGCATATGCAGGATTTTCTCTTTCCTGCTTCACCAGCGTGCAACCCAGGGTGGATGTGGTATCTTAGCCCAGAGTAGACATTATAAGACTCTCTACTCTTAAAAAATGCTTTTTCTATGAAGTTAACTTTTGTTCTCGTGAATAAGCCATTTTGACATATTAGGACTCTGTATTTATGATGATTGCCCTGAATATCTGTTCAAAAAACCTGTTCTTAATTTAAGAACAATAGCAGAGACTGTAAGTTACTGACAGGGTTGACTAGAGCTTAGCTTTGCCACTTATCTAAATATGATCTGCTATATATAACTTGTTTTCATGAATGTGAAAGTTACACCTATTCACTGTAGAGATTTACAATAGAAACTTGTTTTAGAAAAGGTTTAGGGTCTGATGCCAGAAGTGATTTAGAAATGGTTCTTCCAACCAGATCTCTGCTTAGGGTGTGTCCCTGTTAGTGTTTCTTTCTTTTCACTCCCTGAAACTCTAGCTTTGCTCAAAACTTAGTATTATCTCCCCAGCCCTACCCCCACCCTGGAAAGCACTGTTTTTACTCATCCTAGTTCCTCTACTAAGACAACTTCTAGTAAAATCTGTCAACTTATAGAATATCTTACATTGTCTTTGCATACCTCTTATGAAGAACCTTGGGAAAGATTCCCATATGGAGTTGGAGATACTTTGACCTCACAGCCATGCTTCCTATTCTCTGGAAAATAGATGACATTAGTAAACTCTGATTATTTATCTCTGGTTCTTAGGCAAGGTACAGTAAGATCAGGGCCACCTCTTAGACATGACTGCATTTCTGTGAAAGAGAGAAGATGTCATGCTGCAAATTTATAGCATGAGAGTCCCTCTTTATTTAGGAACAGTCCTTACTTACCTTTAATGTTTTCCCTTAAAAATAGAGGAAAAACTGTCTATACAATGCCTCATATAAGGCAAGAGATTTTTATCATCATGGCCCTGGTGAAGGCAATAAGAAGATTGTAGTATTTTTCACTCTGACCTTTTCCTCTAGTCACTTATTTACCCCCACAGAGGCATGGCTGTAGCTGGTGGACAACTGGGATCCTTGGGGTTGTGAAAATCTGCTCACCTTGAGCCACTTATATGAGCCCACATGTAGGCTCCTGCCCATCAGTGTTATGACGTTGTGACTGTGATTCGGCCTCCAGGCTCCAAAGCTGAGGGTAGGTGGTGGTGGCAGTTCTTCTTCTCCTGTGTATGTTCTCCAAGTGCACCCAGGGTAGTCACCCTATCTCCTCTACAGGGTTTTGCACCCTGTGCCAGTCAACTCTAGGGATGACTACAACTGCCTTCTGAGATTTTTGCCCACCTTCCCAAAGAGTCTTTCTAATCAAGGTCCTTTCTTGTCTTCCATTAATGTGATGACATCATACTCTACTGGGTTGATCAGGTAAGTAAAGGACATTCTTTGCGACATTTCCAGCTTTGCCCATAGGTCCTTCTCCCATCCTTCTTTTTGGTGGTAGTGTATGGAAAGAAATGGTGAAGTCAACGCTGAAAAACCTCATATTCTAGAAATGTAGTGATTATAGCCTGAAAAAGTTCAAGAGAAGATGTAGTTGAAAGACGTGTTCTACTCTTGTGCTATACAATTCCAAATGATAAATTTAATATGACCAGAAAATGAGTTTATCACTCACATTTTCCTTCATACTCTGCCCGAGACTTGCATTTGTGGTCATCATTAGCAAAGCATGGTAACAACCTTTGAGAGAGCTATTGGAAGACGGTATTCAGGTATGATGGACGATGCTACATCATGAGTAATGATGGAAACATTAAATCATTGGTATCAGAGAACTGCACAGGCCAGAACAGCTATATTGTTTCAATACCGAGAGGTTCTGAAGAGTTATAGCATTGTAAGAAATTGGCCAGGAATTGTGCATTTGGCTGTAAAGAGCACAAAGGAATGATTCCTGGATCTAAACAGGGAGAGATAGTACAAAGAATCTTCATGTGCACTGATTGAATAACAAATGAATGGATAAATACTTCTTTACCATTATTCCAAATCTTCATTGATAGATTAATAATGATACCTTACATGGATCCATGAATTTTGTAAGACATTTCTCAATCAAAATGCTTACGTAGACAGAGACCTTGAAGAAAATGTTTGCCCAAGGCCTCCCACACCTTACCTTCACCCTATCTTCATTCATCATTCTTGGAAGAAAGAAGTGACACAGTTTCTTTGTAAGAATAATTCCGTGGTCTATGACCTTGATCTCATAATATCTGATTAGTCATTCTTTATCTTTTTTGTATGCTCAATCTTTCCCTCTCTATTTACACAGTTGAGTTCTCCTTTTCTGGTGTAGTCCTTTTGACTTCTATCCTAGTGAGCGACCATACCAATGTACTTTCTTTTCATCATCACCCTTATTGAAGAGATAATTCATAGCCTCTCTACCCACCTATATTAATTTCTCATAGTCTGAGTTCTACTCCTGTTATTTTCCCCCCTTTCTCTTTTCCTTCATTAGCTCTGTTCATGTGTTTGTGTGTTTTTTATTTATTCATAAGTAAGTCAGTATTGACCCCTCTTCTGAACTTCAGATTTGCATTTCCATCTGCCCATGAGAAAGCTCTTCCCTGATGTCTTCATGGTCATTCAAACTGGACAAACTTAAAACTGAATCTACCATTAAACCCATATCTTACTACTCCCATCTTCCACTGTTACCCAAAATGCTACTGTGGGCTTTCCTAGTTTGATGGTGACTAGAGATATTTTTTTTCTTCCTCCCTATTCCAAAGTTCCTGAATCCTCCCCCCTTTGAAAGGTTGCTAACTTTTGTTTTAGCATTCATTCCCTTTGGCGTGGGAGAATGAAATTGGTTTCTCACCAGTATTTTCACTCCTAGTCTTTTGCGCCATTCTTCATCAAGATAATTGATCAGTATATTGATCATAAATTAATAATTATTTCCTCTGCATTAGAAATAATTGTGATATAGAAAAATTTCTATTGAATTCTAAGCTATGTCTCAAGGATGATTCATTGCCAAGGGTAGGGGAAACCTTCTATATTTTCCTCTATAGTTCAAAATTAACAAGGAGGGTTAGTCAGGAGAGAAGGAGAAGCAGGCAAATAAATGAAAATAGGAGGAAAAAGGTAAAGTAAGAGGTTAATCTAGGAGTCCACAAGATCTGTCTCAGAAGAGAAAGGAGCAGAGGAAACAGGAAGTAACACTTACATGAGGAGGGGCAAATGCCTCTTAGAGGTGATCTGGCCTTGGGACCACTGCTAGCAGCTCTCAGGGTGGTGTCAGTCTTCACGTGCTGTCTAGGCAGAACACCCCTAGGTCAATCTGGTCACTTGGCAGATGTCAGTTTCTTTTTAGACCTTCTATAGAATCAGACAGCCAGGTAGAGGTAGTTCAGAGGCATGAAGTCAACCATTAAGTCAGGAACTGCACCATCAGGTAGTAAAAATTAATGAAGACCAATCTCAGACTAAAATCTGCTGGTAAAGCTATCTCTGACCAAGCAGACACAGGTTGTCCTACAGCAGCTTGCTGGGATCTGGGAGAGGCCTCTCTTTCTTCACCTTGAAGGGCACTGGACAATAACAAACTTTGTCTTTTCATGCAAGACTTCACTGTCTTGCATGACTTTACTTACAGGGTCATGCAAGTCTAAGCAATGTGACCCTGTAACATGGCAGAGTAGGAGGCCTTCTAGGGGACCCAGATGTGGTGGGGAACAACCGGGTAGAATCTTCTGTCAAGGCCAGTGAGTGGTGCCACAAACTATGCCCCACTCGCACAGGTGTCATAGAATCCCTGAGTGTTAGTAAATGTATCCAGTTGTGCTCCATAAAACTGAGTTTTAGAATATTTCCATCACCCTAAACATTTCCATCATGCTCATGGCAGTCTCATTCTTACTCCCATCTACTTTCTATCTCTATCATTTTGCCTTCTCTAGAAATTTCAGGTAAATGGAATCATGCACAATTTATGTTGGTTTTTTTTATTTATCATAATGTTTTTGAGGTTCATCCATATTGCCACAAGTATAAGCAGTCTGGTTGGTTTGTTTGTTTGTTTGTTTGTTTGTTTCATTTTTACTGCTGAGTTATTGGTATTCCATGCATGGGTGTTCCACCATTTGTCTATTTATTTACCAGATGCCAGGACTGATTCCTTCCACTTTGGGGCTATTATGAATAATGTCATTGTCACATTCACGTACAAGTTTTTGTGTAGACATATGTTCTAATCTCCCTTTGGTCAATACCTAGAAATGGAATTACAGAGTCAAATGATATGTCTGTGTTTAACTTTTTAAGAAACTGTCAGACTATTTTCCAAAGTGGCTATGCCCATTTACATTCTAACCAGCTCCAGTTTCTCCATAACCTCACTGACACTGAGTATTGAAAGTTGTTTTTACTCTAGCAGATCTCATGGCTGTGTAGTGGTATCTCCTGATTTTAATTCGCATTACCTAATGACTAATGATATGGAGAATATTCTCATGTGCTTATTATCCATATGGATTTTTTTCTTTGGTAAAATGCCTTTTCCAATATTTTGCTCATTTTAAAAAATATATTGTTATTTTATTATAAAACTGAAAAATTCTCTTTATTAGAAGCAAGTCCTTAATCACACATATGATTTATAAATAGGTCTCCCAGCATTGTCTATATTTTCATTCTCTTAATGCTATCCTATGAAAACAAAGTTTTCCATTTTGATGGAATTCATTTAATCCCTTTTTTCTTCTTTTATAGATCATGTTTTTAATATCTAAGAAACCCTTATCTATCCCAGGATAATGTAGGTTTTTCCCATTGTCTTCTAGGAGATCGCTAGTTCCGGCTCTTACATTTAGGTCTATAATTCATAGTTAGCTAATTTTTGTATATAGTGTGTGTGGTAAAGGTCTCAGGTATGGCTCTTTGTTGGTACTCTTTGGGGTTTTTGTTGGGTATGTATATCCCATTGTGCAGTACAGAGAGCTAAAAATATTATCTTTTCAACATGGAGTTGCCATGACACAGTTGCCAATTATTAATTTACCATAAATGTGTGGCCTCATTTCTGAACTCTCTATTATATTCCTAATATGCCCGTACTTTCACCAATACCACATTGCGTTGATGACTATAGCTTTACATTGAGTTTGAAATTTGTTCCTTTTACAAAAAAATATTTGGCTATTCTAGAGCCTTTGCATTTAAACACACAGTTTAGAATCAGCTTGTCAATTTATCAAAAAAAGAAAGAAAGATATAAGGAAAGAAAAAAAAACTTGCTGGGATTTTAGTGGAGATTGTGTTGAATGTATGGATCAATTTAAGGAGAATTGCAATCCTCATAATATGGAATCTTCCATTCCATGAGCATGATTTATCTTCCCATTTATATAGATCTTTTAAAGTTTTTACATAGTGTTATTTTGTTTTCCTTAGGTCTTCCATTTCTTTTGTTAAATTGATTCCTAGGGATTTTATTCTTTTTGATGCCATTATGAGTATTCTTGTTTTCTTAATTTCATTTTCAGATTGTTGGTTGCTAGTAAATAGAAATATAATTTTTTTTATTGTATATGAATCTTATAGTCCTATGACATTGCTAAGCTCACCTATAAGATCTAATGGATTTTATGGGTTCTTTGTGGCTTTCTACACAAAAGATCATGTCATCTGTGAATACCTATAATTTACCTCTTTTTTTCCAATCTGTATGCTTTTATCTTCCAATATATATGCTCTTTACATTAGTTTTCTTGCCTTTTTTTCTTTTTAAAAGATTTTATTTGTTTATTTCACAGACAGAGATCACAAGTAGGCAGAGAGGCAGGCACAGAGAGAGGGGGAGGTAGGCTCCCTGCTGAGCAGAGAGCCAATGCAGGGCTTGATCCCAGGGATCCCTGGGATCATGACCTGAGCTGAAGGCAGAGGCTTTAACCCACTGAGCCACCCAGGCACCTCGTTTTCTTGTCTTCTTGCCATACATTTGGATACGTATAGAGAGAAGACCTATAGATAAAAGATATGTAGATAAAAGAGATATAAATATAGTTAGATGATTTATTATAAAGAATTTCTTCCCATGATTATGGAGGCTGAAAAGTCCTATGATCTGCCATCTGTAAACTGAAGACCTGGGAAAGCCAAGAATGTCATTCCTGAGTCCAAAGGCCTGAGAACCAGAGGAATTGAGAATATAAATCCCAGCTCCAGGGCAGGAGAAGACCTATGTCCCAGCTCAAGCAGGTAGGCAAGAAATGAATGACACCTCACTTCCTCCACTTTCTGTTCTGTTCAGGTGCTCAACAGATTGCATGATGCAAGCCTGCCTTGGAGGGAGGGAGACACAATATACTTTATTCCACCAATTCAAATGTTGATCTCTTCTGGAAAGACCCTCACAGACACACCCCAAAATAATGTTTAATTTTGACACCTTGTGACCCAGTCAAGTTAACATAAAATTAACTGCCACATGTGGTTGCAGTGTATGTCCTTGTCCTCCTAATCTTAGGGGAAATATTCAACCTTTCACATTAAGAATGTTGTTACTTGTAGGTTTTTATAGAAGCCCTTTATCAGATTAAGGAGGTTTTTTCCTATTCCTAATGTGTTAAAAGTTTTTGGTCATGAATGAGTACATTTGTCAAGTGATTTTTCTGCTTCATTGTGATGATCTTGTTTTCTCTCTTTTCTTCTATTTACATAGTATATTACATTAATTGATTTTTGAGTGTTAAACCAACCTTGCATTCTGGGATACACCTCACTTATTCATAGCATATAATTATTTTTTATATTTTCCTTTATTTTGTTCATATTTTATTAAAGATTTTTTACATATTTGTTTGTGAGCCTAGTTTTCTTTTCTTGTGATGCCTTTAACTTGGCTTTGGTATCAGGCTAATACTTACCTAATAAAATTAATTGAGAATTGTTCTGTCCTTGCCTATTTTCTAAGAGTTTGCTGGTGTTGGTATTATTTCTCCCTTAAATATTTAGTAGAATTCACCAGTATAGCCCAAATGGGCCTACGCTTTTCTTTGTGGAAAACATGTTTGTTAATTTGACTTTTGGGGTTTTTTTTGTTTTGTTTTGGTTTGGTGTTTTTGCTTGTTACAGGTCTATTCAGATTTTTTAAAAGATTTTATTTATTTATTTGACAGAGAGAGAGAGATCACAAGTAGGCAGAGAGGCAGAGGGAGGAAACAGGTTCCCTGCTGAGTAGAAAGCCTGATGCAGGGCTTGATCCTAGGACCCTGAGATCATGACATGAGCTGAAGGTAGACGCTTAACCCACTGAGCCACACAGGTGCCCCCAGATTTTGTTTCTTTTTGTGTAATTTGTAATTTGGGTAATTTGTATCTTTATACACATTTGTCTATCTCATCTAAGAGATGAGATTCTGAACAGTTTAAAGAAGGGCAGAGCTGAACTTCTAGAGATGATTTTATGTTGATGTCTAGCAGTGTTTAGACATGCTGTATGGCCCTTATCTTGGTGGAAGATAAAATAGCTACTTTAACATTGGAGGAAGCTGAGGAGAGAGACAGTCACTAGGAGGAAACTCCTTGTGGAGCCATATGGTCTCACACTATAGGAGCAATAGCCCGCATACAGTTTTAAGTTTTCTTTTTGGACAGTAATTCTTTATTGTTGTCCTCCATCTTCAGTATATTTTTTGAAACCTTCATCCTGTTTTTAGCTGTATTGTGGAGAGCTAATGAAGGGGCATGATGAAAAGTGGTAAAGAACAAGAGAAGGAGAAGCAGTAACACACAGAGGCAGAATGGCAGAATTACAAGATATCAAGAAGTAACCTTGGTACAGGGTATAGCAAAGGTGGCAAGCAACAGTCAGAGTCTGTGGACCATGTAAGCATTCCTCAGTGGTTTCCAAAGGTTCCCTTAGGGAGGGAAACTTGGGAGAAAGAAAAAAAAAGAAGAGGTTAGAGTTAGGTCCCAGTAACAAATCCAAAAGTTTTTTACTCACGTAACATTTTCACCCTAAGTCACTGGAGAGCTCTAATTTAAGTCACCCTCTTTCTGGGATTAAAAAAAAAAAAGGAAGAAATTTCTAGAATCTAATGGATGAAGGGTCTATGTCTTTGAGTTATGTGTACCTGAAAAAAAAAAAAAGTGGCCCTATTTGATAACCTCAGGCACGTCAAGACAGGACATATTAGTTACACACCATCTTCCCAATAATCACTATCTACATTTCCCAGGGTACCAGTGGAGTTAGTGTATTAGCTGCTCCTTTCGAATTAAAAGTAATCAGATAAAATCACATCACATAAAAGTGTACTCTTTCCCAAGGTTAATAACAGCATTTTTAAAGGACACTTTAGCTCTCCCAGAGACATTGCTCATTACAAGGAAATAGATGGTTAACTAGCCGAAATTCAAACAGCAATGATGATAGATCATTTTTTTCTTTGGGGTGAAACTTTTGAACTCCTTAGATCACACAAATAGATTATGCTATAACTTGCTTATTCATAGATAAGTCCTGTCCTGAGCCAAGAATGGCAGCTAGACAGGTAAGCTGAAAAGAGAACGTAAAAGAAGTATTTAAACTCCATTAACTGAGCACTTAGACAATCTACCCATATCTAATTATTTCACTATTAAATGCCTATGAATCCGACCAAAGAGAAAGCTTCAAAGTAGATACATTAGTGGCTTTAGTCACACCTCAGAAGTAAAGGTTATTTAAAGTGGGGTCCTTCTGGGGTGCCTGGGTGGCTCAGTGGGTTAAGCCTCTGCCTCCAGCTCAGGTCATAATCCCAGGGTCATGGGATCGAGCCCTGCATCGGGCTTTCTGCTCAGTGGGGAGCCTTCTTCCCCCAACTCCCTGCCTGCTACTGTGCCTATTTGTGATCTCTGTGTGTGTGTGTCAAATAAATAAAATCTTTAAAAATAAATAAATAAATGGGGTCCTTTTTACCATCTTGGTTGGAGCCTTGTTATATTTGGGTGACTTGTTATTTACTTCACTCTTTCCTTTCTTCTTATCTTCTCCACCTCCATCCCTCTCCTAACAGGCTTTGTGGTCAGTGCCTCCAAAGGGGCAGGAAGAAGCATGGAAAACAGAGGCCTGTGGAAGCTTGGGGACTTCTTGGGTTTGTCTCTGATAAGATTTTATCAGTTGAGGTGATTAGGGCTTGGGGAGTGGGAGCAAGGCCATAGTAGGGAGAGAGACAGGAGCATTAAAAAGACTCCTACAGCTTAGGAGCAGGATGGAAGTAAAGAGAAGGGCCAAGCTTGACTTTAATGCCAGGTTAGCTTCATAAGGACTCAGAAGGAAAACTAAATTAATACAGTTTTAATCCAGAGATGAGATTTCCCATAAACTTTGTGAACTGAGGTTTATGTCAATGTATAGGTATATTCTTCTCTAGATACAAATGGAAAGCTTGAGGCTTTGGGAGTATGGTAGGGGTCTTACTATGAAAATTTCTGATAGAGGTAAGGAAAGAAAGCAGGTTACAATCAGAGAATTATTTTCAAGACTACTGACCGGTCAACTAAAAAAAACAGTTTCATTTTGTTTTTGTTTTTGTTTTTTCTTTTGGAGTAGGGAGTGGCCCAGCCACACTTGACTGGAAGGATGCATGGGAGAAGGGAGAGCTCCTTTCCAGAACATTACCTATGCCATTTCCTGACTGCTAATGAATAGTTAATACATTTTGTTCTTGATTTCAAGCTTTCAAAGACTAAATTTCAAAATAAAAATTTAGTAAAAAGATCCTCACCAGAGTGGGTAAGATTTTCTATCATCTCATTTCTCTGAAAGCTCCCTTGGAACTTTGGAGGAGGAAGGTGCAGCATAGGAAGCCTTATCAGGAAGGGCAGTTGAGATGGACCTAGTGTCCCCGAGGCTGTCACCGGGGCACAGGGCTTCAAGAGCACGTGGCTCCTGAGGACTCAAACAGACCAGGATTGGCCAATTGCTGCTGACAGAATGCAGCAGTGGTGGTAAAACAAGAAAGGAATTTAGTTCGGTGAGGCCCACACTGGAAAGACAGTGAACTAACATCTCAAAGGTTGCCTTCCGAGTGAGGAAAATACTTCGAGATTTATATAAGGAAAATATGTAACAAAGGCCAGTGGGTCCCTGCAGGTGAGTGGTGAACATCAAAGCCATCATTGTCTTGGAGTCAATCACACAGGCTTAGGGCAGTCCTTACTGCTTGAGGGGGTAGTTTCACTTCCAACCAGGCGACATTATACCAGTAGGGTCTTCCTCCAGAGCTGAGAGACAAGCTAGAGAGAACCCAACTAGAAAGCCTGAGGTTAAAATGGAGGCAGGTAAAGTACTCGGTCAAGGGTGATGTGAAGGGTGTGTACGTGAGAAAGAGGTCAGGCCTTCTCTAGACCTCCCAGAGTCCTGATTCTTAGAGGAGGCCCCTGACAGGGGTTTCCTTAGAAGATAAATGATTGTCCCCTTGAGGTCCAGCTCCGGCCATCTTCCCCTTTTACGGAAACAAAGCCAATCAGTGGTAGGCAGTAGCTATCCAGAGGAAGGGACAACCCTGCCCTGGGCAGAAGCATTTCTGTCTGCCTCCATCCAGTCACAGAGCAGAAGTCCGGGAGCAGGGTGTGGGAGAGAGCAGGTCACACCCTCCTCCCTTCCCAGCCTCCACTCAGCCTGCCCCTGAGGGGGAGGGGCAGGTTGAACAGGACACTCAAGATTTTCACTGCATAGGAGATTGAAGTTTGCTAAATGAACATGACCAAAATATAAGAACTCAAATGAGATTGTTTTAATGCCAGAGAAGTTGAGGATTTAAATTGAGATAGTGCTAAGTTAGCCCAACTATGAACAGGTAGGGTGGCAGACAAGGGAAGGGGGAGGTGATCAAGACAGTACAATTCACAGCTGTTGGAAAAATAAAAATTAGATTTTGTTTATACACCTATGAGTTGAGCTTGCTCATTAAAAATAATTATGGTTTATTAGGTTTAATTTTTTGTCCTTGGTTTGTTTTTCTATGGGCTGTTCTCTTTATCTATTAATTAATTAGTAGGTATGTATTATACACTAAGGAAATTCATGTTTGATCATAGGTTGGACAAAAGTTTTTTTTCCCAGTTTGTGATTTGCGTTATACCTTTTAACAAGTTTTCTTCTTATGGTATTTTTTACACAATTAACTTGTCATTATTTTCCTTTGTAGATTCTGGGATTTGTATCTTTCTAAGAAGAGCATTCCTCACCCTAAGATAACAGTAAAAAAAAAAAAGTCATTTATTATTTCTTCTAGTACTTTCTTCTCATGTTTATAAATGCCATTCTGAGAAATGTGAACTAGCCTTTAAAAGAGAGCACTCATGCTGTGAAGTGTGTAAACCTGGCGATTCACAGACCTGTACGCCTGGGGATAAAAATATATTATATGTTTATAAAAAATTAAAAATTTAAAATTAAAAAAAAAAAAGAGAGAGCACTCATTTTGCTCTGACAACAATGAATCTTTTGTGACTTTTTTTTTTCCCTAGCACTTTTCTGCTCATGCTTGGGTATGCTTTTCACTGTGATTCAGATCCTGACTTCCTGTGGTCTATTGACCTTTCTAGAACAATAACCATCAGGCTGCTTGCTCTGCACATGCCACATCAGGTTAATTGCTCCATGAAGACCAATTCCTACTCTATATATGTACCCTTCTTACAATTACCCTAAATCTTCGTTCAAGAAGCAGCTTGATCAGAAGCCCGGTGGTATCCTTATCCCTTCTGCTAGAGAGAGTTTGACGTTAGGAACCTGGTCAGTTCCTAAAATTGAAGATCAGCAACAGCCTCAGTGGATTTGAACATAACCCTCTCTCTAGTTTCTTGGGCTTATACTTGGGTTATGCTTTCAGTGCCACTGGAAAGATAAAGCAACACCTTTGCATTCTATTTTCCAGAATTTCTAGCACCTGCAGCTTAGGGATTATATTGTCAAAAGGCAGCAGTGCTTATTATAAGATGGAAGGAATTGGTATTAATGTAAATAGGGCCCATTATATCTTTCGTCAGAGAATTTTTGCCTACTTGATTCACCTGTCTCTTGGGATTTCTGTGTAGGTTAAAGAATGATGTTCTAAAGCCCTAGATAAGTCTCCCTAAGAAAGACTCAAAAGCCATATTATGATTAGTGTCTCCTGAATGTTTTTTTTTTTTTTCCCCCTAGTGTAAACTCACTCACTCATTCCAGGAATCTTCATCGAGTGCCACTGTCTTAGTGAGTTTAGGTTGTTGTAACAAATTGCCAGAGCCTGGATGGCTTAAAGAATAAACATTTATTTCTCACAGTTCTGGAGAGTAGGAGTCTAATATCAGAGTGCTAACAGGGTTGGGTTCTGATGAAAGCCTGCTTCCTGGTTCACAGACAGCCATCCTCTTGTATCCGTGGATGGCAGAAAGGATGAGAGACAGCTCTGGGTCTCTCCCTTTTATAAGAGCACTAATCCCATTCATGGGAGCTCCCCCCTTGTTATACTGAAGATTTCACCTCCTAACCATTCATTACATTAGACATTATGGCTTCAGCATATGACCTTGGAGGGCTGGGGGACACAAATATTCCATTCATTACAACCTACTGTGTAACAAGGCACGGGGGATAAAGTAGTGTTGAACAAAACCAAATTGCTACTTACACATATTATACATTCTCATGGAGAAGAGAAGGAAAGAAAGAAAGAAAAAAAGAGAGGGGAAGCAAAGAAAGAAAAGAAAAGAAAAAAAAGAAAAAGAGAAAGGAAGGAAAGGAGGGAGAAGGGAGGGAGGAAGAAAGAAAAGAAATACCAAGTAAGTAAATCAATATGTACCATAGTATTAGGTAGTGATAGATGCTATGAAAATAAAATGAGGCAGAGTAAGAGGATGAAGCATAAGAACCAGGCTGGCAGGTGGAAGAAACATATTGGAGCAGAGTTGCATAAACACAGAGCAGAAAAATATGGGAGCAGGTGCAAACACTTATCAGCAGGAATATGCTTGGTGTGTATAAGAAACAGCAATCAGGGACACGTGAGGCTGGAGAAGTAGTAGTGAGGGGAAGAACCAAGATATGGTTAGAGAGGATAATGAAGATCCCATAAGCCATTGGCTAATATTGAGCAAAAGTATTGAGCATAACCTGTTTGACATTAAGGCTGTTAAGAGGAAAACCATAGGCCCAAAACGGTGTCACTTAGGTTAGGCCCCAAGTCAGTAAACCAAGACTTAATCCCAAATCTAACTGCAGTTTCAGTTTCTCAGGAATGTAACATCTAACCAGTCAACCTGGGGATTTCCTGCTCAGCACTAGGAAGTTTCCTGCTGGACCCCTTCCCTCCCCCTTAGGAGGGCAACCATACCTAAAACAGTGGATTCCTTGCTAATCATTTCCTTTTTCCCACTCCCTTTCTACCTTTAAACACCTTTCCCTTTGCTGCAGCTTGATGGAGCTCCCCTCTACTTGCTAGGTGAGGTGCTCCTCGAAATATGAATCAATTAATAAAGCCAATTAGATCTTTAGAATCTACTCAGTTGAATTTTTGTTATTTAGCAAGGCTCACTCTGGCTGCTGTGTTTAGAACAGACTACAGAAGAGGCAGGATGGAAGCAAGGTGTGTTAGCCTGGTTCTTCAGAGAAACAGAAAAAATAGAATTTATTTGTTTGTAATTTACTTATTTATTCATTTATGTATTTATTTAAGGACTTGGCTCACACACAGTTATGGAAGTTGAGAAGCCCCCAATCTATTGTCTCAGGCCAGAAGCTCCAAGTCCAAGTCCACAGTCAAGAGAAGACCAAAGACCTGCTCAGTGGCAGTCAGGCAGAGAGTGTGAACTCTCCCTTGTTCAGCCTCTTTTGTTCTATTCTGGCCTCCAGTGGATTGGATGAGGCCCACCCACACTGTGGAGAAAAATGTGCTGTATTCAGTTTATGATTTAAATATAAATCTCATCCAGAATTACTGTCACAGACAAACCTAGAAAAATGTTTAACCAAATACCTGGGCCCCATAGCCCAGTCAAGAGGACACACAAAATTAACCATCACACAAGGAGACCAGTTGAGCGGCAATTGCATAGACCTGGCCAGAGATGATGGGATAGGATCTTGGACCAGGAATGCAGCACTGAACTTGGTGAGAGTTGGTCAGATTCTGGATGGACTTTAAAGGCCTGGCATTAGGGGCAAAAGGGTGACTCTGAAGTTTCAGCATGCACATGTAAATGGTGGTGTTGTTACAGAGGTGGAGAACACTGGGGAAGACATCAGTTTGGGGAGCTGAATACACAATTTGACTTTGGGCCTATTAGTTTTGAGAAGCCTACTAGCATCTAAGTGGAGATTTCAGGCCACCAGAAAGAGGAGACGAGAAGGTCGAGGATAGGGTTAGAAATAAGAATCAGGGAGTCTTTGGTGTATCAAGAGAATACAATCAGGGGCTGGAAGAGACCTCCAAAGAGACGACTAGATGGAGAAGCCATCTAAGGTCTGAGCCCTGGGTGTCTCCAGTATCAGAGATCAGGAAGCGAAAAGATCTAGCCAAGGACACCAAGAAGAAATGGCCAGTGTCAGAGGAGGAAACTTGATTTCCTGGAAACCAAAGGAAAAATAGGGGGCTTAACAAGGAGTGAGTGATCAAGTGTTTGAAAGGCTGCCAAGAGATTCAAGTAAAACAAGGCCTGGAGGTTTTCCACTGGTTTTGGCTCCTTCCACCACATTTCTTCCCAGGTGAGAGAATCGGATTGATCCCTCCTGGCACCCAAAGCCAACTGTCCCAGTTCAGGGAGACTGCTAGTTGCCTCTTAAAGATGGTTTCCCCTTCCTTACAGAACCCCAGTTTTATCCAAGGCCATAATTTATCTACCTCGTCTGAAGCTAGAAATAGTCATATGGCACAGGACTAGTCAATTAAGGGCAAACAGAAGGCATGGAATGGACGTTTTTGGAGAGTCCTTTAAAGTGGACTAACTCAGCCAACACTGTTGCAGGATTTCTCATCCTTAGTGCCCGTGACATTTGGTCACATCTCTGGGAAGAATGAAGAGGGAGACCAGATGAAGACTGACGGGCAGCTAAGCAAAGCTCACTGAGCGACTGTACAAAGCTCCTGAAGGGGGAGGGGACCTGAGAGGGTTGCCATAGGAGTTTCTAAGTCTAGGGGGTTCTACAGGCTTGTTGGAGGGCTGTGTTAACCCGGTCAGGTTTTTGTCCAGATGCTCATCTACCTCCCAGATAGTTGTTCATGTGGGAAAGTGTGGAGGGCTCCTTTCGGGGTCGTATAGAATAACAGGATGGGATCTTTTTCCTCTTTTGCCTTTTAAGGGTACTTTCATCTTGGTGGGGGGGGCGGTGGGAAGCAGGCTCAGCCCTTGCCCCTTCCTGCCTTTCTACGACTGTGCTCCATTAGCATGAGCATCAGTTTCCCTTTGTTGCTCCCTCTCTTCCTGGCTGAAGCATGGATATGATGGCTGGAAAACTCGCAGTCATCCTGACAACAAAAGGACTATGAGCACACTCTGAAGAAGGTGGACAGAAGAGCTGGACAGAGCCCCAGTTTGTCTAAGGACATTATGGAGCCTCCATACCAATCTTGGACTTTGTACCTTTTGCTTTTCTTTTTTTGAAGTATATAGATTTACTGTCTTGCACTTATTTTCTGTTATTTGACAACTGAACTTAATCCAGAGAGATACGCTAGTTGTGCAGCAGTCACCTTGGCCCTCCCTGCAGAAGCAGCCTGTCACCTCACACAGTAAAAACAACACAGGGCCAGAGGCACAGGTCATGTTTCTAGAACCATCTCTGCCAGTCTTCTATAGCGGTGAGCCCGTGGGCAAATCACTGGAGAAATCTTCACACTTCACCTTCCTCATCTGTAAAATGGGCACGTTAGAAGAGCTAGTCCCTGCCTTCATTTTATGACTTTGTATTTTTAAATTCAGATTTAACTGTTTCTCATAGTGATCTGTGCAGGTGATGCTGCTTAAAGTAACCATGAATGTAGTCCATCTCCAGGACTCAGATTTCATCAAGGCTGTGGGAGAGAATCCATGGGCTACAAAAAATAAAATAAAATAAACTCTCACAGAGCTTCACTTTGAAAGAAAGCTTGTGTTTTTTTTTTTTTTTTAAAGATTTTATTTATTTGACAGAGAGAGATCACAAGTAGGAAGAGTGGCAGGCAGAGAGAGAGGAGGAAGCAGGCTCCCTGCCGAGCAGAGAGTCCGATGCGGGACTCGATCCCAAGACCCTGAGATCATGACCTGAGCCTAAGGCAGCGGCTTAACCCACTGAGCCACCCAGGTGCCCCAAAGCTTGTGTTTTTTAGTGGCTTGAAAACCAAGCCTGATAAAGCAAGAAAAGCAAGAACAAAAAACTTCAGGCGTAAATGAAAGCTAGGCTTGAGGCACTTGAAGGGCTCGTTTGTATCACAGACTGAAAAAACCTGTGTGGACGGGCTGGCTGGTTCGCACAAGCCTGGGCTTGCCAAAGATGCCAGTAAGAACTCCTAGAGGTGCTGGCAGAAGCCCAGTGCCCCAGGGCATGGGGAGGTGCCCGGAGGTCGGCCTGGATAGGAACTGGCTTCATGCTCAAGACTGATGCTTCTTCAGGTCAGTGGGGCTGACTCTGGAACCCACCAGAGAGGAGAGAACGGGAGAGGGGGCGGGGGTGGGGTGAAGGAGAAATGAGAAGCCCAAGAGCAGGAGGGGGAAAAGCATTACCTCTTCCAAAGAGTGATTTTCAAATCCGCGTACAAACACTGATGGTCACAAACCTAATGGGCCAGCCTACCCCGTGCTGGATTGCAAGAGTGGTGTCCATCTGGGTGGAGGTTTTGTGTGTTGTTGTTTTTTTTTTCCTTGTTGGAAATGCTTCAGAGCAATTTGAGAGAGGAAGGAACTGCCCCGAGGGGCAGAGCTGCTCAAGTCAATATCAATGCTTATGTTTATACAACTCAGGACAGATTACAGCCTTTATCATCGTCTATCTTCATAATGACCTTGTGAGGCAGGTTGAGCAGGTTCAGGGCTGTTATCTGGTCCAGTGCTGTCCTTCTTACCTTTGTGGAGGAGGAGGCCTCCAGGAGAAGTTCGAGGAGGCTCCACTCTCACAGCCCATTAACTGCTTTCGAGGGGGCCTCACCATGGGGAGGCCCATCAGTCTGAACTGTAGTTAGGCTGGTGCTGAAGCTTTCCCGGGCTTCAGTTGGAGTCTATTCTCCACTTGCTTCAAATGTTTTCTTTGCAAACAATCATTTTGTACCGTGTCTATCAGGCTTGTTGTTAGGGCAGAGGTCTCTTGGGACTGTTTTGTTTGTTTTTTAAAAATCAGGTAAAGGAGAGCCACCTGACTCTGCTTCATTCCTAGGCGGGAGCAGCCGGGATGGGCAGCTCTAGACAGGGTTCTGTGACATGAATGGTAAGGAGGTGGTGACACCTTTTTTGTGTTGTCCTGCCTGGAGTCGTTCTCATTTGGAAAAAGGAAGACTCAGGAGGCAATGTCTTAGTTAAAAGGTGAAAAGTGGGACTGTGATGCTAATGGAAGGATTTCAGACAATGTGACGTCAATTACATTTCAATTTTTTAAAAAAAGACAACATGGCAAGAAGATGGAAGAGATATTTTGGGGTCAGAGAGCACTTGCCAATCCCTCTCTAACCCAGCACCTCGGAACTGCTCCATATATGTGCCAAGACTGTGTGGCTGTCTGTGACCTCTTGGTAACGTGATCATCTCAGATACTAGGAAAAGGGTGTCGAGTCAAGGGTTGGGGTTGGGGGGGAGGTGAAGGAGGGACGGCCTGAGGAGATGAAGAATGAAGGGGCGGTTCAGAATCTCCTGAACAAAGCAGAGACGTGCTGGTCCTCTTCCCGTCCTGACCCCCACCTCCTGAGAATTCTTCCATTTATCCATTCACATACACAAATTTATCTGAGTACCTGTTATGCACAAGACCCCACACTGGGTTCTAGCAATACTGTGAGTGGACATGAAGGCGCACACCCTCAGAAGAGATCATAAAAAGACCTTGTGGGAAGGTGGACGAATGTAATACGGACTCAGTAGGGGAGGGTGAACACAGGTCAAGGGCCACCTCTGAGCCAGACCCCAGAGATGGAGGCTGAAGGGGCCACTCAAAGAACTGGTGAGAAGACCTTCCCTTGCTGGGGCAGCCTGCACAGAGAGCCTGTGATGGGGTGAATCTTGTTTGTGGGGGTCCAGGAAGGGGGTCCATGTGGCTGCAGTGCCAGGAAGTGACCAGGAAGAGGTGGGAATGGCCCAGGTAGGGGGGCAGGAGCCCAAGTCTGCTGGACTCTGTGGTGTGGGTCGAGAGAACCCGCTGAGTGATATGTGGTGGGAGAATAGCTCCATGTCATGTCTGTGAGCCAAGACCCCAGGGACAGCTGAGGGAGAGTGAACCCCGAACCATGCAGGTTAGAACTGCGCCAGTCCCCTTCTACGAGGTTGTTTTCCATAAACACAACACAGTACTGCACACGTACCTTCTCTGTCTTAGAATTTTCTTTTTTAAAAAAATTAATTATTTTTATTAACATAAAATGTATTATTTGCCCCAGGGTACAGGTCTGTGAATTGTCAGGCTTACACATGTCACAGCACTCACCATATCACATACCCTCTCCAATGTCCATAATCCAATCACCCTCTCCCTACCCCCTTTCCCCCCCAGCAACCCTCAGTTTGTTTTGTGAGATTAAGAGACTCTTATGGTTTGTCTCCCTCCCGATCCCATCTTGTTTCATTTTTTCCTTCCCTACCCCCCAAACCCCCAACTCTGCCTCTCAAATTCCTCATATCAGGAAGATCATATGATAATTATCTTTCTCTGATTGACTTATTTTTCTCAGCATAATACCCTCTAGTTCCATCCATGTTGTTGCAAGTGGGAAGATTTCATTTCTTTCGATGGCTGCATAGTATTCCATTGTGTGTGTGTGTGTGTGTGTGTGTATACACCACATCTTCTTTGTCCATACATCTGTTGGATATTTAGGTTCTTTCCACAGTTGGGCTGTTGTGGACATTGCTGCTATAAACATTCTGGTGCACGTGCCTCTTCGGATCACTACATTTGTATCTTTAGGGTATATACCCAGTAGTGCGATTGCTGGGTCATAGGGTAGCTTCTATTTTCAACTTTCTGAGGAACATCCATGCTGTTTTCCAGAGTGGCTGCCCCAGCTTGCATTCCCACCAACAGTGTAGGAGGGTTCCCCTTTCTTTGCATCCTTGCCAACATCTGTCATTTCCTGACTTGGTAATTTTAGCCATTCTGACTGGCGTGAGGTGGTATCTCATTGTGGTTTTGATTTGTATTTCCCTGATGCCGAGTGATATGGAGCTCTTTCTCATGTGTCTGTTGGCCATCTGGATGTCTTCTTTGCAAAAATGTCTGTTTGTGTCTTCTGCCCACTTCTTGATTGGGTTATTTGTTCTTTGGGTATGGAGTTTGGTAAGTTCTTTAGAGATTTTGGGTATTAGCCCTTTATCTGATATGTCACTTGCAAATATCTTCTCTCATTCTTTCAGTTGTCTTTTGGTTTTCTTGACTGTTTCCTTTGCTGTACAAAAGCTTTTGATCTTGATGAAATCCCAATAGTTCATTTTTGTCTTTGTTTCCCTTGCCTTTGGAGACATGTCCAGCAAGAAGTTGCTGAAGCCAAGGTCACCGAGGTTCCTGCCTGTGTTCTCCTCAAGGATTTTGATGGATTCCTGACTCACATGAGGTCTTTCATCCATTTTGAGTCTTTTTTTGTGCATGGTGTAAGGAAATGGTCCAGTTTCATTCTTCTGCACGTGGCTGTCCAATTTTCCCAACACCATTTGTTGAAGAGACTGTCTTTTTTCCATTGGACATTCTTTCCTGCTTTGTCAAAGATTAGTTGACCATAGAGTTGGGGGTCCATTTCTGGGCTCTCTATTCTGTTCCACTGATCCGTGTGTCTGTTTTTGTGCAGTACCATACTGTCTTGATGAGGACAGCTCTGTAATAGAGCTTGAAGTACAGAATTGTGAGGCCAACAGCTTTGCTTTTCTTTTTCAACATTCCCCTGGCTATTCAGGGTCTTTACTGGTTCCATATAAATTTTAGGATTATATGTTCCATTTCTTTGAAAAAAGTTGATGGCATTTTGATAGGGATTGCATTAAATGTATACGTTGCTTTAGGTAGTATAGACATTTTCACAATATTTGTTCTTCTAATCCATGAGCACGGAAGGTTTTTCCATTTATTTGTGTCTTTTTCTTTCATGAGTACTTTATAGTTTTCTGAGTACCATTGCTTTTTTGGATAGGTTTATTCCTAGGTATCTTATTGTTTTGAGTGCAATTATAAATGGGATTGATTCCTTAATTTCTCTTTCTTCAGTCTTGCTGTTGGTGTATAGAAATGCAACTGATTTTTGTGCATTGATTTTATATCCTGACACTTTATGAATTCCTATATGAGTTCTAGCAGTTTTGGAGTAGTGTTTTTTGGGTTTTCCACATAAAGTATCACATCATCTGCAACGAGTAAGAGTTTGACTTCTTCTTTACCAATTCAGATGCCTTTATTTCTTTTTGTTGTCTGATGCTGGGACTAGGACTTCTAGTACTATGTTGAATAGCAGTGGTGATAGTGGACATCTCTGCCCTGTCCCTGGCCTTAGGGGAAAAGCTCTTAGTTTTTCCCCATTGAGATGATATACATTGTGGGTTTTTCATAGATGGCTTTGATGATATTGAGGTATGTACACTCCATCCCTACACTTTGAAGGGTTTTGATCAAGAAAGGATACTGTACTCTGTCAAATGCTTTTCAGCATCTATTGAGAGTATCATATGGTTCTCATTCTTTCTTTTATTAATGTATCATATCACATTGATTTGCGGATGTTGAACCAACCTTGCAGCCCAGGAATAAATCCCACTTGGTTGTGGAGAATAATCCTTTTAATGTACTATTGGATCCTATTGGCTAGTATTTTGATGAAAATTTTTGTGTCTGTGTTCATCAAGGATATTGGTCTGTAATTCTTCTTTTTGATGGGGTCTTTGTCTGGTTTTGGGATCACAGTAATGCTGGCCTCATAAAATGAGTTTGGGAGTTTTCCTTCCATTTCTATTTTTGCAAACAGTTTCAGGAGACTAGGTATTAATTCTTCTTTAAATGTTTGGTAGAATTCCCCTTGGAAGCTGTCTGGCCCTGGGCTCTTTTTTGTTGGTAGATTTTTGATGACTATTTCAATATCCTTATTGGTTATGTGTCTGTTCAGGTTTTGTATTTTTTTCCCGGTTCAGTTTTGGAAGTTTGTACATCTCTAGGAAAGCATCCATTTCTTCCAGATTGTCAAATTTGCTGGCATAAAGTTATTCATAATATGTTCTTATAATTGTTTATATTTCTTTGGTGTTGGTTGTGATCTCTCCTCTTTCATTTTTATTTCATTTTTATGATTTTATTTATTTGGATCCTTTCTCTTTTCTTTTTGATAAGTCTGGCCAGGGGTTTATCAATCTTATTAATTCTTTCAAAAACCAGATCCTAGTTTTATTGATCTGTTCTCCTGCCCTTTTGGTTTCTATTTCATTTTTTCTGCTCTGATCTTTATTATTTCTCTTCTTCAGTTGGGTTTAGGCTTCCTTTGCTGTTCTTTCTCCAGCTCCTTTAGGTGTAGGGTTAGGTTGTGTACTTGAGACCTTTCTTGTTTCTTGAAAAAGGCTTTTATCACTATATACTTTCCTCTCAGGACTGCCTTTGCTGTGTCCCACAGATTTTGAACAGTTGTGTTTTCATTTTCATTTGTTTCCATGAATTTTTTCAATTCTTCTTTAATTTCCTGGTTGACCCATTCATTCTTTAGTAGGATGCTCTTTAGCCTCCATGTATTGGAGTTCTTTCCAACTTTTCTCTTGTGATTGAGTTCTATCTTCAGAGTATTGTGGTCTGAAAATATGCAGGGGATGATCCCAATCTTTTGGTACCGGTTGAGAACTGATTTGTGACCTGGGTTGTGATCTATTCTGGAGAATGTTCCATGTGCACTAGAGAAGAATGTGCATTCTGTTGCTTTGGGATGGGATGTTCTGAATACATCTGTGATGTCCATCTGGTTCAGTGTGTCATTTAAGGCCTTTATTTCCTTGTTGATCTTTTGCTTAGATGATCTGTCCATTTCATTGAGGGGGTGTTAAAGTCTCCTACTATTATTGTATTATTGTCAATGTGTTTCTTTAATTTTGTTATTAAATGTTTTATATAGTTGGCTGATCCCATGTTAGGGGCATAGATATTTAAAATGGTTAAATCTGGGGCTCCTGGGTGGCTCAGTGGGTTAAAGCCTCTGCCTTTGGCTCAGGTCATGATCCCAGGCTCCTGGGATCAAGTCCTGCATCAGGCTCTCTGCTCAGTGGGGAGCTTCCTTCCTCCTCTCTCTCTCTGCCTGCCTCTCTGCCTACTTGTACTCTCTGTTTGTCAAATAAATAAATAAAATCTTTAAAAATAAAATAAAATAAAATAGTTAAATCTTCTTGTTGAACAGACCCTTTAAGTGTGATATAGTGTCTTTCCTCATATCTTAGTATAGTCGTTGGCTTAAAATCTAATTTAATTTATCTGATATAAGGATTGCCACTCCAGCTTTCTTTTGATGTCCATTAGCATGGTAAAGTGTTTTCCATCCCCCTCACTTTAAATCCGGAGGTGTCTTTGGGTCTAAAATGAGTTTCTTATAGACAGCATATTGATAGGTTTTGGTTTTTTATCCATTCTGATACCTTGTGTCTTTTGATTGGGGGCATTCAGCCCATTTACATTCAGAGTAACTATTGAAAGATATGAATTTAGTGCCATTGTATTGCCTGTAAGGTGACTGTCACTGTATATTGTCTCTGTTCCTTTCTGATCTACTTTTAGGCTCTCTCTTTGCTTAGAGGACCCTTTTCAATATTTCCTATAGGGCCGCTTTGGTGTTTGCAGTCATTTTCAAAATAAAAATCAATTCCTATCATTTTCAATGATAGCCTAGCTATCACTGATATAGTATTTTATATCACTGATATATCACTGATATAGTATTCTTGACTGCATATTTTTCTCATTTAGTGCTCTGAATATATCATGCCAGTTCTTTCTGGCCTGCCAGGTCTCTGTGGATAAGTCTGCTGCCAATCTAATATTTCTATCATTGTACGTTATAGACTTCTTGTCCTAAGCTGCTTTCAGGATTTTCTCTTTGTTACTAAAACTTGTAAGTTTTACTATTAGATGACAGGATGTGAACCTATTTTTATTGATTTTGAGGGGGGTTCTCTGTGTCTCCTGGATTTTGATGCTTGTTCCCTTTGCCATATTAGGGAAATTCTCTACTATAAATCACTCCAATATACTTTCTGCCCCTCTCCTGCTTTCTTCTTCTGGAATCCCAATTATTCTAATACTGTTTCATAGATTTTAGTTCTTTTATTTCTCCAAAAAGGGATTTTCTTTCTCCAGAAAGGGTTTCTCTAATATCTTCCATGCCTTTTTCGAGCCTGGCTAGCACGTCTCTAGGAATGGTCATTCTAAACTTTAGTATCAACATATTACAAGTGTCTGTATTGATTAGATCCCTAGCCTTTGGTACTGCCTCTTGTTCTTTTTTTTTGTGGTGAGTTTTTCCACCTTGTCATTTTATCCAGATAAGAATATATGAACGAGAGAATAAAGTACTGAAAGGGTGAGAAAGACCACAGAAAATTGTATGCTAACCAAATCAGAAGAGATCCAAAACTGAGGGGAGAAGAAAGGGGGAAAAAAGAAAAAATAAAAAAAAAACCAAACACATATATATAGATATAGATATATGTATATATACATCTATATATCTATATATATATCTATATATGTTAGATTGGTGAATAGAACCAAGCCACCCACTTGATTTGGGGTGTATTTTGGTCTCCTAGAAGAAACTACCTCCCAAAATTTTAAAGAAAGAAAAACATATATATGCAAAAATGAGGGTAAACAAGATGAAGGGATAGAATATTGCTGTAAAGATGAAAAGTAGAAAGAAATTCTAAAAAAGGAATTGATAAATTGGTTGGAAAAAGAAAAAAAAAAAAAAGGAGGCGGGAATGTGCTCAGGCTGGAGACTAGAACAAAGCCATGTGCTAGATTAGGGTATATTTTGATCTATTAGTAGAAATTTTATCCCAAAATTTTTTAGGGAAAAAAAAAACCCCTGTATGTATACAAAAAATAAGGTTAAATACAATGAAGGGATAAAATAGGACTATAACAATGAAGGTTTAAAAAGATTTTTTTTTAGAAAGGTATTAAGGTAACCTAGTTAAAAAGCATTAAAAGAGGAAAGAGGAAAAGTTAAAAAAAATAGAATGAGAAAAAAATAATATTAAAAAAAATTTAAGGGGCACCTGGGTGGCTCAGTGGGTTAAGCCGCTGCCTTCGGCTCAGGTCATGATCTCAGGGTCCTGGGATCGAGCCCCAAATTGGGCTCTCTGCTCAGCAGGGAGCCTGCTTCCTCCTCTCTCTCTCTCTCTCTCTGCCTGCCTCTATGCCTACTTGTGATCTCTCTCTGTCAAATAAATAAATAAAATCTTAAAAAAAAAAAAATTTAACTTTGCAAGACTAAAGGTTCATGGGAGAAAAGCCATGAATTTTATGTGTTGCTTTCCCCTAGCTTTGGAGTTCTGCTGTTCTCCTTGATAGGTTAGCTTGGTCCTGGCTGGATGTTTGCTGATCTTCTGCAGAAGGGGCCTGTTGTGGCGATTCTCAAATGTCTTTGCCCAAGGTGGAATTGTACCACCCTTGCCAGGGGCCAGGCTAAGTAATCTGCTTTCACTCTCAGAGTTTTTGTTCCCTGAACACTTTCTGTACTGCTTTGGAGGATGGGAATGAAAATGGCGGCCTCCCAATCTCTGGCCTGGAGGAGTTGAGAGCTTGAGGCCTTACTCCTCAGTGCACCCTCAGACATAAGCAGTCAATCCCTCCCCATCTCTCTGGTGTCCAGCTACACTCCAAGCTCACCCAGCCTGGGACCGAGTGTTTCTATCTCTGGTGCACAGCCCCATTTGGAGTCTTGAAACCCAGCAGATTCCTGCTGCACTGCTCCTTCCAGAGGAGGAAGGTGAGTCTCCCTGGATCTGCCGCTTGTGGAGTCCCTGCTCGAAGAGCAGTGGCCCGACTGTGCCTTGGATCACAGTTTAATGTAACCTCGATCTGAAAGTTCACTCCTCAGCTCTGTCTCTGTAGTCGGCTTCCCTGCTCTGATACCTGGCAGCTCTGCCACACTCAGACACCCCCAATCATTCTGTGACCCCGAGGGACCTGAGACCACACTGTCCCCACAAGTGTTCCACTCCCGCTTAGCCTCTGGGGCGATGTTCCTCAGTGGAGCAGACTTCTAAAATTTCTGATTTTGTGCTCTACTGCTCCACCACTTGACAGGAGCTGGCCCCTCTCCCCACAGTCTATCTTCCTGTTGCTTCGGATTCACTTCTCTTCCTACCTTTCAGAAAGTGGTCGATTTTCTGCTCCTAGAATTGCTGCTCTTCTTCTCTTCTATCTCCTGTTGAGTTTGTAGGTGTTTGGAATGGTTTGATATCTGTCTAGCTGAACTTCTGGGATTTGATGTCATTTCAGTCTGCTACTCCTCTGCCATCTTCCCAAAGCCTGTGCCTTCCGATTTTTTAAATAGCTCTTTTCTCTACCTTACTTTATCATAAGAAATATTGTATATAATACATGTGACACATAAAATATGGACTTAATGGACTGTTTATGTTCTCATTATGGCATCTGGTTGATAGTAAACTTATAATAAAGTTTCAAGGGAACCAAAAGTCATATATAGTTTTTTTTTTTTATGGTGCCAAGGGTCAGTGCCCCTAACCTCCACAGGGTTCAAGGGTCAACTGTATTGTGTGCTGGAGCTGGAGGGGAGGGGGTGTCCCAGGATTGTGGGAGTGCAAGGAGGTCCCTCTGGGCCTTCACAGGGCTGTGGTACCTGAGTGTCTGTGCTCAGGCTCACATGCATATTTTTCATTCCCATCTGAATGCAGTCCCTGGTTCTTTTCAGGTTTGTTTGGTTTTCCTTAGTAGCTATTGTGTCTTTGAGGCTGGGGGATTGTGGCCACATCCTCATCATTGTTTCCTGATCACCTATCAACTTCTGCAGCCATCTGTACATCTATATTTTCTCTTCTAGTTTTGCTACCACTTGCTGTCCTGCTGTGGCAAAAACTATTCATGGACAGGGAGTGCTGGAAACATTGCTTCAGGATTAAAGAAGTTCCACTTGGCTGGAATGTGCAGGGAAGAAAAAAAATCAAGTCAGAGGGCATTTGAAGGTCATTACCAGCTGCCACATAGAACAGACCTTTCAGTGTTCTGCTGTTGAGCTGCCCTGTATCTGGTTCTTTGAGTGGTTCCAACCAAGCCACTTTCTACCTTCCTGCTAACAACCAATACTCCAGAGTTACATGGGCGGCCATTATGATCTCTTTGTCTGGTCCCATCCTGCTCTCAATCTTATCTAGCAGAATTCTAACCCTAGACTCTGTGTACCTGTTGTCCTTGATAAGGACCATTGGTGGATGGTGTTCTCAGCTTTTCACCCTTGGCTTTTCCTCCTGACCTGGTTTGTTCTTCCACTTCTTTGCCATTCTGGAAACTCCAGGTAGCCCCAGCTTTTTACCTGACCTCCCCTCCCCCCGGTTCTGCATGAGAGAGGCCTGGGGGCTACCTGATTGAATCCTCTATCCCACTGAAACCCTCCACCCCCTGGGAATTTTCTCACAGGAGCCCGTGTACGTCTTCTGACAAATTATACTCACAGCTGGCCCTGGTGTTCTAAAATTCCCATGGCAGGCATCCTAACTTGATCTAAGCTGTGACCTTCATCTCACACATGTAAAAAGAATGTGTGAGAACCCATGGCTTGTGAAAGCAGCCTAATGTCTTCACCATCATTTTTCAAATACCACTAATTGCCTTATACTTTGAACTTCAACACAAGATGCTATTCAGACAGCTATTGAAATAGGTGAGCAGAGAGTACCACCTCGGAATCACTTGCCCACCCACTGTATCGTAAATGGTGAAGTTGCTGTTCTCCCTCTGGCTTTCTGGACATCTGGGTCTCAGTAGTGCTGGGATGGGAGCACATGCTGGGCTTCCTACATACCTGCCCTCCCCTCCCTGTGGATATCGTCACCTAAATTATACCAGCTGGCTTCCTCCTTGAGACTTGAAAGAGTCGAAGTCTGTGATGAAAAAGAAACATTTAGCCAAAGCAGGCATGACTCTCCTGCTCTTTATGAGGCTAGGAACCAATCCATCACATGATCGATCTCCTCCCTGTATGTGGGGTCAGAAGGGAAGTTATGACTCTGAGAGGTTAGCTCTTTCCATTGGGATGCAAGAGGAAGCAGCAATTCCAAGGGTGTCATTTGGGGGGTTTGTTCTTTGTTTTTCTCAGAAGTGTTGAGGAACACGTCAGTTCACGCCTTTATCATTAGAGGGGACCTGAGGGAAATAGGACTAGAAGGGCATGGGAAATAAATAACATTTTAAAAGATCCAGATTCATTGAAGAAACCCCAATGTCTTTTGCCAGAAGAACATGATGATACAAGTGTGTTGTTGAACAGACGCATTTGTATGCTAGGAGTCGTGGCATTCTCTTCTCGTTTGGGTCACTGAGGGAATGGTGACTGAGCATGGTGCATTGAGGCAGCGTGGAAAGAAGACTGGGCTGAGGTCAAGGACACCTGGGTTCTGTCTCGTGAGGACAGAAGGCAGCATGGACCTCTGTAGGAGGCGCTGCCCTGGAGTTAGACTGAGCCCCAGGGGCCAGGTAGTGCCCAGAGCAATGAGCTGATCAGGGCCAGCGGTGCTGCACTCACTTGAAGATTAGCGCCATTCAGGGGCCCCTGGGTGGCTTAGTCGATTAACCATCTTCCTTCAACTTGAGTCATGGTCCTGGGGTCCTGGGATGCAGCCCCACATCAGGCTTTCTGCTCAGCGGGGAGCTTGCTTCTCCCTCTCCCTCTGCTCCTCCCCCTGCCTGTGCTCTTTCTCCCTCTGTGTCAAATGAATAAGTAAAATCTTAGAAAAAAAGTTTTTTTAAAAAGATCAGTCCCATTCAGACAGAAACACTGCTAACAAGTGTGACAGTCGGGATTCAGTCTGGTCTGTTCCATGGAACCCCTTGTTTCTTCTAGGATATGCTTTCTCAGGGAATATCCAACCTATGTCCACACAGAGCAGGGTTTTGGCCCTTCATTCTATATCCTGGGCGGGGGACGGGGATGGGAAATGCTTCCAGGGCCACCCTTGCCTGTGCTCACAGACTACGTTAATGCCCACCAGGGCCTTTGAGTTCCCTGCTGAGATGTATCAGGGTCGCTCCCTGACACGGCAGCGTGTGCCTCTAGGCTAATTCCTCAGGGGTCTGGAGTTACTGCTGAATTAGAAGAAATTGTATTTTGCAACTTACAGGAGAATTTAATACTTTATAGATAATAGCCAGTGGTAATTGTTAACAATATTTATAGCATTGTGCATGGAGATGGGTATAAAGCCTAATGAAACTTGCCCCAGACTCCTCTGAAGTTTACAGTCTGCTTCCAGAGCACAGAGGACTGGAGAAGGGACTCTGTGGATCTCAACTGAGATTGTGGGGAAAACAGATAAAAGTTTGATCAAGTGTGAATTTAAAATTTAGAGATACTTGGTTTGAGAGTTCCTCTCAACGCTCTTTAATTTTGACTGAGCTTTAAGTGACACTCTATTATCAGCCCACAGGCAGTTTTGCAAGCAGCTACTGCTGTCTGACTCATATTTCTCACACGCGTTTCCTATTTGCCCTGTGCAAAAAAGAGGCCGAGTTTCTGTTATGGTAATTGGGTTGCCCAAAGTCAATTAACCCCACAGGTCTGACTTGTAGCTGATCCCGCCCTTTTGAATATCTGTAACCTAAGAAGACCCAGAGCCAGAGAGTCTGGAAATGACTTTCTTCACTATCAGACTCAGAGGCCTTACTAAACCCCACAATGGCCTGCACCCTGAGCCGGGCCAATCTTCGGGAATGGGCTGTGTGAAGGATGACTCCCAGGCAACTCACCCCATTTCTAGGCGCCCTGAGAGGCAACCTGGGGCAGTTCCAACAACAGAACACATTTCTTGGAGTTAGAGGAATTGGGTAGTAGTAAGTGAACCATGTAACTGGCTTAAATAACTAGCTGAGTGACTGTGAGCAAATCATTTCACCTCCAGGAACTGAGTCTGGTATTTATAAAATGATGGCTGGGGACTCTATCCAGTAGATGGTAAACTTCTATTATGATAAGAAATATGCATTTTATATAAGCTAAGATATAAGTCTTAAGAAGAAAAGTCTAGACCTGGTTCGTCTGGAACTCATATTTCTCAAATGATACAATTAAATCAATCTTGGAGTTAAAAATAGAGGTGTTTAACTGATAGAGAAGCCTTTTCAGATTTCCTTAATAATGGATCATGTACACACTTAACAAAAACCTCCATTTTTTTTAAAGTTAGAATAAAATTTGGTATTGGATGAAAAAGTTTACATTATACAAAAATTTATTTAGGGTAGCACCTGACATTCCCTAATAATGACAGTTTTCTGAAATATTATTGTAATTGACTTGCTGTCTACACGTGGGCTTAAACTTTCTCCTTTAGTACATAGGCTCAAGGAGAGTGCAACATCTTTTTCTTCTTTTTCAGACCCAGCAACACCAAATTCAGTACTCTAAATATAGTCCACATTCAATAAGAATTTAATTATTGACTGAATCTAGGCTGTCGGGGGGAAAAGGACATTGCTCCTTGTTTGGACATGCCTCTCTGATTAAATGCCAATTTTGCCTTTCTAGCTAATCAGTCAGTTAACTAAGTGTGGTGCACATTTGACCTTCTTCTCCCTTAGAGAAGGTCAGTGGCTAAAAATGAGATCCAGCACCATCATATTAGAAGGATTTTTATGTGTACTCCATTAAGGAGGTTAAATGTCCAGGTGCCTCCCATGATTCCCCTTAGAACTTGTTCTTACAGTCCCAACCTTTCAAGAGTAACACCAACACATTCATTGTCACTTCCCAAAGATGTTTGCAAAAGGTTCATCTTGTATTAGGGTCCTTCAGAGAAACAGAACCAATAGGATGTGTTACACATAGAGAGATTTATTTTCAAAAATTGGCTCACTGATTGTGGGGGCTGGTAAATCCAAAATTTGCAAGGTGGACCAGGTAGCCCAGGGAGGCATTGCAGCTCAAGTCTGGAGGTAAATTCTTTCTTCCTCAAGCAACCTCAGTCTTTTCTCTTAAGGTCTTCAACTGATTAGATGAGGCTCACCCACATTATAGAGAATAATGTTTCCCTTAAAGTCTATTGATTTAATTAAATATTAATCACATCTTTAAAAAAAAAACAACCTTTAGCAACAACACCTAGATTGGTGTTTGACTAAACATCTGAGCTCCAAAGCCAAGCTAAACTGACACACAAAATTAACCATCACACACATGAAAGCAGATGAAAGGATTTGGGCCCCTTGCAGTTATCTTTTAAAAGTTCACTAATTTCTTTCATTATTTAAAATAGTTCACAAATAATAAATAGTTCTCATGTTGGTGCCTTTTTTTTTTTTTAATTTTAGAAGGGAAAATTTTTTTTTCAGTTCTTTTGTTGCTTCTTTCTACTGAATCCTCTTCAAATTGTGTTCATAGCCTCCATAATTATCATACATGAGTGCTCAGGATACATGGAAGAAAGAGCATGATTTCCAACTCTCATGGAGTTATAGTCTGAGAAGAGAAGAGTGTACAGACTATTGCCAGCTATCTACTTGCTGCTCTGAGTTACCCAAGGGCAGGAGAGGAAGGAAGAGTTTAATAAGTACATTCAACATGTTGGCAGTGCTCACATATCTAAGTCCTGTTGGTTTTCTCTCATGTGCTACGTGCCTCCTTCCTGTATAATGGTTCAAAATTGGATTTCCCCTGGAGTTGAGTCTGAGGGCATGTGACCCAGAAAGTTTTGTAAACTCATTCATTTCTCATTTCTCTAGGACACATTCAACTAAATAAATTTATTCTCTCGGGGCACCTGAGTGGCTCAGTGGGTTAAAGCCTCTGCCTTCGGCTCAGGTCATGATCCCAGGGTCCTGGGATCGAGCCCCACATTGGGCTCTCTGCTCAGCGGGGAGCCTGCTTCCTCCTCTCTCTCTCTGTCTGCCTCTCTGCTTACTTGTGATCTCTGTCTGTCAAATAAATAAATAAAATCTTAAAAAAAAATTTATTCTCTCAGTAGAACTTGTTGTCTGAAGAAAGGACATCACCTTGGTGGCAGTTTCTCTTCACTTCCATTTGCAACTTTAATTTTCACTCCCAACTTTATGTTAATTAAGCTCCAGATTTTTTTTCATTGTGTTAAAATACACGGAACACCTTTTCAACTGTATGGTTCACTCATATTTCGCAATCATGCCGGGGACTCTTTTCATCTTGTAAATGTGAAACTCTGTCTCAAGAAACAACTTCCCAGTCTCCTTTCCCCCAGTCCCCTTCCCTCCCCAGCCTCCTCCCTTCTCTCAGTCCCAGCTCCCTTCTGTCTTTAAGATTTTGACCACTCCATCATCTAAGCGGAATAAAATAGTATTTCTCTTTTTTGTGACTGTGATTAAACTCCAAATTTTGAAAAACGCTGTAGAACGACATATGGAGTCAATGAGGCCATGTCTGGTGATAGAGGGGATGATGTGCAGGCCTAGGTCACTGAATCCGAGGCAAATGTCCTTTCCCCACAGGGCCACTAGGATTTTGATGATGCAGCTCAGAGCCAGCAGGGAGTTAAATAAGCCCAGACTTTGAATGAGCCTTTATCCTCCAGTCTCTGCCTGGAGCCACTGCCAACAGGAAGTGTTCTAGAGACTGGCATGATAGCAAACACACATCCTGGAACTCTGAGCACCCGAAAGCGGTTTGGGCAGACTTCCCTTGGCCTCGTTGACATCACTGGGAGGGCAGGGACAGAGAGGCTGAAGGGGCATATAGGCCCATGGATGGAACCTTTCAGAGATGTCCAGTTCTAGACCATAGATAGCACCTTTGTTTCCCTAGCTCTGTGTTCTAGACCCCTCCAAGAGATTGAAGAAAGCTATCATCCCTTCCATTTCTCTTTTCGTATTTTTCTTTGCTCCAAGGTATACATCCTATTTATGGTCTGTGGCCACAACACAAAGGTTAAGAAATCCTGCATTCTGCTCAAAGTGTGGAAGGTTCTGGGTTTTAGATGGTGCCAGACAGTTCTATAAATGCTTTCTGAGGTTTTTGGGGGAAGCAAACAGAGCCAAAGCTTCTCAGTCCTCCTCGTCATGTGCTTAAAATGCCAGTGTACTATTAGATCCTAGAATGGCTCTGTGTGAGAATTCCAGGGAAAATGGAATTATTAAAAGCAGAGCCTGAGGCATATACCATTTAATAAAGCTACAGAACAACCTCAGATTCTGCAAGTAGGGGGAAAAATGGTTAGTATAAGACTTATGCTCTGTTTTTTTCCTAAATGATCTTCACACATTCTTTACACATTCTGGAAATAAATGTTGATTATTCCATTTAGATGACTTATGCACATTAACCATCCATTTGACATGTGACTTCAGGACCAATCCATTGTGCTATTTCTGTTGTTTTATTTTTGTTTTTTGTCTACATTTTGTTATCCCAGCTCTTCAGAGGAATTGCATTAGCTCACATCATTTAAAAAAATTACTGAAATTAAGACATGTCATATTCTACACTGGGCAAATAAATGCATGTTTAGTTCCATTTCTCCCCATGGGCCCGTCTCAGGGGGAATCATAATTAGGGAGATGCTTTAGGAGCTTTGAATCAGAACAAGGAGCCTTAGTGGGATGCAGATGTCTGCTAATGCTAGTGTTTGGCAGCTTGAGGCACCTGTTCACAGGGGACGGGGGTGAGTCTGGGCCCCAGACAGGACCTGGAGCAGGTATATCCTCACCTTGTCTAGCAGGGCGGGCTGGGCACCACCATGTGCAGTTTCAAGGTAAATTTAAAATACATTCGTTCTGCAAATATCTGAAGCATTGTGAACAATTTTATGCATCGAGATTCTTCAGCAGCTGCACCCAGCAGGACTAAAGGCTGCTATGTGAGTACCTCTCTCTGGTCAGCGATTAATTCATCCCAAACACTCTTGATGCTGGTGCAAGAGGGAGCAGCATCTCATTAGGCTTCAGGGAAATGGCACAGGGTTACCCTATCAGGTAGGTCTAAACTGTATGAAGGAGACTGTTGGAGGCCACGATAAGGCTTGAGATGAGGACCAAACCAGGCCCTGACTTGTGTCTCCCTTTAAGTCCAAATACCTTAATAAAGGGTTACAGCCAGGAAAGGTTGAGTAGCACTGAGAAAGGGTTTGTGCTATGTGTCGTGTGCTCGCCTACATGACTTCACACACACTCTCCCTACAGAAGGGAACAAGTGGTCAGGGTCATGAATTCTTAGTTGGTCCTTGTTGTTCCTGTACCTCCCCATAACCCACTCCCTGGTTGATTGTCTTGCTAATGGCTTTAGCGGAGACTACCTGGCATCACGAGGTTTGCTTGTAGCTAATGTAAAACCTGTTATACATTTAAAAAAAAAAAAAAAGTATTAGATTTAAATAAAAAAAAAAAAAAAGAAAGTTCCAGATCAAAAAATAAATAAATAAATAAAATAAAACCTGTTATAGGAACTTGCGGTTACCCCTTCTATTGTGATCTGCCTTATACATTCTTGTAAGATGTGGAATAAAATCGGCACTGTTGGACATCCTCCTCAGTGCTCCTCCTGCCCCCATCTCTTCGTCTCTTAATTTCTTTTCACCATCCTCTTACCCTCAAGTTTCCTGGTCGATTTGTTGCACCGTCTGCGGCAGGAGACAAAGATGAAGTGGGAAATACTGAGATGGGAGAAAGTAGGATGAGAAAAGGTAAGAAGGTGAGAAGCGGGAAAGGGGAGAAGAAATATTTTGTAGGAGAACCTGTTTTCATGGGAGGTAGAAATGTCCTTTAAAAACTGCTCCAGGAATTGCGATTTCCTCCCAGCAGCTCAGGCTCCATCAGTATGAGCTGAAGAACAAACCACCATCCTAATTCCAGGTTGATCTAACATGAATGCCTTAGGCAAGTTGCTACTTTTCTGTGTGTATTTCAATGTAATCTCGAGATAACTAACACTTGGGAAGTGAAATGACAGTAGAGACATGACTGGCCATGATGGTGTCTGGCCAAATTGCTGGTTGCCTTTCTCAGCTGTGTCCATCTTCTCTGTCTTTATTTGCCTTGAAGTATTGGCACCCCCCCTATTTAGCTGTAGAGACAACCTCCAAAGCAAACAAAACACTAGCCAATGAAATACCAAAATTGCCGGGAACATAGAATGCCAGAAAACTCATCTATAAATTTCTATAGGTTTAGGCATTATTGTCAAGAGACTAGGAAACAAGTAACTGCATGCTAGATTATCCATGGTCTGATTTGGGTTTTGTCCAAACTTGCTCAGTAGGTATCATATTCTCATTTTACAGATGTAGAAACATTTCAGAGTTCAACTGTAATGAACGTTGGAATGGTTTTGCAAACCCATGTCTCTGACTTGAACCTTCCATTAATTCCTAATACCAGTTACCAAGGTGGGGGAGTAGTCTTTCAAGAATCAATTGAGGGACATACAGTGCACGTATAATATGATTCGTGGGGTGGCCTTACTGAGTAATGTGACCTAGGGCCTAATGTTACTTCACCTTCCTGTGCATACATTTCCTCATCTGTAAAATTAGGCTAATGTAACCTCACAACAACAAATAAAGCAATGGAACAGAATAAACAATCCTTTCACCCAGGTCTGCTCACCAGATGACAAAGGGGGCACTGCAGAAGAGATCATCCTTCATTAAATGAGGCTCAGTTAACTGGGTAGAAATATTGGGGGTGGGGAGCTTGGTCTCTACTTCAAACTATGTCTCAAAGTCAATTTCAAGTGGTTAAAATTTTTATAATAATAGGAGAACATTTTTATTTTTTTTAAGCAAAGATTTCTTAAGCACAACAGGAAAAGTATTACAAACAGGATATAAGACACTATTAAGAGAGAGAATAGGTAACCCACAGTAGAGAAGAAAAAGATGTGTGCAAAACATAAGGATGACTCCAATCAAATTACAGAACGCCTAAAAGTCAATTTGAAAAAACAGATTGTTATGAAATTTAAATATACTAATACAGGTTTAAAGAAGAATTTGGCTCATAATATACATTCACTTCCTATATGCTATTGTTTTTATTATGAGTCTGAACAAAGGTTCAGGACTCTCCTGTTTTGCATTTCTGTCTGTTGCCAGCCTGAGGGTCTCAGGTTTTGGTTTGACAAACATGGTAACCATAGTAATAAGGCACTAGAAAAGTAAATCTATAGACTAGGATTCAAAATATATGATTCGACAACCATGGAGAGGAATATTTATTTTCCCGGTGTTTCAGTATTTACTCACTGCTTTCTATTGCCGTGTGCCAATGGGAAGGATGTAAAGTGAGCAGTAATGTTATAATCTAATTCAGCTCAAGGAGTAAAGCATGCTCCCCCTCCCCCACCCCTTCCATGGGCATCACAACCACCTCATAGACCTGTCGTTCCTGGAGTACCTCCAAGCCTCACAAAGCCTCCCATCTCAAAATCCTGAGTTCAGGGTCTCTCTCCTGAGTCCTCATACTCAAGGCAGTCTGAACCTCCAGAGGGACCAGAGGCTCCCCATTACTTTGTATCTGATCTCTCTTAAGGCCTTCTGGAAGGTGGGACTCTGTCCCCACATCTACCAAAGGGCTTTGAGGACTCATTCTCTCACAGTCTTGCCATCCCCATAAGCTGTACCCCTGTTATTGGTACCTACCCTCCACCTCAAGTTGACCTAAGTGACTTCCATTTTCATGTGGAAAATCTCTTCAGAATCCTGGCCTCTTGAGTTCATGACCATATAACGTGAAGTTATAAATTCAGGCATGCTACTCTTTAAACACAAAACTGTGTTCTTCCAGTTCTTTCTTATCTATCCCAATGACACTAGCTCTTTGACTTCAACAAGGGCACCAGTCATTGAATCTCTTCATTTTCCAACTATCACCACTGTTTCCAAGTGAATTCTGTTCCTCCAAATTCGTGTGTTGAGGTGCTACCCTCAATAGCTCAACATGCAGCTCTGTTTGGAGATAGGGCTTTCAAAGAGGTAAACTGAGGTCCTATAGATGGGCCCTAATCCCAAATAACAAGTCTTTATCAAAAGAAGAGACTGGGTCACAGACATGTGTATGCACAGAGAAAAGGCCATGTGAGAAACAGTGAGAAGGTGGCCACTTGCAAGCCAATGAGGGAAGCCTCAGAAGAAACCAAATCTCCTGACACCTTGATCCTGGACTTCAAGTCTCCAGTACTAGGAGAAAATTAATTTCCTTGTTTAAGACACCCAGGTTATAGTATTGTCATGGTAGCCCTAGCAAACCAGTACAATCACCTACCATATTTGCTTTTCTCTCAGTCTGATTTGATCTCATGAGCCATCCACCACCCTCTTTCTACATCCTTGCTCCATAGTCCTTCCAGTTCTTTGGCCTAGCAGAATGTCAACCCTGGATGAATGTAATAGTCTGCCCCATGAATGCCTGCACCTAGGCACCTTAATGTGATTGGAGAGAATCATACCATGTGAACTGGTAAAACTTCAAAGCCATGGTCTCAGTCTCAATCAGAGGTACTATTACCCTAGTTTCCCTTTTATATCTATAGACATGAAAGCTTTCCACTTCTCTTCTCACTCTTGATAAATTATTTTGCATCCTTCTTCTCATTTGAAAGGAGCCATCAGACAATAATTTACTCAACTTTCTACCATCAAATCAATCTATCTGCTATCTATCTATCTTTTCCACTTTCCTACATGTTGCAATGGAACTGGTGTCTCTGACTAATCCTTCTACTTTACTGTAGATCATGTGGTCTCCATGTAACCTCAAAAACTTCCTTCTTTTAATTATATCTTTGCTTTCATATATTCGACTTCTCCCTCTATATAGCTCTTTTCCAACATCATTTAAATATAATCAAGTCTGTTCTGTTAAAAACAAAACCTTCATCCTGTGAGTCAACTTTCACTGGTTCTGATTTCCAAAAATGGCCCCAATTCTTTACCTCTACCAGTGAGCTTTGTAATGGAACTTTGCAAATCCTCTTATCAAGAAGTAGATCTCTTTCCTTGTATCTTGAATCTTGGTTGATTTTGTGACTCACTTTGGATAGTCCAATGTGGCAGAATGGAGTGCCAATTCATGACTAGACCTCAAGAGATCTTGCAGGCTCATGCTCTGTCTTAGAACTCTGCCAATACTATGTGAGCTAGCATGCTAAGTTCTGAAACGTGGTCCAGGCACACCTCCTGGATAATAGAAAACCTCCTCCTCTGCCCCAGATAACAGAAAACCAACTTTCTAAACTGTGAGTAAGACCATTCTAGATCTGTCAGCCCTTAACTGACCCCAGATGCATGAGTGGGTCTAGCCAGGCCCAGCCAGAAGAACCATCCAATTCACTTATAGACCTAGAGGTGATAATAAATCCTTGTTTTAAGATACTGAGTTTTAGGGCTATTTGTTACAAAGCAGTAGCTACCTGATAGAGCCTGTGTCCCCTTTCAACTGCCATCTAGTCTTTTTCCTCTGAATTCCCATCTAACTACATTTCCTGTCTTGCTTCCTTCCCATTCTCTCCTTTAGGCACCCCAGTCTTACTTCAACCCTAACGTTCACTCTCCTGCAGATATTTTTGCCAAGATATCCATGACTGTCTTATTGCTAAATATAGTGAACACTTGATGTAAATCTTACCAAACTTTTTAAAGGCAGTTATTATCGGTGTCTCTCCTGCTTTGTCTTTTCTGCTTAGACATCTCATTTGTGACTTTCAGGTCTCTCCTTCTGGTTATCCTTAGCAGGATTCTCTTTGATTTCCAGCTCTCAAACATTGCTGTTACTTGAGAAATGTGTCTTAGGGTTCTACACTTCCTACCTTCGAATCCTGCCTGAAGATCTCATGCACTCATTTTCTTTCATAGAACTGTTACTTTTATAATTTTATTTCTAATAAAAAAATTTTTAAGTACATTATTTAAAAACCACATGAGAATCACCCTGCTATTTTGCTCACCAAATTTAACTACATTATAGGTGGTTAAGAAGTGGCATATTTAATATAAGAAAACTGAATTTTTTCTTGGCTTGTTGAAATTAGGTACATCTTTAAACTTATAGATTGTTTCTATCATATCTATACGAAGAGAGATTTTAGCATTTTGAAAATGTTGTGACAATGTCTTCTGACCTCCATTATTTTTGTGGAGAAGTTAGTTATTAATCATATTGTTGTTCTGTATGTAATGTGACATTTTTCTCCTATTGCTTTTAAGATTTTCCTTCCATTTTTGCCTTTCATCAGTTTGACTCTCTTGTGGCTGAGTGTGTTTTTCTTTGTATTTATCCCACTAGGGATTGGCTTATTAGTTATCTAAGTTACTGAGTGTGTGTTTTTGTCTTTTGAGGGTTTTTTGGCCTAATTTGAGATTACCACTTTATCTTCAAATATAGAATAGTTTCATCAACTTTAAATCTTCTTCATATCCCTTTACAGTAATTATCCCCTTTCTATTAAATTCTCTATCTCATGTGTTCCAGATCTAAAAGTATTGTCCCTTTCATTCTCAGAATCTGCCAAAGTTAAGGCTTATGATATTCTGAAATAAGTGTTGTATGGCAAAACCACCTCTAGTGTTTTATGAACATTTCTAATTTCTGCTTAGATTTTAGCTTTGGTATCGCTCAATATCTCATCAGAAGTTTAATACTTTCAAGAAATTTCTTCTACTCTTTTAAACAATTTCATTATTTCCAGCAAGCAGATTTGTCCAACCAAAATAGCCCTTACTGTTACCAGGAATAAAATTCTCTAATTTTAGAAAGGTTCAAATATTTTTTGATTCTTAAAAAAAGAACATATATTTACTAAGAAACTCTCCTGGAAAGACATGGATTCTTTCTAAAATGATGAGAATCTAGAGAATAAAAAAGCTCTTCCTATCAAAGGCTGTACAATGTTGTTTGAATTGGAAAAAAAAAACCAAAGATTTCCCATTATAGGAAGTAGAAACTAAAGAAAGGGTACAGAAAGTATCGGAAACCTACTCAAGGCTTTTAATGCGCTCATGACTATGTTATATTTTATGCCTCAGGAAATCAAACTGCATCATTCAATATCCTGTAGTAATTAATTTGGGAGGCTTTTCTCAAAATAAAATAATGGAAAATGCATTTACTTTGGAAACTCACTTAAGCTTTATGTAAAACAGAAGGACCAGAGGAACGGTAGGATTTGTATTGGAAAAGAGTTTGGTGAGGGATTGTCATTCATTGGGAACTAACAGTTCTAGGAAAGTGCAGATAATGAACATATCACTGAAAAACTTTCCACCTCTTTGTGCCAAAACTCTACTTAAAAATCGTTTGCCAGAGCCTTTTGATACTGGAAATATAAATATTATCTATAGAGTTGAGTTTCAAAGCTTCATTATCTTAAAATATATAAGGTTTTCTCCTTTATCAAACAGATAAATCAGGCACAGAAATGAATTAAGATACTTGTCTCCTGACTTCCACTTCTTACACCATGTTGCTTTTCTCACCGTGATGGATATTTATAAAAATCAATTCTAATATTCACACTAACAGACAAGCATGCACATGGGCTTTCGATTAGAATTTGGCCACACTGGCCAGTGGAAAGAAATGGCCACTCTCCTCCTTGTTCCTGGTGGATCAGTCCCATATAAAATCCCTCTTTATAGTCTCCATTGGAATTACACATGTCCTTCTGTCAGAAAGTAAATTATTTCTTTTTCAGGTGGGTGGAGTTAGTAAGTGCAAGTTTCTAAATGCCCATAACATAGATCTTTCCTCTTCTAATGTCTATTCTAAGAAAAAAAAATTCTTCATTTTTTATTGCTGTATTTCTAAAAATAATCTTTGTCTCTAACTGATTACAAGAAAGGCAGTACTGCAACCTCTGACCTCTTTAGTCCCTCTTTCTTCCTTTTAGTTCCTTCTTATGCTAGCATTTCTGTGATAGCTCCCAGCCCAAACCATTGTGGAAATCCAAGTCCCCAGGTTACAGTTAGTAATCATTTTATTTGGAGGTCAATAAAAGGGGACCATTTTTATGAGAAGTTGAGGAAGACTTCATCAGATATAATGTTTAAAGTAAGACTTATAGGCTATGTAGGAGTGTGCCATGCAGATAAAAGATAGAGGAAACAGTAGGTATGAAGGCACAAAGTCAAAAATACTAAAAACAAATCCTACCTAGTATGCTTGAGATTATTAAGCAGAATGGCTGAGGCAGAAGGTGGGAGGGAATGGTGGAAGAGCATGAAGGCTGGATTGTGAAGGAAATTTAAGGTGAAAGGAATTTAAGGGGAGTAGTACTTTAAAAATAATCTGATTTGTATCTTAGAATATTTCTGTTGATTCTATGAAGTATTAATTGACATGGCAACTAAAACCAGTAAGGAGAACACTCAAAGATAATAGACGTTAGCACTTAGAAAAGGAGGTAGGAAAACCCAAAAGACTCCACTCCAAAACTGCTAGAACTTATACAGGAATTCAGTAAAGTGTCAGGATATAAAATCAATGCACATAAATCAGTTGCATTTCTCTACACCAACAACAAGACAGAAGAAAGATAAATTAAGGAGTCAATCCCATTTACAATTGTACCCAAAACTATAAGATACCTAAGAATAAACCTAACCAAAGAGGCTAAGAATCTATTCTCAGAAAACTATAAAGTACTCATGAAAGAAATTGAGGAAGACACAAAGAAATGGAAAAATGTTCCATGCTCCTGGATTGGAAGAACAAATATTGTGAAAATGTCTGTGCTACCTAAAGCAATCTACATATTTAATGCAATTCCTATCAAAATACCATCCATTTTTTTCAAAGAAATAGAACAAATAACCCTAAAATTTATATGGAACCAGAAAAGACCTTGAATAGCCAAAGGAATATTGAAAAAGAAAGCAAAGTTGGTGGCATCACAATTCCGTACTTCAAGCTCTATTACAAAGCTGTCATCATCAAAATAGCATGGTACTGGCACAAAAACAGACACATAGATCAATGGAACAGAATAGAGAGCCCAGAAATAGACCCTCAACTCTGTGGTCAACTAATCTTTGACAAAGCAGGAAAGAATGTCCAATGGAAAAAAGACAGCTTCTTCAATAAATGGTGTTGGGAAAATTGGACAGCCACATGCAGAAAAATGAAATTGGACCATTTCCTTACACCACACACGAAAATAGACTCAAAATGGATGAAGGACCTCAATGTGAGAAAGGAATCCATCAAAATCCTTGAGGAGAACACAGGCAGCAACCTCTTCGACCTCAGCCACAGCAACATCTTCCTAGAAACATTTCCAAAGGCAAGGGAAGCAAGGGCAATAATGAACTATTGGGATTTCATCAAGATCAAAAGCTTTTGCACAGCAAAGGAAACAGTTAACAAAACCAAAAGACAGCTGACAGAATGGGAGAAGATATTTGCAAATGACATATCAGATAAAGGGCTAGTCCAAAATCTATAAAGAACTTAGCAAACTCAATACCCAAAGAACAAACAATCCAATCAAGAAATGGGCAGAAGACATGAACAGACATTTCTGCAAAGAAGACATCCAGATGGCCAACAGACACATGAAAAAGTGCTCCACGTCACTCAGCATCAGGGAAATACAAATCAAAACCACAATGAGATATCACCTCACACCAGTTAGAATGGCTAAAATTAACAAATCAGGAAATGACAGATGCTGGCGAGGATGCGGAGAAAGGGGAACCCTCCTACACTGTTGGTGGCAATGCAAGCTGGTGCAACCACTCTGGAAAACAGCTTGGAGGTTCCTCAAAAAGTTGAAAATAGAGCTACCCTATGACCCAGCAATTGCACTACTAGGTATTTACCCTAAAGATACAAATGTAGTGATCCTAAGGGGTATGTGCACCTGAATGTCTTATAGCAGCAATGTCTACAATAGCCTAACTATGGAAAGAACCTGGATGTCCATCAACAGATGAATGGATAAAGAAGAGGTGGTATATATACACAATGGAATACTATGCAGCCATCAAAAGAAATGAAATCTTACCATTTGCAATGACATGGATGGAACTAGAGGTATCATGCTTAGCGAAATAAGTCAATCGGAGAAAGACACCTATCATATGATCTCCCTGATATGAAGAAGTGGAGATGCAACATGGGGGGTTAAGTGGGTAGAAGAAGAATGAATGAAACAAGATGGGATTAGAAGGGAGACAAACCATAAGTGACTCTTAATCTCACAAACAAACTGGGTTGCTGGGGGGAGGGGGTTTGGGAGAGGGGGGTGGGGTTATGGACATTGGGGAGGGTATGTGCTATGGTGAGTGCTGTGAAGTGTGTAAACCTGGCGATTCACAGACCTGTACCCCTGGAGATAAAAATACATTATATGTTAAATAAATAAATAAAAGAAAAGGAGGTAGATTTAAGAGAAATTTCTGAGGTCTGATTGGGAGGACTCAATGATTTATAGAATGTGAAAGGAAAGTAAGAATTGAAAATAAATGTGCAAGATTGGTGACATGGTGATGCTATTAACAGAGATGGGGACAACAGAAGTAAAGCTGGGGTTCAGAAGGACTTGAGTTGTCATGGGAACTATGCCAGGTCACTTATGTATTAAGTAGTATACATGGAGGTCAAGATCTCTACCCTCCTCTCAAACCCTTGGCTTCTTCCCTTAAAAATAAGGAATGTGCAGGTTGCCTGGGTGCCTCAGTCAGTTAAGCATCCTGACTCTTGATTTTGGCTCGAATCATGAACTCGAGGTTTTGAGATGGAGTGTGGCATCAGGCTCACACTGACCGTGGAGCCTGCTTGGAATTCTCCCTCTCCCTCTTCCCCTCTCACTTGCACTCACATGTTCTCTCTCTCTCTCTCTCTCAAATAAAAACAGAATAGGGGATGTAAACTTGATTGATCACAGGTCACCAAAGTAGCTACATTTAACTCTAGACAAGGGCAATGTTTTAAAATATTAAAACACTAGGTACATAGGAATTTCTAGACTCTGGAGAGTTTTCTCTCTCACTTTTAAGCTGCAGAAGGGTCATCTCCTTTATTCTCTCTTTCTCCCTACAAGACACTGTAAAAATACTTAACAGCTTTATTGAGGTGTAATTGACATATAGTAAACTGCATCTATTTAAATTAAAGAATTTGATAAATTTTATAATATTACATACCCATTTATTTTCTACTTTCTCTTTCATTAGTTTCCATTCTGGTCTTTATTGTTTCCTTTCTTCTACTTATTTTAGGTTTAATTTATTCTTCCTTTCTATTTTCTTAAGGTGGATATTTAAGTCATTCATTTGAGATTTTTGTGTGGTGGTCATTTAGTGCTATGAATTTCCCCTTAAGCACTGCTTTAGTAGCATCCCACAAATTATGATACATTGTATATTTTTTTCATTCAATTCAAAACACTTTCTAATTTCCTCTTTCCTTTCTTTTTTGACCTATGGATTTAGATGTGTTTTATGTGGTTTGGAAATATTTTGAGATATTTCAAATTTGAGATTTTTCAAAATATATTTTTGTCACTGGATTATAATTTATAATCATTATAATTCATTGTGATAAAAGAATGTACTTTATATGATCTGGGTTCTTTTCAGTTTAATGGCACTTATTTTATGGCTCAGAACATGTACTCTGCCCAATATTTTGTGAAACTTGAGGTTTTCCAGTGTGGCTGGTGTGAGTGACAGGCACTGTTCCTGGCCCAACATTAGCACCTAGCACTTCTACCTCAGATCTTTCAGTTGGTTTTGTTTCCAGCTTTAGGTAGCTTCTTCCTATGCAGTCATTAGTGAATACTCAAGTGGAACCATCCATTTATTTTCCAAGTTCTCACTCTGTGAACTTCTCTATTTTCCTTCCCTTGACAGAAGGCTAGAAAAGAGAGAAGTTCACAGAGTGAGAACTTCTCCTCAGAATTCTAGTCACCTTGACCTACCTGGACTCAGCTCATTCGCTCAACCAGGGAATCTGCCAGTTTCACTTTTGTTCATCTTCTTTGCACTGTGGCTTGGAAATGATCTCAGAGCAGTAGGCTGTGGCAGTCGCATGGCTCACTTCATTTTTCCTTCCTGCCTATGGGGACCACTGCTCTTCCTTGACTGATTTACAGTGTTCTGCAAACTCTTATTTCCTATATATTGTCTGGTTTGGTTGTTGTGGGAGGAATAAGGATAAATCTGTAAATAAGGATAAAACTGTTACTTCGTCTTGGTTGGAAGCAAAATTGTCCCTCTCTTTTTCTTTCTTCTTCCAAGAAGCTGCAATCCTAGAGATGTCAGAACCTCTTCCTACAAGGAAAGAGACCCTGCCATCTCCTATAGATTCACTCTTCTCACTCAGGTCAGCCAGGTCAGAAGCTACAGCCTTCCATACACCTACACACGAGGACAAGCTTGGGAATAGGAATTTGTATTTATCCACTGTTACAGTTGTAACAGTCCAAAATCTAAATAGCTGATGACAGCAAACATTTCTTTTTTGCTTACATGACATGAGGGCTGCAGTTGACTCCAGCTCTGCTGGGCTCAGCTAGCTTTGCTTGGTCTAACTGGGTTGTCTGGACTCATTTCAGCTCTATGCATCTTGTTATTCCAGAACCAAGGTGAAGGCATGATATTTCCTTGGTGAATGTCCAGAGCAAGAGATCCAAGGCCAAAGCATGCAACACATTTAAAACTTTTGCTCAGTCCTGGCCTACCTCACATCTGTACACATTCTGTAGACCAAAGCAAGTCAATACCGAAGCCCAAAGTTAAATGTATGGGAAAGTAGACCTACCCACAGGAAGCATGGCATTGATAAAGAAAAAACAAATAGTTGGGAACAATTATAATCTTCCATAGCATTGAAGACTTTCTCTCTCTTACTGTAATTACCAAGTGTACTAGCACATCGTAGTATTTCACATATTAGGTTCAATTTAGTATTTATGTGACTCTTTTCTCTCTCTTCCCCTGGAAAATAAGCTTCATAAATGCAGAGATGGTTCTTGGTGCATAGTAAGTAGCTGTTGAGTGAGTGAGTGAATGAATGAATGAATGTCTTTCTCTGCTTTCTTCCCCAAAGCATTAAAAAAATATATATGCTAGATGCTAGATGGCATTTGGTTACAAACTGTTTAGGACAAACTAACCTAGGACCAGTTGATGCCACATGGTCCAGCCATTCTTGGCAGAGAATTCAGCCCTGGCACTTGTCTCAAAGTATAGAAAGTGATGTTGAGTTTTGCTTTCCTTTGTATTGCTCTCTATACATATTCTTGTGGGCATGGGGTGCTGCACTTGGGAGCAACATTCCCCGCAAAATGAAAGAGAAATACAGATTAAGACAAAAGTGAGGTGTGGCACACGGGTGGCTCAGTGGGTTAAAGCCTCTGCCTTCCGCTCAGGTCATGATCTCGGGTCCTGGGATCAAGCTCTGCATTGGGCTCTCTGCTCAGCAGGGAGCCTGCTTCCTCCTCTCTCTCTCTGCCTGCCTCTCTGCCTACTTGTGATCTCTGCATGTCAAATAAATAAAACAAAACTGAGGTTCCAGTTTTAGCCATCAGATGAGTAAAAATCAAATAATGGCTAGCACTTGATGATGGCAAGGAGATGAAAAAGCAGGCACATTCTAATGTCAGAGGAATATAAATTGGCACAGTCTTGAAGGAGGGCACTTTGACATACTTACCAAAAGTACATTCTCTTTGTCCTTATAATTTTCCTTATAATTTTGCTCTGTGAATCTATTCTATAGATATACTTACACAAAAACTAATACTATATACAAGGATATTCAATGAGGTTTTGGTCATAATAATAAGAGATTGGGAATGTTTAAAGACTCAGCAAAGATGGATTGATTAAATAAAATGAGCAACTGTGAAGTTCTTGAAAATAAATTAGCTCTTTATCTACTGATATGGGATGAATTCCATAATGCTACGTGAAGAAGCTGGAGAGGCAGGCAGTCAGGGAGGCAGTGAAGAAGGGGAAACTCCACAGGGAAATAGATAGTGTTCTCAAAATGAAGCAAATGTTTGAGTGTAGCTGAACTGAAGAACATGTATAAGGACCTAGAGGGAAATAAGCTAGAAATGTAAACAACAGAAATGTCTGGAGGGCCCTCGAATACTAGGCTGAGATGTTTGCTGTGTGTCTTGAAGAAGATGGAGAGCCGCTAAGGCATTTGAAGGAGGAGAATGAGGGGGTCAGACTCCCTGGGACTCCACAGCACTGGGTGGGCAAAGACCGGTGATGAGGGATAGGAGGGAGGCCAGCGTGGAAGCAACGACAGACTCATGGTGGAGAGAGCAAGGAGGAAGATGGCGCTACATGCACGGCCAACTGGATCTGGGGATATGGGAGAGGAAAGATCTGGGATGTTTCTCAGAGGCCAGACAAGGTCACTGACTATGTGATTGCAACATTCACAGAGACACGGAGTAGAGGGACTCCTGGTTTGTGGTGAAGGTGGAGGGTCCCAAGAAGGAAATTTAATAGACTTGGCTTCTAACTTTCTATATGGGAACAAATTTGAGTATCAGTCTAACATTGGAATAGGCACCATTGTAGTTCATTTTGCTGCATTTGTCACTATTTTTTAAATAGTAAAGTATGTCATATACCACAGAAAAAAATCTATACAAATTCCAATACTTATTTCTTAGAAGACTAGAGATGAGACAATCACATAAAGGCAGTGGTTGTTGGGTTTTATTTTTTTTTCCCCCATCGGAGATGTGTTTTAAACAACTGAAAATAAGTTTGAGCAACCAATTATTCAGAATAGAATCAATTTGAGAAAAATTCCAACCAAGCTGCAGATACTGATAAAACCATAGCATTCTTCATTAAAATGCAGGAGAGGGAAAACAGCCAAATGATAAATTTAAGGTAGCACCAACTAATATGCTAAGGAGCAAATAACTGGAAAATTCTTTCAGTTCTTAAAAATGATGTCAAGAAACTGTGAGTATGGAGTTTAAGGGCAAATCTGAAGGATGGTGAAAATAATAGCCTCTGTTTCGTCTATTGCAGAGGGAAAAAGGGGAAGAAGTCTTTAATTTTTCTGTCTTTGCAATCTGAAGTCCTATTTGCTATTTAGAATTCCTACAAGGTAATTCTTGCTTCTTTTTGCTTCCAAGGTGGAAGGACATTTTCCCATGTTTCCTCTTGACATGATAGTCATCTTAGGTTTGTCATATTCCACAGCGATAGAATATTTAGAATGGGGATGTGCTAGGGGTGCCTGGGTGGCTTAGGATGCTCTCTCTCTCTGCTCCCTCCCAAATAAATAAAAATGAGAATTAGAGAAACATGATATGTCAGTGAGTGAAAAGTATCACTCTCTCATCCACTTTGAGATTCAGGACCTCCTCCCATGATTAGCAAAACAAAGGGTAAAGACAGAGAGAGTGTTGTCTAGCAAAGGATCTAAGAGGCTGAATTTAAGGATCTGAGAATTCTGGGGAAAAAATGATGATTTATGTTCTCATTTTAAGCTAGTTAGGAAGCCAGTATAATATAGGACATTCTGTTTCTCCATTCTCAAATGAAAAGTTCAGAGGCTATATATGTGTATCTAAAAAAGTCTTCATTTTAAATTAAGGCATTAAGAAATTTTTAGTATTTTATTAAGAACTATGCTGTTCAAGAATTTTAACAATTAAAAAAGACCCTACCAAAATGTTGAAATATGTTAGATCATTTCTGTCATTCTCATTCATCTGAAACCTTAGCTTTGTTAACTGCAAGAAATGTCCTAATCATGTTTTTGATGACTGGCAATTTTAGTCTCAGTGTTTATCCTAAACAAAAAGTAAATAATACAATGAGAGAAAAAGATTCACCTGTGTGTGTAGCCTATATGCAACCTGTAAGAGAATTTTCACAGCTGTTATAAGTCAAAAAGAATAAAAATAGGAAAATGATAGAGATTGGTAATTCAAAGAAGATGGCCAATAAACATGAAGAGATGCCCAGCTTTATTTAAAGATTTTATTTATTTACTGAGAGAGGAGGAGAGGGGCCGAAGAAAAGGAGCAAATGGGGAGGCTCAGAGAGGGAGGGAGAGGGATAAGCAGACTTGGCACTAGCTGATGAGGGGCTGGATCTCAGGACCCTGAGATCATGACCCAAGCTGAAACTACGAGTGGAATGCTTAATGACTGAGCCACCAGGTACCCCAAGATGCTTGGCTTGATTGAGGAGGAGGCTGGGCACCCACAGGTGATTCTGCTCAGCAGTTCTAGCTGAGAAGTGAGGGACATCTAGATGATGCCAGTTTTAGGAGAAAGTCTAGTATCTGACTTGGGATTTTTAGATGTTAAACTATTTATGCCTCTTTTCTCTGCAAAACTATAATGCAATGTCTTGTTGGGAATAGCAATGAAAAGGTGGATTAATGCTCTTGGTGTGCAAGATTTTCCCCCCTCCTATACCTTTTTGCAAAATGTCACTAAAATAAGATGTTTCAGAATATTGTGTGTGTATGTGATCATCAAAATAAGAATAGTCCCAAATCATTTCACACACATATTTATGGCATTAAGTTTTTTTTTTTAAATGTGGGACTGATTTGATTTCTAGAAGCATTCATTATTTTGTTATCATTTTATATAAATTAATATCTTTGAAAAATTCATTTAAACTAAAGTCTCATCAGACTCTGAAATTTAGGAAATTTGAAATCTTGCTTTAATCAGGCTCTTAAAATTGTCAAGGATCCTTAGAGTCTTCTAGTTTTGTGTCTCCTCAATTTCTTATATACTTTAGACAATTACCCTAAGTGCCTGAGCAGTGGCTGAACATAGGACAATTATTTCCTTTCGAGGCAGCCCATTCTTTAGACAACTCTGACTCCCACTGATGCAACTTGACCTGGGTGTCTTCTGTGGCTTCTGTCCTAATGACTCTTACTCTGACCTTGTGGAGCCTTTCAGAATGGTTGTGTTATTATTTTGAAATAGTCGATATGTCCTTTTTCATTCTAGCTGTTTTCAGTAGTTTGCCCTATTTCCATGGCTCTTTCATCATTCTGTCCTCTAATTTCGAACATGTCCTTGAGCCTGGGATGATGGAGAGAGGTGAAAACTAGCAAACTAGCACGTCCCTATTATTTTTTTTTTTTTAAGAGAGAGAGGATGTGCCCAGTGGTTTGGGGGCAGAGGGAGAGGGAGAGAGAATCTTAAGGTATGGAACCTGACTCAGAGCTTGATCTGATGACCCTGAGATCCTGACCTGAGCTGAAATCAAGAGTCGGGACATTTAACCAACTGAGACACCCAGACACCCGTCTAATTCTCCTTTGGTATTTTTGATCCCTTTTCTCCCTAGCAGTTAATTATTTCTGTAATGACTTTTATAAAGTGAATTCTAGTATTTTTTCAAATGTATTGAGTTCTTCCTATGTACCAGGAACTAGGGACACAGAGATAAACAAAGCCTGCATTGCTCTTAAGCTCAGAAAATCAGTAAAGGATATAGGTGCTGGGGTCCATGGAATAATGACCATGTCTTTTCCCTGATCCCCAGAACCTGTGACTATTGCTTTACATGATGAAAAGGACTTTGTAAATGTGGTTAAGGTTAAGGACCTTGAGAAGGGGAAAGTATTTGGGACATCCAGGTGGACTCATTCTAATCACGAGTCCTTAAAGCAGAGAACTTTCCCAGCTGTACTCAGAGATCCAGAGAGATAGCAGCATGAGAAGAATTCAACCTGCTGTTGTTGGCTTTGAAAACAGAGGAAGGGGCCACCAGCCAAGGATTCTGGGTAGCCTCTAGAAATTGGAAAAAATAAGGAAACAGATTCTTCCCTAGATCCTCCAGAAGAAACTCAGCCCTACTGATACCATGATTTTAGCCCACTGGGCTTCTAACCTGTAGAACTATAGGATAATACATTTGTGATTAAGTGACCTCATTTGTGGTAATCTGTAAGAGTAGCAAAAGCAAATTAGTGCAGGTGCTCTAAGTGCAAGGCAGATCAGACTGCAATCAGGAGGAAGGTCAGAATGGAGGTGTAAGTCAAGGGCTTTGGATACTCAGTGTTGTGCATAGCCCAACTGATAAAGATGAGCAAGGAGTGCAAAGGAGACCTGCCAATTGTCCTTGTAGTGATAGGAGTCAGTCAGTCATGAAAGGGGAGAAAAACATTTCAGACAATGGGATAAACACCCAAGTCAACATTATAACATGTTTGCGTATCAATTTTCTAACTGGGCGAAGTTGTGAAGCGCTTGGAGAAGGAATGTAAATACTTCTGCTTCTGACAAAAGAGGAGGCTGAACATTCTAAATGGTCTTTCTACTTTACAATACCCATATAGTGACTAATACTTGCCTTTTATTTTATTTTATTTATTTATTTGACAGAGAGAAATCACAAGTAGGCAGAGAGGCAGGCAGAGATTGAGAGGGGGAAGTAGGCTCCCCGCTGAGCACAGAGCCTGATGTGGGGCTCGATCCCAGGACCCTGAGATCATGACCTGAGCTGAAGGCAGAGGCTTAACCCACTGAGCCACCCAGGCGCCCTAATACATGCCTTTTAATGCACTGCTGAGCTTCCAGGAAATAAGAATATACCCAAAACCCTCCATCCTACAACAAATAAATATGTTAATGGCCATCCACGTAGCTCAGGATGGCTCAGAGCCACTTTCATGCTGAGAATAGCTTAAAAAAGATGAAGGAAAAACCACCACCTAAAATAACCACAGTGCTAATAGGATCATAAGGAATTATCATGCATGCAGATGAAAATCCAGAGACATACACCCAGTACCCAGAGGGGTTTTTTCTGTCCTAGGGGAGTTTCCTACCCAAGAAAGGGGCTTAAGAGGCTGAGCAGCATAAACAAGAAAAAAAGTGTGCTAACCCCAAGAGAAAAGATGGGTAAATTTGACTGCATTAAAATTGAGAACTTCTGCTCATTTAAGAAAAAGAAAGGTAAGATTAAAAGACCAACCCCAAAGATAGGAGGACACAAATAATGAACAAGGAATTCAATTCCAGAAATCTATAAGGAACGCCAGAAATTCAAAAAGAAAAATACAAACAATCCAATAGAAAAATCTTCTCCAGGGTGCCTGGGTGACTTAGTGTGTTAAGCCTCTGCCTTTAGCTCAGGTCATGATCTCAGGGTCCTGGGATCAAGCCCCACATCGGACTCTCCGCTCAGCAGGGAGCCTACTTCCCCCTCTCTTTCTGCCTGCCTCTCTACCTACTTGTGATCTCTCTGTGAAATAAATAAATAAAATCTTAAAAAAAAAAAAAAGAAAAATCTCCAAATACCAATAGATACTTCACAGAAGCCTTAGTACAGATAGTAAACGAATATGCTAAAATGCCTCCAGAGAAAGTCGGTTTAAAATAAAACACCATTTTATACCCATTATTAGCAAAATGAAGAAGTCTGACAATACTAAGTGTTGTATCAAATAATGGAAACTCTTATATACAACTGTTAGGACTTTGTAATGAACTGGTTTAAACAGTCTGGGGAAAAAATTGGTGTAATATACTAGTTTTGAATGTTTATATGTCCTGCAACCCTACAATTCCACCTTAGGGTATATATTCTGGACAAACACTAGTACACATGCACCCAAAACCATCTAAGAGCATTCATAGCAACACTGATGGACCAGGGGGAGAAAATTAAATAGAAACAATTTAATCATAGACAAGGTAATGGTTAAATATGTTGTGATATAGTCACATGAATATGATACAACTTTGAAAGTAAATGGACATGTGTGAATTATAATGTAATGACACACCAAATTGCAAAGAATTTCATGAAACAAATTTTCTAAAGTTCAAAAAAAGCTAACTGATATAAGTTATTTAGGAATACATTAGATATGGTAGAACACATGGATTAATGATAATATTGAATGATAATAGCAAATTGCAGAAGACTAGAATATGACCCCATTTTTATAAAGGTCTAAAATAAACAAGACTATGTATTATGGAGAGAAACATAGAGATATATGTGATTTTCCATGTAAAATTACATACAAAAACCCAATAGCAAAGTGAAATGGTAAACACAAAATTCAAGAAGGGTTATCCCTGGCAGTAAACAGGGGGGTTGGGATTGGAAAGGTCCACACAGGAAACAACTTCAATAGAATTGATTGTGTTTGGTTCACTGTCGCTGGGATATGTTCATTGATGTTTAATTTTATTATCATTTTGGTAACTTACAAGAATATTGCACATATTCTTTTGTGGTACCAAATATTATCTAATAAAATCTTAATTAAGCCACACAAAATTGGTTTGTTCAGATGGCTGTTCTTCCAGCTCCCTCTTCCTTGAGTGCCCTGTTTTGTACTGTCAAACTTGAATGAGGGTCATAGGCCTGAAAGAAGAAAAAAGTGTGTTGAAGATGACATATACAAAAATGCTATCTCAGCATAGCTCAGAGCTAATGATCTTTCCTGGCTGGATGTCCCCAAATTGTTATAAAGTGACAGAGCCAATTCTCTGTTGGATTGTATTTCAATATGGTGGCTCATTTTCCAGTGGAAGTCTTGTCTTTAAAATACCCTGTTTAGGGCACCTGGGTGGCTCAGTGGGTTAAAGCCTCTGCCTTCAGCTCAGGCCATGATCTCAGGGTCCTGGGATTGAGCTCCGCATCGGGCTCTCTGCTCTGCAGGGAGCCTGCTTCCCCCTCTCTCTCTGCCTGCTGCTCTGCCTACTTGTGATCTCTGTCTGTCAAATAAATAAATAAAATATTAAAAAAAAATACCCTGTTTAAGAGTGGATGTGGGCTTCAAGAAGTGCCTGACTATCAAGTGCCTTGTGGAAAGAATTCCTATATTTAAATTACAAGTTTGTTTTTTGTTTTTTGTTTTAAGATTTTATTTATTTATTTGACAGAGAGAGATCACAAGTAGGCAGAGAGGCAGGCAGAGAGAGAGGAGGAAGCAGGCTCCCTGCTGAGCAGAGAGCCCGATGCGGGACTCGATTCCAGGACCCTGAGATCATGATCTGAGCCAAAGGCAGCGGCTTAACCCACTGAGCCACCCAGGCGCCCTACAAGTTTTGTTTTACATATGGAGTTTAAACACACAACAAAGCCTTTGTTACCAAACATGTTGGAGGAATGGGGAGTAATAATTGTTAATAAATTTGAGTTAAGTAATTTTCATTCAGGTTGGTTTCTCTATCCCTTTCACAGCTAGCAGGGCAAAAATCTAACCACCCTCAGCACCTCACTCCCATTCCAGTGCCTCTCATCTCCCAGAGTCACCATCTTGCTGGGATTCCTCCAAGTAGGATGTCTTTCTTATCTCACCACCTGCTATGCACAGACATGTTCCCATCCCTTCTAATTCCCAAACTCAAATGCTTCCCTACCATCTCCTTTGCTATAAGCAGGGCTCTAAGGGGGTGGGCCCTGAGGCCAGTGAGAGGGACTGGAGGTTGGCAGGGATGAGGAGGTTGGGACAGGACAAGAATTTAATCCAACATAATGTATTGAATAAGAATTAATGGCTGTCAGAATCACATCACAGGCTGTGATATAGCTAGACCTTGTGCATTAAGGTTACACATCCCTGATTCAAATCCCCCTGTTATGCCCCTTGTTAGGCGGGTAACTGTTCAGGAGTCCCTGAACTTCTCAGAGCCTCAGTTTCTTTGCCGATAACAGTGATTACTACCTATATCCTAGGGTATTTATAAGGAAGCAACTATGCTTATAAGTTATAAGTATTCAGTATAGACTCAAATGTGGTGTTTGTTTTTTGTTTGTTTGTTTGTTTAATTTATTTATTTGACAGAGAGAGATCACAAGTAGGCAGCGAGGCAGTCAGAGAGAGAGAGGAAAGCAGGCTCCCTGCTGAACAGAGAGCCCGATGCGCGACTCGATCCCAGGACCCTGAGATCATGACCTGAGCAGAAGGCAGCGGCTTAACTCACTGAGTCGCCCAGGCACCCTCAAATGTGGTGTTTTATTCGTATTGGGTGAATATGTTGAAATTATAGAGGTTCTTTCTCGGTTTGCTGATGAAGACACAACCTTGACTCATTAGGGGTTGGTTCACTTACTCATCCTTGAACGCAGATTTCTTGACATTCGTGTTCACTGTTGAATCTGTTTCCTGAGCCATTACAGCCACTGAACCAAAAGCGGGCACAGGAGTTGACCTGTTTGTCATAATACCACCGAACCACGTATTCGCCACAGTTTCCTGGCTTCAGGGCTTCCAAGCATCTAGGATCTAGAGTGAGAAAAGGATAGTGTGTTATTATAGGTTTCTCTTTCCCTGAAAAGATGAAAAGTGAGAGTTTCATGAAGTTTATTCCCCATGCACCCTAATGCGCCAACTAAGAAAATGTGGTTCCAAGTTAAAACAGATTCCCTGCTACCTAAAATACTTCCTCCACTACCTGCCACGTCACCATTAAGTGCTCCTTTGAAAACATAAAGGTTTTGATCTTCATGAAACCTTATTAAAAGTGTTTATTTCCCTGGAAGCATAGCATGGTGAGCCTTCATTAGCTAATACTCTTGCGGGAATTAGTCGACAAGAGAAAAATAGAATTTCTTCATTTACTTTGGACTTGATTTCAAACCAGATAAACATTTGGAATAAAGATGATCCTAGCCTTCGGTACCCATTCATTCTCAGTATGTTCAGAGGAAGTGCCACTGTGATCACATGTAATTGTACCTACTGAAAAAGGAAAACGCTTTTATGTTACCAAAATATAAATAAATAAAATGAAGGGCTCCCTTTATATTGCAATCCTCTTTTTTTTTAAAAAAGATTTTATTTATTTATTTGACAGAGAGAGATCACAAGTAGGCAGAGAGGCAGGCAGAGAGAGAGGAGGAAGCAAGCTCCCTGATGAGCAGAGAGCCCGATGAGGGACTCGATCCCAGAACCCTGAGATCATGACCTGAGCCGAAGGCAGCGGCTTAACCCACTGAGCCACCCAGGGGCCCCAATCCTCTTTTTAAAAGAGGAGTTCTTGGGGTGCCTGAGTGACTCATTCGGTTAAGGGTCCAACTCTTTGATTTAAGCTCAGGTCATGTTCTCAGGGTGTGGATGAAGCCTCGTGTTGGGCTCTATGCTCAGCAGGGAACCTGCTTCAGATCCGATCCTCTCTCTTCCTTTCCCTCTGTCTCTCTCCCCACTCTCTCTAAATTTAAAAAAAAAAATTCTTTAAAAAGAGCTGTTCCGGGGCGCCTGGGTGGCTCAGTGGGTTGGGCCGCTGCCTTCGGCTCTGGTTGTGGTCTCAGGGTCCTGGGATCGAGTCCCGCGTCGGGCTCTCTGCTCAGCAGGGAGCCTGCTTCCTCCTCTCTCTCTCTGCCTGCCTCTCTGCCTACTTGTGATCTCTGTCTGTCAAATAAATAAATAAAATCTTTTAAAAAAAAAAAAGAGCTGTTCCTACAAGACAATAAAAACATGAGCTTTTAATGTCTATTTATGAATAAATCTAAGAAATACTTCCACTGTAAAGAAAAAAACAAAAAGGAGAACTACAATAATGAAGCCATTCATTAAATCCATTTTTATTTCGTGGTATTCTTTGTGTTTGATTAGTATTCTTCTTACCTAAAGAAGTGATTCTAAGGTGAAAAAAGCCACAAAAACCAAATAGGTACTTGCTGCCTGAGACTTGTGTTCTGTGAGACAGTTTATGTGCTGCAAGCTTCATTTCTCAAACAAAACAAGTCCTCTCTCCATCTCCCAGAATCACTTCCCCAGACAGGGAGCATATCTCAATTCCTTTATTTTCTAAAACTAACCTTCAAGTCCACTTCTCCTCTGAAGACTCCTTAGACCAAATGGAAAGCAGTAGACTTTCACTATCTCCACTCTTAAAAATAATAACTAAACAATGTATATTGTGTAACTTGTCAAGCTAATCTCTGAGCTTCTTTTGGGCAAGGACCTTGTCCCTCTGGCATGTCCTTCAGAAACTCTGTATATAATGATTAATTTCTATAGATAGTAACTTTATAGAAGATATGTTGAGGAGGGGAAATCTAGAGTCTAGCTTTTTTCTCTTCTACAATCTAGGGGTCAAAAAATTCAAATGTTTGCATGTGTCAAGGCCACATGTAAGACAATAGGGAGTGGTAGACTGTGGGAAAATGAGAATACAAGCCTCTCTAAAGGAATTTACATTTTTTAAAAAGATTTTATTTATTTATTTGACAGAGAGAGATCACAAGCAGGCAGAGAGGCAGGCAGAGAGAGAGAGAAGGAAGCAGGCTCCCCGCTGAGCAGAGAGCCCAATGCGGGGCTCGATCCCAGGATCCCGAGAACATGACCTGAGCTGAAGGCAGTGGCCTAACCCACTGAGCCACCCAGGTGCTCCATAAAGGCATTTACATTTTAAAAAACAATAAACATTATAAGAACTTTAAAATTGCTTACTGACCAAATTTGTTCTATAGCCAGTGTTATAATTCGACATACAATAAAATGAAAAGTGTCTTTTGTCCTCCCTCTTTAGAGTCAAACATGTTCTTTCTGAACGAGATTTAAGAGCCTGCCCTGTCTGGGCCTTGACATTGTAGACACAGCAGCTGATTGGCAGGTGTCTCTTACCTTTGTGCACCAGCTTTTCTGGCTGGAAGTCCAAGATGGGGCTTGGAATTCTGGTTTCCAGACCCTCTGCCCTATTCTCAGGGAGACCAAGCAATGGCCTCTCGGTGGTAGTGGCCTCAGGTGAAGGACTGGTGGTCTGGCTGTTAGCCCAGATAGGCTCTGGAGACTCATTCTCTTTGTCCTGGGCTCCAGAGACACTGACCTAAGTGGGGAAAAAAAAAAAAAAAATCACATTTTTGTTTCTGGTGATATCAAGTCAGGAAAGCTAGTTTGCTTTGGGGAACATTTAAGGAAAAATTCAGCATTGCTTCTTCTCCCCAAATCCGCAATATTATTTCAATCAAAGCTCAGGAAATGACGCTCCTCTTTTATGTCATGCAATGCCGACTACCTAAGTTATGGACTCTCCCACTGCCGGGCACTGATGCTTTTGTGCTGGGCCTTCCAGAGAGATCTGCATGCAGGGTATGAAAGGTATGAGCTCAGGATTAGTTAATCTTCATTTTTTTCATAGTTATTGGCATGAGGAAGGGGAAATAGCCACTAGATTTTTGACCTTTTTTAAAAAATAGCCTTTCCTTCTCCATTTATTAACACTAGAGAAATTAACAATATATTCCAAAATATCTACAAAATCAACTCTTAGTTGATTTTGAGATTGGGAATGGGGCGGCAGAGGCAGCTGAAATAAAAACAGTAGCAATCACTTTTCATCTCATTTTTCTATCTGGACTCCAGCAAATGTCAATGGTGCAGGATGCTTGGCTCCTAAGAAGTTCTAGAAATGTGTGTTAGCTAAGGAACAAAGGGATATAATTTCAAAAACAAGTTTTCTGGACCCAAGTTCCCATGTTTTATCAAAATTTATGATATGTAATGAGACAAGGAAAAAAAGGTATTTTGCTTCAAAAAAAAGAAAAAGTCATGTCAGTTATTCTTATCTACCATTGCCAGGGGCAAGGTCAATCTTTTATGGGACCAATTAAGTTCTTTTACCTTTTTTCCCTTGGCCTCCAGCTACAGGGAATGGAATCAATTGTTCATCTTGTTCTTGGCACAGGATGGTCATTTATCCTTTCAAGACCCTCTTTTTTTTTTCCTTTTTGTTTAATTATTTAAATAGGCAAATCTGTGAACTATTTAAAGTCATTTTTGATGCCTTCTTGCCTGTAGTTCCTATCATCCTATCCTGTGACCAGAGCCAGCTGTCACCATGGTATTTTATGGTCACAGTAAAATATATGGAACCATAATATATTAAATTAAAAAAATAAAAACCCCAACACTACAGCATATTTTTCATTTAAAAAAAATGCACATAGGTGTAAGGTCCTATTCAGCCAGAGCAGCCCCACCCCGGTTGAACTGCCATTTTGCTGTAAAGCTTAAATTGACCTTGCGCAACCCCCCTCCCGCCCCCCCAGGGGAACTTATTTAAAAGTAAGTCCTGGAAACCAGTCCCAGGTAACAAAGACCAAGTATAAGGGTGGGTTGGGCCAGGTGGAGGTATTCAATCAGTGGGGGCGCATACTGTCTCCTAGCTATCAAGGAGTATGGGCCCCCGCCCTTTGGAAGTCTTTCGGCGCCAATCTTAACCAAGGTGTGATAGGCTGGTTCAAATGTCTACTAGGGTAAATTGTAATTCAGTTGGTCACCTACCATCACTGTGGAGTTTCCTGTGTGTGTTACAATCTCATTGGCCACCTGTGTATGGCCAGGCCCAACCACATGGCCTTTGCTCTATAAAAGTTAGTCTGGAAAGCAGGGAGGGGTCATCCTCTCTAGAGGGGTGGCCTCGACTGGTTTGTTTGATGGTGGGTCTGATTCCTGATGCTTGGCGTGAAATAAAGCTCTGCTTGGGACGCCTGGGTGGCGCAGTTGGTTAAAACGACTGCCTCCGGCTCAGGGCGTGATCCTGGAGTCCCGGGATCGAGTCCCACATCAGGCTCCCAGCTCCATGGGGTCTGCTTCGCTCTCTGACCTTCTCCTCGCTCATTCTCTCTCTCACTGTCTCTCTCTCTCAAATAAATTAAAAAAAAAAAAATTAAAAAAAAAAAAGAAATAAAGCTCTGCTTGACCTTCGCTTTGTATCAGTCTTGCTCCTTTAATCATGGACCCATTATTGGGGTACCCAATTTGGGGGGACCCAACATAGGAAACAAATTGAGGTAAAATTACACTTGAATATCAACAATGATTATTTCTGGGATCCGCTAAGCTACTGTGCTTTTGATTCTCTACACACACACACACACACACACGCACATGCACACGTGCATGCATACGTGAGGAAGGGCTAATCAATTCTGTCACTCATGTGTGCAGATTTTTACAGTGATTAAAGTACTACCAGGTAAATAAGAGTAAACATTTCTGTTGGTACTAGTCTGGTATTCAGCCTGATAGAAAAGGCACTCAATTCAAATATAGTCGTGACTTTTCACTAGCCCCAAAACTCAACTTTTGGGACAAATGGAGGTAGAACTGTGGGCCACTTGGCATTCTTCTTTCTTTGAGAATGACCTTGGGTGTACGTATATTGATTTCAATGTGAGCTTTTGTAATCATCCTTGAACAAAACAAGTTGAAGGCTAAAGGAAAGTTTTGTGAGTACTTCATTTCCTATAGGGAAATCTAAAGCTCCAAATTATTGAAGAACTTGCCCCAAATCATTGGTAAGCTATCAGTGAAATTTGAGAAATGCTTGTTTCAAGAAAGAAATACAGGTGTTGTTGTTGTTGTTGTTGTTTTGGTGTTGTTTCATTTGCTTGCACATATTTTGTTAAGGAAAAATAAGTTAAAAGCTTGACTAAGGAATAGTTTATCAAACATAAAAAAAGCCAACAGCTATGAGGCTCCAATTTAGGTACCCTGTCAGGTGAGAAGATTCCTTTGAGGAAGTGTACCAGACAGCTGTTTCCTTCAAGGAATTACCTTGGCCTTAAAACCACTACCTTGGGGCCCCTGAGTGGCTCAGTGGGTTAAAGCCTCTGCCTTCAGCTCAGGTCATGATCCCAGGGTCCTGGGATTAAGCCCCACATTGGGCTTCCTACTCAGCAGGGAGCCTGCTGCCCGCCACACACACAAACCCCCCGCCCTAATCCCGTCTCTGCCTGCCTCTCTGCTCACTTATGATCTCTGTCAAATAAATAAATAAAATCTTAAAAAAAAATTGCCTTGTTCAAGACTTAAGGCCTCATAAGCTATTCTTGACTTCTTGTGAGTTTAGGAGTGTGTGTTTGCTTTCTCGATCATGGCATTTGAGAATTTTGACTACTACTGCTACCTCAGGTTTTAGCAAAAGTAAAAATATTTTTTTTCATAAAGGAGAACAGTTTTATCTTTTGGTTACATGAGATCTCAGATTATTTAAACAATGGTATAATTACCATGATTTGCCATTTTTATAATTTTCTTATTACAAAAACATTCATTGAAGGGAATTTAGAAAATTTGGACAAGCAACAAGAAGAAAATAAAAATCACAAGGGATCCCATCTCCCAGAAATAATCATTGTTGATATTCAACTTTATCCATTTTACCTCAATTTGTTTCCTATGTGCATTTTTTTAAATGAAAAATACCCTGTAGTGCTCGGGTTTTTAATTTTTTTTTTAATTTACTATATTATGGTTCCATATATTCTACTGTGACCATAAAGTACCATGTAATTACATAACTATATTTAAATATATAACAACAATACCCTTTTTTAAACATTCAATTTCTTTGCTCTTTTTTTCCTGTTGGAAACCACTGGGCTGATGGTTGGATTAAGGAACACACATATTCGAGGCTTCTGAAGACATGGTCTTCTCCAGAAAAATCTTACAATTTCCACTCTCACCAGTTAAGTGATTTTTCTTAAAGGACCACCATTTATTAGCTATTTTGAATGCAAAGAGAGATAGTTACTACTTTGATAGGTGAGAAATTCTTCAATGGTGGTACAAAGGCCATCCATAATCTGCCTCCTACACACATGAACAACTTCCCGGCATCCCAGGTGATGACCTTTCATTCCTTCCTCTTTATTCTGCCTCAGGCCCTCAAAGTCAACCATCCCCCGAGGGCAAGACTTTGCCCTGTAACCAGTCAGTACTTACGTTCTCCTTCCAGTTAGTGCATAGCACGTCCTAAGGCTCTGTTTGGCCCCCAGTCATAGAGAAGTTAGCCTTTACTCTGACACTGTCTATCATTTCCAGTTTCACACATGTTAACTATCACCTCCCTGATAAACGAAGTTAAACTGTGTCACATTTTCCATTTTCATCTCTCTCCTTTTTTTCTACCCCTTTTTCCTTCCTTTCTGTCTTCTTTCTAAAAATCTTTATAGCATAGACCAGCAAGTAGTAGCCACTAGATAAATTCAGAAAGGGCTAGAGGGAGAGAGAAGGAAAGAGGGGACTTTGTTTTTTCAATTTTTTTTGTTTTGTTTTTTTTTTAGTAGTTACACAGTATGTTTGTGTCATTTACTTATTATTACTTTTTAAATAATTTTTATTAACATATAATGTATTATTTGTTTCAGGGGTACAGGTCTGTGATTCATCAGTCTTTTTTTTTTTTTTTCTTTAAGAAGATTTTATTTATTTATTTGACAGAGATCACAAGTAGGCAGAGAGAGAGAGAGAGGAGGAAGCAGGTTCTCCGCGGAGCAGGGAGCCCGATGCGGGACTTGATCCCAGGACCCTGAGATCATGACCTGAGCTGAAGGCAGAGGCTTAACCACTGAGCCACCCGGACGCCCCTGTGATTCATCAGTCTTACACACTTCACAGCACTCACCGTAGCATATACCCTTCCCAGTGTCCACCCCCAGCCACCCCATCCCTTTCCCAACCTCCCCTCCAGCAACCCTCAGTTTATTTCCTGAGATTGGCTTGTAAGAGGGGTATTTGGATTAATTATTCTATTCCTTTAGGTTTTATGTCATAGTTTTAAAATAAAAAACTAGACCCTAACATACTTCTATCTCTAAAAGTGGGATCTAAGCAGCCCCAAACCTGACTGGCAGAACGCACACCACAGTCACTGCCTCTGGAGAGAAGAGAAGGGGGAGGAGGATCAGACTGAAGACACACAAACACAGACTTGAAATTTATCCCCGCAAGAGTGCATGAACAAATGCGAATAGGATATTTCCTTTAAGAATGAGTATAGTATGACTGGACAACTCATAGAATTTTACTCGAACAAGATATTAGGAGAAAATACAGATGTACTCAAACGTTTTTATTATTTTTCCTAATGTACTGTCATAAAGGCTTAATACCTAGTTAAAATATATGCCATTGTATTACACACAGGTTTTTTAAAGGTAATTTGGCCAAAATGGAATTATATATAGGAGGAATAATTCAATGATGTTATTTTTAAGAGTAAAAAATAAATGAAATGAAATGATGCTATCAACAAGAAATGAATAAACAGGAAAACTTGTAGGAAAGTAAAATAGGGGGCACCTGGGTGGCTCAGTGGGTTAAAGCCTCTGCATTCGGCTCAGGTCATGATCCCAGGGTCCTCGGATAGAGCCCTGCATTGGCCTCTCCACTCAGCAGGGAGCCTGCTTCCTCCTCTCTCTGCCTGCCTCTCTGCCTACTTGTGATCTCTGTCTGTCAAATAAATAAATAAAATATTTCAAAAAAAAAAAGAAGAAAAGTAAAATAGGACAAGAGTTTTGAGACCATATTATTCATATAGACAAGAAATGATCAGACCTCAGTCTCAGATAGTAGAGGATGGATGAGGAGAAAAGAGTTGATGGCATGGATAGAGAGATGATAAAAACAGACCAAAGACGAAGATACCAACAAGTGTGGAAGATAATGTAACAATAGAACTACAGACGTGTTCCAGGTTTCTTGCCAGGTGCCTGGCGGGACTCTACCCCTACGGACGGCAATCAGGAGAAGTTGCTTTGTGAACATATTTCATGTTGAATGCCTGCGAAACACCCAGAATAAGATCTGCATGATCAAAAACGTGAATCTGGGGTCCAGGAGAAAAGTCTGGACTGGGGAGGCAGACTGGAGAGTTGTTAACATAAGGAAGAGAAGAAGGTTAAGGGCCAATCTTAGAACTAAGTAAAGAGTTTAATATTTAAGGAGTAAACAGAGAAAGTGAAACCCCAGAAGCAAATGAGAAAGAATGCTAAGGTGGTTGGGAGGGGAACAAGGAGAAAGAGGACTCTCAAAACGAAAGAAAGGAGTGGCATGTTTGATGCAAAAGAGAAAATAAGAGGACAGCAATAAGGATGTGGCAATTAAGGTATTGTTGGTCATTCTTCCAGCAGAGGTTCAGTGGCATATCAGAGGCAGTAGCCTGACGTCAGAGGTTTTCCCAAGTAAAGGGAACTGAGGAAGTTGAGAGGGAAGAAAGGAAAATGTGTGTGTGTGTGTGTGTATGTGTGTGTGTGACAAAGAGGCAGAGACAGCAGAGACTGGCCTATGGAATAATTTTATTATAAAAAGATAGAGAAAGGAGAGTAGCAAGAAGGACTTGAACTAAGAGAGGGTTAAAGGATCTTTTCAGATGGGAGAATCTGAAGCTTATTTACTAGCTATAGGGAAGGAGTCAGAAATATTGGCAGGAAAGGAAATAATGGCACGAAAATGAAGCAAGGTCTGAGTTTTGGAAGAGGCAGAAGAGAATGGGCCTCAGAGCACAGGCAGGAGACTAAAAGTTACCACAACAGAACTGAGGATAGAGCCTATGGTCATATTTTAGGATGAAGGGACACAAGACACATCCAGTTCCAGTATCAAGTCAGAACTTGTCCAGGGCTCTCATTTTTTTTTTTTTTTTACATCTGAAGAAACTTAACATTTATTTTCCAGATTTACAAATTCTGTAAAGTGAGTGTTTTTTTTTTCCAATTTATTTATTTTCAGAAAAACAGTATTCATTATTTTTTCACCACACCCAGTGCTCCATGCAAGCCGTGCCCTCTATAATACCCACCACCTGGTACCCTAACCTCCCCCCCCCCCGCCACTTCAAACCCCTCAGACTGTTTTTCAGAGTCCATAGTCTCTCAGGGCTCTCGTTTTTTAAAATCTTGCCAGGGGAACCCATTTCAGAAGTGGCCTTCTCTAGACCGATCGCGGGGTGAAGTAAGAATGAGTAAATATTGCAGGGAAAGGAGGGTGAGACCTGGGAGAGCTAGCAAGAGTGAAAATGAGATAAAGACCTTGCAGCAGCTATGTGATAATGACAGGAGGGGAGAAATGAGGCAGGTGGCATGGGGACTAGGGATAGGGTCTACTAAGTGAGAAGGGGTACATAGAGAGCGTGGGACGCCAGCAGTCAGCCCGCTGTGTTCGTTTCCTGTCATTTACATCAATAAGGTGTACATTTCCTCCATGGAAGTGAGCATTGGCCTATGTGTCCTGATAATAACAGGCAAGGAGAAGACTCAACTTCCCACTTCCTCCACCACCTTCTCCAACTGGTGCAGAGCTACCCACAGGGACTCTTCCCATACTTGCTTTACTCTCCCCTTCACTGGCTTGTTGGGGAATCACTGCACAGAAACCCCACAGCCTTCTTTCCACCAAGATGAATATGTCTCTGAGGCCAATTATCTAAATTACTTGCAATCAGGGAACAAATTTTCATAATACAAAAAGAAGCTTTATGGAAAAGTTAGACAGGGCCTCTTTCTTTCTTATTCTTTCAACTGGAAAAAGAAATCTAAAATATTGTCACAAGAAACAAGTTCCAGTGAACAAACCAGCTGTGTGCTGCCATGACTTTATTAATGTATTTAGAATGACAAAAAGTTATTTCAAGTAGGAAATTGATATGTTTATTTGCTTAATGGACCATTAATGGAAATAACCAATTAGTCTGACTAAATGGTGTTTACTTGATTTTATTGCCCCACTCCCATTTATATCTTAGAAATCTTTTTTTTTTTTTTATCTTAGAAATCTTAACCTAACTGGCTAAACCCGGAAAGAGAAGGATTTTTTAAAAACAGTATAATTGATGACTTTCACTGAGGAACATCCTTTTAGCCTATTATTTGGTATAGGACTCATTGGATCACTAAGTATTTACTGAGCATCTACTGTGTAAAAGATGAAACACATTTTCAGTCACGAGTGGGACACCAGTTTAATTAGACCCAGATCAAGTTCTCAAGGAAATCAAATCCATTAGGAGAGTTGAGGTATGTACATAAATTAGTAACAATGTAGAACGTTACAAATCCCAAAGCAAGTACTGTTGGTCCTGAGATTTCAGGAGAAGAACAGAATGGATGTGCATGTTTAGCTTCCTAAGACTGGCCTGAAAGAGTAATAGAGGAGGGGGTTACCAAGAAGTTATGAATTTAGTAGAAGCTGGGAAATTCGTCTGCTCTCTGTATTTCCCAACATACCCATGCATAAATGTTTAGTGAACCTCAAGTTCATTCCACGATAAGCTAAAATGCTTAATATGTAAGTCCTTGGAGGTGGAAACCCATTGACTTAGATTTCACACAAAAGTATAAATAACTAGATTTTTCTCTAAGAACAGATTTCATAGAAAGATGACAAAGAAGGAAGGCCAGCACTAGATGCCATAAGGAGTGACAGAGGCAACAGAGAAAGGAAAGGGAGACACAGTAAGAGAAATAGGACTCCTAGGACTTTTGAGATGATTTGTTTTACAGTACTGCCTAGGGTGGGCTTGGGGAAAAGCTGAGAATTGAAAATTTTGGAGAGACACTTAATGTGTTTGGAGACTGTAATCATACTTCTAGATAAAGGTGTGTATGTAAGTATGTTTTTGTATTTGTGTGTCTACATTGTATATACATATGGCAGAGATAACTGTGAATATCAGTGCATATATGTTTGTTCAGACTAAAATCTGTCAGGAACACTCGCTGCTTAAAATTCAGTCTTGCCTTGGCGCTTCTGCAGAGAGAGTCGGGGTGAGATGTTCTGGAGATGAGGGTTATCCAGGAAGCTCAAGTCCATTGTAAGCTTTGCTATCTCAGAGGCACCCAAGGAGACCTAGAGGGGGCTCAGTTTCCCTCTATGTGGCTCTTTGTGTTCTAAATCCAAACTGTTTTGGATGTACTTTTCTTATGCCCTCCCCTCTGTCATAATCTGTTAATATCACTCATTTCCCGCCGCTGTCTAACTTCATGTGTCATGATACCAGAGGCAAGGCTTCTCCTCATGCTGTGTCATGAGCGCCACGGTGGTCCCTGGCACCCTCACTTTACCTGGAATAAACCAAACTCATTATTTTCCTTCAAAATAATGCTTCCCTGCCTCCTCTAATCTCCATCTCAGCAGATGGTGTTTCAGTTCACTCTAAATCTGAGTTAGAAACCCAGCTAGCTAACCTCTCCCTGACCTCCAACTCATCCCATCACGAAATCCTGTTCATTCTACTCTGGAAGTGGCTTCCAGTCCACACCTGCTTTCATTCTGATTACCCAGACTACTGCAAGACCTCCCAGCTCAGCCCCAGTCACCTGTCTTTCTCCTATTTATCCTTTGCCCTACTACAGGGTTATTCCACCCCCAAACCAAATATGACCATAGGACTCTCGCTTTAGAAACTCCTCTGCTTCCTCCAGGCTGCCTGGCTTACCCATGAAGTTCAAGCCCCTTCACGCAGCCTGGGAAGCATGTATAGTTAGTCTGCAGACTGTCCGTCCAGCTGTAACCCTCACCATCCTGCTGCACACACCTTAGGCTCCAGGGAGACTGAACTTTTCCTAATATCTTGAAATGCCATCCATTTTGGAATCCCCCTTTGCCTACATGTTCCCTCTGCTGGAAATACACCTCTCCTTACTTTTGTCGTGAGAAACTCCTACTTAATCTTAAAACTCAGCTCAATGCTACCTCTTCTGGAAAGCCTTCCTTGACTCTGAAATTAACTGCAACATCTCTTGTGCTTTGTTCACAGCTCTGTTAAAGTTCTTAATAATTCTTGTGTGCATCCGTCTTCCTGAGAGGCCATGGACTTCTCCTGGACAGGGACTGTGTCCTAAGAACCACCTGCTAGTATACCAATCAATTGTCAGTACACAGTATGGAATGCACTGATTATAGGGAGAGTTCAGAGTAGAAGTGCCACTTGTTGGATGGAACCTGAGTCTGCTCTCATCTAGGAAATCTTCAGGAAGTGACAGGTCGAATAGGAGAGGGACAGAGGGATAAGTCACACAAGCAGGCAAGGACCCAGGAGCACTCCATACTCGGGAGGAAATAAACTGTATACTTCATTGTCTGTAATTACTTTTAAATGCTCAGTGAGGACCGGGATCAGCAAACCCCATGGGCCAAATCCAAGCTTTCATCTGTTTTTAGAAACAAGATGTATCTGAATGTAGCCATGTTTGTTCAGGTAAATGTTGGCTGTGGCTGCTTTTGTCCTTCAAAGGCAGAGCTGAGTAATTGCAACAGAGATGAAATGACCTGAAATACCCCCCCCCCACACACACACAACAAAAGGTACTACGTGACCCTTTCCAGAAAGAGTTTGCTGACCCATGATATAGACCATGTGGTATGAATGTATATGTGAATTTCAATCTATAATCCAGGAATTAGTCAGTATTTAATCAAATAAGAACAATACTTTATTACCCTCTTTTGGACAGAATATCAAAATCCAGTGAGTCCTACAGTTTATTCCCTTAGGAATGGCAACCTAGGCCCAATGCCTGAGTGGCCCTGCATCCAACTACCCAGCTGGAGGTTTCTCAGGTCCTTAGTCCAGATAGACAGTTAACTCAATCCTGATGCTAGAATATTATTGCTCTTGCTTATAAGGAATCTTTCATGTTTTTTCATAAAAGGACAGCACAGGGACTTCACTGAGCTTACAGAATAAGGCCATGACTCCTGTGTGCCTGCTTGCCAAAGGATTTCCATATGCGTGGTAGAGATCAGTCTAGACCTACTCAGGTTGTAACTTGATGGGGAAGAGACCACAGCACTCCCTTACCAGGAATCATGGGAGGCTTTCCAATTTTCACCTAAAAGAACCCAATACTTGTTGCCCTTGGCCTGAGGTCGTTGCCCAGGAGCTTGCTATGGGTACAGTCACATTTGTCTCAATGCCTTTGGGAGGTAGTTTCCTCACGCACGTGTACTTGAGGAGCTTTGAAACCGAGCAATCTACCTTGTACCATATGCATATGCATAGCCTCCCACCCAGTCTCCACTCTGAGCACAGGAGGTGGAAGCTAAATGAGCAAGACCATGGCTTGGAACATGGAAAATGGCAGGTTGAGCATGTGCACACTTTGAAGAAACTTGAGAGGGTGCAAAGTAGGGAGCATAGACCCAGATGGTTGAGGGGGAGTTGTGACCTAGTATGAAAGGATCTGTGGAGCATGGCAAGGGAATGACTCAAATAGTGTCATGTTAATCCATTTTACTGTACGTGATTTGTTCGGTGGTAGCCGGGGCATACTATAAAAAATATTATTTGCAATGTTCAATAAATAATTACTTATAAAATATGGAAATATTAAAAAAAATAAAATATGGAAATATTGAAAAATCTCATATTTGTGCTCACTAGCCCTAGTACCATTTCAGAACTAGAAATCTGAGGACAAAAACACCACTATTTATAGTCAAGGACTTGAAAATACACTCCTCTCAGTTGGTTCTTGACAGGGCAGTCCAAGATGGTCTTTGACGTTAGACAGAATACATAATTTTAAGCTCACAAATTAAACAAGAGAGTTACTTACAGACTCCGAAATCTCTTTCTGAGGCTCTGGAGTGGATTCATCAACTTTTCCCCCTGATATCCCAAATCCAGGTTGAAGTGCCGGTGAACCCAAAACTTGAATGAGGTAGGAATCAAAATCCTCACATGTTTTTTTAAACAATTTTTTCTTCAGGGTGTCTTTTAAAAGAAAAATAGAAAAGGAGAATAGTAGGGGCAAAACCTGTTTAAAGAGCTCTTCCATGCTCTTCTTAAGCATTTTCCCATCACTTAAGGTCAACCGCTTGGTGAACTAAGTTTTAAAGCATTTTGGGGATCATCTAGAAGAGGCCATCTAAAATAATTCAATTGAATTTAATCATGTACAACAGCCTATGGAGGCAAAAGAACTACTTAAATCCTTATTATCCAGAGTGTCCATTAACTGAACTACTCTGTGGAAGGGGCAGGTCCCACCCAAGAGGAGAATAATGGGTCTTTATCTCTGGTTCCAGAGGGAGCCAAAGGCCAACCAGTTCAAAAATATATCCCTCATTAGCTGGGATGAATCACTAACTCCTTTGGTTAAGATTAGATAAAGCTCTTTAATTATTAAAGTATAATGTCTCTGAAATGTTGAATATTTCTGGACATTGTAACACAGTAACAGCCCAGTGAATAGGGTTTGTCTGATAAGTCTACCAGTCATCCTGCATGGTGTTCAGCAAATGAAACCCCAGTTAGAAAGGCCTGGAGAAAGGGGAAATGACAAGTGAGAAGGTTGTGGGCGGGGCATGCTACTCTTCAGGCCAGAGGGGCCGGCAGCCAGTCTGAGTAGGCGGGGAGCAGCATGAGGGCAAGGAGGGGCCGTGCTAGGCCATTTCAGCCCCCACCCCCGGATGGATGGACAAGGAATGATGGAGCCAAATGGAAGCCTGCAAACACGTGAAGCATACATTTCACCTACTTCCCAAGCTCACTGGATGTGACCCCTGCCAGAATGAGTTCTCAGTTGCCAAAGAATTGGAGTGTGTTTCACTGGGAAGCGATACTGACCACACTTACAGAGGAGTCAGTCTCTTAGAATGTCTCCCTGGGAAACATCAGCTCATGTGACAGGGCAAAGTAGCAAAGGGAAGGTTAGCACTGACTGTAGATGAATATTCACAATGTGGAACTATAAGATAAACTCCCAATGTCAACCTGTCTATTCTTCATTAGCCTCATATTTTGTAAGAGCAGCTAATGGAGAATAGAACAGAGATGGGAACAGAATAATCCCCATTACCTGTGTTTCTCCTCTCTTTAGATTACCATAACTTTTTTTCATTCATTATGTACTTCTTAATGCACTTCGATTCCATGGTTATTTTCTGCCTTGCTGCTGGCTTCCTGCACCTCTTATGCAGGTTAAGTCACTTTTTGAACTTTAACTAGGCTTAGCAATACCCCAGATCCTACACTTTCTTTTTAACTATGTCCTCGACCATAGATGGCCCAGTTAATCAGATCCAAGGCCAACTCAGCACTTATTGCAAGTGAATAAAGATAAGAGATTGTACTCTCTAAACTGGACACATACTGAACATTTTTTGCCTTCTGGAGTGTATGTGTTTAATTTAGTGTTGGCATAAGCCTCATTAGCCTCTTCCCGATTTCTATTTTTGGCCAAATAATCCAGTGAGGCAGTTCTTGGAAGAATAACATAAATTCTTTTCTCCTGGCCCTGAGTCTTACCTTGCAGGGTAATGAAGTCATCAAACAGATAAACGTGCTCGCTATCTGGGTCGGTAGCGATGAGATTCATTTCTTTGTGGAACATTTCGAAGTTGGGATCGTTTCTCTTCACTACCCCAATCACAAATATTTCCACATTGATGTCACTGGCTTTCTTCACCACTTCAGTCAGATTCTTTTCATCTCGGGTATCAGTCTGCCCATCAGTGATGACCAAGGCCACCTTCTTCACACCTGGCCTTGCGGCTTCAAACATGTGGTTGGCCTCATGGAGAGCTAAGGCAGTGTAGGTGCCTTCCCCCAGGTACTGCATGTTGTCCACAGCCAGCTTGAAGTCATCCTTGTTGGAGAACTGAGTCAGATGAGCCACCTTCTCCACCTTATGGCTATAATTGATTATGCCGATGCGGGCCGTCGCGAGGTCCAGAGCAACCTGGTCAGACAGAGTCTTCACAAGACTTTTGATGATCTCAAAGTTCTCTGGCCCCACGCTTTCGGAGCTGTCAATCACAAACAATAGTTCTAGAGGAGTCTCTTTGCATTTGGGCCCACACCCTGAAAGATGAATGTTGAGATAGAAACATTGCATGAATGAATGAAAATCATAACATCACTGGTTGGTGTCGGATTGGTGTGAGAGGGGCAGCAAACCACTAGAGACCTGAACTATAACCTTCCCTTTCTGGGAGAGTTAATAGCTAACAGCTATCCCCCTTCTGGTTTCTATATCTGACTTTTTAAGAAACAATATATTAAAAAAATTACCCCCCCCACACAAACCCACCAAAACACTGTAGAGGATAAAATAACAAACACCTATGTGCCAATTTCTCAGATTAGGAAAAATATATTTTTAGAAGGGTCAGCATCCCAATGTGCACCTTCCTGATTCCATGGCTCTCCCTGTCCCTAAAAGATAACCCTAGCCTCAATGTGCTCTTTATCCTTCCAGCATTTGTATTTAATCTGAATCCGAAAGCTAACCTTCCAGTCTTCTACCATATCCTTATGTGAAAATTGATATTTGCTCATTAGAATGACCATGGGGGTAAAGTGATGGATTAGAAATGGAATGAAACTGGAAATGGTTAATTGTGGGGAAAGGATGAGGGCCCATAGCTATACAGAAGAATATACTATACAGCTGCCCCAAACCTAGTTTGTGTGCCCAGTTGCTCACAACGATGACGAAGGTGGCTCAGTGAGGCCAGCAGTCCCTCCATACTATAACATCTCTTCAGGAGAATGAGCTCAGAATGCTGGTTAATAAACAACTTTTGTGTAAGGTTTACCATTCAATGCAATCATTCAAGCTACCAGGAAATAAGACTTATCCGGGCTCCATCGGTTTATTCTTACCTTCATGTTGCCCAACAGCCCTCCCTGAAAAAATCATGAGGAAACTTTGTGCTATTTTTACCAGGCTTCCAGAACTCAGAAGCCACTTCTAAACTGGCCTGTCACTGTGCAGAGTCCCAGATGGGTTCTTAAAATCCAGAGGTCTTTTGGGGGACAAGCCAGTTCAGGGGTTCCCTGTATGGAAGAACAGTGACATTTCTGCCATGGTTCTCTTATCACCATTATTCTATTAATCTCTTGCCTTTGGGCTAATCTCTTTTTTTCCCCTCTTTCTGCTAGCTCTATTTTAAGTCTAGCAGATTTAGCCACAGAAGCATTTAGATAGAACTATGAAGCACAACGACCTCCTGACTGTGTCTTCCTTTCTTCGAAATGCACTCTAGAAATTGTGCTCAAAACTCAATTCAGAAAGACTTCTTCCTTCAGGAGAAACACAGACATTATAATCACCAGCCAGGCTGGACTCAAATGCCAGTTAGGCCCCTGTGGTCATATTTCCTTTGTTGTTTTTTTCCTTCTCAAGCTCAGGTAAATGTCACTGAATACAAATGAGCTCTGTGCTCACAAAAGGCCTGGCTGCCCGCCGACTCCAGGGCCTGTGTCTTCACTCCTCTTAACCACCCTGGGAAGAGGACTTCTTTTTCTTAAAATCAGGATTCCCACAGCCCCTCTCTCCACATCTTTCAGTTTCCCATTGACTTTCCAAACGAGCTTCAGACTTTCTCAAGAGCGCTCTCTCCTGTATCTCTGGGTGACCGCATTTATCTCGACCAACCCAGAACACAGTGGCTGTGGTATTTTGAAGCGATGGTTCTTTTCTTGACGGTCAAAGCTTACCACATATTTCAAAAATAATTTTGATAATTTCTTCTCTCTGGAGGACAAAAGGAAAATGTTATTATTTATATGACCGTGATATTTTTTCCTATCATCACAAAACCTATGTCTTATTACAATCAGGGTGGAGCCATTTGCTTTTATTCTTTCGCTGAGGAAAATAAAAGGCATGGAGGTTAAAAGGTGGCTAGAATGTATCATAACCGAAGTGTGTGTGAGTTGTGAAATGTCAGAGCTCGGACTTCCAGGGTTCACACTGCGGCTCCAGCATCTATCAGCTGTGTGACCTTGGCATGAGATGACCTAATAGTATCTGTGTCTCAGGGCAGGGGTGCAGGCCAAATGAGGCTACGCACATAAAACTCTTAGGATAGGGTCCAACTCCATAAAGTACTACGTACAGAGGAGTGGGCAAGGTATGCCATCAGGTTAACCCACATTAACTCAATTTAACCCACAGGCACTGAGCAACCAAGACAGATACCAGGGCCAAAAGAGATTTCATTCCATGCTGTATTCCCTCCTTTTCTCTACTGACGTCTAGTTCTGCAAGTCCCCTCCCCAGGTTCCTAATACTCTCACTTCAGCACTTCCCGGAAATGCCCCGGTGCTCCTGAATGCTCCTCCCTGGTCCTGCTGTCATCAGCTCCAGCAGAGACCCGGGATGAGGCGGGCAGGGGAAGTCAATGTGCCAACGACCCTGCCCTGAGCAGCCCGTTCACAAATAACTGGGATGGGACGCTGGAAAACAGAATTCTGTATTTGCTGAAGACAAGAAGCTGACCAGAATGATGAACGTAGGAGAAGCCCAGAAAATCTCAATGGGAAGGAGGCAAAACCAAAGAAGATCCAAGAAGATAAAAGTTAGCAGTTGCAAAAGTAAAGTTTTAAAGAAAAAAATATCCATAATGATAGAATTGGGGTAAAGATGGCATTGCTGGTGATGTGCCTTCACAGAAGCATATACAGAAAATACTCAGGGCATTTTAATTAAATTGTATTTTTTGTAAACCGAGAAAAAGCCACTAATTCCAAGTGGCTACTCAAAAAGGACTCTCTCGGGGTGCCTGGCTTAGTTGGTTTAAGCGTCTGCCTTCAGCTCGGGTCCTGGGATCAAGTCCCACATTGGGTTCCTTGCTCAGTGAGGAGTTTCCTTCTTCCTCTCCCTTTGCCTCTCCTCTCTCTCTCTCTCTCTCTCGGGCATCCTCTCTCTCTCCCTAATAAATAAATGAAATCTTTAAAAAATTAAATAAAAATAAAAAGAACTCTCAAAACAATACAATTATATAAAAGGAGGAAGTCAACAGTCATCTTTTGGGGGGGGCACCTTGTCATGTTTTTCCACATTTAGAGAGGCATTTAAGAAATCGCAAACTAGGATGTGTCTAGAAAGGGAAAATGTATATATTTATATATTTACATTATGTTTTTAGAAAGGAGAAAATACTAGACACCAAGTTTATGGTTATAGTTTTTCACTTAACCCTGTATCATACTGAATTTCCCATATGATTCAGTATTCTGAAAAACTGGATTACTGAAGTCGGATGCATGGCTGTTTTAAGGTTCTCGATGCATTATTGCCAAAGTGACCTTCAGAAAGATTGTAACTGACACTTCTAACATCAGCGTATAAGAAAACCTCTTTTATTTTAGACACACAATGCTGGTTATTATTATTATATAATCTTTGCCATTTGATAGAACAAGATATCACATTGATTTAAATTATACTTATGTAATTCTTGGTAAGGCTAAATTCTATTTCACATGCATGTTTCCAAGTTGTATCCTCTTGTGCAAATTCTTTGTATGTCCTTTGTTCATTTCTTTCTATTAAGATGTTTATCTTTCATTGACTTGTTAAGAATAATTTATATATCGGGCGCCTGGGTGGCTCAGTGGGTTAAGCCGCTGCCTCCAGCTCAGGTCATGAACCCAGGGTCCTGGGATCGAGTCCCGCATCGGGCTCTCTGCTCAGCAGGGAATCTGCTTCCCTCTCTCTCTCTCTCTCTGCCTGCCTCTCCATCTACTTGTGGATTTATATATCAAAGTTGCATTTAAATTCTTTTTAATGTGCTTTTATGGTCTAACCAGGTCTAAAATGCTTTAAGTACTCACATATATCAATCTTTTCCTCCTCTTCTTTGCTTTTACTTGACTAAAATAGTTTTATTTTTCCCTCTCAAATTGCTCAATGACTACTTTGGCTATTTTTGCCAATGATGAAGGCATCAAATTTATACCTATCAAAAGATTCATAGTCTAGTAAGCAGTAGACAAATAAATACTTTTGTCAGGGCTATACTATTAGATCGGCGCCAAGGAACCACGCTGGTCTGCTGGGAATTCCAGGTGCGGGAACCTGAGGGTGGGGCCGTGGTCCCGGAAGGTAGATTATGAGCGGCTTGGGGAGGACAGAAGGGGAATGGGAGGAGCATTCCAGGCAGGGCACAAATTACACAAACACAGTGCCTTACAGTACTTGAATAAACTTAGGACACGGACGTGGCAGAAAGAATGACAGGAAATGTGGAAGACAGATGAACTCTAGAAGGTCTTTGTGTCATGGTGAAGAGTGTGAACTTTATCCTGGGTGGTGAGAAGAGGCATAGTCCCTAAGCTGAGAAGAGATCTGATCACACTTTTATTTTAAAAATGGTGATCATGGGGGGCACCTGGGTGGCTCAGTGGGTTAAGCCTCTGCCTTCAGCTCAGGTCATGATCTCAGGATTCTGGGATCAAGCCCCACATCGGGCTCTTTGCTCGGTGGGGAGCCTGCTTCCCTCTCTGTCTCTGCCTGCCTCTCTCTCTGATCTCTCTCTCTGTCAAATAAATAAATGAAATCTTAAAAAAAAAAAAAAAAAAAGGTGATCATGGCTGCCAATGGAGGGGTTCGAGGTTTCTAAATAGTTCAGGGGGGAAAGTGACGCCAGAAGGGAGTAGCGGTAGTGATGGCAAGGAAGGACTGGTCTGGAAGGAACTTCCAGAGAGAAAATGAAGGGGGTTGGTGAGTAATTGGAAGGATGGGGGAGGAAAGAGTCTCAGAAAAGGCAAATGATGTTGGCCCACTCTCTGAGACAGGGAGGAGTGGAACAGAAGCAGGGTGGGGCTGATGAAGATCACTAGGCTCTGCTTGGGTGTGGCTGAGTCTGATGCATCGATGGGACGTCCAGCTAGGGATGTCCAGTAGGCAGTAAGACGTAGGGTTTGGTGCTCAAGAGAGCAGTGCAGCAGACTGGAGGTGGATGTCAGGAAGGCCAGCCTACAGACGGCTGCGGAAATAGCAGAGGCAGATGAGATTGCCTAGAGCAGAGCGTCTCAGTCTTTTGAAACCTGTGTATCCCTGCACCTCCACTGGTTAAACATATTCCTTTCCATGTTTATGACATAGAGACATTATGTTTTCATTCTCCATAAGCTTTGCTATGATATTAAATTAGCCTTTTCAAACTATACATCCTCCCTTTCATGGCTGTCCCTGCCTTAGAGTTGGAAGACCAGGAGAAAGAAGACTGAGGGCAGACACTGAGAAATGCCAACATGTAAGGGACAGGTGGAGGAACAGCCTTTTGGAAGCAGTTTGGCGTGAATTATTGTGACACTGAACTCTGTCGATGGTATTTTCTAAAAGAGTAGTTTGCTACTCTGGAATGAATCTACAACTGACAGCCGTTTGGGGATATATTTGACCAGGGAGAGAACGTGGGTGGGGAGAGGAAAGAGGCCTTCTAAGAACAGCATTCATGGGGGAGTATCTAGGATTTGGTCCCAGCCAAGCCAACTCTGGCTACAAGGGCTCTGCTACTTGCTAGCAAGGTGACTTCAGGCGTATTGCTCAAAACTTTTCTGATTTAGCATGTCTTTCATGGAAGCAGAGATAATAGTAGCTATCTCATGGAGCTATCACATATATTAGCATGGAGTCTTGGGCAAGAGAGGGCTATGGCCTCCAGCCTGTCCTCTTCTCATTGCACCCTGTCCCTACCATTGCTACACTGCACGGGGACTGGGCCATCATTCGTGGGGTCAACAGTCCTCACCTCTGAGCTCTGTCCAGATTCCCTGAAAACAGCTGCCCCTTGCCCACCTTCTGGGGGGACCCAAGCATGCAGGCCAGTGCTGTCACTTAGGCAGGCAACCTGGGGATCCTGTGTATCTAGCGTGTAGAATACAGCAGGCATGTGCTCAGGATGCTCAGTCTCTTTGGCCCTGAGGACTCCTCACCCAGGGGAAGGAGTGAGGCAGAAGAAGCACTAAGGGTCTCGTGTGGGCGCTCTAAACCTTGAGCCCTCAGGCACCCAGCAGTACTAAGTAAGGGTGGTATGAGGTGAAGGAGCCTAACACAGAACCGGTCACAAACTAGATTCTCACTGAAAGCAAATTCGCTCTTCCTTCACTCGTCCTTCCCTGCTAGTCCCTCTTCTAGAATCTAGAAAGCCTAGGTCAGCAGAATGACATCCTCATTTCTAAGATCTCTGCCTCTGCATTAAAAATCTTCTGCTCAAGCGATAAAAGCCTAACTTGGCCCCAAACATCATCATACATCCTTTTGTCTGTTCTGGGTCCACATATCTGACTCCTATCATGGCATTTATCAAATGACAGGTGAAGATCCTTAGTTTGTCTTTCTTTCTAATGGGCTGTGAGCTCCTTGAGTCCACAGACACAGTTTCTTAATCTCTACTGCTCCCCTGTCTGTCTCAGAGCCTGACCCAGAATATGCACCCAAAAATGTTGGTAAACTGAGTGAACAAATTAATGGATGGAAGAAGGCAGGCCCTCTCCACATGCTGGGGTAAGAGGGAGGGTATAAACCTACGGGATTGCTTCTCTGAGCTACAGACACTCTCCCTGCTACTTTGGAGGAGGAATTAATGTGTATGCAGCTCTTTCATATGCCACAGGCATCTGGAGGTATCTGACTTGTGGTAAGGAAGAACAAAGATGAAAAGGCAAACAGGACATAAGAAAAAAGTGTGTGTTCTGTTTGTTATATGCCCAGGTCTTGTGTCTTACCTAAACTACCTGAACTCCCACCCCTGATGCCTGGATTTGCTTAGCACAGCACATAGGATCAGCATCCCCAGACCAAGACCCACTGAAAAATCAAAAGGGGGAAAACGAGAAGGTTCCTATTGCTTCTCCACTCCAGGAGATGTAGTGCCCTCCAGCAAGAAAGGAAGAAATAGACTTTGCTATAGAAATTCTAGAACTTTCCCACCCTGTAAGGCTTTGTAGAGTCAGCTCTTTATTTGTAGCGGTGTAGGGAACATAGGGAAAAGTTTGCCGATGCCTTGCAAGTTTTGTGGAATAAGTGAATTAGTACATAATCTCCATTTTGTGATGGCTGTTCTCCGAGTCACTTCCTAAAGGAGCTAGTTCCAGGAAACAGAACTCTCTCCCCATTTGAAAATGTGGAAGATCATGTAAATTGGAAATCATTTTTTAAACAGTTCACCTCCTTGTTACCCTGTCTACCAGGGGTCAGAGGGCAGTAGTCACACCCCATCACTGGGCTGGGTGAAGCCTGCCTGGCGTTCTTCTTCCCTCAGGTTCAGATCAATTACCTCATGCACCTAAGTCAACACTGGGCTTATAGCTGTGCTTTCATTATATAGCACCTGTAACTGTGTCAAAGAATTCATATTTCTGAAGCTAAAACATGAATGCAATAATTTTGCAAGCACCAACCCTCAATTATCCCCTAGGATGGATACTCACCGTGAGTCCTACATCTCCCTTTGGTCCTTGTAACCCCTACTTAATGGAAGAAGAATAACAGTCAATATAGGTTGGAGCTAGTTAATGTATAAAAACTACAGTAATACTTTAAGAAATCACTCCTTGCCTGTCTTCCTGGAGATCCGGGCTCCCCAATTTCCCCTTTATCACCTTTCTTTCCCATAGCGCCCTGTTCTCCATGTTCTCCCTTTAGAATATAGTGAAAAGAGAAGTTTAGAATGTAAATATTGAGGCCAAAGAAGAAAAAACTCTAAAATTTAGTTCATTTGCCAGTGGTTTCTTTTGAAGACCTGTGGTTCTAGTTGATAAAAATATACTACAGGGAAAAAATCATTATATTTACCTTCCCCCCGCAGTTACCATAATCTAATTCATGACGAACCAGAGATCTCAAGACGAGGAGACCTTGAGATATGATAAGAACAGCTCACTGCTTTCAGGAAGTGCAACTATTATAAAATTTTATAGCAGAGTTCTCTGGTGTCTTCTACATGGTATGTTGTAAGGATTCATTCCTTTAGCAGCTGGCTTTCAAGGATGAAGAAAACAAGATTTATAAAGTAAGCATGTTTCTAGTTAGGAAAGGAAATCCATAAGGATTTGCTTCTAAATGGGTTTTTTCCTCTGAAAGCTATAAGGATGAATAACCAGTATGAGAGCTCTTCCAAAGCTCACAAAAAGCTATTGAAAACCCAAACCCAAGCATTTTTCTAAGGTCTTAAAATAACTTACCTTCTGTCCAGGGAGGCCACGGCCTGTCATGCCCTTTGGCCCTGGAAAGCCTTGAGGTCCTTGCTCCCCCTACACAATACAAAAAAGGGTTCAGCCCATTAATTTCCCAAGATAACTCAGAAAATTCTTTGAGTCAGATATATACTTGTGGTTCCAAAACTGCACTGTAGCATTATCTAAATTTTGGGGGAAATGTATATGTCGGATGGGCTAGATGCTTTGCTAGTAAAAGCTGAACTTCTGAGTCTGGGGTAGAAGTGAAGGAGCTGGTTTACAGCATTTGCCTATTTCTGTGGTATAATTACTCCCACTTGGCCAATTTTCAAACTATGAACATTATGTCAACCGGTTCACAAATGACAACTAGCTGTTATTTCAGTTGTGATATTAATGGTGATTTTTATAATCTCCTCTACATTTTCCTATGTTTTTTTTGATATGCTAAAAGCATGTGTTGTCTTAATAATGGAGGAAAAGAGGATATAACAGCATCTCTCCCCAATGAATGCCAAGGAGCTGTTTATATAATTACCATATACTGTTAGTTCCAGCCCTGATAATTAGTACCATGAATCTATTGATTTAGTAATTCCCTAATTCAGAAAATAAAAATGTTTTTCATTGTAAGGTTTTTAACTGCTCTCTCCCTTACCTTAACTTTTTCTCCTGCTCCCCAACCCCCAAAACTGAAATAGCTTGAAACAGAAATAATCCCTGTTGGGTATACAAAGTCATCATTCTGATGCTACTTAACTCTAAGTCATTGTTAGCAATAAGTCTATGACAAAGGTTTGTGGGACCATGAGCTGCTGAGACTTCATTTGTTTACCTTGAACATCTTTCTCAAAGGGACCCTGACCACACCTACTAGATTCACTTACCAGTGAATGCTTAATGAAAACCTCAGACACTGAAATGAGAATCCAGGATGGGGGTTGGGGTAAAATATTCCTTTTGCCATAGGCCTGCTAGGGCTTGAGAACCACTGTTCCAGGAGGGAGGATGGGCTTTAGAAGGGAGTCTTGAGGGAGTCACAGAGGCTTGCTTGGAGACCACTGTAACTTTGAGTATCAGCATTCCTCAACCCCCCCTTCCTAGCTCACTGGCTTTCAAACTTTAAAAAAATCAACAAAACGCTTTCTTTTTCAAAGTATTATAATAAAATATTTCAGACACATAAAACGTATATTATAAAAGGCAAACACTCACCTATATTTAAAAATGAAATTCAGGGGTGCAGATACCCCTGAAACCCCTGATGTACCCAATCCCCTTCACCTAAGAAGGGGAAATCTCTTTCTGAAATTGACATGCATCACTCCCCATATCTATGTTTTTATGTTTTAACTACATATATATAATCTAAGATCATGGACAATATTTAATAGTTTAAACCTCAAGTAAGTGATATATCTCTGCATCCAACTTGTATTTGAAATCTCAGCATTATCTATTTGAAGTAGACCTGGGTACATATACATAGTTCTAGTTTGTTAATTTTCTCTGCTGTACAGTATGCTATTAAATAACTAGACAATTTATTCATTATCCTAGTGATGGACATTTATGTTGTTTCCAGTATTTCCCCATTACAAATAATGCTTCAGTGAAGACTGTTACATATCTTTGCACACTTGCATACCTCCCTAGGGGGGAACATTTCCTTAAAACAAATCTTACACAGATGGGTACAACATAGGATGAATATAATTGGAGACTCTTGTTGAAATGAAGTGTTCAGCTCTTGCTGGACCCATCACTAGCCCCTCTCAGTAGGCTGACTCGGTTGAACTTTTAGATACTTAATCATCTCTGCCATGTTGTACTTCTAAATGGAAGGCAGGTATGGGGTTACAGTTTTGCCTCCTCAAATCGGCTCAGACCAAGTTTCTTACAAAGATCAGATTGCTGAGAACTCATTTGTAGACAGTCTTTTTCACCTTGGTGACTCTTGAGGCAGGCACAGTGCCATGGCATAGTGGTCCCACGGTGAGGGTTTCTGCGGCATTGTGCATGGATGTCTCAGGCCCATCTGAGGAGGCTCACTGCCGAAAAAGTGCCCCCTCTGTTATTTGCCTCAGTGATAATGGGAGATAGACAGGGATCAGTGGTCTTCCCTATTCAGTTCACAGTCAAGAGAGAATAGTTTTTTCCCACCAGGAAACATGGTGGTACAGAGATCCCCAGAACCCTGGATAGGGATTGGTGCCTGTGGAATATGCCAGAGATGGTACATCAATGTGCAGCTTGTGCAAGCTAGATATTCAAGCAGGAGAACGGGGAGGAGGCAAAAACCTGTTCTATTTCCAAAGATGGCCCAGCTAACATGGGTGTGAAGAGAAACAGACAAGAATATGTGGAACACAGATCAAACCCATTACAGTTGCTGAAAACTGTGCTCTGAGAGTGGGTATGCGGCCTCATCGAGAAAATAAAGGCCAGAGGGGTCTGTCTACATACAGACTGGCTGGTCAGCTCCCAGAGTTGTACGGAGGATGGTCGCGAGAAACCTGCCTGAGAATCAGCCATTCTCTGTTCTAATTAAAAAGAAAATAAAAACCAAAATCTATAAGAAAGATATCCTCTTAAGAAAGATGTGTCCGTAAATGACATCTTGGCGTAAATTCGTTTTCTGAGGTTTTTGTTTTGTTTTGTTTTGTTTACAGAGGCGAAGCAGGACATCTTTATTGGACCAGGTACCTGGTTGAAAGGTGGTGTGAGGTTGTCAGGGAGATCCTTGAGATGCCTGGGACCTGAGTTTGGGGGGGTAGGGGTGCTGTCAGGATGTTTCGAAGCCAAGTGGAAGGGGATTAAAGGTTCAGGAGAGAGCACTAGGAGCGGCTGTATAACTGGCTTTGTTCCCTCCTGCAGGACCTGGGGTGTGATGGGAATGGTCCCTGAGAACCATACCCTCAGACAAAGTGGGTCCAGAAAGAACTTGATACCTTTCTGACAATTATCCAGAATAATTATCTCTTTTACATGCCCTGCAATGGCTAATATAGATGTCCAATAAATGTTTGTGACTAATTAGCTTCCTTTAAGAAATTACACAATTTCCTAGCAAACTTAAAAGCTACTGTGGCTTCAATGCTATGTCCTGAGGGGAAAACCTCCAAGTAGCCACTTGGCATGTTAGGATCATCTCCAGGGTCAGGAATTTATTTGGCACCACTTCACATTATAGACATTTTCTATATAATTGTACCACATGTAGCTATTCCAGGCAGCTGTGTTTCCCTATACGAAAGCTTTTTTTTTTTTTTTCCCCTCTTTAATTGTCAGCTTCCCTTCAAAATACTTGGAAGTCTTCCTCTAACTTTCAGAGTGTGCTACCAGGCTGATAGCAAGCAAACCCCTTAATTTGGCAGAGCCGAGTGCTAGCCCATCATACTCTTCCTTACAAGTCTCAGGAAGATGAGATGCAATTATTTCAACCTGGATCAGAAGCTGCTACAGGAAAGAACGTGTCTATCTGAAGGTATAATTAAATCCACATTTCAAGCCCAGCTTCTCCACCACTCTATCTCCCCCTTAGATCCCACATGCTGCAGATGTGATCATTTTCATTTTCCAGATAATTCTGGTACCGTAAAGAAAGAAATCAAATTCATGATTCATGATGATCCCAAACTATAAAGTGAACTTCTCTATTCCCTTTAGGGTGTAGAAACTAGAAAAGGCTGCTTTTGCTCTTAAATTCACAACCCAAAAAATGGTAAACAATCTAGGGAAGTCCAGCTTTTTTTTTTTTTTTTTTGAGTGCATCATAGAACTGTGGCTGTGGGGCAACCCTGTGATTCAAAATCTAAGGAAACACAGGATCCTCTAAGGAGAGACAGGACATTGGCACTTCTATGCTGGAAACACCAATGTCATACAAGCTGGAAGAATTCAGCTAAAATTTTTGATCAGTTGCTAAAGGCTGAGTGTGGGCTCTTGGGAGAGGACAGGACCCCTGGAAGCTTCAGACACAGAGGAATTTATACCCACTCACAGACTCTTTGGGGACCTCACCAATGCTCATAAGAAAGGCTGGGGACAAGGTGAGTCCCAAAGCTTCCCTAAGAGTTCAGGACCTGGGGAGGGACATGGTGGACCCCAGAAAAAGGCACAAAGCCTCCTGTACGACAAAAGTCTTAAGCTGCCAGAGAGGTATAGCTAGCACTGTTGCCTTTAGGGCAAAGATGACCCATGGGAGCTGGGGAAAAGAAACAGAATAAACTTGCAGGCATGGATCCCAAACCGTTAGAGATGTCCCACTACTCGGGAAAGAAGATGTCCACTCCTGGGGAAGGGTCAGGAAAACTTCCTTAGCCCAGATCAGTAGAGGCCTCCTATTTTTGCTGGAACTCGTAACACTGTACATTTAAAAGGGTGAATTTTGCTGTATATAAATAATCTTTGACTAAAGAATAAAATAAGTATTTTAGAAAACACAACGAATAAATAGAATGGCAAAATGAATAGGGTCTATAGAGTAAACAGTAGTATAGCAATGATAATTTTCTGATGCTGAAAATTTTATGGTGTCATGTAAGAGAATACAAATGTTGATAAATTTTGGAAGTGGGGAGTACAAGATTACTGAAGCAGGCCTTCAAATGAAAAGCAACTCAAAGGAAGAAGCCGGTGCTATATTAAGATGTTGAGTTCATGGGTAAATGGCAGAGTCAGCAAGACACGGTGACCTGCCTGAATAGTTATCTAAGTATTTGACTTCAAATCTGGGAACCATCCTGTATTGAAAGGAATTCTTTTCTTAGGCTTCACGGACACAGCTAATTCACTTTGGAAGGAAAATGACATTTTGCTCGTGGCCTATGGAGTGCATATAATTGTGCATGCAGATGGAAGGTGCTTACCCAGAGACCCCTAGAACAATGCAATGGTCTGGCATTGGCGCCTAGCCCCTTCCTCCTGAATCCCTTTCGTCACATTCTCCTGTTATAACTAGCAACTGTTTTTGATGGTGTGCCCTTGTGTGAAGGACTGAGCCAGGTAATGAAAGAGCTAGCCATACTTTAAGGAAATTGCTAGAATAACCTGGGGGCAAGTATGTAAATGATAAAATCGAGGCTTTTGCAAACCTTCCCCAACTCCTCAGATTATATTTGATTTCACACCCAATAATTCTCTTCAAAGAGAGAGTATGGACTCTCTTGATCTAGAAGGCTCTGCTGATTTTCTGTCCTCAGTTCTGTCTTGGCACAGAGTAGAAGCCAGGCAGTTTCTCTATCTCTAGTCTGAAAATCAGGAGCCTCCAGTTTCTTAAAATCCTTTCCTTTGTGGAATTGAATTCCTCTAATTTAATGTCCCATTTTGACATGTTGGCCTTCTCTAACATGGCTAGGGCCGCATAATTAATGCTCTTTCAGTAAAGCAGCCCATTCGGCTGGGAGTAGAATCAATGTGTAAGGTACGTGTTAGCAGGCGAGCCTTCCGCTGGAGTGCAGCCCAGGCTCACTTGCTACCTGGCCAGGATATGGGCCTAATGGGCTTACGTGGAACAACGTGGCTTCATTATACTTGATTTTCATTCCCATGGTGATCTAGTCCCATTGTGCCCAGTGAGAGGTGGAGAAATGGTTTACTTTTTACAGATGCAGGGACGGATTTTGAGTCTGTTCCTAAAAATGGTTTGAAACCTGCAAGGACAAACACTGCATGATTGTACAACATGAGCTGACCCAATGGTCCAAGTCGCGCAGAGTAGAATAGTAGTTGCCAGGGGCGAGGGCGAGAACGGGCTGTCGTGTGATGGACGTCAAAGTTTTAGTTATGCAAGATGAGTAGGTTCTAAAGATGGACTGCACAACGTAATGCCAACAGTTAACAATACTGTACCGTGCAGGCAGAAATTTGTTAAGTAGGTAGATCTCATGCTAAGTATTCTTACCACAATCAAAATTAAAAGAATAGCTGAAAATAATGATTTTTTTTCAAAAAATGGGAAGGACAAAGATATCCACGTATATTTTTAAGTAAAATAAAGAAAATTACATTAATTTTAAAAAGATACAGTCTGCATTATTTTCTTTTTTAAAAAGTAACAAAGTTTCTTGAATTTGCTACAGGGCCATTGGGAAACATATAAGAGAGGTACAAAGCTTCCATCCTTGGAGTGTCCAAGCAGGGTGTGAATGGCCAGATGCCCTTTAGAATGTTGCAGAATATATTCTTGTTTGAGATGGGGAAGGAATTAGTAGAAGCCTCTTCCAGTTTAAAAAAATCACAGGCATGTCTCTAGTACCTGCTTTCTCTTTGACATCATGAATATTGCCCTATTCGCTACATCTTTTCTATCAGCATACAGTGTATATACATACATACATACATATATACATACATACAATCTCTCCCATCTTTAAGAAAAACTTCCTTAGGACACCTGAGTGGCACAGTTGTTAAGTGTCCAACTCCTGGTTTCAGCTCAGGTCGTCATCTCAGGGTCATGAGATCTAGCCCCGAGTGAGCAGAGTCTGCTTAAGTTTTTCTCTCTCTCTTCCTCTTCTCCTCCCCCCTCAAATAAATATTTATTTATTTATTTGTCAGAGAGAGAAAGTGCACAAACAGGAGGTGTGGCAGGCAGAGGGAGAGAGAGAAGCAGACACCCCACTGAGCAGGGAGCCTGATGCCAGGACTCAATCCCAGGACCCTGAGATCATCAACTGAGCTGAAGGCAGATGCTTTACAGACTGAACCAGTGCCCCTTTTCTCTCAAATAAATAAATAATTCTTTAGAAACTTCCTTAATCACACATATCACTCTCCTACTCCATCTCTAGGGACATTATTTTCAAAGTCTTGCTGATGTGCTCTATTTTCCTTTACTTTCTTACCATTGTCTCATTTTTATGCTTTTTAATTTTAATTCAAACTACAGAAAAGTTACAATAATAATACAAAGATATCCCATATTCCCTTCACCCCAACTCATCAATTGTTAAGATTTTTTTCCATGTTTTACTCTATGAGTATGGGGTGTGTGTGTGTGCATGTGTGTGCGTGTGTGTACACATACATGGCTCTTGTCAAGGTTACTAATGACTTCCGTGTTGTCAAATCTAATGACCACTTTTCACCTCTCAAATAATCAGCAGCATTGAAACTAGATGACCATGTGCTCCTTGAGATACTTCCTCACTTGGCTTCTAGGACCCACTTCCTCTTGGTTTTCTGCCTACCACTTCGCAGTCTCCTTTGCTGTGTCCTCTTCATCATACAAACCACCAAGGGCTCGAGGGCCCATGCCCACTCCTTGGATCTCTTTTCTTCTCTATCTCTCTATATTCACTCCCCACATGTTCCCATTCATGCTCAAGACTTCACTATCAATAGACGGATAAACCAAATTTATATCTCCTATGTTGATGATCTCTCCTCTGAACTCTAGATTTCTATTCCCAGATAACTATCTAACAGCTCCACTAAAGATTTAGCTTCACATGTTCAAATTTCAATTTCAGATTATGTGAATTGATTTCCTCCACACTTAGTGATCCCCATTTTCTTATAGTCTCTCCCAGCTCAGAAAATGGCAAGCCTATCCTTTCAGTGGCTCACGTCAAAAATCTTAGTCATCCTTGACTCCTTTATCTTATACCCTACATCTATGCAAGAATCCAACCACCCCTTCCCATTTATACCATTACCATGTTCAACTGAACCACCACCAGCCCTCATGTGCACTTTGGCGATATCTTCCTATCTCAACTCTTTTGTCTTTGTACCCCCACAGTCTATTTGCCACATGCTGCTGGAAATGTCCTTTTAAAACATGACTTATATCAGGTTGCTCCACTATGCAAATATAATCTCGTTCATGACCCACTCTAGTCTGGTCATTCTGTCACTGATGCTCCTTGAGTGTGTCAGGCCTGGATTCTTATTACAAATCCCTAATTAAGAATGCCCAATTCCTCCTACCCACTGCCCAAGCTTCTATCCCACTTATTTTTTTAACACTTATTTCTTTATTTTAGAGAGAGAGCATGCAAGCAGGGGAGGGAGATTGGGAGAGAATCATCAAGTAGATGTCCCACTGAGCATGGTGCCCAAAGGGGGGCTTGATCCAGGAACCAAGATCATGACCCAAGCCAAAATCAAGAGTTGGTCATTTAACTGACTGAGCCACCTAGGTGCATCCTACCCCACTTTTTAACATGGAGAATGAAATGTCATGGGCTAGGAATGCAGAGTGAAGAAGGACAAAGGACATGGCCCCAAAAAAGTGTTTTTGACAAAATACGCAAAAACAGGTGGTAAAGAGATTCTCCCAGTGGGAGACATATTGCCCTGAGCCCTCTGTTCCTTTCATTCATACTTGAGAATCTACTACCAATACAGCTGAATAATCTGGAGAACTGTTTGTTTTCCACATTGGTGGACATTATTAAGATTTACTTTCAGAGATTCCTGGGGCCTGGATGGCTCAGTCAGTTAAGTGACTGCCTTTGGCTCAGGTCATGATCCCAGGGTCCTGGGATCGAATCCCCATTGGACTCCTTGCTCAGTGGGGAGCCCGCTTCTTCCTCTACCTCTGCCTGCCACTCTGCCTGCTTGTGCTCTCTCTCTCTCTGACAAATAAAATAAATAAAATCTAAAAAAAAGATTTACTTCTAGTGTATGATATCATCAACAAAGTAAATAGAGTTAACCCTGAGGATATTTTGCTGCTTCTTGTCAAGTCTGGTTGCAATGCCATTATCTCATACAATAAGAAGTGGTAAATTATAAATATATTTATTCTATGGCTCAGAAGGAATGAGCTCATTTTGGTGTGTAAGGGAAGGCTTCTGGGAGAAGTGCTACCTAATGTGAACCTTGAAATGGGAATAAGAGTGAGCCTCCTTCTCTGATGGTTAGTAATGTCCAGCACCTTTTCCTCTACCTGCTAGCTGTTCATATATGTTCTTTGGGAAAATGTCCATTCAGGACTTTTGTTTATTGTTTAATTCCATTATTTGTTTTTTTCTTTGCTATTGAATTGTATACGTTCTTTCTATATTTATGATATTAACCACTTATCAAATGTATGGTTTGCAATTATTTTTAGTTCTGTAGGATGTCCTTGCATCTTGTTGATCATTTCTTTACCTCTGAAAATCAATACATTTTCAGATTAATTTATTATTGTTTAGTCAATGGTAATTTTTTTACTCAGTTCTTAATTTTAATTCCAATATAGTTAACATACAGTGTTCTATTAGTTTCAGATATACAATAAAATGATTCAGCAATTCTACACATTACTCAGTGTTTATCGGGGAAATGCAAATAAAAACCACAATAAGATATCACCTTACCTTGGTTAGAAAGCTATCATCAAAAAGACAAGTGATAACAAATCCTGGCAAGGAGCTAGAGCAAAGGGACACCTCAACCATTGTCGGTAGGACTGCAGATTGGTACAGTCACTATGAAAAGCAGTATGGAGTTTCCTTTAAAAATTAAAAAATACAATTACATGATGCAGAAATTCTACTTCTAGGAACATATCCATAGAAAACAAAATGTCAAAGAGATATGTGCACTCCATGTTCATGGAGGCATTATTTTTAATAGGCAAGACAGAAAACCTGAACGCCCACCAACTGATAAATGAATAAGGAAGTTGTGTTATATACATGGGAATATTAATCAGCCATAAAAAAGGAAATCCTGCCATTTGTGACAACAGTGATGGATTTGGAGGGCACTGTGCTAAGTGAAATAATTCAGAAAGAGAAAAAAAATACTATATTTTTTTTCATTTATATGGAACCTTCAAAAAAATAGAAGAAGAAAAGGAAAAAAAAAAAACTCATGGAAAACCAGAGGCAAGGAGTAAAGGTAGGAAGAGTGAATAAATGTGGTCAAAAGGTATAAAGATCCAGCTGTAAGAGAGATAAGAATCAGGGATATAATGTACAACATGATCACAGTTAATACTGCTTTATGATATATTAGAAAGGTGTTAAGAGAGTAAATCCTTAGCGTTCTCACCAAAAGGGAAAACCTTTTATGTCTTTTTCATTTACTTTATATTTTTTTATCTATATGAGATATGGGTTTTAATTATGGTAATTGCAATAATCATGTATGTAGGTAAAGTCATTATGCTGTATACTTTCAACATTAAAAAAAAAAAAAAAAAAGCATGAGCTTCTTTAAGTAGGTAGGGAGTGAAAGGGATCTCTCCAGGAAGAGAGAGAGCATACACAGAAGCACTGGGGCCAGGGTACACAGGAACTGAAAGACTTTCAGAACTGAGGGGTTGAGAAGACTTAAGATTGGATGCCCAGATTATATAGTCTTGCTAACTTATTATTATTACTATTTTTCAGTCTTTCTAACTTTTGAAGCTATGTCTTTAGGTATACACTAAAAACTCTTTAGATTTATTTTCTTGATATATAATTATGTGAAGGTTTTTAAAATTACAGAACAGGGGTGCCTGGGTGGCTCAGTTGGTTAAATGTCTGCCTTCAGTTTCAGGTCATGATCCCAAGGTCCTGGGATGGAGCCCTGCATGTTCTCCCTGCTCAGTGGAGAGTCTGCTTCTCTCTCTCTCTCTCTTTTGCCCTCAAATAAATAAAATCTTTTAAAATAGTAAAATTACAGAATGCTTATAGAAATTCTTCATAGAAAAATTATATAGAGAGTAAAATAGTGTATATATAGTAAAATTATAGAATCTTTATAGAAAAAAATTATAGATCTTTACTATGGATGAGGGTTTTGTTTATTAAGAAGTATATTCTAGAATGATTTCTAATAGCCAATAGGAGACAGAAGCCTCTTTTACTGGAATTTGGCAGGGAAGTCAGGCAACAAGTGGTATTTCTGTCACATCCACGACCTAAGCCTCATAATTTCACCACTCATGTTTTCAGCAGATGGTTATCATAGACTGAGGAGAAAGAAAAAAAGGGAAGGGAGAAAGTCAAAAGGCAAGAGGAAAATTCCACCTTTGTTTTTTCTAGAAACGTAATGAAAACACATCTTTAGGGTTAAGATTCCTTATATTCGCACACAGTCCAGATATAAAATACAGTTCAGTTTGGTTCAGTAGCTTAAACTCAGTTGGTAGATCTGCAACCTGATTTATGTGTGTGGCATCAATTGTGACAGAATGTTTCTTGTCACATGTTTCTACTTTCAGATACAGGCAACTAGATATAAATCCTTTCCAAGGAAGTTAAATTTATGTGAACTAGATTATAAAACCCAGATTTTCAAATATCATTTGTAATTGCCTGGATTCCTAAATAGCCTCCTTAGTTCAGTCTTGGTCCTCAGACAGTCTATTCTCAGCCTACCAGTCACAGTCATTCTTTTACAAAATAAGTCAGACCAAATCATAGTGTTGGCTGGAACCCAGAAACAACTCCCAAGACTCTGAATAAGAGTCAAAGTCCTTACAAGGGCCTACCTGGCTAGATATGAATTGGCCCACTCCAGCCCTCCTGTTGTTACCTTCCTGACGTCACCTCCAGTCACACAGGTCCTTTCACTCTTCTTTTGAATCTGCCTGGCACCTTCCCACAAGAACAGGGCCTTTGCACAAGCTATTCTCTTTGCCTGGGATGCTCTTTCCTCAGAAATCCTCAAGAGCCCCTCCTTCACCTACTTCAGATCTTTGTCCAAATGTCACCTTCTCATGACTTCATCCCACTTAAAACTTCCTCACATCCCACCTACCCTGCTCTCCCTTTCTTTGCCATGTCAGTTTCATCTTCAAACATACTATATAACTTATTTATTGTATTTATTGGCAATAGAATGCAATTTCCATGAGTCAAGAATCTTTGTCTCTTTTGCTTATGATACACCCCCAACCACCTAGAACAGAGTCTGGCATATTTAGATATGCTTAATAGATTTTTATTGAATGAACTGTGAAAATAAAATTTTGTATAACTAGCTAGGACTAAATATTGGAGTTAATATCTTTAAGTTTGAGCAGAAAGAACATCTGATTTTAAAACTTAGATGCAGAATAAAAAGAGATCCTATTTGAAGGACATGTTAGTGTTACTCATCTCACAATCCTGGCAAAGAGTGTGTGTGCACTATTATTTAAGTATATGTGTAGCATATATTTTCTGTGTAGCGGGAAAACACAACAAACGTGTTGACTTCACAAAATTACCTCAGCAAGGTGTTTTAAGAGGAAAGGACAGACTGAGGTCTCTGGAAGATTTATTTCTTTCTAAAATTGGCATAATAATCACAGTGGGAACTACTGACTCATCAGATTTCACTTTTCAAAACAGACAGACGCCAACTGGAGAATTTTCAGAAGGCCAGTATTCTAATAACTTAAAAATCTATTTTCTTCTTTGCAATATAAGAGCTACTATTTAAAGGCATAATTGCATATGCCCAATAAATAGTTTTCCAAAAAAGCTCACTGTCCTTATACTGATGAATAGGAATTGATAATGAATGTATTAGTATTCTTGAAATGTCATCACTATGACTATGAGCTCATAGGAAAATCTGTCCATTTTCAAGGCTAAAACTTCCTGGTAAAAATTACTTCCTGGTAAAGTTGTGAAAATGTAACAACTGGATGGCACTGGGTCTTTCGTTTATTTCTGACTTGATTATTATCTTAAGAGGATCATGGGAGGGGTGCCTGGGTGGCTCAGTGGGTTAAAGCCTCTGCCTTTGGCTCAGGTCATGATTTCAGGGTCCTGGGATTGAGCCCCACATCAGGCTCTCTGCTCAGCAGGGAGCCTGCTACCTCCTCTCTCTCTCTGCCTGCCTTTCTGCCTACTTGTGATCTCTGTCTGTCAAATAAATAAATAAAATCTTAAAAAAAAGGAGGACCATGGGAAATGTAATGATATTGCCAATATTGTCTGGTCTGGTGACAGGTAATGATGAATTAAATTTCCTCCTCTTTATCTCCTTAATATATTACTCAGGGTCTTTAAAGTAGAACCAAATCAGATCAATCAAGAATTACTGAATATATACTCTGTTTATCCACTAGGCAGAACCCCCTGAGCATACAGAAGAACCACCAGACACAACACCTCAGGTTCCTTTGTATCAAACGAGTACTTTTACTTTCATAGCATTCCCTCTGATCCTGTTGCACTGTAGTAATAGATAATCTGGTCACAAAGATGTATTTTCA